>NC_087144.1:8892000-9527143 GCF_030705265.1 Helicoverpa armigera
CGCGTGGGTTTAAGCCACTAACAGTCTGACCTCACGCTGCACGCTCACGCTCACGCTCTCTGAGTCCCTCACGCTGCTCTCCCACAGTGGGAGGAATTATTTGATGATTTATCATATAAAGAGTCGATAATAACTTGAGCCGTTTCTAAGAATTAGTAAGTAGTCAGACGATTATACCGTATTTATTACTTTGGCTAACTTTGACCAGCTATTATGAATTAGATCCAGATAAAGTGATTAATCTATCACACTGTCTACTCAATTTGGGTATTATTTACAATGACCAGTCATTATGTATAATATATATTTAATCACTTTGGCTGTAACATATATACATGTAGCTATGTGTAGTTTATCAGTTGTGTTAGCACCCATGACACAAGTTAATTAATAACTTACCATGGGGCTAACCGACCGTGCGTGAAAAGGTGTCCCGACATTATTTATCTGTAATAAGTAGGTAGGTATCTAACTGACTATCACACATAATTTAATCTTATTTAATCATATTTTTATTCCCTGAAGGTACTTATAGTGCCCATATGATGGCCAACATGAATGTGTCCAAAAATGATTTTTTTTAACAGTAAGTCCGACACCAGTCTTAGCAAGGGGTATTGGGTTGGCCGGGTAACTGGGCTGAGAAGGTCAGATAGGCAGTCGCTCCTTGTAAAACAATGGTAGGTACGCGCTGCATCCGGTGAGACTGGAAGCCGACCCCAGCATAGTTGGGTAAACAAAGGCTCGGAAGATGATGATGATTTCTGTATTCCCAGCTGATCCTCGTACTACTATGCCTGGCCTGCATCAGCTCAGCCATCCGCCAGCGCTCCGACAGACGGCAGATCCTCATCAACCGGCCCAGGATCGACGCCTTCGGAGCGCGGGAGAAGCGCGCGCCCTGGCCGAGACCACAAGATGGCGTTAAGGGACGGAGACCTGCCACAGGTATAAAGTCAAAATCATTTATTAAATAAGGCTAATTAGATTAGCACTTTGACGTCAAAATTAAAAAAATTACACCACCCCCACAAGCACTTTTACTCAGCTACATCCGGTTAGACTGGAAGCCGACCCCAGCATAGTTGGGAAAAAGGCTCGGAGGATGATGACAGCACCCTCAAAAAACCCTTTCACTACTTTCTAGTGTTATAGCTGGAAAGAAAAAGCAAGTTATACAAGTTCTTAGTCGTCATTTTGTATAGCCCTCTCAAACAATGTTGGGGTCGGTTGGCTTCCAGTCCTAACCACAGTATCAGTGTTCTACAAGGAGCAACTGCCTATGTGACCTCCTCCACAAAGTTATACGGGCAACAATTTACCTACCCGTTTGTAAAAGTGGTAAATGGGATTGTCGGACTGCCTAGCTTTTGACTACCCGTAACGACTGTCGGGACGCACTCACTAGTTTAACATGGCTTTCGAAACACGGGGGACATAAAGTTCCGAGCAGATTTCACAAACATATAAGTTCTGACAATGTAAACACGTAAATATATAAATCGCCTTACATTTCTGCCCATCCTCATTTCGTCAAAACTAATGAAGATTATTTTTTATTACAGCGCCACCTATCCCCCTTGAAATGAAGCTCCGTAAGGGCGAGTACGTCTGCGGGAACAAGATCTGCAAGCTGGAGCCAGGAGTTGTGCCTAAGGGATGTAATGGAGATTGCCAGTATAGAATCTTTAAATAAATAGTTTTGTAATAAATTTTATATTTATTTGCGTGGTTTTATTACCTACATGTGGCTAATTTCATATATCTGCCCTTAGAAAAGGGTCTATCCATTGTTTAAAACAGCGCCCTCTCTCGGTGAAAACTTTAAATTGTGATGCAAGCTTATACCACAGCTTAAGGCCGGTTTACACTTTGCGAAGTGTGAAGTGATAAGTGTTAAGCGTTAACTTTACGCGATAAGTCTCAAGTGTTAAGTAATCTTTTCCATCTCCGTTTACACAGTGTTTAGGAAGAAGCTCATAGTGGTACTGTGCGTTGTGCATAGTGTGTCTAGAAATGGTAGATGAACAGCGCCTAGTATTGAGACAAATAATTAAGGAGATTGTATCTGTTGTGGTATCTGATATAGAAAATGAACTCAATTTTGAAATCGGGAATTCCCATCGCTTCACTCAGTTTCAATAGGGCCGCATCTATCAACTGTTTGTTTTTAAATTCTGCGCACTTAACATTGTAGGTATAGGCATTCAAACTTTATGTATTCTTGTACGAATTATAAAGTATGTTGTTCCGTCCACTTCATTTTCGCTTTGAACTTGACACTGCGCACTTAACACACACGTATTTACACACTGATTAGTACAGGCAAATTGCGAGAGAGGGTAGTAGAAAAGTTGAGAGGGGGTAGTCACTTAACAACAAAAATAGACCTTGATTCTATTCACTCGCACTAATCAATAAGTACTAATCGCACGTATCACTTAACACTAATCACTTTACGCTTCCGTTCACACCTTGATTACTAAACACCTGCACTAATCACCTGCAGTGTTAACTTAACAAAGTGTAAACCGGGCATTAGATCAACTATCATCAAAACTTTATTTAAATTCCAGACCACCATATTACGAATGAGGTGGAAAAATGCAGTAAAAACACAGATTTCTATGCAAATCATTTATTAACAGCATCCTTCTTCTTCCACGTATCTTCCCACTTCTTCTGCGACAGTTTAAATACATCGAGCTGAAGTTTCGCAGCCAATATCCGACCGTAAGGGGTACTGTTCAGAAGACTGCTCTTGTCCGCGAGCTCGTTCATTAACTTCACCTTCTGTTCTACAGAAGCGACGTTGAAGATCTGTTCAAAAGCGCGGGAACCGTACTGGGATAGCGCTAACTTTTGGTAATATCCCTGAAATTGTGGGAATGATACAAGTTAGGTTTTGTGTTTGACATTACCTGCCAAAAACACATAGATTAGCAACTCTAATGATATCAGAATAGATACTGCACTTATCCTTACTGAATTACGAATACGAAATTAACTGTTTGTTGAGGTTTTACGCTAAAACGGGCTACGAGAGTGAAGGGATAATGAGTGCAAATGCTTGTGCACTATATGTTCTGCGCAGTTGGCTAATCTCTACATGAGAACAGCCGCCGTGGCAATCGAATAGGAAGACATCATCATCATCAGTATTTTATTCCTAGTTTCCACTATCATGAAGCTACTTGCAGCCAACTTCGCACCAGCACAGTTACATGCCGAGTACCCACCTTAAGCCTCCACACAAGCTTGTCCCGTGCCTTGACTCCGACGCACTGTCCCTTGCACAGCGCGTCAGCCACGTGGCAGCCCTTCGCGTCACAGAATATCACCATCAATTGCTCAGCCGTCAGGTCGAGGAGACCGGTTACTGCTTTTGCTGGACGCTGGGGAAATAAAAGGTGTAAGTAGTGAATATTGGTAAGAAAAGATGGTTGAGTAAAAATTAAGGTTATAAATAAAAAAATAGGTTTGGTAGTTGGTTTCATTACGTTCTTTTTATTTCCTATTTATCAAGTCTTGTATTCACTTTGTAGTCAGCTTCTAGTTTTCTGTTTACTTATTTAAAACGAGATTCAAAGAGAGTTAATCATAGGATAGTTTTTCAAAAGCAATTCAAATAGCAGTTCTAGAAATAAATAGTCAAATCATAAAAATAATCAATGAAACAATGTTTTCTGATTTTTATAAAAGTAAATACTCAAACATTCCGTTCACCTC
The DNA here is from genome assembly GCF_030705265.1 of Helicoverpa armigera. Taxonomy (NCBI): domain Eukaryota; kingdom Metazoa; phylum Arthropoda; class Insecta; order Lepidoptera; family Noctuidae; genus Helicoverpa; species Helicoverpa armigera. Next base: position 8,895,730 of record NC_087144.1, read on the forward strand.
AAAATTCTGCTATCTATTCATGAGAACCACACGAAAATTAATTTAACAGTTTTAGCACTGCAAACAAACACGATAACACGACGACGAGAGAAGATGTAGGTATAAAGCATTATATTTTCGATCTTTAAATATGAAATTTTAGACAAAAATTTAGGTATGATATTTACCTGAAAGTCCAGTATACACTGCAGTATAACAGAGCCGTGCACATTGATGAAGTACTCCTTATCCAAAGCGTTCAGGTCAACTCGGTCAAGTGGCAGCAACCGCAAGCATAGTACAGAGAAGTACTTCTGATTGTCCGGAGAGTTACACTTTAGGGCTACTTCAAGACTCTGTGGATTATAAGATAGATGCTATCAGTAATTTAATTTAGTCATTTAATATAGTATAATTTATGGCTCTGTGTAATCAATGCTTTGATTGTATTTCTTCTCTTATTTGGATATTTCTTTGTACCACAAAGGCTCCAGAAATACAACACTATATCCAAGTAACAGGCTATATTTTCTCTGTGTATAGGCAGTAGTTTCCAGCTGCGGGACTTGGTTGAAACCTAATTTTATTGAATCTCTATTTTTTAATTTAACACTTTTTGTCGAACAAATAAATGACATACTAAAAAACAACTCACATTAATAAACTGCGCCTGCTTGGCCTTGAGTCGGAGACAGGCCTTGGCGAGCGCGACCAGCACCCCCGTGTTGCCGCATGACAGCAGCGCCGCGAGGCGGTCTGATAGCTCCTCGAACATCGGCTCGAACTGCGAGTATTAAATCAATAAGAAAGTTATTGTTAAGTGAACTTTGGAAATAAATAAATACATTCCGAATCATAAGCAGTTAAAATATCCAGTCTACATGATGACATGGGTTCGATTCCAGGTCAGGCAAGTATATCTTAGACAGACTGTGTTTCGGATATCACGTTCAACTGTAGGTCCCAGCTGTCAATAAACATCCTTGGCAGACATTAAGGGTAGTCAGAAGCCAGTAAGTCTGACACCAGTCTTACCAAGGGGGTAGCCTAGGTTGTAGAGGTCAGATAGGGCAGTCGCTCTTTATAAAACACTGGTACTCAGCTGCATCTGGTTAGATTGGAAGCTGACCCCAAGATAGATGGTAAAAGGCTCAGGAGCTGATGATGATGATCTCCTCACCTCCTCCTTGACGTCACAGTTGTCTATGAGCCGCTGCACCGTGTAGTTGAGCATGGGCATCGCAGCCAGCTGTCCCAGCCGGTTGATGAAGCAGCGAGCATAGATCTGAGTGTACGTTTTCTTCTTAGATACGAACAGAGCTGCTTCTAGTAGTCTGCAAAAAGTGATTCAAAGGTAGTTAAAGAAAAGGTTTTTTTAACAATAAAAAGTAACAACAAGATTAGTGAATTATAATGGAAATGTTTAACGGTAAAGCAAGGTATTTTAACAGGACCTACATCTAAAATAAGATTGAATGTTATAATTTGAAACTCACCTCACAGCAGATTCAGACTCAAACACAGGCGGTAGATTAGCAGCCTTCACCGCATTGTCATCACCTTCCGCATCCTTAACATCTTTCTTATCATCATCACCATTTGCCACCCAATCTTCAGGTGCAAAGCTTTCATCCAACAGTTTCCGTAACAAGTCCTTCGTAGCATTCTTATCAACATTCTTTATAGCGTATAGCATAACTTGGAGCAAGCCTGATGTAATATTCTGATATGGTAAGTCTTTAAACTGAGGCCATGCTGACAAACGGTTCACAAACTCTTTGACTATCTCCTTAAATTCATCGGGAACGTTCTTGTAAGTCATTTTCGTTGTATGTGGTGGTATTCCCTTCCCGTCATCAACTGTTTGTTTGAATATATTAACTTTAGGCTTCTCCCCAGGCAGTAAAGTGATACCGCTTAAACATTTCAGTGCGCTACGTAAAATATGATTTGCGTATTGATCCCATACAAAATCTTCTAAATTGTTCAGAGCATATTTTGATATTTTTATAGTAAATTCGTGGCATTTTTGTATATGTTCTTCTGTAAATTTAGATTCTGTTTTTGGTTCTAATTTGGGTTTTTTCTTAGGGACCTCTTCCACTTCATTATTTTCTTCTGCTGTCTGTAAATGTTCTGTAGCTCTCTCACAGGCTACCCTTAACAATGTTTCCACCACATGGCTGGTGAAGTTATCCGCACAAAGTTTACGTAAGTCCGGAGAGAGTACTTCGATGAACCGTTCCAGGTCTTCGGCTGAGGCGAAGGGTAGCAACAGTTCTATGACTCGACAACCGAGCTGGTTGCCTACTACGTTGTGTTCTTCACCTTTTGTGCGCTCTAGTACATTGTTTACTAATGCATCTGAAATGTAAAATTCGTAATGTTAGTTAATTAACAAATATAGCTTATATTCTTGATGCTATAGTTGGGCTTCGTTCCGAGTTTTTATTGAAAAAACGTTTGGTGGTAAAATAGTATAATCCGTACACAAAAACACAATACAATATATATTAGGGAGCTTAAGCACCGGCACGCGAGCGACGCGGGCGTCCGTCAACAACCGGAGCGCATGCGTCGTGCTTCGCGGTTGCTCGTGCACTGTCGGCTCTCCGCGCGCGCCGCAAAAGCTGCGCGGCTGTTCCACTTTTAATTATTTCGGTAGCGAGCCGGCGCGCGTCTTACCCTAGAGGGGCGCGGAGGGGCAATTGACAAGGTCCGCGCTACAATGCTCATATACCAGAATAACATGTAAGGTACTTTTGTACCATGTGCGGAAAGAAATTCACACGAAATACCCGCCCCTAAGACGACCCACTGACCGAAATACTGGTAGAAGCAAGTAATACTTATTTTTAAGAAATCTTGGTATATAATAACTATTGCTGTTGAACTTACGTCTTTCTTCCTTATCCTGAATGCCCTGTTTCATGGCATCTAGGATACCAACGAAGTATTGATACAATTCTTCAGGAATCTTCGTCCCGCGACCCATTTGACCTTTCTTTGCATATTTCTTGGCGTTTGCAAGAAAATTCTTGCGCTTTTTCCTGGTCCTTTTCTTATTTGGATCATTATTTGCGGTTTCTTCACTCATTTTTGCTGAAATTATGCACTCAACTGCACTTTGCAAACGAAAACATGGATGTTTTGAGGTTATTATAACGTCAAAGTCAAACTCATGCGGTTTTGACTTTTGAAGCGTTCCGTGACAAAGTTTTCAGGAATAGTAGTCTTAGAGGTCAGATCAGAAGTGGTACTTGAAAATGAATAACACACGTCTATAAACATTTAACCTGGTAAGGTTTATTTCTTACAAAGGATTTAGCAGAAGCCAACTTTGAATAGCAAATACAATATTGATAATTAATTATAATCTTAAAAACCAGAAGCAGGTTTGTTTAACGAGGAAATTACAAGAAATGGTTTTAACATGAAAATCAACTAAGATTAGTCAAGAACGCGGCAAAATCGCATTCTGTCAAACTATAACATGTCTTGTCATAACGACGTTCGAAAAAAGAATCCTCCAAGCATAGATGAACGGCTGAATGGCGAGGTGTCTATGGTCGCTCGTCTCTGCTGCCCTCTTTGTAACTACTGGCAGCTAACACGGCCTCTCCTGATACCCTGACGTCCTCGGCAGGATCTGGGTGAGCCTGGTTGAGTCTCGGAACACCTGCACATTCAACAAGCGAGTTGGATCTGGCTCAATTTCGTCATATTTAAATCTCGATTGGTTATCGTGGTCATCATCGGTTTTTCTGAACACATGACACTTTCAGAATAAAAATTATTCGAGGACTTACAAACCTCAAACAATGTACTAATCCATTTAAAGAAAGAAAAATAAATAACATCAACTTGAAATCAAATAACAAGTACAAAATGAATAACAGAATACTGGTATACCAATCAGTGACTCGCAAATAAATAACATCAACTTTAAATCAATTAACAGATACAAAATTAATAACAGAACACTGGTATACCACCCAGTGTAAGTGTGTCGAGTGTAAGGCTGAAACATATTAGTTGTACACATATAAACACACAACATACAAAGAAATCATGTAAATTATTAACCTGGTTTGGAGTGTAAAGCTGAAACATATTAGTTGTAAGAAGAAATACGATTACTTTTACTTATTAGTTAAACCGTGGGTGCAAGCGTGCACTCAAGCGCAAGAAATATGTTATCAAGAACAAATACTCGAACTATACGGAAGTCATAGTCAAATCAAGTCATAGTCAAGCCAGGGGCTCAAAATATACGGAAGTCATGGTCAAGGCAAGTCATAGTCAAGCCAGTTGTTCAGACTATACGGAAGCCATAAGCCAGGGGCTCAGACTATACGGAAGCCATAAGCCAGGGGCTCAGACTATACGGAAGCCATAAGCCAGAGGCTCAGACTATACGGAAGCCATAAGCCAGAGGCTCAGACTATTCGGAAGCCATAAGCCAGGGGCTCAGACTATACGGAAGCCATAAGCCAGAGGCTCAGACTATTCGGAAGCCATAAGCCAGAGGCTCAGACTATTCGGAAGGCATAAGCCAACAGAACCAGCAGGAGCACCAGCACAGCAGCGCTCGTGCCACGACCAGGAGCACCGGCAGAGCAGTGCTCGTGCCGCAATCAGCAGCACCAGCACAGAAGCGCTTGGGCCACGACACGGCCGTTACACATTCTCGTGTATAAGTCTGCGAACAAGCACTTGCGACATACATTTCGTTCGGCCACTTCTGACCATTAAAATCTGGAAAGCTTTTCGCTCTCAAAGAAATAAATTCAAGGCATAACTTTGAAACTATGTCTCAGAAATATCATTATTACTAATCATGTATCAGCAACGCTGAAAACACAACTACCATTACGGTTTGATAAGTTACGTGTAGTTAACTTCACTTCAGCTTTTGCTACACAGAATACTCATAGGTGACAATACCAATGGTTGGTACATTATTACACATTTTTCCACTTAATACAGCTAAGAGCATAATTACTTCAGATGTGTAATCAAAACAATAGAACAGATCACCTGACCTCAAAGCATGATATGCCAGGTCTGCTATCCACTGGCTTTCATTACCGGGGTATGCCAAATGAGATACTGGCCGTCAGCACTACGTACAGCATCCAAAGCTTGTGCAGCAGCACAGCACCCGGGGAGCATGAAGTGTCACAGCACTCTTACTATGTCAAACGACACAGCACCTGGAGCGCTTGCACCATCACCTCACACAGCTTAGGCTTATCCTCAATACCTGTAGTCAAAAGACAAGCAAGCAAGCATCTGGCTAAGGTAACCAAATGTTCAATTGACAGACTCTCAAGCATTGTCATGTTACAGATTTGAACATTAGTTAACATCAAAAATTAATGCCGAATTACATAATCAGTAAAAGAAAATAAAAACTAAGGTCTGAAAACAGACTTTCAATTTGTAAATTGTAAAATGGCACCAAAATCTAGAGCCTGATGCACAATTTTAACTATTTCATTTCAATGAAAACAATTTGAGTAAGTCAATATCAAATCAGTGTGCATTTATACCACAAAAGCAGTAAACTTATATTTCTGTGTAGGTACTTGTTGAAACTCTCATGAGCAGAAAGTTTAGAAATAAATATTATTGAGCTCATTTACATAGTAAGCCTGTTAGTTATCTAACTCAAGTTCTCATACACATTCAGTATGTCTTTAACCAATAAACCACCAAGATGGATTACAAGACATGTATTACATAAAGGCTATAAATCGGATTGATCTCACCATTCACATACAGGTAGGTACATTACAGAATTCTTCCCATAACATCTGGAGCATAGTAGGAGCAAGGCATGTTGTTCACGGATACCACAGCAATACATAGGCAGAAACTCATTCCACCCAAAACACACGAGAGCAGCATCAGCGTACTAAGCTCGAGCAATTCTCGAGCCGCCTGCATAGCATTTTGAATCTACCAATCTATGTAACGCACTGCAATCCATTACAAAATAAAATAGAACGGCAAAAACTTCGGTAATGGCGGATATCCTTACACCGCGTCGTACTTAATAAAAGTGCCAATGAATCTGAAACTGAAATCAAAAACTTTATAGTGGGAGTGAGACTATCCCACTTCTGATCTTAAAAACCAGAAGCAGGTTTGTTTAACGAGGAAATTACAAGAAATGGTTTTAACATGAAAATCAACTAAGATTAGTCAAGAACGCGGCAAAATCGCATTCTGTCAAACTATAACATGTCTTGTCATAACGACGTTCGAAAAAAGAATCCTCCAAGCATAGATGAACGGCTGAATGGCGAGGTGTCTATGGTCGCTCGTCTCTGCTGCCCTCTTTGTAACTACTGGCAGCTAACAATAAGATCACGATGTGACATCTTCAACGTCCGTCATGCTTCCGTCCTTCATAATTTCTTCTTCTATACCAGCCCGGTCAGGCCAGGTTGGTAGCAAGGAGGATTCATATCTAACACGGCCGTTCCTGACCCTGCGGCGTCCTCGCCAGCAGTATTATTCGCCTCTTCAGCATCAGGTCAACTCCCCATAAGCTAGTCACCGACATGTTGCTCATGATCTGAAACATGTTAAGCAAGGTATAAGTAATTTACTCGTAGTAGTCGTTTTTGTGTATAAGTCTGAAGTATGTAATATGTTGAGAAAAGGAAGGGTAACAAAAAAAAGGTTTCCATATTTACTTCTACTGGCGCAAGTGTGCACTCAAGCGCCCACAGGCAAAGGCATATTGAAAGGTGTTATGGTAGTAACCAGCTTCAGACTAAACACGAATAAAAAAAAAGTGCATCGTGAATGACAGAATCCGGACTTCCATCACTCGCCATACACCGCCAGGTGACAGAGGCTCCCAGTTTGCATGTCATTTTACGCATTCATAGCATAGGCACGCATTTAAGCTCTAGGTTGCTTACTATGACAACGTGAAACAGAGACACATACCGTCGTATGTTCTCCCAGTGGTCTAAACAATAGTCCCACTCAGAAACAGAGACCCATGCCGTCGCATGTTCTCGATGACAGAGGCTCCCAGTTTGCTTGTCATTACACACGCTCATAGCATAGGCACGCGTTTAAGCTATAGGTAGCATACTATGAAGACGTGGAACAGAGACCCATACCGTCGTATGTTCTCTCAGCGGCCTCCAAAGTAACACCGCCACGGTATAAAGAGAGACCCGTACATTCATACGTTCTCAAAGTGGTCTAGACAACTAGCACCACCAGTATAGAAAACCAAAGAGCCGTAATCTCGTACGGTATAGTAGGGTATTTCAAGGTCAAAATCAAAGAAAAGTCCATTTTTAAGTTAAAATAACAGTCAAGGTCAAAATCAGTCATTGAAAGTAGGCCAATTAGATTAACACTTTTTCACATCAATATTCATGCATCCTTCAATTAGATTAACACTTTTTCACATCAATATTCATACATCCTTTCACGGCACGCACACATAGACTCATGTACATTCGAACGTCTTCAAAGTCCTTATCTTTGTCAAATTGTCTCGCAGCTATCAAAGAAAGCTGAGGAGGTGTCCACTTCCATCGCCACAGCGGACGTAGTGGCGTTCTAATAAACTTTTGTAAGAGGCACCAAGACACAAACAGCCAGCAACATTGGCACACTGCAACGCAGGCAGCAGTTCTCGAAGTTGTTCGGGAATATGTATACCTCGGGCAGACATTGCAGTTAGGTAGAAACAACTTTGAGGACGAGGTGAATAAGAGAATTCAGTTGGGTTGGGCTGCATTTGGGAAGCTACGTCGAGTCCTAACATCGTCGATCCCACAGTGCCTAAAGACAAAAGTCTTCAATCAGTGCGTCCTACCTGTCATGACTTACGGAGCCGAAACGTGGACACTGTCGGTACGGCTGGTCCACAAGTTTAAAGTCGCTCAGCGAGCTATGGAAAGGGCTATGCTCGGCATTACTCTGAGGGATCGCATCAGAAATGAGGTAATCCGTCAGAGAACCAAGGTCATCGACATAGCCCACCGAATCAGCAAGCTGAAGTGGCAGTGGGCTGGCCATATTAGCCGAAGAACCGATAACCGTTGGGGTAAACGCGTTCTAGAATGGAGACCACGCCTCGGCAAACGTAGTGTAGGACGTCCTCAGGCACGGTGGAGTGATGACTTGCGCAAGGCGGCTGGCAGGAGCTGGATGCGAGCAGCCGCAAATCGATCTCAGTGCGGTGCACTTGGAGAGGCCTATGTCCAGCAGTGGACTGCTATAGGCTGATGATGAACGCAGGCAGCAACATTGGCACGCTCCGATACAGGCAGCAACATTAGCACGCCGCAGCACAGCCAGCAGCACTGGGACGTTGTTATCAGCAGCACTGGTACGTTGCTATCAGCAGCACTGGTACTCTGCTATCAGCAGCTGCATTGGCACAAAAACATTGCTCACTGCAACGCAGCCTCGTGTGCCTCTCTCCTGCTCATTACACGTCTTCGTGTACAATTCTGTGAACAAACATTCAAGCACAGTATACATTTCGCTCGGCCACTGCTGACCATTCATTTGAAGGATCTAAGTTTTGAAAGAAATAAATCCATGACTAAATTATAACTTTGACACACAAAATCAAAATAGTGATAAAGTCAATCTCCGAAATATCATCATTACTAATCACGTGCCAACAAAGCTCATAATACAACAGACATTACGTTATGGTTACGTTTAGCTCATGCTACTTCTTTTTTTTTTACAGTACAATACTTTTAAGCAAACATAAGTCATCAACGGTTGAAATTGACACGTATGCAGTGTTAATCATCTTTTATAAATGGCAAAGGTCACGATGGTGATTCAATTGACGTTGCCATCTTACGACACCATGATGACCACAAACAAGGAACTAGCCAGCAATATTGGGCCGCGCTGTGGGCCGCGCCAACGCGGCCATCCTGCGCTTTACACGTCCTCGTGTAAGTGCACTGTAACAGAAATAATACCAAGGAACATCTTTTCGTTCGGTCACTTCTGACCATAAATTTAAAAATCGATGTTCTTAAATAAATTATATCCAATTAATCTTTAACAAAAAAACAAATTCGCCGACCCGGGGATCAAACCCGAAACTGCACAGCAGTCGTGCTATGCGTCTGCCAGATCAATGAGGCGAATGCGCACTCAACTTGAGAACCACATGAAAAATAAAACAGATCACCTGATCGCCTGAATGCATGATATACCAGGCATACTGTCCACTCGCTCTCATCATTCGAGCAATGTCGCGCGATGTGCTGACCGGCGGCACTCCGCACAGCATGCAGCAATAAAGCAAGCGCAAGAAGTGTGAAACTTCAGCACATACGTCGTCAAATTATGTGCTTCTCACGTAGTAAATCTCGTTGTTTTCTGGTTTCAGTTTATCTCCGATATCTGTAGTTAGAAGGTTAAGGAAGTAGGCTTTGGGCTAGATTCAGGCATCTGAGTGTTTAAACATTTACTTGACGAACTTTCATGCATTATTAGCAAGGAATATAAGTGAACATAATCATTTTAATAAGAAAGCGAAAACTAAGCTGTACCTAATTGTTAGTCAGGCTTCCAGATTGTTAAGAATCATTGCCATTACTAGGAGTACTCATTTCAATTAATACCTTCCACTAAACATATCTTACATTAACGCTGCCTTCCATGCCTGAGCTATAAGTCAGTGTACGTCATATCTAATAGGTAAGCTATTGCTCAAAACTGGTAAGCAATTGGCTAAAACAACGTAGTTATACCATGGTAGCAGCAAACTGATATTTCTGTTTTTAGTAGAAAGTGTCATTAATGGGGTAGTATATGAAGCAAATTCATTGAGCTCTGTCTAGTCTAGCTTGTAAGCAAGTAAGAACATTTAGTTAAATGTGATAAGCCAAAACATTTCAAAAGCAGATAGGTAGAAGATGTATTTCTTTGCTTCTACTATTTAGCCATCATTATTTCAGTTTTCATTGTTATGCAAACACTTTTGCAAACTTCAAAACATATGTAGGTTTTGTATTAAAATCGAGTATTTCAGGCGCATTTCGAGAATCGAACCCGAGTCGTCGCGCACTGCAAACCAATACGAGGATTTACCATAGTTGCGTATGACTGAATTTCTTAATTATTTATAACAGATAAGATACATAAGAACTGGATTGATCTCACCAGGCATTATCACTCCATGCTTCTTGTAATATCTCTGCAAACAAACATCATGCATGACTCATGTTTGGTCGCGCTAAGCCTTTGCGCGTATAATAACCGCAAAGAGTCACACTATATGCTAGCTATCGGCTGGCAGTGCTCGTGGACACGAAGAGAATGAGGTGGATATTTGCTAGGACCGTGGTCGGCCCTACTGCTAGTAGTCTCCTTCCACACGAAGCATATGAGCGGCCTCGCGATAGCTTGAAGAGCTGTTTTATTCGAAAAACAGGATGCGTGTTCCCAGCATGTAGTATTATTCTCGCCACAAAACGAATTATCACATGAAACAGAATAATAAGTCAATTAATTATAATGCAATCATGTAAATACAACATGACATGTCACCATAGCAACCGCTCAAGACTTGTTATTTTAAAATGTATGTCAATTTCCACTATTTCTCTATGATTTATCGAAGAATGAAGAACTCCACGTCGATACTATTCTCTCAGCTAACTGAACACAAAATCTTCATTGTGCAATTACTCTTCAAAATTATTTTTAGTGTAACAAATCATATATCAGACTGAACATTCAAATAGTTTTAAGAGTTGGTAATCTACATAAGGCTTCATTTTTATATAGTTGTCTGCCGACGTGATGAAAAGTAGCGTCATGATGTACAGCACTTCTTTCTCAACGCTAGGCTTATTTATACCTCTTACTACAACAAGATATATTCCTGAGTTTTAGAGGTAGATGCACTATCCGCACCATTCATAATCTAAACATCGGACAGATGATGGTCATAAATGTGTAACTTGTGACTTCAACATGGCTGTTCATGGCCACTTCCTTCGATATTCGATATTCTGTGTAAGAAATCGAAATGTTTGAAAAGAAATCCAAGGGGTTAACACTAAAGCACTAATCTGCTATTTAAAAAATCTTCGTAATATCGCTCTGATAGAGTTCCAGCTGGTGGAGAGTCTTCAGTGTTTCCAGGATCCGATCGCTTTTTGTTTTACAAACAAGCTACAGTGGCTGTCACTTTTCTTCTCGCAATTTTTATCCAAGACTTGAATTGCGTGACCAATTCATCCGCATATCCTGGGCTTCTGCGTACTAGTATGTTGTAGGATATGACACCCAGCGCATGAGGAGCATTCACATTGTCGCGGCGCGATTCGTGAGATTATAACTGTTTCGTCGTTTTTCACGAGAATGCCCTCGAATGTAAGAAATAAGACTTACTTACAGTTGACGTGAAATTTCATGAACAAAATAAATAATTATTGGATTCAGATGGCAAAGGGTAAAGAACGCGTGGCGATCCCACTTCTGATCTTAGAGGTCAGATCAGAAGTGGTACTTGAAAATGAATAACACACGTCTATAAACATTTAACCTGGTAAGGTTTATTTCTTACAAAGGATTTAGCAGAAGCCAACTTTGAATAGCAAATACAATATTGATAATTAATTATAAGATCACGATGTGACATCTTCAACGTCCGTCATGCTTCCGTCCTTCATAATTTCTTCTTCTATACCAGCCCGGTCAGGCCAGGTTGGTAGCAAGGAGGATTCATATCTAACAGTAGCATAAAAATGCTGACTCTTTCTTTTTAATGAAACTGAAATATCTTCCATCTCTTTCACAAAACGGGGAAACGCGGGAAAGATTAAATATTGTATATTCACAATGCGAGATGATTCTGGCGGGAACTTTAAATAAGCGCGGTTCAGGATTTTTTCAAAATTTGTTTTTATTAAACATTTGCTAGTTTTTTTTTATGTAAAAGTAATTAAAACAAAAGTGCTAGGTGTGGAAAACTGTGAAAATGGTGGGAAATGAGGGGGGCGGGGATAACCCGCCCACCTCACATAAACGTCCCCGGTCTGAGGCCGGAGGCGAAGGGACTGCGATGGACTGCTGTGGTGATGGCGGCGGCGGTGAGCGTACTGACTACTCACCATATTTCAAACCAGATTACAAAAGACTATATCCAGAAAATGCACCTTATGTGGACTTTAAAGTGTTCATTGAAGCCACCAACAATAAGGATAGAATAGGAAATAAGAGCCCTATCTACCTTAACCACATATTTTCTAGCGAAATAAAAGGGGTGACGGCCATACAGCGCATTAATGCGAATAAAATAGCGGTAATATTCAAGCAATATAATACTGCTAATAATTTTATTAATAATACTGCTTTTCTTAACAAACATGATTTGAAAGCATTTATTCCGGCTGCGCAAATAGAAAAAACAGGTATAATCAGATTTGTACCAGCAAACATCTCTAACAAAGAATTATATACAAAACTGTCTTCAATCTATGAAATAATAGCTGTAAGAAGATTCACAAAGAAAGTTGGACAAGAGCGAGTACCACTACAAACAGTTAGCATAACTTTTCTATCAAATATTCTTCCAGACAATGTACAATATGATTTATTTTCATACCGAGTATTTGAATATGTCCCCCCATTGCAGCAATGTTTCCGTTGCTTCAAATTTAACCATTCTGCTAGAATATGCAATGGTAAACAAAGATGTTCCATTTGTGGAGGTGAGCATTTATATAAAGTATGTGACAAACCAACAGAGATCTGCTGTGTCAATTGCAGTGGGCCTCATCTGGCAATATCTAGATTGTGTCCAATTAAATTAAACAAAATTTTAGAAAAGAAAAATAAAATTACTTACGCAAGTGCAACAATGACAAAACAACAAATGACTGATATTTCACAATTTCCACCTCTTTCACCTCCAAAAATGAAACTAGTTGATAATAATGTAAATAAAACTGTAAATAAGTCTGTACATACATCTGTAAATAAGTCTGTACATACTTCTGTAAATAAGCCTGTTGTAAATAATACTGTACATAATGTAAATAAACCCAAGGAAGTCCCTAAGGTGGACATCAAAGCACAAATAGTTGCCAGCAATGATGTACTCATGGCCCTGGTGCAAACATTGGTGGAACTAGGTAATAAGGGAGATAATACGCCTACTACCATAAACAGTATTAAAGAAACTTTACTTAAAAATCTAAAGTAATGGATCCAAGTCACACAATATCTAAGCTACGTATTGCTCAGTATAACATACAGAGTGCCAATAGTAAGAAACCCTTATTAATTCAATTCTTAGAAAAACAAAATATTGACATTTGCTTACTTAACGAAACATGGTTTAAAGATCATAATTTTAGAATACCTGGATATAATATTTATAATCAAAATTCCAATAACGCTCATAATGGTGTAGCAATACTAATTAAGCCATACTTAAAGTACACAGTTTTAAACACTAGATTTTATGAAGACATACAAACTGTTGCTTTGTCCTTATCTACTGTGCATGGTAGCTTAACTATTCTTTGTGTATACTGTCCTCCTTCTAGTGGACACCTACGAATCAACAGACTGCGTAATATAATTAATGATCTTCCAAAGCCCATCTTTATCAGCGGTGATTTTAATGCGCATCACATTGCATTTGGTTGTCTATCCACTAAGAGCAGAGGTCAGGATTTATTTAATATCATTGATGACTTGGATTTATGTATTTTGAATGATGGTAGTTTTACAACTGTTAATAACCCGAGACGAAATCCATCTGCAATTGATGTTAGCTTTGTTAGTGCTAACCTCGCATCAATATGCGAGTGGTCTGTGCATGATGATGCCATGGGTAGTTATCACTATCCAACAATAACAGAGATTACTCTACAAATAGATAAATATCAAATTAATCCCCCAGTTGATAGATTTATATATAAAAAAGCAGATTGGATAAAGTATAAAACTATTTCCAAAACAATATTCAATGATTTAGCCCTAAAATTGTATGATCCTATTTCAACCTATAATGATTTTTGTTCTCGATTAGATACTTTAAAAGAGATGACAATTCCTAAACTCACTAAATTAAATAATTTTAAAAGCAGGCCTCCAGCTCCTTGGTGGAATGACATTTGAAAAAAGTGTAATTGCCTCTTATAATGCATTAAAACTTTATAGAAGTGAGTCTACTATGGAGAATTATTTAGATTACAAAAGAAAAGATGCGCTTAAGAAAAGAACTATATCGGAACAAAGAGGAATAGGTTGGGATAACTTATGTAACACTTTTAATAGAACTACACCTATAAGTAAGATTTGGAATCATCTTAAAATGTTTAAAGGTATAAGAACTGGCAACAAATCATACAGTGATGAGTTTGTTTCTCCATTTCTAGATAAATTATCAGATAATAGTAATTTAAAAGATTCTGATAATTTAGGCAGTATTTTTGAATTAAACAATGACAATCTAAATTCAAAATTTTATTACATCCTTTTACATGGTCAGAATTTAACATGAGTTTGATATCTCGGAGAGACACTACACCTGGTTTAGATGATTTTCCATATTGTATTATTAAAAATTTAGATGAATCTGCGCAAAAAATATTTCTTAATGTTCTTAATCTCCTTTGGCATTGTAAACGTATTCCACAGTCATGGAAAACACAATGTGTCATTCCAATACTCAAACCAGATAAACCTGCAAAGTTGGCCAGCTCTTATAGACCAATATCACTCTCCTCATGTCTAGGGAAAATATTTGAAAACATGATCAAAAATCGTTTAGATTGGTATATGGAATCTAACAGCATCATTCCACATGTTCAATATGGATTTCGTCGAGGACGAAGTTGTGCTGACAGCTTCACTTCTTTAATCTTTGACCTGAAACATGCAAAAGATAGAAAGTTAAACACTGTTTGTGTATTTCTAGATGTTCAAGGTGCATTTGACAGTTTAGATCCGACTATACTTGTAGAAGTTATGTCTAGGTTGGGCGTGCCTGGTCAGCTGTGTAAATGGATATTTAACTTAAAAATAGAACAGTCTATGTAAGGCACAATAATACATTGTATGGTCCAAAATCTACATCTAGAGGTACTATGCAGGGTGCTACACTGTCTCCTTTGCTATATAATATATACACAAGTGAAATATGTAAATTTGTAAATAGTAATGTAGAAATTCTGCAGTTTGCAGATGATATTGTTCTGTACACTAGTAATTATAATGTAGAAATTGCGATTGACAATATCAACAAAGCCCTGTCTGAACTATTCCACTACTATAATGATGTATTGCATTTAAAAATTAACCCTCCAAAAGCAGTGTCATGATATTTGGAAATGAAAATACAAATTCAAAAGTAATTTATAATGGAGAAATTATAAACACAGTAAATTCAAAGAAATTTTTAGGCATAGTAATCGACAGAAAATTAACTTTCGAGGAACATATTAAATACATATCAAAGAATGCTCTAAAAGGCTTAAATATAATGAAATGTCTCGCAGGTGTTTCATGGGGGGCAGACCCGAAAATATTGTCAATTTTGTACAAAAGTATAGTTAGGAGTCATTTCGATTATAGTTCTCTAGTGTATATAAATAGTACTCATGTAAATAAATTAGATCTCTTGCAGAACAGAGCTTTGAGAACAATTTCTGGTGCAATGTGCTCTACTCCCATAAGGGCCATGGAAGTAGAGACTAAATTGATGCCCTTAATTTTGAGACGTATTCTACTTGCAGGGAGATTCTGTCTAAAGCTAATTGCTGCAAATAACAAGAAAATAAAAAATAAAATTGTACCTTTTGTAAATACTAATTCTCTCTTGAGTGGCAATTCCCCAACATTATCCAAAATATTGCTGGAAACAGAGAATAGTTTTACTGGTGTTAGAAAACAGTGCCCATGGCCATGTTACTCCTTCTCTTATCAGAGTATTACACATCCTATTAAAGTAATGCAAAATTCAATTAATAATAATTTTGAAATGTTGCAGTTTTTGGCAGAAAATAAGAATTATTATGTTATTTATACTGATGGCAGTAAGGGGAACGATTATGTGCATGCTGCTATATACGATTCACATTCAAAATTCTCTCGAAGCTTTGTTCTGCACAATACTTGTAATATATTCACTGCAGAGGCATATGCGGTTTATAGGGCATTATTATATATTCGTCAGCTTGATCATTGTAAATACTTTTTGATTGTTTCTGATTCACTAAGCTTGATAAAATCTTTAGCTAACCTTTCAATTTCATTTAAGTCTAATTATATTTTGTATTTTATCAAAGAAATAATTTATCAGTATTACCTTAAGCATATCGAAATTGCGCTCCTGTGGGTACCATCTCACCGAGGCATCTCTGGCAATGAAATAGCTGATAAAATCGCATATGATGGTAATAATGCTGTTGATGTTAGAAATGCAATGGAAATTCCGATGACTGATTTCCTGCAATGTATTAATGAAAATGTACATAATTTATGGTTAGAAATGTGGAAGAAAGACCAAAACATCAAAGGGAAGTGGTATGGAAGTATTCAAGAAAGATTACCTGTTAGACCCTGGTACAATAGACTGAAAGAAGCTAGCCGAGACTTTATCACTACGTTAAATAGATTGCGCTTTGGCCATAATACTGCACCGTCACACCTTGCTAGACTTGGGATTATTACGAGTAATACGTGCCCCCATTGTGAATCACAAGAAGGAACCATGGAGCATCTTATTTTTGACTGCCAAACCTTCCTACTTGACAGACTAGTGTTGGCTAGTGAACTGTGTGAACTGAAAATTAAGTTTGATTCTTCATCCCGCCCGCCGCCACTTGATCAGTTATTAAAAGACAAGAACAGTTATAAACCCATATACAAATACATTAAAAATACTATCAAAACAATTTAAGTGTCGTGAAGTGAAGTGATAAAGTTTATGTGTAAAAAATGACTTGACTTAAAGGTCTCAGTTACCAGGTCATAAAATTCCAAAAAAAAAAACAATGCGAGATCTTTAATGAAGAATTTGTTTTTTTTTTGTGGCATTTACCGTCATCAGATTGCTCGCACTATGCCTGAACAATACCAGTGCTGCACCTCCGTAGCATCACATAAGAATACAGTAAACTAGGGGCATAGGTACTCTTAATATCATGGAATCACATGAAATTCTGAAAAAAATTAAGTACCTACCTAAAAACAAAAGAATTGTTACCGACAGAAACATATCTAACTTTTGCAAGGAGCGAACTTGAAGCCTCGACCCGAAATCTAGCACCAAGATCGCCCAACCAGTCGCTAATCGTGCCGTTATTTATCTTCAATGTAAAATTAACATCAAATCCTCCAAAAATACGTAAATTAAACTATGCACTTAGCTTTAAAAAATATTTAAGGTTTAATCTACTCATTAATTAGCAAAGAAATACCGGGTACCTACGTAGGAGCATCATGTTCATTGAGTAAAAATACGTTCACCAAATGCAATGTCAAGTGCATTAGGGCATTGCCCTACGTTTAGCATAACGTAAAAGCGTTCACAAATAACAAGTAAACCTATTATTATTCACCTCCTTACACAACTACACATTGTTAACATCATTATCATAAAGTTATTGACTCCGTTCAATTGTTCTTCACGCTCGATCGGCATACAAACAGGGCCCCGATTCTCCTAAGTTAATAATGTCAAAATCGAATACAAATCGAATCGCAATATGATCGTAATAGCAGTTTTAACCATATCGGACATTCTGCTACTAATAAAAGACCAATCGTATTCGATTGACATTTGATTGGTGTGCGATTGGTCTGCTATTTTGATGATTTTGGTATATACGGTAGTTTGCTGTACAATCATTTTGCAATCGTAAATCATTTGCAGACAAAATGATTCATAATTGAATGACAGAAAAGGATAAAAACGTTTATTTCAAAGAAAAAATAGCGGAATGCCACATACGCTTCAATCGTAATCGAGTCGGGATTGGATCTCAGTCGAATCGAGTCGAACGTCAATCGAAGGGCGCTTAAGTAAAATTAGGAGAATCGGGCCCCAGGTATTCCTTCAAAGAATTCATATCATAATGATAAGCTTCCGAGACTAATGACGTAAAAAAGCTTCTGAAAGAGAGGGAAGAGTAGTATTCTGTCTGGCGCCAGAGAAATGCGGTGCAGCGGTGGGAAACCAAGCAAACGAAACTAGTTTGCCGCCGGCTAGCGGGAGCGAGCGCTCGATATTAACGTCTGCGCGATTGTGTAAATAAAGCCTTTACTTTTCGTCGATATTTTAATTTTAAAAATTCAATGAAAATAATTTCGATATCAATAAAAATCTGAAAATGATAGAACGTGGAACGCTCTAAAAAAAGTGCATTTCTTTTTTTATTTGCGAAAAAAGTTTGCATATCAAGAGTTATAATCGAAGTTTGTGGTGCCAAGTAGTGGAAGTGAATTATTTTTTTTGCCTGTGGATTTTAATTTAAGGTAAAATTAAGTGTTCAAAAAGTTGTGTGACTAGTTTGTAAAGGCGTTGACCGATCCACAACGCTGTGTCACGAGCCGTATTATTTACTTGCTTACTTTCTGGCACGGCCCAGCTAATTACACTTGCATGAAGATGCACGCTACTGTTGCATTAAATTATGCACCGAGTCTGATGAAATAACCACTAAAAACCAAGGCAAAATTATGAAATCCAATAATTCTCAGCACAGTCAGATTCTTATTAGAATTAATTAATTAATTAGACATCAGATATTTACATCAATTAACTTCTGCGTTTTACAGAATCATTATCTCAAACTTTAAATGAACAAAAAAATGGTAGGTCACGTTTAAAATATTCAGACAGGAAAATAACAAAAAGAGTCGCCCAAAGTCAGGCGCGGGAATAGCTAACAAAAAAGGCAAAACCTGATTTATTTAGCACGGCCGTATAGACTGTATGGGCATGAGCTTGTGCCTATATGAAAAAAATCTGCATATTTAAAAAAAAAGTAAGAACCCGCCTTTTCTTGGAATGTGGTTCGGGCCGCAAATGAACGCTACCTCAATTTTAAACTTAATTTCAAGGCATTTAAGTTTAATTTCCTTTGATTTTGTGCTTGATTACTCTTTTGACTTTGTGGAATACCAATGAAGTTGATACTTGCGTATTAATTACAGAGAATCAATTAATTACCTACATATGTGTAAACAAATAGATGCCAGCCTTTGGAAAGGTCTCTTACAAAGTGTAAAAAGTTAGTTGCTACACACTTTTAGGACTTCAATATTTTTATATAAAAATCAAGGATTTTTTTAACAGTCATTTTATATCAAAAGGGTCAATAACTTCAGGTCTCATGTTAATTAAAAGCCTCGTGGCTCGCGTTTAATAGGCCCGTGGCCAAGGAACTCGATACCTGGAACGAATCCCAACAAATTGTGCGTCACATCGATTTCTTGGGACTTCAACTTTTGAATGACGAAAATGATATGATGATAATTTTAAACTTAATTAACGCCTACCTATGTACGTAAGGTTCATTAAGTCTAGTACCTACCTATATTAGGGAACACACATTTAGATTTGACTTAATAAATCTAAGAAAAGAATGATTAAATCCGAACGGGATAATGTTCACGAAGTAAAAGTCCGATTTTTTTGACCTAGCTATTTGGCCTCTTAAGTTACTCTTGCAAACGTGACCACCTACATCACATCATCGAAGCAGTCAATAGGTATAGTGATGTTAAGTTTACTACACTAGGGGTTCTACTTCATTATTTTATCTTGGGAAGTGTTCATAAATCCCAAGCGGTCGCTCGCGGCAGTTCCTGATAGATAGAGCTAAGTAAGCGATATGAGCATGTGACGTCACCGCGCCCGATAGGGATGCCACGAACCTTCGTGATTAGTGGCAAAGGAAGGTATCCAGGTTCCAGCTTGTGAAGGACCTTCATGTTGGACCTGTATAGTGCGTACCTAGCCTATAAAGGTCTAAGGAGTTTCTAAGTTCCCAACTATTGTTTTTTTTTTCATTACGGTAAACCTAATCATCTTTTGTATGGAAAAGTAAGGAATAGGATGAGCGGTTCATCTAGAATGATAATGAAATTTAAATTTAACGTTTTGGGGATTGAAAAAATATATTTTTAATAGGCTTTAACTGTTACTGTTATCACCATAAACAACAAAATTTATTAAGAAAAACCTGAATAGGTTTATGAATCTATAGCGGTCAAAGGTCCGTTTAAAGAATGTTGACCTCTACCTACCTATAAACTCTAGCATTTTAACCCTTAAGGCGTCGTCCTAATTGGGAGCGATCGCACGATGGCGCGATGCGTTTTTCATCTCACGATCTCGCTATCTCACTTGCGAGGTTCAAATAGGACACTCTGATGAAATCTGTATGTTTGAACTCATCGAACGACGAGAACGCATCGTGTCATCGTACGATCGCTGTCAATTAGGACGACGTCTTAGATGAAAAACGCATCGCGCCATCGCACGATCGCTGCCAATTAGGACGAGCGACGCCTAAAAGTAGAGTTGCCTTCGTTTTTTGTAACAAAAGTGTCGGAAAACGTGATATTACAGAGAAAGTATTCACGAATCTGAGATTTCACGTTTTCTTAGGCACGTGACTATCGATAACAAGTCGTCATCTCCAGCCTCCCTAAACCGTAACGTATATCTTTATATACGAACTTAAGTACGCACTTTATGATGTTTATTATATAAGTATATTTTTTAATATGTTCGTTTTCTAATGTCAAACTACCGAGGTAAAAGCAAAAGTTACGTCACATACAGAATAATATTCATTAAAATCTTACACGTAACATAGTTTTCTTTAAGTGTCAATTAACTTTATAATAAAATTAAGATTAACTTAACTGACATCATAAAAAAAATAAGTTAGTGACTAGGTAAAGCAATGCAACGCAACTATCCGTAAAATGGATGCCCATTGATCAAATCACCGAATTGAAAATGATTCCAGAAGAGGAATGCGCCTAAGATGATCACTTTTTTACTGTCAAATAAAAACTTACAAAACGCACAATTTAAATTCCATCAAGACCCACCATAAATTAAAATAAGAATGCATTTTCAACAAAAGCAACGAATAAAGAAAGCGCTCATAACGGTATTTAAAATACCCCGTTGCGTGCATTTTTTATGAGAAGTCATCAAATGATGAATGTCAGACTCTTACTGATTAAAACCGATCATGTTCCTTCTTAAGCCCTTTATGTACCAGCGCCGCGGTAACTATTTCGAACAATCCCGCAGCCCGTTACAGGCCAGCCCTATCATATCATGATGCAAGTGACCCGCGCGACCGCAGCGTCCGCTAATTGTGTCAGATTGCTTTCCTAATTAAGGATTAAGGAGCTGTGGCCTTAATTCCTGGTATGTTGGTTAAATCTTAGCTGTTAGCTTTATCTTATCGTGATAAAGTTTTGCTGTTAAGGATGGCAGATTGTTGCGACATTTCCTTATTCTTAGGAAAAAATAAAGATGAGAGCTGCATATAACCTAATATTAGCCATAGAGGCAGGTAAGGTAAGGAACTGGGCATTTAGGAAACCTTAAACATCAGGTCCACGCCATCCAAAACTCCTATCGTTTAGGAACATTTCTAAATTGACAGATGTGACCTACAGATTTCCAAAATAGGAGATTAGGGCTATCTTTTGAGATACTATCGAGAACTCAAGTTACCACCACTATGTTCATTCTGCAATAAAGTCCCGTCTGGCTCCCAGTCTAGTTGGTCTTCAATGCGTTACCTCGTCTTCAGGATCTACGCCATAAATCTTTACTATTACATGTACATTTTTACATTGAATTTTCAGAATAAACCGGTATTTTTAGTCTTAGGGTTTTCTTTCAGTGGCGTTAGAAGATCTAGGCCCAAAAATACTTACTCAAGTTGCCTATTTAAGCAGAAAAGCGGCAGTACTGCCTACCTACCAATAGACAAGTAGCTAGATCTAGCCTTCATCAGCTATCGACACTGCAGTGACCTATTTCACTTCGCTGACCGCAGCGCGAACGATAAAATTAGCCTTCCTTACAAAATAGCTTTTAATTAGGCATTGTGTTCTAGTATGGAGGAATGCATTTAGACAAGGACATGTAATGATTTTCATGTATGGTAAACATAATGTAAATATTAAGTGCCATCAAAACTAGCTACCTAGATATGCAAATGTAAGATTGTAGATTGGCCCTCGACCATAATAGAGAAGGTTATATAGGCATCCTAATGTGACAAGTTAGGTAGCATTTTTTAGCTGGAGAGCTGGTAGACATTTTTGAATAGGTACATATTCAAATGAATGTGTTTGATTTCTCACCAGGAAGATTTAGGATATATTTTTATGGGTGTTTGTATTAGTACGGGACAAGTCTTCTTAAATACCTTTCCGAAAATGTCTGCCAACTCTCAGGCTTTTTTGTATTTAAAACTTTTCTCTAAGTATCTTTTAACACAGTCTAGTAATTTCCCAGCTAGCTACATTGTAACAAATATAAAGAAAACATTAAATCCACTGAAAATCCGCGAAATAAAAACTATTTAACATCGTAAAAACGCCCGTTTAAATTCAATGTCAAAACATACATTAGTCTCTGAGCAAAGTGTTGAGAAGTAAATCACTGAAACATAAAGATTATTCGTTAAATTGCTACTGCTAATATACTAACTATTAAAGTTAATTTTGGCTTTTCTCACCGTGTTTAACGATTACATCTTTGTTTTGGATTACGCACTAGGCGGTAAAAACGCTGTTGGCAATCAATAATTTGTTACAGGACTTTCATAAGTCTGTTTCTTTTTCTTGTCATGTAGGTACACTAATTGTATAATTTGTCAGCGCAAATATTTTCCTTATAAATAAAGATTGATTACCTACTGGCACTGCTAATAAAGATTAGTTAGAAAGTTTAATTGAATAGATTAAAAAATGCAATCAACAAATAATAAGTATAAAGGATTAGGGAAATCAATAGGTATGCAAGAAATAAACACATAAATATGTTATTTGAGGTGCACCAACAATGCATCTATTGCATCTTATATGTATAAAATCTTCATGTAGGCATAGTAATACCTACCTACCTTATGTCTAACTAACTAGAAATAAAATGTTGTTTTTGGCAGTTCAACTTATAGATATTTCTTCACCTGGATTTGGCAATCCAAACCACATAGGCCAATAAATCAATCAAATATAAAGCCAGCATTCAACCCCAGTGGCCGTCAAAATACTCAACTTGTAATTTTGAAACAGTCGCGTGTTTTCTGCCTAGTGCGTGTGTAAAACATTTGCCTAATAAATGACGTTATTAAGATCTTTTGTTTTTCTATTGTCTGTGTTTTTTGAATACTTACATTTACATGATGTTTAGTGATATTGTTTCAGTTCAGCAGAACCGTGTAGTGTTTTATTTATTTTTTTGGTGTTTGTGGTGTGAATTCTACGCAATGAGTAAAATTGAAAAAAGTGATGAAAATGTGTGGAATTTCATGGTAAACTTTAAAGCCAATTTTTGTTTTTTTGTGCGCTTAAAAAATTGTGATGGTTTTTATTTTGAAATTTACTAATACCTACTTACGTATTATTTATTAATTATCCTTCGTATTTCTATATTTTTTTTATGTTCCTTTATTCTTCTTAGAACTAACGTCCTATTTACCTATATGTTACAAAACATGCCTGATACACACCTTGAAATATTGTTGAAACGTACCTAGATCTAATTCTTTATCCAGCTTTTACTCAACAGCCAGTTCATGTCATAAAAAGATCAAAGAATTACTCATACCCCTATATTTCCACTATCACGGAGGTACTCACTAAATCAAAGCTACAATAATAGTGTTCTGTATACGTAAGAGATTGCCTAATAAAAATCTTTACGCACATTGCATACCAAAGTACGAGTATATTGATAGTTCTGATGGCCACTCTTACGCCTCGCCGATTTTATGCTCATCATAATGGAAGATCAATATAGCTCGCATAAACTGTACCGTAAATGTTGTAGTTATTGAAATAACGTGGAAATAATAATATGGTAGATTCGAGCTTTCTATAGTTGTATCTTTTCTCTAAAGAATTTTATCTGTCAACGGCAACATGATAGTTTCTTCGACGTTATAATACACTCGGTGGCATCGCAGAGCCTGCAAAAATACTTGACTTGAGGCTTCCAAATAATAAGTATTTTCTATCCTAAGGTTTAAACTAGATCTTTAGTCTCTCCACAATTTTTTTTTAATAAGTTCACCCGATCTACCATAAAAAGACTATAGAATTTGGAGAACTTTTACTTCTTGACGTAAAACTACAGACTAGTATAACTTTTAGGTAAGCAGTGTTTTCTTTTGAAAACTATAGCTTGTTTAAAAGCTGAAGAGTTTGTTTATTATACTTGAACACTCTAATCCCAGGAGTCCATACTTTTATTTGAAAAATTCTTCTTGTGTTATCCAATTTATCTAGAAACGCTATCGAGTACCCCGATCCTATGGGACGCGAGCAAGACCGCATCTGAAAGCTATTTTATAACTATAACCATCTACGTATTATCTAACATAGGCGGAATAGCGCATGATCTAGTTTCCATTATAGGTACCTGCCTAGTTCCAAAGTTTATGTCGGCTCTCTGCCAAATTCACGTCAAACTGTTGGTGAACTAGTAAACTATTCATCTTATTTCACTGGTGGCAGGTAAACTGATATGCTTTGTAAACATAACGCTTATTGTAAATGTGTTTGCGTTTACAAATGTTGTTTCACACAATATTGTTGGGTTTACAATGATTGGCGCGCTTTCAAACAGTCTATCTATTTGGGAACGGTTTTAAGTTGAAAAATGTTAGGTAGTTCTAGATCTTATCCTATTACCACATTACATAATATTATTACATAATAAACATCAAACTTTGTACCTATGTATGCTTGGATGTTTGTTCCTCATTCATACTTCTGGATATGCTTTTTTTCGTGTGTAGGATATCGTTCCATCGGGACTTTGGTGGAAGCTAGTTGTTAAAATTCATCCCAAGTTCGTAAAATGTATAAGCATAGAATACTTAATAGTTACTTTATAAGTAAGTAGACACAGTATAAAAATAATCTCAAAGAAAGTAAACGCCTGCACCTAGATCATTTCGTCTTCAGTTCCGCTTCATCAGCCAGCACTCCAAGAGGTCGTCTCGGTCCAATGGCATCAGATGAGCTTTCTCCGTCACCAGTCGAGCATGACAGAGGAACCAATAGATTGGATGCTGGTCTTAGAAGTAAAAGGGCTTGAGCGATGGCCGTTGGTCACAGACATTATCCCTACTAATATTATAAATGCGAAAGTAACTTTGTCTGTCTGTCTGTCTGTTATGCTTTCACGTCTAAACCACTGAACTGATTTTAATAAAATTTGATACAGAGATAGAGTTGACCTTGAGCAAGAACATAGGATAGTTTTTATCCCGGACTTTTGAAGAGTTCTCTTGGAAACGCGATATAACCGTACTCTCGAGTTTCTTCCCGGTTCTTCTCCATGAGACCAACTCTTTGGAGCCAGTAACTAGTTTGACGTTTCGAAAGAACTTTCATAGGACTATTTGAAATAAAAAAAATATACTTTGTTAGACTAGGAAGTTGTGAAATGGAAGCTAATTTACGGAAGTTAGGACTGTTTTGGATTAGAAATAATAGGGCGTCGTGCTTGAATGGAGAAATGATTTGATAATTTATAACAATGCACAATGGGCGGATAGGTGTCTTTATTTAAAATAAGGCTGACTGGGCCTAGAATCCGTCTCAAAAAGATCCGGAAATCACCTACTGGAGATGTTAGTGAATGTGGAGAGGAAAGAACACACAATACTTGTTTATTTAATGCAACTGTTAAGGGGTCTACACACCAAAGCCGCTGACCCGGCGGCACAGCCCGGCGGCACGACTGCCGCGGCATGTGGTGTTCTAGTAATTGTCAAATACTCTATGAAAGCCGGCGGCATGATTGTACAAAATACGGCCGGCGGGTTGGGCCGCCGGGCTGTGCCGCCGGCATCAGCGGCTTTGGTGTGTAGACATCATTAGGTATTACGGAAGACAAATCAAGACATAGAAATAAGATTGATTTTAGAAAAGAAAGAAAAACACTTTATTCACGCATTAGACACAAAAAAGACGAATTGCAATAAGAGATACGACACCAAAAGAAGGTAAAACATAGAGCTCTGACATGTTTAATTTTAAGACCTTTCTGTATACCCCTATGTTCACAAATAAATACATTGAATTGAATTGAAGGTACAAAACTGGATATATGTCACATCCACGTGAAACGGCCCTCGCTCAGCATAATGCTACCTACTACATATGAGACCCTGTACGGGACAAAAGCCTCAGCGCTGATTTTATTCCTTTGGAAAACTGCAGCGATAGCCACTTATGGTTACTCTGTGAAGTGAAAAGTTAAACACCAAGATTGAAACTCAATTTAAGATAACAATCACTCATGTCTTATAGTGATAACAGTTCCCATGGTTACAAAGCTACCTCACTTCGCAGGGTATCATAATATGAAGTTTCTTGGAACTTTCTGAGTGTGTGACTCTTTACGTTCGCCTTATTGTTTCTTGATGCAGGTGATATAATGAGGGTTTCTTAGAACAATTTAGCTCAAATGTAGGTTTCTACAATTCATGGTTAGTTTTATGTGTGATGGCTGCCAAATTGACAAGCTAATATCTAGGTATTTATACCAAGACCTTTTTTGTGCATTTGATAGTTTTTGTCGGTACAGTACAAGCAACGCTATATTCTTGAAAGCTGAAAGCTGTAACCTGCACTAAGCATTCGGTATCCCTAAATATTCATGTTCAGCTCCCGTGTAATCGCATATCTCTTACGAACAACCCGCAACCCCGGCAAGCTTTGGCCCTACTGGGCCGCGCTGGGGTTGCTGACATCTCTTTGTGGAGCGCGTGGAACAACGCGCGCCGCCGACACGGGTCCCACGCCTACAGTGGCCGGGAGTCATGTCGCGACACCCGGCGCCCGTGGTGTCTACCTGTCATTTTATCTACCTGTACCTAACTTTATTTACTTAACATTCCAGTGCTGCAGTATGCGCGAGAGTCTCCGTCGCCTGGCGTCGGAGGACGGCACGGAGCGACGCGGGCGCAGCGCGGGCAGCCGCCGCGTGCGCGTCGAGCTCATGCTGGCTGACCATGTCACTGTTGATGTTGATGTGAGTACACTTCCAGTGCTGCAGTATGCGCGAGAGTCTCCGTCGCCTGGCGTCGGAGGACGGCACGGAGCGACGCGGGCGCAGCGCGGGCAGCCGCCGCGTGCGCGTCGAGCTCATGCTGGCTGACCATGTCACTGTTGATGTTGATGTGAGTACACTTCCAGTGCTGCAGTATGCGCGAGAGTCTCCGTCGCCTGGCGTCGGAGGACGGCACGGAGCGACGCGGGCGCAGCGCGGGCAGCCGCCGCGCGCGTCGAGCTCATGCTGGCTGACCATGTCACTGTTGATGTTGATGTGAGTACACTTCCAGTGCTGCAGTATGCGCGAGAGTCTCCGTCGCCTGGCGTCGGAGGACGGCACGGAGCGACGCGGGCGCAGCGCGGGCAGCCGCCGCGTGCGCGTCGAGCTCATGCTGGCTGACCATGTCACTGTTGATGTTGATGTGAGTACACTCCAGTGCTGCAGTATGCGCGAGAGTCTCCGTCGCCTGGCGTCGGAGGACGGCACGAGCGAGCGGGCGGGCGCAGCAGCAGCCGCGTGCGCGTCGAGCTCATGCTGGCTGACCATGTCACTGTTGATGTTGATGTGAGTACACTTCCAGTGCTGCAGTATGCGCGAGAGTCTCCGTCGCCTGGCGTCGGAGGACGGCACGGAGCGACGCGGGCGCAGCGCGGGCAGCCGCCGCGTGCGCGTCGAGCTCATGCTGGCTGACCATGTCACTGTTGATGTTGATGTGAGTACACTTCCAGTGCTGCAGTATGCGAGAGTCTCCGTCGCCTGGCGTCGGAGGACGGCACGGAGCGACGCGGGCGCAGCGGGCAGCCGCCGCGTGCGCGTCGAGCTCATGCTGGCTGACCATGTCACTGTTGATGTTGATGTGAGTACACTTCCAGTGCTGCAGTATGCGCGAGAGTCTCCGTCGCCTGGCGTCGGAGGACGGCACGGAGCGACGCGGGCGCAGCGCGGGCAGCCGCCGCGTGCGCGTCGAGCTCATGCTGGCTGACCATGTCACTGTTGATGTTGATGTGAGTACACTTCCAGTGCTGCAGTATGCGCGAGAGTCTCCGTCGCATCGTGAGCAGGCAGGCAAACGGACTTGGGTTTGATTAATTCTACAATGTGCTGGAGTGAGTATTCCTTCCTAGAAATTTTCTCGTCTTTCTGCTGACTTTAAAAGATGAATGAGCTACATTTATTAATCAGTTACGTAGGAGGAATATTTTTGAGAACTCTTCACATTTTCTCGTAATAACAGATACCCAGAGTGACGCATGAGCAGATTCCAAAAACATTATAATCAAAACGAATCCAAGGCTTTCATTCTTTGAAGAGTTCACAAGCATAGTTTAACGACAAGAATACATACAAACAAACATTTCGCGCCAACTCGTAAAACTGACTTTAACGGTTCCCGTAACTATTTCATGTGCTTCAATGTTTATTTGTTGAACGTAGTGGACCAGTAAATTATCCTCTGCATCATTAGGAATAGATTTCGAAAATAAAAGAAAAGGGTAGACAAATGATAATGTCCAAATGAAAGAATTCGCAGAACGTTCAGCGGATTCCAAGATAGATTTCCAGATCATCCTGATGCAGAAAACGTAAATGCATAGCCAAAGGGGATGTAGAAAAACTTGACTACTAATTTATAGCTTCTGACCTTGAAAATCTGCCATATATGCTTTCTAAAACACGAAAAACAACCTGTAGGTACCCAACCTACCCACACTAATTGATTTGCAGATACCATGTAACTCTACAAACAAAATCATGTCCATCATTCAATTAGGGCATATTGGCAATGTGATCACCAGTTAACAAGTGGCTTTCGGTTAATTTTAAATTGAAGTTAAACTGTTTTTAATGAAATAATAGAGGCCACTTAAATGTAATTAAAAGTCCCTATGTTGGTCAGATGGATTCCATTGTTTCAAAGGATCCAATTTATAATTATTTGGTACTCGCTATTTCGCGCACTTTCACTCGCTTCCAGAGGCCACTTCTTCTCGTACCCGGACAGAATGTTTATCGGGGATAGTCTACCATCCCAATAGTGTTTTTTTTTTTTTCAAATCGGATCAGTAATTTCGGAGCCTTTAGGGGAATAAAGAAAAAAATATTTCCCGTTTATTATATTAACATAAGAAATCTGTTATTTCTATATGTTAACTAAAGAAACTAGAACTTAAATGAGTCCTGTCCTTCTAAGGAAAGCTTTCCATGCAGGTACAGTTCAATTAAAAGAAATATAACCAACGTGATTGTATTATCAAGGAGTTAAGGAGTTATAAATAATTCAGTTAGACAGTCTAACTGACATGCGTTAACTACAGTTAGTTGGCCCTTAATGTATGTGAAGGACGTGTGTTGACTGTGATAGGTATTCGCTAATGCGGTTATTAAGTATTGTACTTACCTGTTTTTGATAGGCACATTATTTATAGTGCTTCTGCAAGGTTAATGGATGATATTGGGAAGATATTTAAAGCCGACCCGCCCCAGCTTTACTATAATTACAGGATAGGATATCAGTACTTCCTCACAATTTAATGGATGTTACTATACATATAAACTTTCCTCTTCTATCTTTGTAATAACTTCCTTCTATCTATTAAAAAAACCGCATGAAAATCGGTTGCGTAGTTTTGAACATTTAAGCGTACAATGAACTATATATGTAGTATATGTAGTAGTATGTAGTGAAGATCGTATGTTAACAAAACTACGTATTTAGGTAATACTATTAATGCTCGGATTTCCACAATCCTTTCACTAATCCATACAAACTAATATTATTGCGGTTTATTGTAAGGCCGAATAATAGAACGGCAGTGCTATTAATACACTCAGTCGTTAATGCATCTATTGATATTTTCGCGACAGCCTTTGTATATCCTGGGTCTTGTTTTGAAACAGTTTTAGCAAACTATTGTAGTCATGTTATTTATTTATTTATTTATAGCTTCTTACATAAAGTACAATGGCATACAATGATGTAAATAGGAAGCATGTCACAGTTACACGGTTTCTTTTATCAAAGCCTGTACATTATTTTCCTCTGCAAGCAAGAATAAGCAACGAAATAAAGACTTTTTATTGATTGACACTTACGCGAATATTAGACATTTTTTAATATCAAGACGACCAACGCCTCAGTCTACCCGAGACCATAGATGCTGTAAAGGATCCGAAACGTCGGGATTAAATAATATTAATATAACCGCGATAAATTACTTAAATTCGATAATATTGTTCCAGCGTAAAGCCACAGGAGCAGACCTGCTGGATCAGATCTGTGAGTCACTTGACCTGTTGGAGAAGGACTACTTCGGATTGCTGTATACGCAGCGAGGAGATCCCAGGGTGTGGGTTGACCTGAACAGGAGACTGTCCAAGACTTTCAGAAGTAAGTATTGTCTGATGTGTAGTTTTGCTGGATGGATGGATGTTCTAGTCCCTAGATCTTTTGGTTAAAGACAGAGTGATCGGATTGTTATACGTGCGCGAAAACCAACTGAAATAGTAAATAATATACTTTCTTGCTTATTATCCAGACGGTTCTCATTATATCCATCCCAATATATCCCTAAGGTTGACTGGAAAGAATGCCTGTGGCATTAAGTCCACCGTTGTAATGTTTAGTTGCAAAAAGCTTAAAAATATATCCTGTCTTTAATCTGCACTTTCTCTTAGACAGCGGCTTAAAAATTTCAACCACCTGATTTTTAGAGGTTACAAAGTTCAGATTCGAGATAATAACTTAAGTTAGCAATGCCTCTGGTTTTCTAAAACATAATGCTACAATTTCCAGACGAGCCGTGGGACGTGCGTCTAGCTGTGAAGTTCTACCCGCCGGAGCCAAGCGAGCTGGCCGATGACGTCACGCGCTACCAGATGGCACTCGCCATCAGGAGAGATCTCATGGAAGGTTAGTTGGTCAATGATCATTAAAAAGAATTATAGAAAATTAAACTATTTGCCAAGTGCGAAAGATTTTGACAGTATTATTAGTTTTCTTTAATCTTAGGCAAATAGGTAGTACTCGATAGTTACTCAAATCTGAAATCACACTTCTATTCTTCATAAGATAAGAGGCATCCAATTTATTGCGCCTGAGCTTCTGCATCATTTTTTATAAAAAAAATGCAACATAATAAAGTAGGTACGGCAAAGAAAACTTTGATGCTTTGGCCATACTATCGCGATAACGCAAACACGAATCTTCGAGTATGGCCGTAGCATGAGCGTTTTGGGACCCCTCTTAACCATTGTTACCTACCTTCAAATCTTGTCGTTCTAACAACATACCTTCTTCCAGGTCGTTTAACCTGTTCCCCGATAACCTACGCGCTGCTCTCGTCATACGTGCTGCAGTCGGAGCTGGGCGACCACGAGCCGAGCCAGGACATCTCCCGCGCGCTGCAGCAGTACCGAGCACTGCCGCTCAGTGCCATCACGCACGAGTTGGAGGCTAATGTCGATGAGCTGTATAGGAAACATAGGTAGGCAGATTGAGCGAGGTTTATGGATGAATGGTTACTTCGAAGATGACGTTAAAGTATAGAAGAAGAAGACGTGTCGCGTCGACCCCAATTTCATAGCCACTTTTCGGCGAAGGATCCCTGATTTTCGAGACTTCGATCGTAACCGATCTTTTTGTGCTGGGACCTCAAAATAAGAGATCGTTCGTCAGATTACAAATGGCAGCGGGAAGGATTGTCAAACTTTTATTGATTCTGGTGCCCTTCATGTACTAGGGCTACAGTAACTGAAATTATGATGATGTAGTTGACGGATCCATACATATCAAGAGCAATGGGTCTAACAGCTTTTCAGGACCGTGGGATTATAATATCGAATTCTTACACATTGCCTGTTTATCATCTAAACCTTGAGTCACCTAATTTTCCCTCAATCTTAATAAATTCTCCTCTAATTTCCAGAGGCCAGACGCCAGCAGAGGCCGAACTCAACTACCTAGAGACAGCCAAACGCCTGTCTCTATATGGAGCAGAGCTACATGCTGCTACTGACTGCCAAGATGTGCCCATCGTGTTAGCTGTGTGTCACAGTGGTATTGCTGTTTATAGGGATGGGTGAGTTGAGAACAAAGAGCTAAAAATGCGTACATACCTACCTTACATATCAAGACAAAAGTTATAGAAGAAAAGTTTAAAAAGAAACCCGTAATAAAGGGGTCATAATTAATGTTCTTCTACCTCTGTAACGTTTCATATGAGCCGGTAAAGGCCTATTTGAAATTAAAAAAAAATTTACTTTGACTTTGATAACTCTTTGTCATTTATATCACCATCTTCATCTTCCAGACTACCAATGAACCGCTTCCCCTGGGCCAAGATAACGAAGATCTGCTACAACAAGCGCCTGTTCACGCTGCGGCTGCGAGCCGGTCAGTTCGAGGAGTTCGAGACCTGCCTCACCTTCCGAGTCCACTGCACCAGCGCCTGCAAGAAGCTGTGGCGCTGCAGTGTGGAGCATCATATGTTCTTCCGGTTAGTATTATACTGGTGATAGTTTTAAAATCACCTTTTGTCAAAATAATGTTCTTTTTCTTTTTCTTTATAGCTGTTGATTTGATCGTTCCCAACATTCTATCTCAGGCTGTTTTCTTACTATCATCTGCCTAGTCTTTTAATCGTCGTGGTGGCCTAGTAGGTAAAGGACCAACCTCTCAAGTATGAGGGCGCGGGGTCAGGTCAGGCAAGTACCAATGCAACTTTTCTAAGTTTGTATGTACTTTCTAAGTATAACTTAGACACCATTGGCTGTGTTTCGGATGGCACGTTAAACTGTAGGTCCCGGCTGTCATTGAACATCCTTGGCAGTCGTTACGGGTAGTCAGAAGCCAGTAAGTCTGACACCAGTCTAACCAAAGGGTATCGGGTTGCCCGGGTAACTGGGTTGAGGAGGTCAGATAGGCAGTCGCTTCTTGTAAAGCCTTGTGAATCCGGTTAGACTGGAAGCCGACCCCAACATAATTGGGAAAAAGGCTCGGAGGATGATGACTTTATAAATCACCTTTTGTCAAAATATGTTCTTCTTCTTTTTATTCTTATCGAGTGAGCTGTTGATTTGATCGTTCCCAACATTCTATCTCAGGCTATTTTCTTACTATCATCTGCCTAGTCTTTTAAGAACTATGTTGGAGTCGGCTTCCAGTTTAATCGGATGCAGCTGAGTATCAATTTTATGTTACGTGGAGCGATTGCCTATCTGATCTCCTCAACCAAGCTTCCCAGGCAAACCCGATACCTCTTGGTAAGACTGGTCATCGGACTTTCTGGTCTTCTGATTACCCGTAACAACTGCCAAAATTTTTTTAAATATAGATCAACAAACAAAATTATAGTTGGCTAATCATTTCTGTGCCAGTGTCTTTTCACTTCCGCTCGATACTCAAACAGTATTTAATGTACCACATAAAATGAGCATTTACTAATAAATAAGTTAACATACATAATATTTAATATTATGTTAATTGTTTCCAGTCGCGAGTGTCCAGTCCCGGTGCACCGTATCCCCGGTCTGTCCCGGCTGGGCTCGCGGCGCCTGTCGTGTCGCCGCACGCTGCAGCAGCTCCGAGCTGCCGCCGCGCCTACTGCTGCTTGACTACTTACTCTATAAATAGAATATAAGATCTTGTTCAGTTGTTTACTGCTTAAATTGAAACTGTAACCGAAGCATTCTAACTGCCAGTTTCTTCATCAAAAGTAAAATCCAAAGTAAAAATCAAAGTAATGTCTAAAGTAAAAGTAACGGTCAAATTCGCTTTTTCTATTAGTTTTTCTGCCACTTTAGCCTTGAAAAAACGAATTTGACAGTTACTTTTACTTTAGACATTACTTTGACTTTTACTTTTGATGAAGAAACTGGCTGTAAGTTGCTAATTTGATGAATGGGCGGATATATCGCGGCTTATTGTGTATTGGTTATCGTGATAGTTGTAATTTGTCCTAAGAGATCTTATAATTTTGTTCACGGCGCATTTTTTACAGTGCTCCATACAACACTCGGTATACCGGCTTAAGGGGAGGAGCGCATATGTGCAAGCGAGCTCAGTATATTTTCAGTATTTTGTCTGTGTATATTTTTTAATCCGAAAAATGCCTTTAAAAAACTTGCAGTCACTTCGCTCGCGCTAACTATTTCATCTACACACTTCTTCATTGTGAACACTGACTAAAAAATTCGCGCTCGATTCGCTCGTACCTCTTTTCTTCGTTTACGTTTTTTTGTATCTGCACGCCTTCATATTTTTACATGTCTTTTTTTTGGTAATGTGCTGTAAAAAACTTGTATATCCAAAACAAATAGGTCTAAATAAATATAATATACAACTAGAAAAGTTACATAAAGTGCCATTATTACATCGTAAAGTGTAGATAAATAATTATAATTATTATAGTAAAGTAATGGTTATAAGTTATGAGTTTGTCACTATTATCTTAACTTTATGCATTTTACTTTTAATGTCTTTACCTGAATAAGATTTTTGTAAGATTTCCTGTTCCGTAATGAAGTAATTTAGGACCCACTTATGATAGAAAATTAGAATTGTTTTCCATCCTAGTTTTTTGTTTGTAGAAAGTCTCAAGAGCTATTCTAGAGAGATGAAAATTACAAAATTACCGAAACCCGCTATCTCTTTTGTCTTTTCCATACATACCAAAATACGCTATGGATATCAATTTCTCATTTATTTTGTATTTTATTGATTTACAACACCAATTTAATTAAATTACAAAAAAGCTTCAAAAGCTATAATTTGACTTTCTCATGATACTTTTTAGATACCCTGTATGTTTGTTGTAAAATATAGACAGCACAGCAACCTACCTTAACCTATCAACTTCAGTAGATTTTCAACCTTATCACTATTGCAGAAGGTTAATATTCGAGTAGTAAAATTTTACAGTTTCGGGTAGGTTGACCTGCTGGCGTCTGTACTGATAGTATTTCCTACTATTGACTTAAAGCAATGAACTGTATAATAAACTTAAATAGTTTATTAGCTATAGTTAAAGATGAAATATAACTATTTTAGTACTGTTTAGAATAATAATAATCTACAAGTATTTTGAATAAAATATTTCTTTGAAAAGACAATTTTATTACTTAAACCTTTTATTTACCCTTTTAACACATTTCACCTATATGTGTAATAAATCAAAATCAAAATCTTTTTATTTCACATAGGCCTTTGCAGGCACCTATGAAACGTCACATTAGTTGCACGGTTCCAAAAAGTTGGTCTCATGGAGAAGAGCCGGCAAGAAACTCCATAGACACTCTTTTTAAAAAGTAATATAGTCACAGTACAAACAGTCTATTACATAACAATAGTAAGCTCACAGAATTATACAATGCAAGAAAGTTAAACTGTAAATCCCACTAACTGTAACCCAAACTTAGACTGGTAAAAAACGCCTAAGGCGTTAAGTCCGCCCTTGTACAAAATGTGCAGAAGTATTAAATAAATAAATAAATCTAAACAATGCAAAAGGGAAAAATAACTATTAGAAATGGACGTTTTACTTACGTTAACTAAAGGTAAACAATTTGGAATATGTGCTGAAAACTTTGTTATTCTTGTATTTAGATAAATGGGATTTTACTTTTAACCCGAGTTTTTAATAAAATTCGTACCAAGATTGTTTATCCTTAGTTAGAGCCTTCTAAAGTCGAGTATAATGGCGTCCACGGCCGATTTCAGCCACGGCGGCTGTTCTCACTTAAGGAGATCAGCCAGCTGCGCAGGACATATTATAGTGCACGAGCATTTGCGCAGACACAAGGTGCACTCCCTATTCCTTCACTCTCTTATAGCCCATGTTATATGTACTACTCTTGTCCCCTACATATTAAACACACTGCGCAATATACATGAAGGTAACCATTTTTTGCTATTTTTATAGAAATGTAATCATCAAGATGATTAACCCAGCGATTGACATGCACAACGAGTGCCCAAGTGACTCCCATAAATTATTGTCTAACGCTTCAACGGCGCCGATGACGAACTCACGTGAACGTGGGAATTTTAAAGTAGTATGCAACATTAATTATGGATAATTACTAATAACGTTGTATGCACGGTGATTAAAAATAATCTTCTAGACCACAGGTATTCAGGTTTGAAGCCTGTCTGTGTTTATGATATGATGATGATGATGATGATGTCCTCCTAGACGTTTGGTGATTAACGCTTAATCCTGCTCTATGTAAAAGGAGGCCGCAGTTCACGATAAAAAGGTTGATGATAATAATAAATAATAATAAATAAATAAATAAATTTATTACTTCTCTTTGAACATCATTTTACAATATTTTGCTAATTCTAAAAAGTGCTGATGTATAATTTGCCCGAACTAGGTAAAAACCTGTGTCTCGGGCGTAAAAGTGCTTATTATAATATTTATAGCTAATTAACAATAAATTGCTGCTAGTTACTAAAAACTAGGTTAATGTGACAAATACAGTGTTATTACACATGTTTGTTATAATGCTTACATACTAATTAAAATATCCATATTGCGTACCTACAATATTACATACAATATTTGAGTGTAAATATGCGGGCCTAAAAATAATCAGTAATCCACTATCCCTAAGTAAAATATGAAATTATATAATGTGTAAAAATGATTACAGCTAAATATTATCTAGAGTTTGACGCTATCAGACGCCTTTATAGTCTACGGAGTTGATGTACCTATATTCAGCGGCTTTTCTAGCAGGGCATTCGGAATCTCCCGTTTTGTGATTGTAGGGTTTTTTAAAGCGCTTACAGGTTGCACATTTCGGCGGTTCTTCCTTTGAAGAGCACTCTTGAGTCGCGTGTCCCTCTCCTCCACAGTGGCCATAAGTAGAGGTAGCAGATTTGCAAGTCTTGGATGCATGACCATACTGCTGACACTTGAAGCACCGAGTCACAAGGGTGAAATCATGTACCGGGCACGACGTCCAGTTTATGTAGAGCCTGTTCTGATTTACTAGGACTTTCCGGATGCTGGCTGGTACTTCAACAATATAGTTGCAGCTGTCAGCATCCCTTTTTCCTGACTTATGGCTTAGTTTAATTGAGGTCAAAAAGGTATCCTTGGTCAATGTTGGAAGTTTGTCTACGATATTTTGGTCATAAATACTTTTGAAAACTTCTTTCTCTGCCATATCAGTGGGTACCCCAATTATTATAATGCGAGGCTTCCGCTTCTGAGGTTCATCAACAGTAAGTGCAGATGTGGAACGCTCGACAGTCTCTTTCACTTTTAGCATGTCATCCTTAGTCTCTGTGCTTATGATAACACCTCCGTTTCTTGTTTTCCGAAGTCCACGTACCTTTAGCTTCATTTCCTCAGGGCATACAATTTTTTGGACTAAATTTTTGGTCTCTTCACTGGTCTTAGTATGGTCACTAGGATATATAGCGACAGAGCTGATTGCATGAGGCATAATAAGGCTTTTTGTACCCTTCACCATGTCTGCGAAGGATGTGCTTTCCGGCTTATGTTTGATGAGAGTATCTTGTAGTTCCTGCTTGATCTCAGTCAAACTACTAGCGAGGTCTTGATTTTCCTTTAACGTTTGCAGGGTGGCGTAGTTCTGAAGGGCTTTATGTTTCAATGACTGATATTGCACAGCCATTTGAGAGACTCCGTATCCGACTTTGCGACAAAGGCTAGTGACTCTTAGTTTTTGTTCGGAATTCATCTTGCCTTCCGAAACCGTGATCGAAACCTCATTCAGGCACTGCTCAATACTAGACATCCAGGATTGAATTTCAGGAGTAGAAAAAACCTCAACTGTTTCATCCTGTGCGTGACTTCTGGGTGTTGCTGCTGGTGACGATGAGCAATGTGGCAGTCCGCCATGGTGGGAGGGGCTTCTATCCATAATTGTAGATCACTTTTTGTCCATATTTGTAATAAATACTGTATAATTTCACAACAAAAACGCTATGACTCTAAAACTAGGTCACAATAAAAAAAATGTTA
This sequence comes from Helicoverpa armigera, assembly GCF_030705265.1. NCBI lineage: Eukaryota > Metazoa > Arthropoda > Insecta > Lepidoptera > Noctuidae > Helicoverpa > Helicoverpa armigera. The sequence continues at coordinate 8,934,022 of NC_087144.1, forward strand.
ATTACGCTATTTTTAAGTTGCTTGATGAGCACGTCTGTGTTCGTCGATTAACGCTAATAGTCTCATGATGGTAGCTTAGTACATAAGGAAGTGCATAAGGGAATACATACTTAAGGGAGAACATATGGGAGTACACAAGGGAGTACATACGGGAGTATATAAGGGAGTACGTACGGGAGTATACAAGGTAGTACATAAGGGTGTATATAAGGGAATAAATAAGAGAGTACATAAAGGTGTATATAAGGGAGTACATAAGGTGAGTAGATTAGAGAGTATATAAGGTAGTAGATAAGAGAGGACATAAGGGAGTATATAAGAGAGTACATAAGGGAAACATAAGAGAGTACACAAGGGAGTAGATACATAAGGTTTGTGAAAGGGACCTAGGTGACAAGTAGGTATTAGGTACTTTCCCTATATCAAAGTTAATACTATGTAAATCAGGACAGCTCACAATATTTCCGTTTCTTATTATAACTTACTCACAGCTGTACCAGAAAATCTTTTTTTTGTCACTCCGACAATGAAGTAATGAGACAACTATGCTCTTACTCTATAGAGTCATAATAATAACGAAAATACGTCACGGTGAGGAGTTCCGTGAAATACATTCCGTGAAAGACATTACAAGGGCGTGATTTGAATTTTAATATCCGGGTTTTGCCTTCGACTTGATTCTTAGTAAAACTAATACCAACATAATATAACTTTTTAGGTCCGTAAGTCCCCCGAATATTCAACAAAAAAATTATTCAAGGCGTTACATTCTGCCTCGTTCCAGTCTAAATGCAGCTGCTTTCCAGTGTTTTACAAGGACCGACTGTCTATCTGACCTCTTTACCAAGACTGGTAATTAGACTTCTGACCCGCAATGACTGCCAAACATGTTCAAATGACAGCTTTTTTTTAACGACGTCAAAAATCATCAAATGACCCCCTCCCGCAGTGGGTTAGCAGCAGTGAGGGAGTGTCAGACTCTTACTGGCTAAAAACCATCTTGTTCGTAGGCCTTTTATGTACCAGGGCCGCGGTAACTCTTTCGAACAATCCCGCAGCCCCGGCAGGCCTTGGCCCTGCTGGGCCCCGCTGGGGTTGCTGACATATCTTTGAGGAGCGCGTGGAACAACGCGTGCCGCCGACACGGGTCCGTTGTCTATACAGACGGAGGAACGATGAGCCACCAGAACGCACCGCCCACAGACCGAAGCCTACGGTGGACGAGAGTCATCTCGCGACACCCGGCTCCCGTGGTGTCTACCTGGTCCAGCGCGGATCGACCAATTAATCGTGCCTTCCTAAACACGGAAGAAGTTTGTCATCCCAAGTTAGTCGCCTGCACTTTGATTGAATCAGAGCTAGTTTAAGGCGTTTTACAGTTACTAATTTCATTTGAAAGTAACAGTAAAATGAGGTAAAATGTAGGTATTAATTATCTCTGCCGTGTGCGGGAAAATACCAAGGTGATCCTATCTGGTCCGGTTTGCAATAATGACGGGAACGGGACGTCCCAGCTTTAAGTTTTAGTCAGCAATATAGATAATATGTGTCTGGTTTCCCTTTACTTTAGCTATATTTAAACGAGGGCTGATTTCATCCAGCCAGTGACAGGAGCGCCACAGTCGAAGTCTGATCTCGCGAGTGAATATTATCGACCTTTGAAGTTCATAGAGTGAGTTTTTTTTACGTTTTTATAAGTACTTCAAATACCAAGATGCCAGATAACTCCTGAATTTTAATTAATTTAACTAGTTGCTATTTATAAATGCTCAATCCTTCTCCGTGTGAGAGGAGGCCTGTGCCCAGCAGTGGGACGTTAAGTGGCAGGCCCGCCGTAAGCGGGCGTGCAGCGCGTGCACAGCACGCGGGCGGCACGTCCTAGGGGGCGGCAAATCTAGCGATAATATTTAAAAATTACAATATCTTTTTACTAATGATTTGATTTCAATATTTCCGAACACAGCAATAGCGCTAAGAATATTACTTACACTGCCGGTTTCAGTTCTTAAAAACGATTTAAGATCAACCAGTGGCGTAGCGTGGGGCAAATGCTATTTAGGGGGCGGCAAAATTCAACCAATAAAATTTCAGAAAAAGCCGCCCTAGCTTTGGTCGTCACCTATCAATTTTGACTGTTTCACCCTTTGCATCCCCAAAAAAATTCGCGCTCTCTGCGCTCGCGGCTCCATGTCAGATATCGCATTTTATCTTTATTTAATTGTTGAGGCATTCAATTCCGAAAAAACATTTTTCGCGCACGTCCGTTATGGCTTTTTATGATAATATATTTACTTCATGAAAACTCTAAGGAAAAAATCGCGCTCGCTTCGTTCGCGGCTTTTGCACTTCACTTCTGTGCATATCTTACTTTTTGACTTTGCTTTGTAATTTACAGTGGTTTTTATTTGTTTTGTGTCCTTAGACTAAAAAATTTTCGCGCTCGCTCCGCTCGCGCTTCCTTACATTTGAACTGTGCCTTATATATTTTCAACGGGAAACCCACCAAATAACATATTTTACTGACTTTAAACATTGTTATAGATATTTAAGTGCGTTACTTTAAGTTAATCACAATCTTTCAATACATAGGGGCCACTTGGGTAATGATTGCACTGCATTCATGCCCTAAGCAAGTAAATAAAAAGTTATGTGTAATGTATGTATGTATGTTATGTATTGCAATAGTTATTTATCCAAAAGTAGGTGGGTTTTCTGCAATCAGAGCGGTGCATGTACATATTTTTTTTTGTGTTGGACAAGTAAGATGGATAATGGATACGAATGCGCGGGGGGGGGGTCCGGACCCCCTGCATCCGCTTCCCCCCTTATATATTTTTTGTCAAAACGTATGTAGTCGTAGGGCGGCATAATCAGTTTTGCACGCGGGCGAACAAACAGCTAGCGGCGGGCCTGTTAAGTGGAGAGTTTTTTGCGCCACTTCTTCCCAGCTAAAACACATAGGAAGTGGTGAAGGATGGGCGTTTTCGAGGCTGTCTTTTGTAAATTACTTTTGAACGTCAAACACGTTCGAAAAGTGCTGTTTTGAAGCCAATTTTGAATAAATTTGATTTTGATTTTATAACTCCATCTGCAGGAACTGTCCAACATGTCTCGTGTAGTGTGGTTACTAAGTGCACTTTTGCTGTCTACTGCGTGCGCGCAACTGGACATCTTAAACAAGATCCAAAGAGAACTGACCAGTGAGGCGCAGGCTGTGATGACCCCCGTGGCCAAAGGCTTAGCTAACATAGGATTCAGTCAATGTAAGTATTTATTGTAGAAAGAATATTAGGGGATACGGCAGGGCACTCAGTTGGTAGAAAGTGAAGCGCATCTATTTTTTGGGGGCAAATTTGATGACCCCCTCCACTGTGGGTGCAGCGTGAGAGAGTGTAAGACTTTTACTGACTAGAAGCCATCATGTTCACCTTCTGGAGCCTTTAGCGTACCAACGCCGCGGTAACTCGCGCAAACAATCCTACAGCCCCGACAGGAAAGAGGATCTCATTCCGCATTGGCTATTGAAATTCCAAATTGTTTTACAAGACCATCGTGCACTTCGCTGCCAATACTATATATGTACATAAGGACCCCAAACATAATGACGTACGGAACGTAACGGTACTCTAAACACTAAACATTTTGACATGTATCTTCAGGTGCCAAGATTAAGAAGCTGGTGGGAGTAAGCTACGACTCTTTCGATAAAGAGCCCGACATGAGCAAGCTGACACTCGTCTTCACCACCAGGTACAGAAATTGTATCTAAGTGTTTTTTTAAATTCCCTTGACTTACTAAGACAGGTCACTTAAGACATTAAATACTACATTGCTACTACCTACTACTTTCAGGTCGATGTCCGTGACGTATAACCTGAGTGACGCAGCGCGGCTCATCCCCTTGACTCCAGGGTACAACCCCAAGAATCCATTCAGGATCTTCCTGCACGGCTTCACCCAAGATCCTACTGAAAACAGTTACAAGGAAATCAGCAAGGCTTTCCTTGATCAAGGTAATTGGGGCTGAAGCTTTTCCTAATACTTTGTAATGTAATGAAGTCCTGAAGATTAAGGACAACTTTTGTTTCTATTTTGAGACATTTTAAATGATATTGTCCAGGAGACTGTAACATCCTGGCGCTGGACGCGAGCTCGCTGATCCGCTGGCTGTACCTGCGCTCCACCACCATGACGCGCTTCATCGGAGAGAAGCTCGGCGCTATGTTGGCAGCACTCGTCAACGGTCAGTATTACAAACTCTTCACGATCGTAGCATTTTAAAATCTGTGCTATGTTGACTACATTTTTTCTTCACAGCCGGTCTCGACCCATCCAACATCCACTTGATCGGGCACAGCCTGGGCAGCCACATCTCAGGGTTCACGGGCAAGACGTTCCGCAACCTGACGGGGACCCTCATCGGCAGGATATCAGGCCTGGACCCCGCGGGTCCCTGCTTCGCAGACGTGGAGGCTTCTTGCAGGCTCAACAAGGATGACGCTAAGTTCGTCGATGTCATACATACTGATGATGGAGTGTATGGGCTGGAAGGACAGATTGGTAAGTTGTAGTCAGTGATTTTAAGTGAGGCTAGGTATCTATGGCTAGACAATGTTGCAGTTGTAACTTCAACAAGTTGTATCTTAGAAAAGTTTTGACAAATTGCCCCTTCCATCAGGTCACGTGGATTTCTACCCGAACAGCGGTTCCGACCAGCCGAACTGCCTGTTGCAGACTTGCAGCCACAACCGCGTGTGGCTCCTGTTCGCCGAGTCGGTACTGAATCGCGGCGCCTTCCTCGCGGCCAAGTGTGCAAGCTATGAGGACTTCAGGAAGGGACAATGCGACTACAATGATACCAGGTAATGTGATTCACACGCATTTGCTGCGCAGCATCGGGTGGCACCCGATGCTACGCCGCCAAAAAATCGAAAATTAAATTAAAAAATGTGTCGGAATCATTGATGGTGCTTTTTGCTAGGTTTAACATAAAAAAACCGGAGTCAGATCATGGCAAACTTATAAAGCGCGAGAAAAATTTTTGGGACACAAAAATATCTAAAGAAATGAGTAAAAAACTACTATGAAGGAAAGAAGCTGCGAGCATAGCGAGCGTGAAATTTTTGAGTTTTGGAACACAAAAATATCCAAACAAGTTTTGCGACGCAAAAGTACCTCCTAAACAGATTTTTAAATGGTTGGTTTTAACTTGTTTTTGCTACTTCGGAGCTTACATTTTTAGTTAGATTGAGGACTTAAAAAGTAACACAGAATAAATTAGAAATAAAGAAATGTGGTGCAGATATGTGGCGAAATATTTTGGCGGTTATTGGGATCTTCCTGCAGTAATACAATTAAGTACATTTCACGAATAGTAATATTCTAAATGCTAAAAAATAAAGCTTTATTTGTCAATTTTCCAGAATAATGGGGTACTTCACTTCCCCCGAGTCCCGCGGGACGTATTTCCTGCAGACGTCAGACGAGGAGCCTTACGGACGCAAGTCAGAGGGTCTGAAGTACGTCGGGAACGAGGGTCTTCTCAGAAAGATCGTTAATAAATTAAAAGGATAACAGCCTTATCTCATTAAAACATGTCCTACTCTCCTACGTGCATTTAATAATTTCTAATCTATACTAATATTATAAAGAGGAAAACTTTGTTTGTTTGTTTGTTTGGTTGTAATGAATAGGCTCAAAAACTACTGGACCGTATTTAAAATTCTTTCACCATTCGAAAGCTACATTATCCACGAGTAACATAGGCTACATTTTATCCCGGTACGGGCAGTAGCTACCACGGGACGCGGGTGAAACTGCGGGAAAACGGCTAGTATAATATTGTTTTACGTAATACACTTAATTTAAGTAATTTCTAATATACCTTTTTAAATACATTTTATTAAAGAAACGTCTTGTTTTATTTATGAACTAACTTCTGCCAGCGACTTCGTTAGCGTTAGATTCGGACTTTGTGCAAAGAGAGGAAGAAATAATAAACACCAGCATATCCAATTATCTAAATCTATGCGTAACTACTACTACTTTTACCTAAATAGAAATAAAATGTAAACTATTAATAATTTGTAATTTGTGAGCCAACCATAAAAGATAGACATACAAGCTGTTGATTTGCATCCGTGCCATATTCAAGGACGTAATTATGCTAATGATTCTCGACCCAAATCAACAAAAATACGTTAAAAAAAATCCGAATTCCGTCAATGTCATCTAGCCTGGCGCGTGTGTTACTGGCCTTAAAACCGTGCTGCGCCCTCACACAAAGCATACGCAACGATTATTCATAAATTTCATTCATAAAATAGGATTACTTCTGTAATACTACGACATTACAATGACAAAAAAAGCAGTGTATATTAGCTATTTCCCGTCTACTGTAATTCCAATCGAATATTTACGTATTTTATGTCCTCCTCCTGATGTATGCCACACATGCAAATCAACACCTTGTATACTGTCATGGTATATTTTTTAAATAATTTTAAGGAGAACATTTCCGTCCTACATGGTTTCTGTGTATCTTTAACCATTAAGGCGGCACACGCGACGGAAGCATAAAAAATGGAGTAAATTCTCCCGTTTTCCTAAAATCTACTTTCACTGCTCTACTCCTATTGATAGTAGCGTGTTGAAAAGTATCCTATAACCTGCCCAGGAGTATGAAGAATCATTGTACCAAGTTTTATTGAAATCCGTCAAGTAGTTTTTGTTTCTATAACGAACATACAGACAGGCAGACAAAAATTTTACTGATTGCATTTTTGGCATCGGTATCGATCACTAATCACCCCCTGATAGTTATTTTGGAAATATATTCAATGTACAGAATTGACCTCTCTACAGATTTGTTATAAGTATTTTTAGCAATCAGAAGCGTATTTAATAAAAAAAAGTACAACTTTATAACCTAAAAACTAACATTACAATTTCTTAAACCAATTGTTAAAATAAATCACAATTTACAACAATAAATATAATTCACGCACTAACTCTTAACAAAATAACAATCTTTCTATAGGTAAATAACCTCAAAATACGTCTTACACGCACGCCGGACGATGAACGAATGGGGGAGGCACCGGTACTCGGCTGCTTATATAGCAACTTATCGTCCTACCCTCCTCCCAACTTATCAAATATCTAATACGGCCTCTCCTGACATCCTGACGTCCTCGGCAGGTAATCTGGCTTCAAATTAGGTCGGGCGTGTGAAGTCCTCGGGGAGATTCTAGCTCCGGATGGTCGGGTCTTGACGAGGGCCCCGGTACTGGTTCTGATGCAAGCACCGGCCGTGGCTGGGCTGGCTGGTCTTCAATCGAAATATCTTCATCATCATCGTCATTATCTGCGGGTGAAAAATATGTGCACCAACACATGCCATCCTCATGCAGATCAATGTGAAAGTAACTAATAAATTATAAGGTTTGAACTTCAAAGTTTAGTATAACTTAGTCAAGTTTCAATAAACAGCTCCAGTCAACGTAAACAAAAACGTTCAAACAATTTAATTACTAAAGTAACTGACTACCATGCTTAACAAAGAACACTATGAGCGCACGTCCCATAGCGACTGGTCAGTTTGCAAAGCCGACCAGCTTCCAGAGGCCGTGGGTGCACCCGATAGGTACACCACACCGACAAGAGGACCCACAGGGTCAAGAGGCCGTGGGTGCACCAACTAGGTACACCACACCGACAAGAGGACCCACAGGGTCAAGAGGCCGTGGGTGCACTAACTAGGTACACCACACTGACAAGAGGACCCACAGGGTCAAGAGGCCGTGGGTGCACCAACTAGGTACACCACACCGACAAAAGGCCCAAAAGGCAACATTGCCCCAGAGCAACAATTCTTCGAGGAGAGCACCGGCTCAGCAGAGCTCGTGCCGCAACCAGCAGCACCGGCTCAGCAGCGCTCGTGCCGCAACCAGCAGCACCGGCTCAGCAGCGCTCGTGCCGCAACCAGCAGCACCGGCTCAGCAGCGCTCGTGCCGCAACCAGCAGCACCGGCTCAGCAGCGCTCGTGCCGCAACCAGCAGCACCGGCTCAGCAGCGCTCGTGCCGCAACCAGCAGCACCGGCTCAGCAGCGCTCGTGCCGCAACCAGCAGCACCGGCTCAGCAGCGCTCGTGCCGCAACCAGCAGCACCGGCTCAGCAGCGCTCGTGCCGCAACCAGCAGCACCGGCTCAGCAGCGCTCGTGCCGCAACCAGCAGCACCGACTCAGCAGCGCTCGTGCCGCAACCAGCAGCGCTTGCTTACGACACAGCCGCCTTGCCGTAACATATTCTCGTGTACAACTCTGCGTTTTGCGCAGAGAAACGACCTGTTGGTCATTATCAATGGCACCTGAGAATCTAACTCAAGTTCTCATACACTTTCAGTATGTTTTTAATCCATAAACCACCAAGACGGATTACAAACCGGATTGATCTCACCATTTACGTAGAGATAAATACGTTACAGGATACTTCCCGTAACATCTCGACAGTGGCGGCCCTAGGGGTGTGCGAACTGTGCCTTCGCACAGGGCCTCGCGCTTGGGGGGGCCTCGCGCTACAACTCACACTAATATAAAAAATTATAATTATAAAATATATATCTGGTCCAAAAAAAATATGCATTTTTTCTTTATTTCTAATTCATTCTGCGTTTACTTTTTGAGTTCTCAATTTAACAAAAAGTTGGAACACCAAAGTAACAAAAACTGGCTCTCGATCCAGTCACGGATTCTTTTTATTTGTGCTTAATTCCGAGTTTAATTTGAGAGTCCTTAAACAAACAATTAAAAAAAAAATCGCGCTCGCTACGCTCGCGACTGTTCACTTGTCAGTACAGTTCATTCTAACATGATTAGAGTACTTTTATGTCCCAAAACTCAAAAATTTTCGCGCTCGCTACGCTCGCGGCTGTTCACTTGTCGGTACCGATCTTACTAACATGATTACAGTACTTTTATGTCCCAAAACTCAAAAATTTCGCGCTCGCTACGCTCGCGGCTGTTCACTTGTCGTTACCGTTCATTCAAACATGATTACAGTAGATACTTTTATGTCCCGAAAATCAAAATTTTTCGCGCTCGCTACCACACCTTGCACTATTGTTTACTATACAAGTTTAGGTGCTTTAGTGAAACAAAGCTCAACATTTTTTTTAACTTAGCCGAACCTAGAAGGTATCGCCGCTTGTAAATCCTTTTATTAACAAGAAAATAACTTCACGTAGGACAAAGGGCCTCGCATAGACCTGCCGCACCTAGCCTCGCAATGGCTAGGGCCGCCGCTGCATCTCGAGCATTGTAGGAGCGAGGCATGTTGTTCGCGGACATCACAGCAATACATAGGCAGAAACTCATTCCACCCGAAGCACGTGAGAGTCCCAACAGCATCAGCGTACTAAGCTCAAGCACATGAAAACCAAAAACAAATAAAAAATTAAAATAAATTCGTTACGGAATCCATTACAAAATTAAAATAGAACAGTAAAACTTCAGTTGGCGTCGTACTTAACCTCTTAAATGTCTTATGTTACACAGTGCGACATAAGAAAAAAATGCTCCAAATGTTTTATGTCGGACAGTTACACTTAAGGGCTTGGCTTGGTCCGGAAAACGCCAATGAATCTAAACTGAAACAAAAAAAAACTTTATAGTGGGAGGGAGACTATCCCACTTCTGATTTTAGCAATCAGAAGCGGATTTAATAAAAAAAAGTACAACTTTATAACCTAAAAACTAACATTACAATTTCTTAAACCAATTGTTAAAATAAATCACAATTTACAACAATAAATATGAATCACGCACTAACTCTTAACAAAATAACAATCTTTCTATAGGTAAATAACCTCAAAATACGTCTTACACGCACGCCGGACGATGAACGAACGGTACTCGGCTGCTTATATAGCAACTTATCGTCCTACCCTCCTCCCAACTTATCAAATATCTGATAGTATAGATTTTTATGCTTTTTATTTTTCTTGTTATTACTAACATTAGGATATAAACTATATGTAATACTAACACAATATGGATCATTGTTGTCCGAAATAAATGTATTTTATAGGTTATGTTAAATAGGCACGTTGTAAGCACTTACCTAGAGGTAAACAATTTAGAATATGTGCTGAAAACTTTGTTATTGTTGTATTTAGGTAAATGGATATTTACTTTTAAACAGAGTTTTTAAATACAATTCGTACCAAGATTGTTTATCCTTAGTTAGAGCCTTCTAAAGTCGAGTATATATAGCCACGGGGCGAATAATCCCTGACTCATTGGTGATTTTTGTCATACTTCTTCTTATCGAGTGAGCTGCAGATTTAATCACCTATCAAGCCCTAGTGTCAGAGTTTTCTCAAATCCTCCTGAGGGCCTCTGACGTGGAATTGCAACGACTGCTACTGTCGTTCTAGGACCCACCCCGGCGCCACGTGCCCACCCAGGCTCCGGGCTTCTTTGTGAAAAATTCTGAAAACCACAAAGCGATTTTGGCCCGTCCCGGGCATCGAACCCCTTAGTGTACCTAAAGCACTCGCGCTATCGACAGCTAGATCAACGAGGCAGTCTCTGTCAAGCGCAGAAGCAGTATTTTCTTCAAAATATTTACCTACATAGAATTTAGAAAAAATTTGAAAAAAACATTCTGCACCAAGTAATCAAATTCATCACCTTTTCCTCATTCATTGATTGTTTAGCTTAATCACTTTCCCATTTATAACGAAATATGCGAAATTATCTACAATTAGCTTATCAATATGCATATGACGAACAATTAACACTAATACGAAATTCATTAATTACCACTGATTGGTTCCTATTTCAATTCATTGAAATAACCATAGGTATTATGCACTAAAAGGCCCACTATTGCAATCTGGTGACTAACAAGGAAAGCAAATGGATACCTACCTATTAGTGAATTTATTTAATTTGTTTTTTATTTAATTATCTTAGCCTACGTTTCTAAGTTTTATTTGCATTGGTAATTTTATTGTTTCTGTTATAATAAATTGCAATAATTTGTAGGCATATGTGTCAATTTAAATGTCAATAATGTGTATATGTAGATAACAATAAGGGTTATAATTACCTAAAATAAATTTATTTTATTTTATTATTTTCGTTAGAGAGCGCACACTACAAACTTTTAGTCGGTAGATAGTTCATTTAGGCTCAAAAACCTGCATAAAGGTAATGAAAGTACCTACATACGTAACAACGATTAGTCATTTGTTCCATATCAGACCGACTAGCAACTTTGTTTGAATTCACGATTTTCTAAAAAATAATTATTCATTTTTAAATTAATTCAAAGTTTTTACTCGTCTGTTACTGTTACAGCCTTTTATCGTCCCTCTGCTGGGCACAGGCCTCTCTCACATGGAGAAGGATTGAGCATTAAATTAATCACCACGCTTGCTCAAAGCGGGTTGGTGATTTCAGACTGTAGTCCAGGTTTCCTCAAGATGGGCTGCGGGTTTTTCGAAAGAGATACCGCGGCCCTAGCACATAAAAAGGCCTACGACGAAACACGACGGTTTTTAGTCAGTAAGAGTCTGACACTCCCTCACCGCTGCTAACCCACAGCGGGAGGGGTCATTTGATGATTTTTGAGGTCGTTAAAAAAAAAATAACCAACATAACATTTTAGGTCCGTAATTCCCCTAAATATTCAGCAAACAACCAAACGCCTTTAAGGCGTTACAATCTGCCTAGCCTTTTCCCAACTAAATATTTTGGGGTCGGCTTTCAGTCCATACGAATGCTGCTGGTTACCATTGAACCGACTGTCTCTCTGACCTCTTCAACCCAGTTACTCCGGCAATCCAATGCCTTAGTAAGACAGGTTGTCAGACTAACTGGCTTCTGACTACCCGCAATGACTGCCAAAGATGTTCTAATGACAGCTGGAATGGACCAATTAATCGTGCCTTCCTAAACACGGAAGTAGTTTGTCATGACAAGATAGTCGAATGCCCACCACTGTTTGACCGAACCACGAGCTCTTCAAGTTCAAAGTGTTACAGTTACTAAATTCAGTTGAAAGTAATAGTTGCCGGGGCTGCGGGTTGTTCGAGAGAGATGCCGCGGCCCTCGTACATAAAAGGCCTATGACGGAACACGACGGTCTTTGGTCAGTAAGAGTCTGACACTCCCTCACCGCTGCTAACCCACAGCGGGAGGGGTCATTTGATGATTTTTGACGTCGTTAAAAAAAAAAGTTGAAAGTAATAGTAAAATGAGGTAAAATGTAGGTATTAATTATCTCTGCCGTATACGGGAAAATACCAAGATGGTACCTACATGCTTTAAGTTTTAGTCAGCAGCATGGATAATATGTGTCTGGTTTCCCTTTGCTTTAGCTATATTTAAACGAGGGCTGTTTTCATCCCGACAGTGACATGAGAGCCACAGTCGAAGTCTGATCTCGCGAGTGACTGTTATCGAGCCTTGAAGTTCATAGAGTGAGATTTTGTGTTTTATAAGTAGGTATTTCAAATACCAAGATGTCAGATAACTCCTAAATTTAATTTACTTAACTAGTTGTTATATCTTGAGTATCTCAGTAACATAAAAATTAAATTTGTAATGTGCCTAATTATGTATCTTTGTTACTTCTCCATGTACGTGCAAACGGCAGACCGGACTTTATTGAAACATGGAATTAGTAGTTTGCACATGAAATAACAAGTAGGTACGAGTGAGTAGGTTAATTTTTATCCGAGTGCGCGGAATAGTTGTCGCAGGATGCGAATATAAAACTGACCTCTGCCTACAAACTAAATATATGTGATGCTGGGGAGACACTTCTTCTTCCCAGCAAAAACACAAAGGAAGTGGTGAAGAGTGGGCGTTTTCGGGGCTGTCTTTTATAAACTGACGTTCGAAAAGTGCTGTTTTGCAGCCAAATTTCGATTTTGATTTTATAACTCCATCTGCAGGAACTGTCCAACATGTCTCGTGTAGTGTGGTTACTTAGTGCACTTTGGCTGTCTACTGCGTGCGCGCATCCGGACATCTCTAACAAAATCCGAAGAAAACTGACCAGTGAGTTGCAGGCTGTGATGACCCCCGTATGTAAGTATTAATTGTACAAAGAATGTTAAAATATTAGTTGATACGGCAGGGCACACAGTTGGGGGGGTCCCCCCACAGCGTTGACTTCCACGTAGTGACCCCTGGGCAACGCCGCGCCTGACCACCGTAACGGAGTGGCAGGCCGGCGGCTAACGAACGCTGTGCGTCGAAACATCTTCAACAGTCTTGCGTTTCGATATTGTGGGTAGCTAATGACCAGCCGCGCACCATTCGCGGCTAGTCTCATGCGAGATAGTGACGTCGTGTCCACCGATTTGTCCGACACGGAGTCACAAATGAGTGGCACGAGCGGCGTTGCAACCCGCCAGACCAGGAAGAGGGCCTTCCTCAAGCGGGGCTCCGTAGGCTCTTCAGACGCAGCTGAGAAGCCGGCTAAGCGGGCGGTTTTACAAGCCGACTTGGAGGAACAGCCGGCGCGAAGAAGCAGAGCCAAGGCCAGCCACGGCGCCTCTAGTGTCCTCTACGCGGACCACACAGTGGAGGAAATGGAGCGCATGGCCCTGAAGGATCAGATGGAGATCCTGGAGGTGGCCTCCAAGTCGTCCAACTTGAAGGGGACTTTACAGAAGGCCCTGAAATGCCGGGCAGCGAGCTTGCTCGGCATTGTTAAGGAACTGGCGCAGCGCACCACCTCCGAGAAGACGCGGCAACTGCAGGCGATCCACCTTCGCCTGCAGTTGCCGCGTCTCCGAAGGCAGATGCCGCGGCGAAGGTGGATCGCCTGCAGAAAGAGGTGTCTGCGCTGCACGCGCGTGTTGCCGAGCCCGCGACTCGGTGCTAAAGACCACCAAGGGCAAGAAGACGTCACCGGCCCCGACTACTCAGACGTTCCCTCCCGAACCGGTGACGGAAGACGTACTGCTTTGGATTAAGGTGGTAAAAAGGAAGCAGAAAGGGAAAAAGTCGGCCCCTGAGCCCCCTGTAGCCAAGCCTGCAGCTCTAGCGGACAATAGGAGGAAGATCGCTCCTCCTCCAAGAACTGCAGCCGTCGTGGTCACATTGACCCCAGAGGCAGCGGAACGAAAGGATCGCCCCTTGTGCTCCGGCCATCATAGGGACCCCTCCCCACTGGGGGGAGGTATGAGGGGCCTGCCGTGAGGCGGGCAATCGCCGGTGGGGGGCTGGATGCCATAGATTCCCTGACCCCCTCCACTCAGGCGAGGTCGGAGAAAAAAAAAATGGGCACACAGTTGGTAGAAAGTGAAGTGCATCTATTTTTTTGGGGGAAATCATCAAATGACCCCTTCCACTGTGGGTGCAGCGTGAGAGAGTGTAAGACTTTTACTGACTAGTAGAACCCATCATATCCTCTGGAGCCCTTAACGTGCTAACGCCGCGGTAACGCGTGCAAACAATCTCGCACCCCGACAGGAGGAACCAACCGACCAACCAACCAACGGATCTCGTTTCGTATTAGCTTCTATAGAGTTTCTAACTTTTTCACATAGCCATCGGGCACTTCGCTGCCCTTACTGTATGTATTTCTATCGTCCCACTGCTGGGCTGCGGCCTCCTCTCACACGGAGAAGGATTGAGCGTTAGTCACCACGCTTGCTTAATGCGGGTTGGTGATTTCAGACTTTATAGTCCAGGTTTCCTCATGATATTTTCCTTCGCCCTTCTATCAGCCATCGGTGTCTAAGTTATACTTAGAAAGTACATTCAAATTTAGAGAAGTTGCATTGGTACTTGCCTGACCTGGAATCGAACCCACACCCTCATACTCGAGAGGTTGGTTCTTTACCCACAAGGCCACCATGACTTTTAAACCCTGTAAAATTCTGTAATCGAACCTACACCACCCTTTGTTAATAGCAAACCTTAAACATTTTGTTATTATCAGGTGCCATGACTAAGGATCTGCTGAACTACGACAATATAGAGCCTGACATGAGCAAGCTGACTCTCGTCTTCACGACCAGGTGAGGGTCTGGTTTCACGAATACAGAAAATGTATGTAACATGACTAACATTACATTGCTACTACCTACTCTTTCAGGTCAAATTCCGAGACGTATAGCCTGAGTGACGCAGCGCATCGCATCCCCTTGACTAAATGGTACAACCCCAAGAATCCATTCACGATCTTCCTGCACGGCTTCACCCAAGATCCTACTGGAAACAGCTATAAGGAAATCAGCAAAGCTTTCCTTGATCAAGGTAATTAGGGCTGGAGCTTTTTCTAACACTCCTAAAAGTAATGCTCGAAGGTTAGGGATAATTTTTGTTCCAACTTTGTGACATTATAACTGCTATTATCCAGGAGACTGCAACATCCTGGCGCTGGACGCGAGCTCGCTGATCCGCTGGCTGTACCTGCGCTCCACCACCATGACGCGCTTCATCGGAGAGAAGCTCGGGGCCATGCTGGCAGCACTCGTCAACGGTCAGACCAAGATCTCTAAACTAAATCAGATAACAGAGTTAATTTCAAGAATACTATTCTTCTTGCTATAGTTTGTTCATGTTTTACAAACTCTTCACTATCGTAGCATTTTCAAATCTGTGCTATGTTGACTATGTTTTTCCTTCACAGCCGGTCTCGACCCATCCAACATCCACTTGATCGGGCACAGCCTGGGCAGCCACATCTCAGGGTTCACGGGCAAGACGTTCCGCAACCTGACGGGGAAACTCATCGGTAGGATATCAGGCCTGGACCCCGCCGGACTCTGCTTCGCAGACTTGGAGGCTTCTTGCAGGCTGAACAAGGAAGACGCTAAGTTTGTCGATGTCATACATACTGGTGATGGAGTGTTAGGGCTGGATGGACAGTTTGGTAAGTTGTAGTTTCTATCTATGGCTAGACAATGTTGCAGTTGTATCTTCAACAAGTTGTATCTATGTACATGACGTAAAAATAAACTTATTTAAACATAATATACAACTAAAAACAATTATAAAATGGCATCAAAAACCTCCTCATCGCTGCCCACCGGGAGTACCCAAGTTGCCACGTTGAATGGCAATGCTTAATTTTTGACCAAAATAAAAACCAGCCTTTGGGTCACTTGAAGTGTCAGCAAGTCGCTTTGCCAGATCTTTAAAAAGCAGATGAGCTCTTGGACCACACGGCCCGAGGGTCTCAACCCCAAATGGCTCAAAGGTATTGTTACCCACCAGGGTACTATATTTGCGCCGTTTGGGGTCCTCTGCAGCCGCAGCAGCGGAACCAGCACATCGCGCCGAGCTAGGAAGGTGAGATGGTGCAAGAGTATCGACACAGGTCGCGTGACAAGCCGTGGTGTCCAAGGCTGCTGACAGCTTTACCACAGGGACAGCGGTGAGGAGAGTAGCACGGAGCACCCAATCAGTTGTATCTTAGAAAAGTTTTGACAGATAATACCCCTTCCACCAGGTCACGTGGACTTCTACCCGAACGGTGGTTCGGACCAGCCGAACTGCCTGTTGCAGACTTGCAGCCACAACCGCGCGTGGATCCTGTATGCCGAGTCGGTACTGAATCGCGACGCCTTCCTCGCTGTCAAGTGTGCTGACTACGATGACTTCAAGAACGGAAAATGCGACTACAATGATACCAGGTAATGTGATTCACACGCATTTGCTGCGCAGCATCGGGTGGCACCCGATGCTACGCCGCCAAAAAATCGAAAATTGAAATTAAAAATGTGTCGGAATCATTGATGGTGCTTTTTGCTAGGTTTAATATAAAAAAAACCGGAGTCAGATCATGGCAAACTTATACAAAAATACCTAAAGAAATGAGTAAAAAACTACTACGAAGGGAAGAAGCTGTGAGCATAGCGAGCTCAAAATTTTTGAGTTTTGGAACAAAAATACCCAAACAAGTTTTGGGACACAAAAATACCTAAAGAAATGAGTAAAAAACACTGCAAAGTAAAAAAGCCGCGAGTGTAGCGAGCACGACATTTTTTTTTTTAATTTTGGGACACAAAAGTACCTCCTAAACAGCTTATAAAAAACCACCTTTTTTAAAATTGTCGGTGTTAACTTGTTTTTGCTACTTCGGAGCTTAATTTTTTTGTTAGATCGAGGACTCAAAAAGTAAGCGCAGAATAAATCTATACTAATATTATAAAGCTCAAGAGTTTGTTTGTTTGTTTGAACGCGCTAATCTCAGGAACTACTGGTCCGATTTGAAAAATTCTTTCAGTATTAGATAGCCGATTATCGAGGAAGGCTATAGGTTACTTTTTATCCGGGTTCGTGCCGAGGTTCCCACGGGATGCCGGTGAAACCGCTTACACGAGCTAGATAGAAATAAAGAAAAAACCGAGCGAAGCGAGCGCATTTTTTTTGGTCGTATATGCGGATATCGTCGTGGATATGTGGCGAAATATTGTGGCGGTATTGGAATCTTCCTGCAGTAATACAATTAGGTACATTTAACGAATAGTAACACTCGAAATGCTAAAAAATAAAACTATTATTTGTCAATTTTCCAGAATAATGGGGTACTTTAGTTCCCCCGAGTCCCGAGGGCAGTACTTCCTGCAGACGTCAGACAAGGTGCCTTACGGCCGCAGGTCAGAAGGTCTGAAGTACGTCAAAAACGAGGGACTTCTGAGCAAATTCTTAGAGCCTTTTCTCATTAAAACCCGACCTACTCTCCTACGTGCATTTAATCATTTCTAATATACTGTTGTTTTTAATACATTTTATTAAATAAACTTCTTGTTTTATTTATGAACTAGCGGACTACTCATATTTCCGACGGCGACTGGTTACACGTGGCCAGAAATAGCATTTGAAACCAACCAGTTAATCCTTGGTTGTAACACATAAATTGCCAAAAAAACACATTCACGTTGCTTAATCCTGTTTTCATTACACACGGAAGAAGTTTATCAATCTTACCACTTTTCGGCAATGTAATTCAACAGTTCCATGAATTTATACGAGGGCCATCAAAATTTCCTATAAAAATAAGAAAACAAGACTATATTTAACCTCTCAGTTAAAGGTAAACAGCGCAATCAGAACGATTTAATTAAACCGGTTTGTCAAGTTCAATGCTACCTCGCTAGGCTGTGCCTGCGGCTTCACTCGCATACTTCATGCTAATTACCTAACTACCTTACACGTGAACAGTTATTTGTAATTATTATAATCATTGAAGACCATTCTAATAGGATAGGTATTATTGCTTCTCTCAATTTTATATTTTTTTACAGTTTATCGTTAAAACAATGTACCTAGGTACCTAATTTTTGCCAAAAAACAATTGTACATACACCTATTTGAAAAAAAAGAAAAAATAAATTAATTAATATGCAAAGCCAAATACAGAGAAATAAATTGCACCTTTCCCAATAAAAGCAAGTGCAAACGAGGAAAATGCAGTATAAATGAATAATTAAAACATTAAATATTAATAATTTGCCTTTAAAGTAATAATATATTATGTAAGTACCTACTTTACTATAATATCCTGCTGAAAAAACATAAATATTTTTCAGCTATGTCAAGTGCATTTTCGTGTCCGAAGGTTCGTCATCATTATAAAATGCTGAAGTCGGGGCAATCAGAGAGCTAAGGAAATACCTCGGCCCTAAGGTTTTCTAGAAAATCGGGGAACATGGGTTAGTCTTCAACATGGGTTAGTCTACGACAAGAATTAGAAAAATGTGCAGCCTACTTATATACGTACAATTTCAGCTTAGATTACAACAAAAATACAGAAACTTAAGAATACATAATATTTTATCATCTGCCCGGCCTTTTTAATGTTTTTTTTTGTTAAACTGTACCTACCATAGACTTTTGGGTCCGCGCTTTTAGTTAGTTACATTGAATTTTTTTTAATTGTTAATTACAATAGGTAATCGTCATTTTGGCCTCTCAAAATTACCTATGTCTAATTAGTTAATCATATTTTATAGGTAATTACTTTTACAGCATAGAGGCAAAAGCAAAGCAGATTCACGCGTATTCCTAGTATAGTAAATGACAATTAACCGAGAAATATTTACGTAGTATGTAATAATAAGTTGTGGCATGGTTTACCTATCGTTTGACATATAAACGAGGGCGGGTCTGTCCTCTGCAGTGTGAGGAGCGCCACGGTCGAGGTCAGATCTCGCCGGTGACCATATCGAGACCTTATTCCGTAACGTAAGTACCTACAAGACAATATTTTTTATTAATTTTATTTAAAATTAAAAAATAATTAAGAATAAAAAAAAATAATAAGGTAAGTAATTTTCTTTAATAAGAAAATTCTATAAAAAATTATATCCCGGGGTTTACAAACGTATAATGAGATTGTAATTTTTAGAAGTGAAATAATTTTTGCATCTGATACTAACTTATTGCCTTAATTTTTTGCAATATTGTAGCTAACGGGCTAATTCTTTATGTCAATAAATCCCAGATCTAGATTCATAGCAAATTGGAAAAATAAATAAAATTCGTGTGTGTCAGCCGGAATAGGACGAAGATTTTTTATTTGTTTTACTACAAGAGAGCATTAACCGTTATCGGATAATATAATTAAAATATCAGTCACTATAATTAAACCAGCTTTTTAAAAGGCTACCAAAAATAATAAAAAAAATTGTATTATTTTTCTTTTCAATGGCAATTGGCATATTTTGGTACGAATCCGCTCCTGTAACACAGGTCTCACCTAGCTCAGGAGAAATTATCATTTATCATTCGTAAATAAACACGTAGAGAAATTCGCACGCACAGCTATTTAGCAGATAATGTATAAAGTCCTCTGTTTGCTTTTTAAAAAAGTGCATAATATTTGATATCATCACGATTATTCCGTATGGTCACGTAGGCTGCTTTTCGAGAAAAAAACATTTTTGCACGTCGTAAGATTTCTATACCAAATAAAGTTGCTTGCATTATACTCAATTAAAACCGATTTTAATAATTTTCTATTAGTCCTCCATGATATTAACTTGTTTTACAATAAAAACAAAATCTTAGATTACACAAGTCAACAAAAAAAATATTTTTCTTTGAGTCTGTTATTTAGTGATTATTTTCTGATTGTATACATCGAAAAAAAAGCAGTAACTCTATTTATAATAAATAAAGTTTGCTTTTGTACCTTTAAACAATGTAAAACGAATATTATAGTTTTTTAGCAGTTTTTTTCAGGAGCCGTTACATATAAGATACAGGAGACGGGTAGGGGGGGCTGTGGGTGTGAAACGGGAGTTACAAACTGTCACCGGAAGTGTGCGCGTGCGCTTTGCAAAAGAATAACGTATTTTGTGTCGTAAGGCCTAAAAAATCTTCCAAAAATTGCAAAAATTCCATGGACTCTTTTTGTTATATTTGTGGCGAATTCATTAAAGTGAGGGCCAAAAAAATTTGTTTGTCGTCAAATACGAGCCTTTGTGAAGCCTATGAAGCTTATTTTAATTTAACCCGAGCTTATTACTGATATGCTTCACAACTTCAAAATTATGGGTTGCAGAATGTCTTTGAAAGTCCACACGCTACATGCTCATTTGGATAACTTTAAGGCCAACTTAGGTGCATATTCAGAAGAGCAAAGGGAACGTTTCCACCAAGCTGTAGTGACCTTTGAAAAGCGTTATCAAGGACAATATAATGAAAATATGATGGGTAACTGCATTTGGTAGGTCATACGAAAAAGTTCCAACTTACACAGAAGAAAAACCAAGTCTGTTCAATTTAAAAGTCTTTTTTGTATTATTTTTTGTATTTGTGGGTTTCTATATGCTGTCTTGTATAATTAAAGTCAATAATAATATATGAATTCAAAACGGTTTTCCTTTTACATATAATTGAAATAAAAAAATAGAGCTATTTCATAGAAAAATAAATTTCATTTTTGTAACTACAAAAGCAAACTTTGTTACAGCCTTTTTATCGTCCCACTGCTGGGCACAGGCCTCCTCTCACATGGAGAAGGATTGAGCATTAATCACCACGCTTGCTCAATGCGGGTTGGTGATTTCAGACTTTATAGTCCAGGTTTCCTCAAGATGTTTTTCCTTCACCTTTTTATCAGCCATTGGTGTCTAAGTATACTTAGAAAGTACATACAAACTTAGAAAAGTTGCATTGGTACTTGCCTGACCCTGGAATCGAACCCACACCCTCATACTCGAAGGGTTCTTTACCCACTAGGCCACCACGACTTCACTAGATAATAATATTTTTTCTTTAATTAGTTAAGCATAAGTAATCAAAATCAGAGGTACAAAACGCAGACTCAAAATTCGTGTTGACCTGTGTTATTTAAGTACACCGGGTCAAATTGCGTCGTATTTTGACATAATGCACAAAAAATAATGCAATTATGTATATCAAATTATTTATTTTTGTGTATCTTGTTATCATAATAATACGTTATTATTTTATTTCGTTTCGATAATAGCTAGTGAATTAAGAAAACAATGATGAACTTCAATATTATCTAACGCTGAAGGTCGTATTAATTAAATAAAAAACCGACCGAGTGCGAGTCGGACTCGCGCACGAAGGGTTCCGTACCATCCAAACTAATATTCTATATATATATATTTATAGAAATCGAGCAGAAATTAGCAAAAAATCACATTTGTTGTCTATGGGAATCTCCGAAAATATTTATTTGATTCTAGTTTTCAGTATTTTTGTTGTTATAGCCGCGGCAACAAAAATACATCATCTGTGAAAATTTCAAAACTATCACGGTTCGACGGACGGACGGACGGACAGAGGAGCGAAAACAATAGGGTCCCGTTTTACCCTTTGGGTACGGAACCCTAAAAATACGTAAAAACAAATAGCAGTTACCATTTTTGCACTTTATCAATACGTAGTACGTAATCTTCTGGTGGCTTCCACGAATTCTATTCTTATTTAATAACAAAAGCTGAAGAGTTTGTTTGATTGAGCACGCTAATATTATTAAATATCTGCTGTTATCGGTTTGAAAAATAAGAAAAAACTAGCCATTTTCCCGCGGTTTCCCGACGAATTTTTCAAATCGTTTCAGTAGTTTCGGAGCCTTTAGGGTACAAGCAAACAAAAAAATCTTCTTTGTATGAGTAAAGATTTAGCCATTTCCCATTTCACCAAAATCAATCAAGTGGTTTTACATACTATTTTTTTATTAAACTAAAGTTTTACTGTGTAAGTGTAATCGTCAATATGACACGATGTCCATGACTCGCGTGTGTTTTACGTGAACTTTTAGCAAAAATAAAATTCGGGAATCTTTAACCTAAGCAGTTTCAGAGATCTCTCATAAGTATTCTAAACTGGCTTTGATGTGGTTTACATGAGCATCATCGTTTATGTCTAGAATACAAAAATCTAGATGACATAATAAATGAATCAGTCTGTGGACCTCTTTTATTATTAAATAAACATACCTATGTATGTAGGTATCTGTGGTAAAAGATTAGGATCTGGATAGTCAGAAATAATAGCACACATTACTAAATAGTTAGTAGTAGGATATGGATGGTTGAAGTACTTATTTCAATATGCGAATAATGAATTTTAAATTCAGTTTGAAATTCAAGTCAAAATAATAAAAAAAATGTATTTCAATGACTGTTGAATCTTCGTAACACAGTTATAATACCTGCGTAGTTTATAAATATGATATTTCCGCTTTTAAGAACGTACTTAACTGAACTTAAAAACTTCCGCAGTTGTAGTATTTTTTATTATAATTAATTAACTGAGTAGATTTATATTATGAATGAGATGAGATTTATATATGATAACGACAATGTTTGTTTTTGTATTTTTATAACCCGTGTAAATTGTTCTGGGATTATTTTTTAAATTTGTTTGCGTAGATAAATGATCTAGGAAAACAACAATAAAAGAGGAACTAAGGAAGTAAGGGGAAGTAAATCTTTTAAACCAAATCTATTACAAAAAAAAGGTTTATAAGGTTTTGTTGTCCAGCCTTAAAAACAGTTATAAAACGTACCTAAATGAAATAAGAGTGTCTCTTAATATGTCATCGGATAACATATTAAGAGCTTGTTAACTTAAGCAAACGTTACATAACTCATGGTTAACAATTACGTTCAAAATTAGCGATAAATTCACCTTAATGTTTACGTTTTCACAATTAACTGCAATTTTAATTGTTTTGCAACAATTTTGGGTTAATTTGAAATTGATAAACAACATTTGTTTTTGTATTTCGTCGCGAGAGGAAGAAAAGTTAATTGTTTTACGAAATTCTATTAAAATGAGTGTGGTGGAAACAACTACAAATGGATATGATGTATTTTTCGACGAGATTAGTGATTTTGTGAGTGATAATTATGTGTTTTTCTTAGAAATAAAAGAGGAGACACCGATTAAAAAAATATAAATTCAAAACATCGATAAAGTAATCCTATGTGGTTCTCCTAATTAACTATCGTAACGACTGTCAAAGATATTCGCTAATATCCAGGACCCACAAATACATACCATGACGCGATCAAACAACCTTTGAGGATGTAACTTTGTCAGGATTTCCACAAATAATTTTTATAATAATAAAATAAAATGCACTCAAATAAAACAAGTTTACCTAAATGTTGCAGACTATTTTTAGTTATCTTGTTTTATAAAAAGACAATACAATCAAGCTAGAAAAACAATATTGACCTATTCCACTTCAAAGTTGTTTCAATTAATTAATAGAAACAACGTCGAATCTATTGAATTTTTAAGTAGAATTCATTAGGTTGCCGCATACGCGCGCGCACTTGCGTGATATGACAGCCAGTAAGTCTGACACCAGTCTAACCCAGGGGTATTGGGTTGCGCGGGTAACTGGGTTGAGGAGGTCAGAAAACACTGGTACTCACGGTAGTCTTGTAAAACACTGGTACTCAGCTGCATCCGGTTAGACTGGAAGCCAACCCCAACATAGTTGGGAAAAGGGCTCGGGGGATGACTTGCGTGACATGACAATCTGGTTAGCAAGCAAGATGGCGGCAACGGCCCTCCATCATAATCAGACTTAGAAATTCCTCTCAAAAGAAAGACCTAGAATCTATATTATCTTCTGTTCCAGGTGCCATCGAACATGTCTCGTCTAACAACGTTCCTGACGGCACTGTGGCTGTCAGCGGCGTCTGCGCAGCTCGGCATCTTGAAGAACATCCAGAAGGGAGCCACCAATGAGGTGCAGGCTGTCATGGACCCCGTGGGGAAAGGCATCGCTTTCGTTGGAAATAGTCAATGTGAGGAAATTAAAGGAATTACATAATTGTGGACGGCTGCAATTGGGCCTTGATTTCAAAGACTTCTAAAAATCTTTCACGAAAATATAGTTTGAAACAATACACACATTCAGTACTTATACTCCCGCACACAGAAATTTTTAATGATTACTTAAGTCACTCCATAGTGACGGATTGTTTTAGTCCAGATGCTAATAGTAACTCTAGTAATCCAGATGCTATCCAGCCTAATTTTCACACATAGACAGACGTTAGAACCTTGTTAACAATTTATCAGGTGGCAACGTGAAGAAGTTAACAGGAGTGGACTACGACTCGTACTCGCAGGAGCCCGACATGAGCAAGCTGGCACTCGTCTTTATTAGCAGGTGAGAGGAATAATAATTATAGTTAGTAATATAAAATAGTTACAGAAACTCATATTTAAATGTCTAGAGACGAAAACCTAGACATAAATTAACTTTGTATTTCTGAAGTCAGCCATTTAATTAGATTCTTGCGCATTTGTCGGTACAGATCTGGTCAAGTAGATTGGCTTGGCCGAAGGTGGCTACTATTACTGAGGATAGGTGTAGCGTCAAATGGTTTACTTCAGAAATGCGAAGTCAATTGGATTAACTAAGTTATTTAGCGGAAACTGTAAGTAATTTGACCATAACTCTTGTCTTCCAGGTCGATATCCGTAACATATAACCTGAGTGACGCAGCGCGGCTGATCCCGCTGTCCCGGGGCTTCAACCCTAACAACCCCTTCAGGATCTTCCTGCACGGCTTCACCGATGACCCCACCAAGGACAGCTACAAGAACATCAGCAATGCCTTCCTTGCTCAAGGTAAAAAAACATTAAAACACGTAATTCTGAGAGTGGAAGAAAACACTACATAGTCTATGTCCTCTCTAGAACCGTTGTAAGGGTGGAAAATTAATAGAAATTTCGAAGTCTCCTGATTTCGTCCAAGTATGCGATGATGTTTTCTCCATCGATCGAAAAGAGAATCGAGAAACAACCAAACCAAATAAACCCTGACACATAGTCTTGAATCTTGATCTGATATGTTGGAAAGATCTAGTTTAACCAATTAAACTCCTATTGTCCAGGAGACTGCAACATCCTGGCGCTGGACGCGAGCTCGCTGATCCGCTGGCTGTACCTGCGCTCCACCACCATGACGCGCTTCATCGGAGAGAAACTCGGGGGAATGCTCGCAGCCCTTGTCAACGGTGAGTTCAGGAACCTCTTACTATTCTAAATCTAGCAGGATGAAGGATAGGGCTTCAAAGAACAAATGCATTTCGTATCAAATATCTTTCCAATGGCGAAGTATGTTGTAAGTCATTTGACTAATTGCGTAATTTTTCATACAGATCTTCTCTAGATGTTTTGCTTTACCACTATTGACTTCATAATTGTAACAAAATAATAGGACCATACCACTATTTTGCGGGAAGTTTAGCGTGAAGCGTCAAATGGCCAAACTTTAAACTGCTTTTAGCTAGTGCATGAAGTTAGATATGTATCTAAACAGATGTCATGAATGACGCATGATATCTTTACAGAATCTAAAGTATTCAGTAACAAAGGAGCAGGTGCATCTAAGACATTACCTATAATGCGGAAGACAAGTGCTTAGTTATTTATATTATTGTGACACAGACATCGGAACGAAATGATTGCTATCATCACGCAGATGCACGTGGGATAAACAGCTATTGTGTTACATACACCATTGTTTGTAGCATCTGTTTACTTGTAGTAGCAGTTTTGTACTCATTTATTTGATTATGTCTACTTACATGAATGAATGCATATATTACTGTCCTAGAGAAAAGCTAAGTTGAATATTAAGTTTGTTTTTGTTATTCTTGTTAAAATATTTATCTAATTAGTTACTTACTCTAAACTCTAAATTATGAGTATACTTGTTGTGTGCTTTAAAGTCAGCCTTTACACAAATGCCTTTTGAGCGCCTTCATAAAAACAATTGCAAACCACTCTTTGGACCAAGTTATTGCTAAGATATAAGGCACATCGCAAAGATTAAAATCCAAATCATATTTTATCCTCCAGCGGGTGTCGATCCCTCCAACATCCACTTGATCGGTCACAGTCTGGGCAGCCACATCTCAGGGTTCACGGGCAAGACGTTCCGCAACCTGACGGGGACCCTCATCGGCAGGATATCAGGCCTGGACCCCGCGGGACCCTGCTTCGCAGACCTCGAGGTGGCCTTGAGACTGAGCAAGGAAGACGCGGAGTTCGTGGATGTTATTCATACTGATGCAGGAGTGTATGGACTTGATGAAGAGATTGGTGAGTGCAGATTTGCGTAAAAGTGTTTTCAGCAACACTAGGAAAAGTTTAGAGTTAAAACTTAGACACTACTTATAAAAATATAGCAACAACTTTCTTTATTCCTGACAGGACTGATGCTTTACTATCATCAAATCCTCCTGCCCTTAATAAACCAATTTTATTTCGAGTTTGCGCAGCGTGTTTCCCTCTTCTATCTGCCGTCATCTCACTGGTCACTCTTTCTAGCCATATATACCTTCAGGGAAGCTTTACCGGCTTTTCGGCATATATTCAATACGAAGAAGAAAATGATGGACAAGCTTATATCAAACGATCTGACTTTAAATTGCTAAAAACCGCTCATTCCGCCACCAGGTCACGTGGACTTCTACCCGAACAGCGGTTCGGAGCAGCCGAACTGCCTGTTCCAGACTTGCAGCCACAGTCGCGCGTGGCTCCTGTACGCCGAGTCGGTGCTGAATCGCGATGCCTTCCTCGCAGCCAAGTGTGCGGACTATGAGGACTTCAGGAAGGGACAGTGCGACTACAATGATACTAGGTAATGTGACCAGAGAGTCAGCTGAATCTTCGACATTCTTCAATGAAAGATTTGGGGGGATTGAAGTGATAGAGAAGGGGCTGTTTACAAAACTTTGGTCGCTTCCTTAGGACTTTCATTTACTTGGTGGAAACTTTCGTATTTAATCATAAGGAGATAAATTATAATCGAGATTGTGATACGGGGTGAATCTCTAATAAAATTTCTGAATGCGATTGTCAAAAGTATTCTTCTTTGCAGGAAGACTAGGTGAGCTGTCATTAACTAAAGCTATTTATCCATTTCCAGGGTAATGGGATACTTCTGTCCCCCAGACTCCAGGGGGAAGTACTACCTACAGACGGCAGACGAGATCCCATACGGACGAGGATCAGAAGGTCTGAAGTATGTGAACAACGCGGGTATTGTCAGAAATATTAAATACGTGCTCACGGGATAAACGGAGTACTGTTGGAAGAAGCTTGTTTTTAAGGCTGGTGCTTAATTGTAAATGTCAAGGAATGAACAAGTCTGCCTAGTCTTAGCCAGTTTGTAATGAAACTCTTAATTTAAGTCAGTCATCTCTTAAAGTATTGTTGTTATTAATAAAAGAATTGTATAATGTTATGTCTGTTTCATTTTGTTTCTAATGTAATAGCACTTCTTGTTTCTAATTTCATAGGATTTAAAATTAGGGTAATCGCAGTTTGAAATAGGACAAACGATAGGAAAAAGAGTGGAAGGCAGTAGGTAAATAAAGTACATATAACTTTTTATTACAAAGTTTAATAAAAACGTTACTTACAGCTACTAATTAAGAACATAACTTAAAAAAATGAAATGCCTAGCACTGGTTTCTTCGGTAAGGTAACGATCAGGTAAGGTTGACAATGATCGTACGTAGGTGTACGTACCTACGTACGTTCACGGAAGATGTCTTTCTATATACGCTTTAAAGCAAATACTTGAAAGAAGAATTAACTAAATATTTTAAGGGGCTCTTTACAAAAACGATATTTGTATGAATAAATGGTCATTCTTTCTTCCTTCTTCTGCTTTCTTCTTTCTTTGTTCATCATTTTGTACAATTTCAGGAACTCTTCTTGTTCATTACGCACTTGGTTCTCTATGAACTATCCCGCAGCTTTTCCTATGGCATTGGCCAAGTTCTTGACGAGTCCGTCATTGTTGATGAACCGCATGCCTTCGTCGCCGCGGCCGTAGGGCTCCTCGTCACTCGTCTGCAGGTAGTAGGCGCCCCTCGCGCCGGTGCGTGCCCCGTAACCCATCACACTGTAATTAAAGGAATACACAGGCTTGATTACTATGTCTTCGTTTTAAGATTGTGCTGTGTATAATTATAGCTAAGATTCTCTTCTTACATAGAATAGGTGGTCCTCAGATAAACTTTATCCTAAACATCGTCCAGGGTCCAAAAAAAACAGATAAGTCGTCTAAAATTTTAAAGTTACGTATTCATACTTACATGGAAATGATCACCTTATAAAACGAAATGGGTACGAAATTTATATTTCCCTAGATCTTCGGAAAAAATCTTTTTCAATTCTACAGAGGATCTCTCTCAAGCTTCGATCTCTTACCTGAAATCCTGATAATCACACAGCCCTTCCCTGAATGCGTTCCAGCTGTCGCACTTGACGCCGACGAAGGCGCGAGGTCTGACCACCGACTCCGCGAACATCAGCCAGGCTCTGCTATGGCTGCATGAGAAGTCCGTGGGAGAGCAGTTCGGCTGCTGAGAACCACCGTTTGGGTAGAAATCCACGTGACCTGCAGGAAACAACATTTCTTTTATAAAATTCGTTTAAAATATTTTTATCGGCCACATTTTATCGTCCCACTGTTGGGCAAAGGTCTCCTTTTATTCAGAAAAGGATTGAGCTCTAGTCACCGGGCCCGCTCAATACGGTTTGGTGGTTTCAGACTAATCGAAGACCGGGAAGTGGGTCAAATTAAGATTCCAAGATTTTCTTACTTAGGTACATAGTTACAAGTTACAAAAAATACTCGTATCGAACTCACCAACATTCTCCGAAACACCAAACACGCCAGCATCACTATGAATGACATCGACGAAGTCAGCATCATTAGCGTTCAGCCTGAAGGTCTCGATGACGTCAGAGAAGCAGGGCCCCGCGGGGTCCAGCCCGGTGATCCTGCCGACGCGGTGGCCGGTCAGCGCAGTGAACGACTTGCCTGCAAACCCTGAGATGTGGCTCCCGAGGCTGTGCCCGATCAAGTGGATGTCGGAGGGGTTGAGTCCGGCTGAAATTTTTGACATTTTTGACATTAGGTTTTTTGATGAATTTGTTGTGGCGCGAATTGGTGATATCAAGTCACGCCACCACAGTGATAGGTATGCCGTGTGTTAGATCTAAACGAGATAACAAAATTCTTGGAATCACTCATCACTGCATTATAGTATAAAACAAAGTCGCTTTTTCTGTCTCTATCTCCCCATGTCCCTTTCTACGCTTAAATCTTCAAAATTAACCGTTTTCATGCGGTTTTTTTATCAGATCGAGTGTTTTGAGAGGGTGGTTTACGTCTAAATAAGTTTCTTACATTCTTGTGAGCATCTACCTTCTTCTTGTATGTGCGAACATCAGTGTTGTGTATAAAACTCACCTTGGACCAGGGCCGCCAGTAGCTTGCCCAGCTCCTCGCCTATGAAGCGCACCATGGTGCTGGAGCGAAGGTACAGCGAGCGGATATGGAAGCTCGCATCCAAAGCGAAGATGTTGAAGTCACCTGAGGAAGACGCCACCATAGAATAGAATAGTTTACAGCCTTTTTATCGTCCCACTGTTGGGCACAGGCCTCCTCTAGCACGGAGGAGGATTGAACGTTAATCATTAATCATCGGATTATGTCCAGATAGATGCCAGTGAAAAATTCATTGGCACCGTGGCATAATGCGCTAGCTCAACTTTCCATCTCTCTGCAATTATTGTACTCTTCGTAGAGCGCGCGCAGTACCTAGATTTAGTCGGCTGATAGTTGATACCTTTTTTGAGGAAAGCCTGGCTGAGACTGGAGAAGCTACCCTTGGAGGGGTCATCGGTGAAGCCGTGCATGTAGATCTTGAGCGGGAGCCGAGGGTTCAGCCAATACGCGCGCACCAGTGAGTGAGCCGCACCCAGGAGATACGTCACGTTGAACTCTCTGACGACACCGGAATAACATTATTAAGAACATTTCTACCTGTTACATTGTTACACGCTTTAAAAAAATGTGTAACCCTTCAGGATAAAGTTATAGGTTAGCAGAAGAACTTGAAATTATTTCTGATCATCATTCGAATCTAAACAAAGTACTTTTGTCTTCTTTTATGCCAACAAAACGTAGCTCACTCTGGAACAAATAATATGCTCACAACTTAACTATTAATATAAATCGCTTACCTGGTGATAAAGGTAAGTTTGAGTTCACTCAAGTTGGGCTCACTTTTACTAATCGAATCGTAGTCCACTCCGAATAACTTCTTCACGAACTTGCCTGCAGGAAAATTTTATAGTAGTAATTTCAAATCTTTGATAACTTGATAAAAGTTTGGAACTTTTATTTATCTCCTTCTAGCTTCTACAGGTTTCACCCGCGTCCCGGATGCAGACAAAAACCCCTTTCTTTTTCCTTTTCCGGGTCTAAGCTATCTCCCCTGTAATTTTCAGCTTTCGGTTTCGGTCATTCTTGAGTTATAAAATGTGTAAGTAACACGACTTTCTTTTATGTAGGTATAGGTACAGATAGATAATGGGTAGGTATATGGTTCTGGATTTCTAGCTCGATTCTTCTCCTACTTACATTGACTGAAGCCGACGCCCACAATGGTCTTGGCGAGAGGGTCAGTGATGGCTGACACCTCCTTCGCGAAGGCCTTGCTTATCCGGTCCTTGAAGGAGTCAGCTTCAGCTTCTGCAGATACTCCATGAAGACCAGCTACTGTACACAGGCAGACCAGTGATATGATCACCAGCCGTGACATGGTGGAGCCAGATTTGGAGAGGTCTTGCTATTCTGTAAATGTGAATGTGTAGGTAGTCGTCGTATATTTTTTTCCAAATAAGATTTGTTACTTATTAAATACATACCTACATAGAAATAATTAGCTATAAAGCAGTCTGAAGTAAATACGTTGGATGACATTCTTCTGGTCTACTCGTTATAGAAAACATTTTAGCAAAGTGGTGGTCTCTTGCACACATTTTTTGTTCGTGAATAAAAGGGCCTCGAGAGTACAAATATTGTGTGTATGTTAATTTTAAATCCTTGAGATTTGCTATTAAAAGATAATCTCGCGATGCCATACTTCGTACGTTCACCGTTCATTCTGATTAAAAATAGCATAAATAGTCGGAGATTGTGTACAAAATAATTCATTTACCCGGTAACTATAGTGCATGCAGACTGCAGCTAGTACCTATTTGTATTGATTGCAGAAAAAAAATATTTAGATATAGATAATAAAATTAACACGAAAAAGTTGTTGCTTAAGAATGTAAGGAAAATATCAGATAGTAGTTAGTTACTTTTTTATTTCAAATCCACAGGTGGGGCCTGTGGATTTGAAATAAAAAAGTAAGTAAAATTAATGATCAATTTACAATGATCTCTCTTGATCCCATCAAAATTCTAGTAATTTATGTAAACAATAGAAAACTATTACCTTACGACGTATTGGTTCGTGTGATCTGATCCGCGGCCACTCCGACGACACAAACCCACTGAACTACTCTCGATATACTGCCCAACTCGATACCTTGTACCTACCTAGCTAATATTCGCACGGTAATATATTAATATAATACATGAGCTTTTTGTACGCACCTAACAGTTTTTTATTAACTATCAAGACCTCTTAACTCAATTACTGGTATCCAATTCATTTGACCCGTAACGGACGTTCTCTATCTTTTGTAGGACATCCTGGTCGGTAAATCTTGATATTCAACTCACAGAAGTAAGTAAATACATTTAGGTAAATATTAACTTGTAACACACACAATTTTGAAAACGGCAAAGTCGAAACTAGCTGAGATCCTAATTACCAACCTTGTCTAATTGCTGTAGTAAGTTATACAACTATTTCATTTAACGCTAAATTATATTTAATTTAAGAATTTATTTACTGACATTTGCATTATAGATGCTATTCAAGAAAAACATATAAAGACAAAAAAAAATAGTGAAAATTCCTTACCTTACAGCGTGTTGGTTCAGTCGTTACAATTTTCACGTTACTAATTTCTTAGGTACCATGGCACAGATGACTACGAATAGTTACTCACTACCTATGTATATTAGCAACATTATCTATCTAGAACAAAATAGACGAAACTCGAGTGGTAGATTCCATACCGACATATTTATTTCAGCAGTATATTATTTAAGAGAATCTTAATTGATGTTTTTATCTACGTAAAGTTACTTTACCTAAAGTTGGCAGTAGAAAAATGCAAATGTATTTATTATCTTTATTTGTTAGTTTAAAACTAGAACCCAAAAGTAGTTCATGGGAATTTTATTGAAACAATGTGCGTGTACCTCTACTTCCTGGCTCCTGTAGTGCATTGTTGGTAGTTGGCGTTCTTCTTATCGAGTGAGCTGAAGGTTTTAATTAATCTCAAGGATAGGCCCTAGTGTCAGAATTTTCTCGAATTCGCCTGAAGGCCTCTGACGTGGGCATTCATAGGCATCTCCGACATTACCTGGGAATTGAGTCGCGTCTCGTGTTAAGCGACTGCTAGACCAACTGCCAACGGCACGAGGTCTCGGGTTCGATTCTCGAGTCAGGCTGTAATCGCTTTGTGGGTTGTAAGAAACTTCCACAAAGCATCCCGGAGTCTAGAAGTTGGTGATGGATACACTCGAACATCGGAGACACTAACATA
Organism: Helicoverpa armigera; assembly: GCF_030705265.1. Classification (NCBI taxonomy): domain Eukaryota; kingdom Metazoa; phylum Arthropoda; class Insecta; order Lepidoptera; family Noctuidae; genus Helicoverpa; species Helicoverpa armigera. The sequence goes on from NC_087144.1 coordinate 8,967,043, forward strand.
ATATAATGACTGGTAAGTTAAAAGTTGGGGGAACTCCATTATTTATAGATAAGGAACCGTAGAATTTCCAATCACATATTATTTAATACTTTTTTGGGTATTTTTGTGCTCACAGATAGTCACAATTCCGGTTTTTAATTATTCTATGATGATTTTAAATGGATGTTATTAACAGATCATGTGCAAATTCATAGCTAACATTTCCATGATAACATGTAAATTATGAAGATCACCATGGACGATAAAGGACATCATTGATATACTTCATATCAATTAATTAGATGGTTTAATTATACCCTATCAAAGAAAATAAGCTCCTCCCAACATTTATGTGTAACATCAAAATAAAAAAATATTTATTCAACCAATACACCACTTTTTAACGTCAAAAATGTACAAAAGTAAGCCCCTAAATAAAACGCCCACCTTTCTTCTCTTCCCATCTTCCTGGAGTCTGTTATCTGAGCTGAGTACCACGTATTTTCGCCCTCAACGCGTCCCTTGACAAACCCCCATGACGACAGTTTAGCGAGAATCATAAGCGATATTTTACATCGATAAGTAGGTAAATTAATACCTTTCCGAGATAGCCTCCGGTTATAAATTAGAATTCCCATTGAACTTGACAAACCGGTTCGTATAATAAATACATAGTATGTATTATATCATATTGATACTCATAATGATTCTATTTTTGTTGTACAGTGGCGTCATTCTTTATTAAATGAGATGATTAGACAAGTTCTCAAGCAAGTGAGGAACAAACCTATTATTTAGGCTACATGCAACAGCTCAGGGTTTTCCGGAACTATGACGGCATGGTCTGAACTTTAGCCTATTGTGTGGGCCCGGTTTCACTTGTTACTGATAGTGTCAGTTCGTTATCTGATAGTCAATGCTAGCTCTCAGATAAAAGCTGTTTACAATTTCTGCTAGATATTGCTATCCGAAACCTGTGAAACCATTTTTTGACAGATAAGTTCCTGATAGGTTATTAAAGACTAATCTTTTTCATATCATTTTTTATCCCTAAATGTGAATCAAAAATAACTATAGATACTAGTTTAACCAACAAGACAAAAAGTAAGGGGAATTTCTTACTTCCTAGTTATGACATTGAAGGAACTTAGAATTTAATTTCCTTGACTAATAATCGGAATAGCATTAGGAAGTGTTCTATTAATGGATAATGAATTCCAAGTATATTGTGACTTGAAATATTTTTTCAGACTCTCCTATATAACTTGTGAAACAGGTTATGTAAATAAAAGTCGTTGATAAAACAAAGCATTGTTTATTTGTAATACCTAACTCTCCTCGATACCGCTTACGGAGCAGGGCCACTCGATACAAAAATAAACATCTACAATAAATATAATAACACCCCACTTGTACACATTGTTATTAGACAGACGAAGTTTTTTTTTTCGACATTAACATCACTTAGTTAAAGTACTATTTAACCGAGTTTCAGACTCCGTACAAAAATGTAAGGTATTGAAATAGTTGTCTGCCTCAAAACAAGGAATACAAGTAGAGTCGCAAATTAACACAAGACAGAATATCGCGTACACTCACGAAATAAATGTCGATAAATGTCAAACTCACTTGGATGGCGAATTTTTTTATCGACATCTATTACTGACTGTACCTCAAATATCAACGTAAATGTCATAGTTAGGTGATATAGACAAAGATTACAAATAATTGTGTAATAATTTCATTTAATCCATATTTGACAGCATATCCAAGAACAAAATTACAATAAAATGTCAAATTTATAAAAAGAGATAACGTTCTGTCCTATTCATTTGTTCCACACATATTGCTACTAGGACACTCAGCTACCGATGACGTCACAAGCCGCCATTTTGGTTGCCACAGATGTCACAGCTAGATGAAACAAATAAACATACCAAAACGTTATCCGCTGATACATAAAATCTGATTTTAAACCAGCGTTTAAAACTTAAACTCTAATACAAAATAATGTTTACGTCTAGCGTGTATGAAATATATTAATATTATAGTATAATAATAATAAATTGTACAATATCAGTATCATTCCAACTTATTTATTAGGATTGCGTGGACTTTGCGAGCTCGCAGCCGTTCACTTACAATAGTTTTGTGCGATCATCGTCAAACTATGAAAATAACTACACACTGTACATAATAAGACTGGAATTGCCTTATTTCGTATGGAAAGGGTTTGAATCGATATTAAACAATATATTCATATAGGTCGACTATTGTAGACGAGCTCGCAAAGTGATCGCAATCAGACGAAGCCTTAAGACAAATAATAATAATAAAGAAACAAACACTCTGTGTCATGATGTAGCGTTTACTCCTAGACTTAAGTTTGTGAAGTATGGAATGTCGTTGGTTAGCAGAACTGTCGAATGCAACGAATGTTCGCTGGCCCTCGCTCAGCGACACCAAGCTGCCACTAACACGCACCTAACTCTAGACCCTAAGTAGTAGCACCTAGTGGTGAATATCGCTCGCGACACTACGTACACAGCCGGCCAACACAACAATAAAGCACTTTATTAACTTAATGTTATATACTCGACTGTAAGCTAGCGATTTTGTAGATTATAGACGATTGTTAAGCCGTATAAGCTTCCAAAAGACTGAATCATACCATAATTGTTTTTTATCGAAAATAAGATTGAAAAAAAAAAAACAGTTTTTTTTATCGATAAAGCAACAGCTCTGTACCTAATATAGCGAGCGTGCAGATATAATATAGTCCATAGCAACACGTCAATAATATATCTTTTTAACATATACTTTTGTAGTTCTCGATATACCTTGTGATTCTTTCAACAATAAATCAACAATGATTTTTAGATCTTTTCAACAACGTTACATAATAATTTTTAGATTTGTCGATATTTCGTGAAAGCATCACAAAAGTATCGATAGATAACCAATTAGTCCCGCACTACATTGTATACCGACGATTTAAATAGAAGGGAGGAGAAAAATTAATAATTTGTATTCTTTTATACCTAAAAACGGTGGTCTAACTCGTGTGACAATATTTTAAAGCTATTCCGTTATAGAAAATTAGCTCGTGTTCCAACCTGGCTGGATATTAGTAATTTAGACCTAGACGATTAATATTTTACGTTTAAAAATGCTTTTTATTAAAAAGTAGATATTTTGGGCTAAGCCTAGCTTGATGAAACATTTTATAAAATCTACAATGTGTATTACATTTTCACGATTCAGTGGCTGGTATACTGGCAGTGTCGTTCACCCGAAGCTAAATACGTTAATGATTTGAGCAAGGTTTATACATTTATTTTAAAACATTATCCAGCCAGATTTGTCAAACACAAGGCATAAAATGATTTTTTTCCATATAGTAATACAAAAACACCTTTATATTTTTTTACTATGGCAACATTTATATTTCTACGAAGCCCTATGCCGTCCGGATTGTATGGATGCCTTATATCCTAAGCTTATTATAAAAAAGAAAAATGCTGCAATACTTATGATAATATTTTACAATATAAAATTGCATTTTCTCGGGGCGAAGGCGGTTCCATCGACACAGAATATAAAAACGAGTTATTTAATAATATTCTTTCTGGAAGTTTCAAGGAATTGTGATCATAAAAATCTTATGAATATATCGACATATCGATACATGAACACTTACTTAATTATCGATATAATTATACATATCAATGTACGTGACTACAATCCTATCGACTCGAACACAGCCCCCGCCCAAACTCGTAAAGTGCACGACGTGACAACATCAAATATTAAATATAATTAACTTTTTATTAATTAATCAATATAAATGTTCGTTTGAAATAACTTAGTGATTAATATTCGCATTTTTATCGCTTACATCTAGCTGTACGGGCTGTACACGGCGTCGCCTGGTGGAGCAACTGTGGCGCAACAGTTGCTCGGAGCTTAGGGTTGCGTGCTTTGTTGCTGGATCTCGATTTTTTCCACTGTCATGTCTGGGTTCATCGCTGTTGCTTCCTGCAGATTGCAAAAAACACATATCATCAGTAACTTTATTGAAAGACGTTGATTGACCATTTCTTTTACATAGGTCGTCTAAACGAATTTTACTACGATAGCTGCCATTTCCAGCCAAGTGGAGTGTTGTCCTATTGATCTATGAAAGTGAGAGATATCGAATCTCTCAATCGCTCTTAAGTTTGCTGCTAGGCTCGACACTGTACATAACCTGTTTCTATTGAGAGATAATATAGGGTATTTATAAATGCAAAAGTTTGTGTAGATGTATGTGTGTTACTTTTCTACGCAAAAGCTACTGAATATACTTTGATGAAACCTGGCAGTAATATATTTTTGTGTATGCATAGTACAGTACCTGTATGGCCTCAGCCAGCGCCCGGTCGTGGTCGATGGGGTCTCCGTCGGACTGGATGGTGATCTTCTGCTCCACGCGCGTCTCGATCACGCCGTTACGCTCCGTCTTGTACTGCAATACAAATATGACATAAATACAAATAACGTAGCGTCATTTAGACTAGTTTACAATTTTGTCTTTAAAAACCATAAATAGAAAATACTTAATTACTTAAGAACAATAGCTGTATTTTTGACAGTGCCGTGAAGTAATGAAGAAACAGGGATAAGAGCTGTTTCTGCCTTCGTCTGTTCGTTCGTGTGTGTCGTTTTTTTTTAAAGTTTCATAAAAAGAAGAGGTGGAAACGTTAAATATCGAAGTCGAGTCGGCGAGTGGAAGGGAACTTAGGACATAGTAAAGTCAAAAGAAACAAGCAGACAGCGGGACAGGGTGATAAGGAGAAATAGTTATATCATCTTCTAAGACTTTTCCCATCTATGTTGGGGTCCGCTTCCAGTCTAACCGGATTCAGCTGAGTACCAGTGTTTTACAAGAAGCGACTGCCTATCTAACCCAGGAGAAATAGGTATATAGAAGTAACAAACAAATACATAGATAAAGTGAATACATACGGTGATGGTCTCGACAGTGCGCGTCTTGGAGCTGATGGTCTGCGAGGAGACCACCTCGCCGTCCGCCGACACGCTCTCCTGCGTCTCCGTCGTCTCCTCGGGCTCTGTCACTACGGGGCCTGTGCTTGTCTGTTGAGAAATATGAAGAAGCTATAAGAATCTTGTGGCTTAGTAGTATTTCACTCTTGCCTGTGTAGGCGGGTCTATACTGTAAGAAAAGGGTCTAAAAAATGTATATACACACGCAATGTCCTGTGTGTAAGCCAGTCTAAAACGTCATTATGACGAATTTGATAGAACAGTGGTGAGATCGTCTATGTGGGCCATTTGTGTCTACACATAAAATAGACCACAGTGCTTCGTAAGTTCCTCACAGAATATAAACCACTGAGTAGAATAAAAGAATATAAAGTTCCCATGAGTTAACCATTAGAAATTACAACCAATTCTGGCCAGAGCGGACTCAAGGCGCCGTGTTAACCTTTTTCATAATTTTGGTGGGATCTCGTCATACAATATCCCTAAAGGTGATTAAAAAATAGAGGTAACTTACCCTAGTGGTGGCGCCGTGCACCATGCTGCCGAACGGCGCGTTACCCATCACCGTCGTAGTTGTCGTCGTCTTGTAAGAGCCCGGCTCCTGGACATAGCGGTAATTTGTTAAATAACATACATAAGGGCATGTAAAATATTCAATATGTACAGAAACATTGGTGGCTTGTATTAAATTTATATTTGGCTAAAATAGCAGACAAAAATATCCTCGTTCCAGTATTGAGGAGAAAAAGATTCAGGTGACCTTTAAAAAGATTGATAAAAAAATGTAATCAATACTGTACCTCGTTTGTAGAATAAAATTGTTAGTTTACAGATAAAAAATCATATATTATTACAATCGTATCTAAAATGCAGGACAATCACAGTTTGGAATGCAACATGCTTTATAATGCAAGTTTCAAACGTCATGCCACACAGTATTATTACTTTATTACCCATTTTTTAACGACAAAAACAAGTTCTTTATTAAGTACCGTAAATCTACAGTGGGTTTTTTCTATTAAGGAAATTCTGAAAGGTTGAAAATCACACACACACACGTTACTACCGTTCTACTCTACCCTGAAAAGTATATAAACATTATACATAATTAGGTTAGTTATACATAAGTATTTCATTATAATATTCGTAATCAGTGGTGTGTAGTGCTGAAATGTTTTATTTGGTAAAAGACTTGTGCTTTTAAAGTGCTCCCGCTCCTTGAAAACTGTGTAAAGCTGATTTTTTTGTGAGGAAAACATTTAACCAACTATGTATTTTCGCACCTTATTTTAAAAAACGCTTAGGGCCTTACTACAAAAACTTTAAACCCTGTTTTACACTTGTCTAATAAAATTTTGGCTGCAAAATGAACCATATGTCAACGTCATAATTTGACATTTTTTTAGACAAGGCATAAACTGACGTTTAAAAGTTTTTGTGGTAAGACGGTTATAATCCAATTTAAACACTTTTTATTTGCCAATAATTCAATTTCTAAATAAAAACGGACTTCGAAGCCCGCTGTCATAGACCTCTCCATTAAAGTCCAATTTGAACAAAAAAAAGCGCTGACGTTCACATAATAAGCGATAAAATCGCTTATTTCGTTAAACTCACCGTGACGTAGTAATGTCCTTCGCCGGCGCCCTCATCGAAATCTATTGGAGTGCCCGAGTCTCCACTGCTGAGGGAAGATTCCGAGCCGCGGCGAGTCAGCTGCGTGACCCAATGTTGGTGACCAAGTTCGTGAGTGGGCCAGGGTTAAGTGTCAACCAATGTTGGTTACCAATGAGTGTGCCAAATGTTGGCGAAGTTAACACATGGAAGAACCAAGGTGTTATGAATGTTGGAGGTTTGTGGTGTATCCACGTGATGTTTAGTAATGTCATGCCGGTTTATAGTTCGGTTTAGATGCATTACCGGGTCAAGTCCGTTCGATGTTCATATGGGATGGGGAGAAAGAAAAAACAATGTAATTAGAACCAAGTTCAACATGCAATTAAAATTTGTATGACAGCTTTTTCACAATTTCAAAATTCTTTATATTTATTTCGATTATAGGTACCTAGTTTCTTTGTGGTTAAGCGACGATACTTATCATGCTTTCGTGCATCCGTGAGTATTCATTGCATTGCAAAGAAGTAAGCTTCGCGCGTATCAAGCATTGGAAAAAACATTAAACATTTTGTCGCGTGTTCAAAAGCTGCCATAGTCAAGCAAAATAAAAAAAACATCAATGAAAAATTAAGTTGAAAAAATAAAATAAAACAAACCAAAGAGAAAATAAATCAAGTCAAACTAATAATGAAATAAAACTCCATCTACATGCTAATGATTGAATTAAAACAATGAGAATGGCTTCCATTTTGCTTTAGTTGGTATGTATGTGTGCGTACCTGGTCGCCAGTGGTGACCATGGTCTTGAGCTCATGGGTCAGCACTCGCTGTTCGTGCCTGGTGGCTGACGATGTGAGCGTGTGTGCGACGGTCTTCTCCTCCAACTGCTGTGTCCTCGCCTGTGTGTCCAGGTCGTGGTGCGTGGTCGCGGTCCGCGTGGTGACAGCCCTGGCCCGCACATACGGACTCTTGCCGCCCTCCGCAGGCTCCAAACTTTCCGCCTAGTTACGTTACACTACCATGCATTTACTATGTACACGAAAAACTAACATTGATGCTACGTAAGCCGTGAAGCTTAGAAAACGATGAGAAAAAAATTAGGCCACACGCTGTACAAATTAAGTAAAAAAAAAAAGAAAAACGACATGAAAAATTAAAATCGGGGTGGCGTCGTGTGCCGGTTATTGGAAATTAAAATGATTAGATGTAACGCACCTTGTTGGTATGCGTGGAGAAGGTGACCTCGCCGGTGCCGAGGTTCTCCACCTCCTGTTCCACATTGTGGGTGACGCCCTCGTCATTTTTCGTCAGGAGCTGTTTGGTCGTGGTCTTCACCACGACGGGAGGGGTCGGCGTCTTCTTAGAGCGCTGTGAAACCGGGATCTTGGAGGAAAGAGGGGTGGATGACGACACGTAGCCCTGATGCCGTATGTGCTCGCTCGTCGTGTACTCTGTGAATGTTTTGGGCTCGTCTCCTCTCAGCGGACTCTCGTCCTTGCCGAAAGTGGAGAACTTATGCGTGTTGACTGTCTGAATATCAATGTTCGCGGGAAGATCCTGTGTTTCTTTCTCTATCGTGTAGTTGCCGCTCTTGTCTTCAAAGTGTGAGGGATCGATTTGTGAGTAGTGTAGGATCAGTTGTCCGGTGACGGGGTCTCTGACGGCTGTGCTGGGGTCAATGTCACCAGTATCGGGGTCAATGTCTCCGTATTCAGTCTTTATCCTGCCGGTGACGGGGTCGATCTTGCCGGATAACGTCATAGTCTGTGTGACAGTTGTTCGCGCGCCCTTCAACCTCGGGTCATCAGGGTCGACATCGATAGTTTCTCCAGTGATGGGATCAATGATCTGGTACAAGTACACTGTCTTTGTTGTGATGATTCTGCCGGTAGTTTCATCGATGGTACATTCTTTAGGATCAACTTCCTTAACTCGTCCTTTGTCGTCTTTCTGTGTGATGATGAAGATCTTAATGATGATTAACCTGCCTGTCTGGGGATCGATCTTGCCGAGTTTGGTGTAAATCTCTCCTGTGCTGGGATCGACTTGTGACGCGGAGTACAGTGGGTGGTTGTCCTCGTCAACTTCTCCGGTTGCTGTGTAGATCTGTCCGTTGACTGGATCAACCTTGATGAGTGACTTATCAACATCGTGTGTCCTGACGATGGTGCCAGTCTTGGGGTCCAGACGACCGTATATCGTGATGATGTAACCGGTGATGGGGTCGACTTGACCAGCTGTGTAGATAACTTCTCCAGATACTGGGTCTTTAGGTCCAGCAATCCAAATCTGGTTGGTCTTAGGATCCACTTTGACGTTCTTGGGGTCGTTGGATACGATTTGTTTGCCTGAAACGGGGTCTACCTTATTCTTGATGATTCTCAAGCAGATCATTCTAGCTACATCCTTGTCTGGCTTACCAGATTTGGGGTTGATCTGTCCCGTCTTCAGTAAGAACTGACCAGTGACAGGGTCCACTTTGAGCTCTCTGCTCTCGAATTTACCTGTCTTGGGATCATTGTACGTAACGGTGCCCTTAACAAGATCAATCTGTCCGTATTTGGTGTCGATTTTGTTGTTGTCAGGGTTGATTTGACCAGTGCTGCTTTCCACGAGGGAATGCTTGGGTTCGATAAGTCCCTTCTTGGTGTCCAATTTACCAACGAATGTTGTGACTTCGACTACTGGGTCAATGTGTGTACCAACGACGATGACTTGTCCAACGTTAGGATCAGGTTTGCCAGTCTTGGGATCTACGACACCCCTAATGGTGATTAGGCCGTTATTTTCATCGATGTGAACGGGCTTAGTGTCAGATGTATCTGTTACGAATATAACACCATTCGATGGATCGATAACACCGTATTTAGTAGAGATATGACCAGTTTCCGCATCAACCTTGCCTTTAGTGTGTTCCACTGTACCCTTTTCAATATCAACTTTACCTGTCTTAGGGTCAATAGGACCTGTAATTGTGGTGATCTCAACCACTGGGTCCTCTTGTTTAGCAACACTAAGAATCATGCCTAAGTTGGGATCAAGCTTTCCTGTTTTCGGATCAATGGCACCAGAGTTGATGAAGATTTGTCCGGTTTCAGTCAGAACGTAACCATCGCGGCTTTGCTTTTGACCAGCTGAATCTGTGATGACAATGTTACCGGTATTGGAATCAATGACTCCGTATTTAGTTTCAATCAAGCCATTTGGATCAAGAATGCCAGTAAGATGTTCTACTTCAGCGGTGTTAAGATCAGGCTTCTTGGTCTTAGGGTCAAGTTTAGTAAAGATAACCATGATTTTGACAATCTTCCTCTTAGGTGGTTCTGGAGGTGCTGTCGTTGGTTTGACTGGCGCCTTCATTGTTGGCGTGAGAGGAGAAGACTTTTGTGCGTAGCTTGTAATAGGTGAAGAGGTACGCACGGGAGATTGTAGAGGAGTCTGAACAGGTGTAGGCGTCGGCGTCTTCACTGGCGACGGTACTTGCTTAGCGGGAGACACGCTAGATCTCTGAGTAATTGGCGCTGCCTTCAACACATTCTGCTTATCAACAATGCTCAACTGCTGAGCATACGAAGGTTCAACCTTTCCAGTCTTGGGGTCAATCACTGCAGTTGTAATGATCAAGTTTCCTGTTTTAGGATCGATGTCGGCTTGTTTCAATTCTTGTTTACCAGTTATCGGGTCTTTGTACAAGATTTGTCCGGACCTCGGGTCAATGATACCAAAGTCTGTGTGAATCTTTCCATCTTCAGCGCTGACGTAGCCTTTAGCAGCCTCGACGTTACCGGCGGCGGCATCGACAGACTTCGTGTAAGGATCGTATTTACTGGTGACGATGACCAAGCGTACTTCGCCCTTGGAAGCTGGCTTCGTAAAAGGCACAACTGGTTTGTTAACAATGCTGTATTGCTGAACCAGCGTAGGATCGACTCTGCCAGTCTTGGGGTCTACGACGTTACTTGTAAATACCATGTGACCAGTTTCAGGATGTACTTCAGCTCGCTTGACTTCTTGTCTGCCGGTCTTAGGGTCAGTGACGACAATCTCTCCAGTCGCAGGGTCAACGATACCAACCGCAGTACGAATCCTTCCATCAGCTCCGAGAACACCGCTGATGGTGTCCACGTGACCTTGGCTGGGATCAATCCTCTTTGTCCTCGGGTCGTATTTCGTGGTAATGATAACGAGATGAATCTCTCTTTCAACAGGCTTCGTCTCCTTCTCAACAATCGTGAATTGTTGAGCGAGCGATGAGTCTGGTTTGCCAGTTTTGGGGTCCACAACGCCTGAGGTTAGGATGAGGTTGCCGGATTTGAAACCTACGCCGGGATCGGCAACCGCTTGCTTCGTCTCATGCTTACCGGTCTTGGGATCTACATGTTCGATCTTTCCAGTCTTCGGGTCAATAATGCCGTAGTTGGTGTGAACCCTGCCGTCAGCTGCTACAATACCTCTTGAGGTCTCAATGTGTCCGTTCGGGTTGTCAAGCTTCTTATTCTTAAGGTCGTACTTAGATGTGATAATGACCAGTTGAACTTCCCTACCAGGAACTGGTGTGAAGGTGTCTTTCGGTCTATCTACTACGCTGATCTGTTGTCCTAGGTTAGGATCAACTTGGCCTGTCTGAGGATCGACGACTCCCGATGTGAGTAACAGGTTACCGGTCTTAGGATCAATAGTAGCGACTTTAGTTTCGCGTTTACCAGTGACTGCGTCTTTGATAATGATATCTCCCGTTGTCGGGTCAACTTCTCCGAACTCAGTGTGCACTTTACCGTCGGCGCCAATTTTACCGGGAATAGAATCAACATGGGCGTTAGTAAGATCCAGTTTCTTATTCTTAGGATCATACTTAGACGTAACAATGACGAGGTTGACGTATCTTTCTTTAGGCGCATCTTTGTCAACAATGGCGTACTGCTGCGCAAGGCTGGAGTCAGTTTTGCCTGTTTTAGGGTCGACAACTCCTGCTGTCAGTATCAAATGCCCCGACTGAGGATCAGCAATAGCTTGCTTGATCTCTTGTTTACCTGTCTTAGGATCAACATGTTCGATCTTACCCGTCTTGGGGTCAATAACTCCGAAGTTAGTATGTACTTTACCATCAGGGGCAATGACACCACGAGATGTTTCGACATGGCCGTTGGGGTTATCGAGTTTCTTGGTCTTAGGGTCATACTTGCTCGTAATAACAACCAACTGTACTTCCTTGCCAGGAACTGCGGCGAACTGGTCTTTTGGTTTATCTACTACACTGATCTGTTGTCCTAGCGTAGGATCAACGTGACCTGTAACTGGGTCAACAACTGATGACGTAAGAAGCAGATTGCCAGTTTTGGGGTCGACAGAAGCTTTTTTAACCTCTTGCTTGCCAGTGACTGGGTCGGTTACTATGATGTCACCAGTGTTGGGGTCGACGACACCGAACTTCGTGTGTACTTTGTTATCAGCGCCGACTTTGCCAGGGATGCTATCTACATGAGCGTTGTTAAGATCCAGTTTCTTGTTCTTCAGATCGTATTTTGACGTAACGATCACAAGGTTGACCCATCTCTCGGGTGCTACTCTATCTTTGTCAACAATAGCGAATTGTTGCGCCAGCGAAGAGTCTTGTTTTCCTGTCTTCGGGTCTACGACTCCGGAAGAAATGATCAAGTGCCCGGTCTTAGGATCGGCGACGGCTTGTTTGATCTCTTGTTTACCGGTTTTAGGATCGACATGGTCAATCTTACCAGTCTTGGGGTCAATTACGCCGAAGTTGGTGTGGACTTTACCGTCAGCAGTCACGATGCCTCGAGATGTCTCAATGTGTCCATTAGGGCTATCCAACTTCTTGTATTTGGAATCATATTTGCTTGTAATCACAACGAGCTGGACTTCTTTGCCCGCTACCGAAGGGAAGGTATCTTTAGGCTTGTCTACGACAGTAATCTGTTGGCCCAAAGTTGGATCAACTTTGCCTGTTTGAGGATCAACAACACCTGAAGTGAGTAACAAATTGCCGGTCTTAGGATCAATGGCAGCTTTCTTGACTTCCTGCTTGCCTGTTACAGGGTCAGTAAAGACGATGTCACCAGTCTCTGGATCGACAACACCGAAGTCAGTAATAACTTTATCATCATTGCTGTATTTGCCCGGGAAGCTGTCGACATGTGCGTTGGTAATGTCTAACTTCTTATTCTTGGGATCATACTTAGATGTAACAACCACTAAGTTGACGTATCTTTCAGGAATACCCTTAGGTGCGTCCTTGTCGACTACAGTCAATTGCTGAGCCAATGATGAGTCAGATTTGCCAGTCTTAGGGTCAATGACTCCAGATGTAAGGATGAAACTTCCAGTTTTGGCGTCGACAATAGCTTGTTTGGAATCACGCTTGCCTGTCTTAGGATCCGTGAAGTAAACTTTTCCATTGTTAGGATCTAGTACACCGAAGTTTGAATGTACTTTGCCATCTTTGTCGCTAATGATAGCGTGAGACGTTTCAATGAATCCATTGGGATTATCTAACTTCTTGCTCTTAGAGTCGAACTTGCCTGTAATCGCGACAACTTGGACTTCTTTACCCGAACAGCTTCCAAAGGTGTCGATAGGTTTGTCAACAATGCTGTATTGTTGTCCAAGCGAAGTATCTAGCTCTCCAGTTCTTGGGTCGATAACTCCAGAAAGTAATAGAATATTTCCAGTCTTGGGATCGACTGTCGCTTGTTTGGTCTCTTGTTTGCCTGTTTTGGAGTCAGTGACTTGGATTTCTCCAGTCCTGGGGTCAATGATACCGTACTCAGTGTAAATCTTGCCATCAGTGCCGCTGAGGACTCCCTTGACAGAGTCAACGTGAGCGAAATTAGGATCTAACTTCTTAGACTTCAAGTCATATTTGCTTGTAACGACTACTAATCTGACTTCACGGTTAGCTTTAGTCGCGTCCTTTTCGACTATGCTGAATTGCTGACCCAATGAAGAGTCGACCTTTCCAGATTTGGGATCCAAAACACCAGTGGTGACCAAAATGTTGCCTGTTTTCTGGTCAACGTAGGCTTGTTTGGGTTCTTCTTTGCCTGTTTTGGGTTCAATATATTCAATTTTGCCGGTTCTTGGGTCGATGACTCCGTAATTTGATGCGACGTAGCCGTCTGGTCCAACGACTGCTCTGGACACATCGACGTGTCCATGAGAAGCATCCAACTTCTTATTCTTGCCATCATATTTGCCAGTAATGACGACCAAGTCAACATCGCGGCCAGGCTTGGCTCCAATCTTGTCTGGTGATCTTTCAACGAAGCAGTACTGTTGGGCCAATGTTGGGTCAATCTTGCCGGTCTTGGGATCAATAACGCCGGACGTAAATAGAATATGTCCAGACTTATCAACGTGTCCGTTTTTAACCTCCTGCTTGCCGGTCGCGGGGTCTGTGTAACTGACTTGTCCAGACTTTGTGTTGATAAGTTCCTTATCAGTCTGTATCTTTCCGTTGGCTTTGTTCAACGTGCCCTTGGTGACCAGGATGGTACCATTCGCGTCATCAAGTTTCTTAGACTTGGGGTTGTAGCGGCCTGTGATGATGACCACTTGGATTTCGTTCTCAGGCTTCGCTGCAAGTACCGGAACAGCTGTAGGTACTTCATGATGTGACCTTTCAGAGTCTAGTAAAGCAAGAGTTGGGTCGATAAGGTTCTTGGCTTGCTCTTTCAAAGCTGCCGACTGGACGTAATCAAGTCCAGGCGTTTTCAGCTTGCTTGGGTCTTCTGGGGTTTTGCGTTTCTCTGCACTCTCGGCCACCTTTCTATCTTCTCCGGGAGCGTAGTTAAATGCGAGTCCAGCCTTCCTAGTAGTGGGGCTCTGGCTGTCATCTAACGCCCGCTGTTTCTCCTCGGAGATAGGTTCCTTCTCGTAACTGAAGGCGCCTTGAATGAAGGGCTTGGTGCGTGTTGGACTCTTCTCTGTGTCGGTGTATTCGTAAGGTTTGGTGAATGAAGGCTTGTCTCCACCCTTAGCGGGACTCTTGTCAAGTGAACTATCGAGGTTGGAACTGTCATTCGACGTGTCAAGCGCGGCCACTTTGATTTTCGGATCTTTATCTTTCTTATCTTTCGTTTTGGGAGACTTTTCTTTTGGAGATTTCTCTTTCGGTGATTTCTCCTCTTTTGGCGATTTTTCCTTTCGGCCACCGAACAGTCCGAATCCGCCGGTCTTTAAGGAAAGGGAGGGGTGAAACAAAAAATAAAAATTAACAAAATATAACAGTGCTCGTTGTATAAGTAGACTTATACGACCGCCAATAAAATAGGACATATTGCTTTATGCACCATGCATGTCTAATTGCGCTGACTAACATTCATATTTACATTGAGCATATTGTATGATACACTAAATTCTACTGTTTCTGACGTCACAAAATTGATATAAAATGCTTTGAGTCTACCATTCTTGCTTGTATGAACATTTGGAATATTATTGCAGTATAATTTGAGTGAACTCACCTTGGACTTCTTGGGCGTCGTCTCGACGTTGTTCGTGATACCCGGGTCGCTCGTCGTGTCTGTGCCTGAAATAAAGAGATAATACATTTTTCATTTGTGTATACTAGTTGAAGATTAGTAAATATTATGTAAAGACTAGATCTTATTAAAATATTACAAATCGAGTGATTGAGCCTGTGGTGATTCTGTCCACATTTATGTCATTTAATAAATTCATGCGAGACTTGATAAAGCTACTACATACCGTTTTCAGCAGGTTTCCTCTGTTCAGCCACTTTCTTTTCTTCCTTCTTGTCGGGAGGTGCTGTTGGCATCACCTTGACGGCACCAGGTGGCGGTTTCTATCGAACACAATACAAAAATGACACTGTATTAGTCTGATTATTTTGATGTTAAAATATGGCTTAATTTGGCATTGGACATCTACATAAGAGAAGTAAGATTAGAAAGCTGTTACAAGTTATTAGTAAGCAGTGTGCAATAAATACATATTATTACAACTAAATATAGAAAAATAACTACATAAATACGGTGCATCACACAAATATACTAAGAAATAGATAGGACTGATTGAAGAAGTGAAAGTTTTATTGGGAGATGAAGAACGGATTGGTTACCAAAGAAAATGAAGCGGAGCGGACCGGAGAAGGGTTTTCCGGGATTATCATTGAATGTACAACTACGTTTATTTATTTATTTTAGAAAGCTTTATACTTTGGCATGAACAAAATATAGCACTTACTAAGGCTTAAACTAAACTTTTTAGCCAGCTAATGCGAAAATTATTCTTGTCTCAGCATTTAGCTCAAAAGCCTACATAAAGGTGCGCAATTTGGCATAAACCGATGTCATCAACCTGAGCTCAAGGGTCACCAAAAACTTGTGCCAAACAACTATAACTTGTACAAAAGAAGGTATGAGAGGAAATTCAAGCATTTTCCCAGTTGGCAACACTTTCTACAAGCTGACGACATAAGGTCCAATAGTTTAAGCTGTACGTAGCGACCGCTTTGCTGACGGGATTGAGGAATGACCAGGTGTATGACAAGGTGACAAAAAGGATTGAATAATAATTTCACAGACTGTCGGGGTGACAAGGGTGACAAAAGTGTTGGGTGACGAGGTTGCAAGGTGACAGGTGACGGGGTGACAAGGTTCCTTGGTGACGAGTGACAACGTTGCAGGATAGCGGGTGACAAGATTAAAGGATAGCGGGTAACAAGGTTACAGGATTCTGGGTGACAAAGTTCCAGGGTGACAGGTTACAAGGTTACAGGTTGACAGGTGGCAAGGTAACAGGATTCTTGATAACAAAGTTTCTGGATGACGAGTGACAAGATTACAGGATGCCGAGTGACAAGGTTCCAGGGTGACGGATGACGGGTGAGGTGGTTCCAAGGGCGAGTTGTATGCGGGTGTAGTGCTCACACCTTGTCGTGTTTGTCGGCGAGGTACTCGCCCTCGAGCGAGGAGGCGGACGAGGCGCTGGCCGTGCCGCCCGAGCGCCGCCGCAGCTGTCCGGCCGCGTGAAGGGCGGAACGTTACTCACCGACATGTCTTGCCAGATATAAGTAGCTACATTCATAGCCTATACTAAGGGTGACCTTCTAGTTAAACTGCTATTGAAACCTATCAAAGTAGGACAAAAAAAAAACTAAACTTCACCATCAGCGGCCATTTGTATATCTCAGAAACTTTAATGTACCAAAAAATCCAACGGTTTTAATTGGCCACCCTGTGCCTACACTACTCAAAAATCTTTTCAAGGACTCCAATTCTCGGTACACTGAATGCTTTCTGCATTCAATTTAGGCTCCAAAAAAAATAGGTTTCCAAATCTACTTTTACTTTCTGAACAGTGGGTAAAAAAAATAAAACTATAACTTATAAATCGTTGAATATATCAGTTCTATAAATGACCTAACCCAAGAAAAAACTGTTATATCTGGCAACACAAGTCATAATGAAACATGACATTAGTAAAGAAATGACAAAACAACATCTAAGTATGAAACCAGTACCAATAGTTGTTCAGTGAATATTATGTTGTTGTTAGTACGACAGATATATTTAGTGTTGGCTATTTTCAATAACTTATACATCCGTAGATTTATGAACAGATCAACATTGAACCTTATACTTTGGAGATAAAGTTTAAAATCTATTACAGTAATTTCACATAATATATTATAGTGGCTTGATGTGCTGGTTTGCAATCATCATCCTCCGAGCCTTTTCTCAATCATGTTGGGGTCGGCTTCCAGTCTAACCGGATTCAGTTGAGTACCAGTGCTTTACAAGAAGCGACTGTCTATCTGACCTCCTCAACCCAGTTACCCGGGCAACCCGATACCCCTTGGTGCTGGTATGCAATAGAGATAAATATTTGAAGGCGGAAGAAAAATACGATAGATTCAGATTTTGAATTCGTATGGTAATTAATACTCATTCTTTCTCTATTATGAGAAGAGTCTCTAATTTCAAAATCTACGGGAGTTATTGAAAATAGCCATTATGAAGATATTCAGTGTTATGAAGATATGTCTCCATGCCCTCTAGATGTCACAAGTAGTGGTTAGAACTAAGTTTTACACATTATATATATGTACTTACAGCGAGTACGTGACGATAGAACTATTTGAGGATTTGTAAAGTCACCCTGAGATTGTTAGAAGTCAGTTAATGTCTCATTGTGACTGAATATGTTAGTAATACATCTTTAAATATCGTTGTAGTCATCAATTATGTACATTGTTATTGTAATAAAAAAACAACCGACATCTTCATATTATGTTCGTCTAAAATTTTCAAACTGATTTATATCTAGATCAGCATTGCAATTTAAGATAATTTTAATTGACTTTTTATCTCAATGTTTTGCATCTTGAATCACATAATCATATTCTAATATGAATTCATTTCCTGTTTGAGATGCTTAGTTATATTTATGTTTTAGTAATAAAACTGATAAAGTATTCTGAGATGCAGTGAGACTGAGATCATCACTCAATTTGTTGTATTACCTAATCGTCAGGTACACGCTGTCTGTATGTTAATCACATTGTATAAATACTAGTTAAGTTGCACATTCAGTTATTCAACATTTACGAAATATATTATTTTTCTAACACATTTTAAATGTTGAATTAACTCAATGTTATCTTGAGATGCGTTCAGGACTGTGGAATAGAAAAGCAGCCCATTTTATAAATATTTTTCTTAATAATATAAAATGTAAAAAACATGTACAAGTTAATATTCTTTTGAGACTAAACATCCGACTGAACGCATCTCTAGGGCTGCCAAACACACACTTTTTGATAAAACACTCAAACTCAAATCCCACGAATGACTATACCAAAAGTTACCAAAAATATTTATCAGTAAACTGACATAATTTCGATAAAATTAAATCAGGTTTTTTAAGTTTTCTAAATCAGTATTGGCAACCCTAAAATGACTTACAAACATGCTTAGTACTTAATATACAAGTATAGAACTATATCTATCACCATGGTTACCATATTTAGCTATATAAAATACCTTGTCTTTGATGGTGGGTCGCGGCGCTGGTTGGGGCGGCATGGTGTGGCGTTTCGCCGCGTCTGGTGGCATGGACTCATCTTTGTCGCCGGCTGCAAGAGCTGAAAACATTAATAAGTACAGTTAGAAACTGGTTGAAATGTAGGAAAGATGAATTAATTCTGTTTATTAGTCCCACTGCTGGGCAAAGGCCTCTCCCATAACCCCCGTCTACCTCTCTCGTAAATTTTCGGTTATTCACTTTCTGTAGAGCTAGTAGTTTTACGACTTTAATAAGTAGACTACGCTGACCTGGATTTGTAATGAGCCCATATGGAAATGCGGATATTCTATCTGAGCTACAGATAAAAGAAGATGGTTTCTACACTATCCCCGTCTAAGGCTATATTTTATCCAGGTTCAGGCATTTCACGGAACGCGGGTAAAACCGCGAGAAACCGGTAATAAGTTGTGATAAATATAGCATATCAGCACGGTTAAACCAATGAAAACAAAAATACATCCGAATATATCCCTGCCTAATTTACTAAAGCTCAAGGTTATAACTCTTACATAAAACTGAAAGCTTGCATCATAGCAAGTTGTTATTATTTCATGATTGCATTTCCTCAGGATGCAATACTTCGGCAGCTCAATGTTTACCATTAGATCGACGCGGTTTATGGAGTACAATGATTGATGGCAAAGCTTCTATAAATAATGGAATAAATCTACGATGATTTGGTACAATTTTGATTCACCATTCTTTAGTTTCTTTTCGGCGTATTAAGAGGAATTGTGTATCAACAACTATTACAATAAAAAGGTATGCTACTCAGGTATGTGATTAATTGCTGCCTATCCGAAAATATTGCTGAGCTATTTTTGTTAACACTAACTAACATGGCTTATAAACGTAGCTGCAAAACAGTATTTCTTGTTCGATCGCAGAACGCATTATCAAGAAATCATTCTATTACATTAAAAAGCCACCCGACCCGACAAGCGGTTCCATCAAAAAACCGCTCTTTATACACAATTTAAACTTCAAAAGACTCAAAAACCCGCTCCGCAAACATCTGATCATATAATTATCAGGCGATCTATTTACATGTATGAAACTCGCGCCTAATTCTAGACCATGACGTTATCAGTCGGTCAGACTTCACTATCAGACAGACTGAGTTTTAGCGAAGAAGCTTATGTAGCCTTGCTTTGTTTGGCACTTGCGAATTGATCATAAGGTTGTGAAATATAATCAATTAGACACATTATTTGTGATTGTTTTTAATAATTTGGCTTGATTCCTACTAATATAATAGAAAGGAAACTTTTTTTTTTGTTTATATGTACCCTAAAGGCACCGAAACTACTGAACTGATTTGAAATATTTAAAGCTTTACTCTTCCCGAGTAACAAAGGCTATATCTTATCCCGGTACGAGCAGTAGTTCCCACGGGACGCGGGTGCAGCCGCGGAAAAACAGCTAGTATTTTAATGACCTAGCTTTCAGTGAAAGTGATTAGTGAGACAAAAGTTTTGGCGAATCGTGTATTTTTTATCATAATACAAACACACCCCTGTATATAACAAAGGTCATTAATGATAATTTCACGAGAACTTATATGCTAATGACCTCAAAAACACTGTTTTGATCAAGGAAATATTTTTATGCAAATTTTTTGCAGTTAACTAGTTAGCAAGTAAATGGTAAACAGAGCTTGCCAGTAATAAATCTCAATGTTTACATTAAACACCTGAGAGGAGCTGGGTAACTACACTTTCAGCTGAAAATAACAAACATGAATACCGAACATTCATCACTGATTGGCTAATTGACTGGATTGAACATTCTTATAACAAGTGAATGGAAAATAGAGATTTCAATTTTTATTACTATCTTCGAGACTGAAATAAATCATGCGACAGTAAAAGTTGCTTCGTGTCGAATAAATACAGTAATTACGAATTGGCGATCAAATAGAAATATACTTTCTTTTAATTTACATACAAATTGAAATAATAAATAATTAATGTGTATATCTGGAGAAAAATATCTAAAATCGGTTCATTTACACAAATTTTACGAAACTGAGGAGTTCGTTAGCTTGAATGCGCTAATCTCAAAAAACACTGATCTGATTTGAAAATTCTTTCAGTGTTGGAATAGAAAGCCCATTCATGGAAGCAGGCTCGAGGCTACTTCGGTTCGGTTTCCACATGGCGCCAGTGAAACCGCGAGATGCAAGCTAGTCAATCAGTATTTTAATATCACTGTCACAATTACGAAAACTAATTTAATTTAACTGCAAATCCTCAACCACCAACACCACATACTAGAACACTAAGAGGACCAAAAAAAAACACACTCAAATCACAATTTGATCTTTTTGGTACACACTACGAATCACCACACCACTTCCTAAGTAAAAAACCAACTTTTCACCAAAATTACCACATCACGTATAATTTCACATTTTTAACCGAACTTTCGAAGAAGGAAATTCGGATATTTGTATGTTTCTCGGAGCTACTTACTATACTTGCCGGACGCGCAAGTATTGGTGAAGCAGTCTCCGAAAACCATGTTGTCTCGAGTGTTACTGAGCGAGTACTGCGTTTGTTTGCAAGCGGCAGCGCCGGCGATGGGTATTAATATCGACTACTACATACTATGAGCTTGCAGTGAATGGGCTTATGCGAAAAAGAGCTATTAAGGAAAAATTTGGACGACTTTGTGGGCGAATTTTAAGACATTTTATACTATAACTTGCTACCACCTGTAATTTCTCCCCGACCCGTGAGAACTACTTTGCACACCTGGATATAAAGTAGCTTTTAGCCTCCCTTGGTAAATAGGCTATCTAGCACTGAAAGAGTTGTTCAAATCAGTGTAGTAGTTCCTGACATTAAATTGAGTTTAAGCAAACATGCAAACTTTTTAGCTAATTAAAATTAATATTGACATAATTATATTTAAGAGTATCAAGAAATAAATCCACTTTTAATCATGGTTTTTCAGTGGAATAGATTCGACTTGTCTTTTATTTGTAAAAATTTACTTTACAAGTTCCATTTCAGTGAAACACTATGGCACATATTTTAAATCAATTTTATCTTATGACACTTCTGTATAACCACAGCTACAATTTTACAGATGAGGTAAGACTCCAACAGTAAAGTTTATGGTAAAAGGTGTTGATAGCTTATAGTGCTATATGTAATTATGCATATGTTTGATATCTGGCGGGGCTCCAGCAGCCATCACTCAAACCATTATAGTTCATAACCAAACTGTTTAGCAGTATGTAATATGTATGTCTGTTTCTGTGTATGACGGGTTTACATGAAGCATCTGTTAATTTTTAGAATAATTTTCTAGAATTATTATAAAGGCAATGTGTTAACAAGGCAGATTTATATCGGGTGTGTCGTTCATAGTCACATTAAATGAAATGCGTTACTATATATCGATTAACACAAAGAAAAAAGAAAAATATGTAAAAACAAAAAAATGAATTTTTCAAACAAAGTAAATAGAATAAAAGACAATAATTTCCTTTCCTATATCATAGTTTATAGATACTTAGACTCATAGTAAGAATAGAAATATTTGTTTTGAGGAAATAGAGTATAAGGTACAATGGGGTTGACGTATCCGTGTGGATAAAAACCCCTAATTAAAATAAAAAAAAATAGAACACCATATAAAACTCTGTTATTACAAAAAACTGAAATTCGCCTCTGAAAACTCCTAACTTTATCTCTGCTTTACACACGATGTTGTTAATTATAAAAAAAAAAAAACGAAAAATGACTCCTGTGGTTAAACCACTGAATGGATTAGGTTATTTTTTTTACAATTCGCCATAGAATATCATAAAGTATATGCGATAGGATTTAATGTGATTGTGAACGACACACCCTGTACTTTTAAATTAAATTTTAAAATTCTTACTGTTAGACACAGGCAATCTATGCACACGAGAAGGCATAAGTATTATTCATATCTTGCCTTGGAGCAGGTGGACAGTTTTAAGACTTAGTCTAGGTTTACTAAAACAAACGTTCATATAGTCCAAATTAAAGCCCTAATACTACCTATTCATAAAAAGTACTGACCCGATTAGAAAGATTCTTTTCTTTTACTCTTTAGGAAACTATACTGGGTGGCATAGCCTAATTTATACAGATATGGGAAGTATTTTCAACAAGTCTCGGGTGAATCTGCAGAAAACAGCTAGTATACATCTCTCTAGCATCTTGTGAAAACCAGACCAAAAGACTAAATAGAATAATTGGAATACCAGTAAATATCTGTTTTCCAGGGAACAGCCAGTTGATTCACCGTGCTCCGTTTTGATCAGATAGGCGTATAAAAATAGATTCGTATACTGTATGAATCAGGTTCGCCAGAATAGATTATATTGTGTATAATGGAAGGTATTGTGAAATATCGTAAGATGCGGCAGATGTAGTGTAGTAGAAGGCAAGTGATTTTATTGTTTTAGATTTATTACTAGTATTAGCCTTGGTTTCGATAAAAATTACGAAATATTTTACAGTAAAAAAAAACATAAAAAAGCCACAAAAATTGAACCCTAGTCAAAAACTTGTCACATCCTACATAGACCATCCGCTGCATCTATTTGGCGAGGTGACAATCAATGTGACTCAACTATTTGCCATCACAGTCAAGGTCATATGTATGTATGTATGAATGGTTCCATTTGTGCTGATATACGGCCATTTCTCTATAAGCACATTGACGCTTGAGTTTAGGCGTGTTATTGTTTCGGCCGTGAATGGTAATATAGTGATGGCATGATATGAATTTTATTACATGGTAGTTAAATAGTTCTTGTGACTGTTTATGACTGATGATAAATTAGTGATCATTTTTTGAGTTGGTCTTTTGATACAAGGACTGGTCCTTTTAACATCTCCTCCAACTTTAATTAACTAGTAAAAATAGGCTTGATTTATTAAAAAATCAAAAAGTGAGTGAAACAATGTTGAATTTCTTTTATTCTCGCATTGACCGACATACGCGATGACGTCACTAAGATCGCAATAAAACGCATCATTTTATCTGCCGATGACCAAACAACAGGTCACAGCGTCTCGTATGAAAACTTCATACATTTCGTCCGTGAAGTAACATCTATAATTGTAAGTATTATCAACCACTTAGCAGTAATATTCGCGTGTCGCAAGCAAATATAAATAAATAAGACGGATGATTTTTCTCAGAAGATGATTTTGTGTTATGATGACGTAGTGTATTTTCGCGTAAATTCAACGTTCATATTGGCAGGTGAATGAGATTGTGGAACTAAAATAATGATGATTTTGATGGAGAGAGGAATGATGTGTCAATGTGTGAAATGAGTCAATGTTGTTGTTGATCTAATGATAATAGTTCTGGGAAAAAAAAAGATTATTTGGTTGCGTATTTTCTGGCTAGTTAGAAGATTTGGTTGAAAATTGTCAACGGGAATTCCCGCTGTGAGTGGTACAGATGGGAATGGTAGTTTTTAGCAACTCCCGCCCCTTTTCGGGGTAGAATTATTCGAAGTTCGCATGCGACGGAGGCAGGATTCGTGTACCTATCTAGTAGTATGTACTGAACCATGCTGTGCGAAGACCACTTATTTACAACTGAGAATGAGTGTTACTGTGCGTCTATGTTGCGCTTTCGAGTCGTGTAAGTCTATGCTACGCGATGAGCACTTTCAACTGGAAAGTGGGATGGCCTCGCAAGGGCGTGCTTGCGACTGGACAGCGTTCACTCTATATGTAATAGTTAGTAACTCACCATCCATACTACGCGACGACAGCTTGCGGTTGGACAGCGTCCTGGCGAAGTGCGGCGGCGGGCGCGCGGGCGGCGCGGCGCGCGACTCGTAGTGCGTGCGGCCGGAGTAGCGGAAGCGCGAGCCGAGGCGCGGGAACAGGCTGCTCTTCGTCGCCGGCTCCGGGGACATCAGTCTGTGGGCAAACATAAAGTTACACACTAGAAAAGAGCACACGCTTGGGCATCACCCCTAATCCGTCTATAAAAAATCACAAGCTCCTTAGAGAAAGTCAGCAAACTCTAATGCGGTGTTGTTCGACAAAGTCACGGCGGCCGTAGTACATGAAAGACTCCAAAAGAAACATGGTGAGTTTTAGTCAACCAGAGTCTGATACTATCCTATGATCCACACGTGGAGCAGAACGGTACGTCACAATATAGGCACACACCTGACCTCTTCAGTTGCCTTACGCTCCGCACACGCTTCTGTCAACGTTACATAAACCTTTTTCCCATAACACCGAACTCAGAAATCGTAATATAAAAATAAAATTGCATGTCTGACTTGGATAGACTGTTGAGCTAATCTATTATATTTAATTAACATCAATATGTACTCAGTTATGCAATAAATTAATCTTTTATCTTAAAAGACCAATGTAAATTGATCGGTCTAACTAAACAATTAAAACAAAACACACACAACACAATATCGGATAACCTTCCATATTGTGTTGGAACTTGTGTTGTATTGTGTTGTACTAAAATGGAAGTAGCTAGTTGTCCTAAAAAATCTATTCACACTCTCATATCCTCACCTGAAGAACGTATGGTGTTCAACGCAAGTCTTCCACAGCTTCTTGGCAGCGCGATGGTTGGCGAGCTTGAAGCCGACGGTGGACTCGAACTGCTCGAACTCGCCCGGCCGCAGCTTCACGTAGAAGTTGTGCCGTTTGTAGCTGATCTTCAGGATTTTGGGCCACGCGAAACGGTTGATGCGGAGTCTGGTTGAAAGATATTTTGACAATGTTAGTGATGTATAATATCATAGAATGTAGCTCGACAAAGACAAAATTTATGGCCATTTCACCGGTTACTGATAAAGTCTCTGATAACCTATCAGAAACTTATCTGACAGATAAAGTATGACTTGATTTCACAGGTCTCGAATAGAAATATCCGGCTAAAATTATAAGCAGCCTTTGTCTGGCAGATAGCATTAACTATCAGATAACTAACTGACACTTTATAGGTTACTAGTGAAACCGGGTCTAACAATTTGAGCAATAGTAACTATACAAAATATACTTACTTCTCCCGATGAACCAGAAGTCCAGAAGAGCAAACGCCGAGCGTGATGTCGACATTCTCCGAGTCCTTAGCGGGGTGCAAGTCTACTCCATACATGGCCAGCTTCTTCGCGTTCTCCAAGTAGTTCAGTTCCGCCTCCGCTGGGGTTTGACCTCTGTGGAAACAAGGGGAAATTATTAACAGGTAACATTGGATTTTTGTAAAGTATGGCTGTACGTTTGAATTCATTTTAGCGTAAAAGCCAACTTATTGTTGAGCAAAATAAGTCTCTATGCTTTTGATAAGGTTGTTTTACGTCGCCGAGTGTGTTTTGTGATTCGACGTAGACACCTTTTTTCTGATGGGAAATCATCAAATGACCCCTTCTGCTGTGGGTTAGCAGTGGTGAGGGAGTGTCAGACTTTTACTGACTAAAACTCATCATGTTCCTTCGTAGGTCTTTTATGCACCAGGGCCGCAGTAACTCTTTCGGTACCGCTGCCAGGGCAGGCCTTGCTGCTGGAAACCGCTGGGGTGCTGTAGACTCGTTCTTTCTCTTCCATGATCCTCCCCTATCCCCGCTACCGCTGTTACCTAAGGCCTTGGACTCAAACAATCTTCCATGTGGAAGATTGACTAATGGCTGATAAAAAGGTGAAGGAAAACATCTCGAGGAAACCTGGACTATTTAGTCTGAAATTACCAACCCGCATTGAGCGAGTGTGGTGATTAATGCTTAATCCTTCTCTGTGTGAGAGGAGGCCTGTGCCCAGCAGTGGGACGATAAAAAGACTGTAACAGAATCTTTCATGACGTGTAAAGCTTTGGTTTTCTATAGATACCTGTGCGTCTTGTGCAGCTCGAGCACCTTCTCCTCGAGGTCGGGCGTGGCGGCGGCGGCGGGCACGAGGCGCAGCGTGCGGCACAGCTGCGGGCCCTGCGCCGGCTCGTGGTCGCCCAGCTCCGACTGCAGCAGGTAGCTCGCCAGCAGCGCGTGCGTCACCGTCGAGCACGGGAGACGACCTGCACAACACACATACGTATACATATACTAGGATTCAGAAGGATCCTACTCCCATTTTACAAATAGCTCGCCAGCAGCGCGTGCGAGCACGGGAGACAATGACCTGAGCGACACCCATATTGATACATTTACGATCCTACTACCACTTGATAGATGGGTAATGCGTCAACATAATTTGTAAATGTGAACACCATGTAGCATTTTAATTGTCATTTTATCCTCATTTGTCTTTGCGATTCTACATGATCTTCGCATGATGTTACTGTATGTATCAATACATACAAACTGTAATACCATATTATTTTTAAAAAGAGTAACCATGGAGTTTCTTGCCCGTTCTTCTCCATAGGAAGCTACTTTGGAATGGGCAGCTAGAATCAAACTTAGTTATATTTTTGAAATTCATAAGTGCTTGTAAAGGCCTAAATGAAATAAATGATTTGACTTTGACTTTAATCATCTCCCGAGCCTTTGCGATAAATACGATTATTTTCAGAGTATAAACGAAAAATCACTCAAACCTAAAAGGGCGACAAGAATAATAGTTATAAGAGAACAGAGCTAGCTAGAGATCTAAGATTCAATAATTTTTAAATTCAAAAGAGATTCAGTTTTCAACAAAGGAAGTCTTACCTTCTAGCAAGTCTTTCCTGACGGCCAAGACGAGCTGATACCGCGTGAGTTCCTCTTGCAGCTGCGCGGGCTCCGGTGGATAGAATTTCACTGAGAACCGCACGTACCATGGCTCATCTGCAAACAAATATTACGTACATAAAGACCTAGAGCAGTCTTTCCCAAAGTGGGCGATAACGCCCCCTTGTGGGCGCTGCAGGTCTCAAGGGGGGCGGTAAGAGACCCAGAAAGAAAATGGGGGCGTTGTGTAGAGGCCTGGGGGGTCATTTGTATTTTATTTACTCTCTACAACAACTTGTGAACATCAACTAATATGAATTAAAAGATTAAAAGATTCTCGAACAAACACTACTTTTATGTCCCAAAACTCAAAAATTTTCGCGCTCGCTTCGCTCGCGATTTCTTTACTTGACACTTGTTTTTTTTTATCACATATAGCTACTTTTAATGTCCCATTACTAAAAAAATACGCGCTTCTTTCGCTGGCGGCTTCTTCATTTCACAGTTGCCTTTTATTTTATATATTTAGGACTTTTAGTGATCTAAAACTCAACAATTTTCGGGTTTGCTTCACTTTATAGTTTTTTTATTTTAAAAAAATTTTTAGTCTACCTTAGCAAAAAGGTAGCGTCGTTTTTAAGTCTTTTTATTAATAAGAAAGTAACTTTTAGTTTCCATATAAACTTTCTTATTTACGGTACTATTTTAAGTCCCAAAATTTTAATACATAGGCGCCAACACCAACAAAGAGTTATGTACGTTTGTGCTACATTTTAAGTAATTTTTGTTTTGAGTTCTAAAATATAACAAAAAATTTCACGCTCGCTTCGCTCGCGCAATGAGAAGCTATGTTCCCGTGTTTTTGCATTCACCAACCAGCAATAACTTATGTACGATTGGGCTACATAAAAAAAAATTCGCGCTCGCTTCGCTCGCGCATTCGGTAACTACATATGTCTCTGTTTTTCGTATGGGTTTGAATTGCAGTTGAAGGGCGCCATAAAAATCTTGCCCAGGGCGCTGGTAGAGTTAAAACCGGCACTGAATACATCATCTGTGAAAATTTCAACTCTCTAACTATCATGGTTCATGAGATACCGCCTGGTGACAGACGGACAGAGGAGCGAAAACAATAGGGTCCCGTTTTACCCCTTGGGTACGGAACCCTAAAATATGGGGGCGCTAAAAAAATATTTATTCTCGAAGTGGGCATTAGGCAAAATAAGTTTGGGAACCACTGACCTAGAGGTTAGTATATGACACCTGATGGAAATACATAACAGACAGCAAGCCCAAGAAGATCATGCATATCGAGGAAATCCCGAACAGAAAACCGGCCCAGGTTAAATCAAAATCAAAACTTATTTATTCAAACTTGGCTGCAAAACAGCACTTTTCGAACGTCAGAAAAAAATTACATAAGACAGCCCCCAAAACGCCCACCCTTCACCACTTCCTATGTGTTTTTGCTGGGAAGAAGAAGTGGCGCAACAAACTCCCCAGCAACAGCAAACAGGATTATTAACTGACCACGTGCACAGTACATATAATTTGGCATTCGAAATATCACAGTTCGAATCATAAACTAACAGGAACTTTCTTCTTTAGTTTCAAATTGGACTACTTCAATTTCATAGACAAAACGGCTTATAGTTATCAGGGCTCCATCTCTTTAGCGTAGTAAATAAATAACATTCGCATTCAAAAATGTTAGTATACATATGAACTCACGTTTAAGCATCTTAGAGAGCCGCTTCTCGAGGTCGACCCAGACGCGAGGGTCGCCTCTGTCCTCGTACAGCAGTCCGAAGTAGTCCTTCTCCACTAAGTTCAGCTTGTCGCATACTTTCGCCAGGAGCTCCTGTCCTCTGATCTTTCTCTGTAAGGTGGAAAAAAGGAAGAATATTAACAAACGTACTTACTTATAATGTGTGTCATTAAAATGTTACCATTTCCGAGCGTTACATCTGCCACGCATGGTAAAGATCGGCCGAAGAAAAGAGAGGCAATGTATGGAGCCAAACTATCATCTTCCGCACGACGACATACGCATCGCATCTCGAAAACGTTTTGACGCTTTGGTTTTTCTAGTCTTGTGAAGATTTTTTTACAAGATAAATCATTTCCAATTTTTTTGCAATATGTATTTACTATTGTAGTTCTATATGAAGATGAACATAAGGCTATCAACAGTCCAAAATCTGCAATCTAAATTATTCTCAGCAACTTCCAAATCAATACTGATTACTTACATCAACCTCCAAATCCATGGTGGAGCCATCCAGCAGCTCGACCTTGACCCTGGCGATGTTCCCCGCGGGGCGGCGCCTCGGCGACTCCTTGGCCTTCGCCTTGCCATCGTCCTTGGCCTCCTTGGCCACTCCCTCCGGCATCTTGCCGCGCGACCTTCACAACCTGGAAGGAAGAAATGGTTACGTTAGATAAGGGACATTTTATGAGTCTGTTTTGGTAGGAGTGTAATAAAAAGATTCAACATGAGATGGCAGTCATTTCATCAGATCTCAATATATGTCTTCATACACGTAAAAACTTGTCCTAGAACCTACTAAATCTTGTATTATATCGATGACACCAAATGGCTAGAACTGCGGGAGACGAAGTAAACAACAACACAATAATAATAATCGACACAACTCACAAACAGAAACATTTTTCAATAATTAAATATCAGTGACTCAATCAGGCAATTAACTAGGAGGTCACTCCATTGGCACTGACGATACCCACACAATTAAAACTAAGATTCACTTTGTCAATAAAATCATCACTGAATACTACGAAATATAAAAGCAAAATTCTTTACGAATCTAGTCCATAACAATCTTATCTTCTGAGACATCCAAAGCTCCGTTTGTTAATCCATCTCAAGAACCAAAACATATTCGTCGAGTTTATAGTCAGTGAAGGAACTAAGCTAATAAACAGGCGAATAGCCGCTATTAACTAGAAAACCCATGAAACAGTTAATAGCAATGCATTAAACTGTATCTGGCGTGTGGTCCACGCCGTGAATACTACCATCTCTTATGGTGTCGTAAGTTCCGAGTTTAATACAAGAAGTCCTGGGCACTGTGAAAATTACGATCTGGATCAAGCAACTACGTAACGATATTAGTTAAGAATACATGGTATTCGATCACAGTGTTGGGTAAAGTCAAGCAGAAGAAAATATTGTAGATCGACTTGTGGCAGACGATATTTCGGACATCGCAACTTAAACATCTATGGAGTGTAATTAATTTCCTATAACAATGGGTCATGTAATATCTAAAGCTACTGGAAATATCTTTACTGCATTTACAGCAACAAATGTACAGTAAATCACGAGACGTGTGCGAGACAATGGCGCGGATCGACAGGCGGCGTGGGAACCCATTGTGTACCAGCCCACATAACATTACATAGTGCTTAGAATTGCGAGGACAAGATTCATTTACTAAAGTTACGTAAGTTAGGGAATATCCTACAAAAGAAGTTGGAATCTTCGAACCATAGGTGTAGGCTTAATACCTACACACTTAATTTGGACTCTGATTGCCATGACTTCCATTTATGATATCCAAAATTACTCCAGGGTTCTCAGGCATTATTAAGCTCTAATGGAGCCGAAACTATCGCCATTAATCGAGCACAGTGCCAATCTCGAGCGATAACCAAATTATCTAACCCTGAGCCGGCTAACTTAAATGAATTACTGCTATCCATTTGCTGCTAAATACAGCCTTTGATGGCCCTATGAAACTGCTAACGCTGAAAGGGTCCATAAATTATTGAATAGACACATAAGCCCACGTGTTTAAGTCAAATGAAGTTTATATTACTCCGTAGTTCAGTTTCATGCCATGAGAGATACGCAAACGAAGAACATGAGCACTTTAAGAACAAATACAATGCGTAAACTTTTACTCCCCACAGAATTCTGCAATTGTTAGAGCCAAAGTTAGAGTGTGTAGAAAACTACAGTCAAAATAAGAGGTATATCTCTATTTGTAGTAACTTCATATACTCCACACGCAATTTCCAATACAGTGTTTCTGTTCGGTATTATAGCGTGTTATTATACAATTAAAGCGAGTCCGTCCGGCTACAGCGATTATCTACTTGAGAAGCAGTTTGATTGCAGTCCTTTATTGCCGAGCCGTCGCGTCGAGAACAATTATTGTCAACTTACAATCGTGAGCTCCAATTTATTTCTCTGTAAGAACTTGATTGGACTCACAAAATACTTGGGACAATTTTTGAAGATTGAAAAATTACTCCCCACTCAGCCAAACTTTATCTTGTGAATTTATGTTTGAAAATGTGTTTTCGTTTTTCGTCTCTATGGGGTGAATACGAAACTAATGGACATAAATGATACATTATGTTAATAGATCTCTCTGAGTAGTATTTTCCAAGAGCATATTTTCTCTGAAACCCTGATGCCAGACTTAATGTCTTGTCTAGTTTATTATTCGGATATGGCTCACAACTCGTGTTTTACGGGCCCCTTGTTGGCATAACTGACCGTCTGCGACGCTAATTCTTACAATTGAATTTGTAGCCGCTGTCTTACAATGGAAATCCAACGGGAAGCCATTTCGAGCTTCATAGAATAACATTTTGAAGACTGATGGCAATGCTGTGACATCTGCCATACAACGGGTTTTAGTAAGTAAAAATAATAAGGAAGCTTGGAAAGTTTCCTCTATTTGTAGAAGCCGAACGACTTACTAATAACAGAAGTGGCACATTACTGGCATGCCATTCTAAGCATGGTGCCGTACATAAAACGCGAGCGTTTGACGTCTAAACATCTTTATTCGCAGAAACTTCGCCGGCTTAACAGCCAGAACCCTGTAATTTGTTTAATGTTCGGATACACGCTTAATAGACATTTTGTCGGAATATGGCATACGCTGGCAGACCGCCAAATGTGACTCAGTAAGACTGGGAACACACTGACTTCTGCAGGAACTCATATCTACTGCCTGGAGTTATCGAAACTTGTCAAATTACTCGGGATATGTCGTCGTTATATTCCGCGAATTCAAAAGGTAATGGATTCTAAAGTTTCAGTACAGTTTGAAACTGTTATTATATTAACCATCTCAAGTTTCCACTGCACTGAGTTACCTTTGAATTTGAGTCGCAACTTGGTTTGGCTGTCTTCGTATCAAACTTTGTGCTCCCAGCCTAAGATCATAATGCGACTTGCAGTCTTACCGAGTTGTTTGGCTATAGATAAGGTTATTAGACAGCTTCGATTTACTGAGTAAACAGTGATGAATCGTATTTACAATAACGTACGTGTTGCATTATTCGTAGTATTTCAATTTTAGTTAGAAAGTGAATCAGTCACTGATTGTTTTCAAGTGAAAGGTATGATTGAGGAAAATTACTTTTTAATGAAATTCCTCTACCATTAGCAGACATAAAATATACTTGTTCCTTTTTTGAACAAAATGTCTGGCTAACTCTCGGTTGTCGCGAAAAAAACATTCAATTTACGCCAATAAGTTAGTCTGTGTGGAAGTTCCCGATATAGCCTGCAGGCTGAAAACTGTCAAGTCTGTAAAGTTCGCTAATTAAGTGTTACTCTGCCGCTCGAAACTTTCAGTTCAGAATGTATCATTTGATGTGGGAATGAAAAAGCTGTGGTTTCGTTTTTATTTTTAAAATACTTTTTGAAAAGATTGTGCTTGCAGAAGTTTAGTGATAATTTTTTATTTAACTTATGTCAATGGTGGTTTTTGCAGACAGTTTTCGATAAAGTATGAAAGTTTTTCAATGTTCAACATAAGCTCGTGCAGGTATAGTAGGACATACCTACGCTAGTCCAATAAGTCCTAAACTTATATTTTCAATGAACCCTTCAGTTTGAATAGAACGGGTGATAAGAAAAACCGTTTTAAATTGCTAATACAGTCAATTTGCATGGGTAAATGGAGCACTATGTTTATTTAATGACTAGTTTGCATAAGCCAATAAACGATAAACTTCGTCAACCTTCATTACCGAGCTAAAGAAAACTACTTGGCTAGGAAAAGTACCTAGCACAAGAGCCAGAATTACTTCTCAAAACTTCTATTTAACTAACCTTGGAAGGACCAAGATTCCTCGTAAGTAGTGTTTATACGAATTCTTAAGCCTCCAAGCAAAACTACAGTCCATACTTCTAACATAGTAGGTACTCCAGAGCATGCACTTGAAATAACCCTCAAAGTTAACAATAAACCACCACAAATAGCAGCCTCTAACACTGACCTTCATCCCACAATCACACAATAAACTCATCATTTTAAATAAATCAATGACAGACCCTGACCAACGAAGGTGTGACATCATGGCGATGCTAATTCAGCATAGAACTCTAAATGGCCCTACGGAATGAGTCAGGCAGTTGAACATTTACATAATATATTCTATGTTAAGGTCAATTGCTGTTGAAGAGTTGAAGGCATTGTGACATAAGAGTTTGGCGGTGGGAATGTTTATTGGTCAGGTCAAGAAGTTAGAATCAACAAGTGATAAGTACTCGCGTGTAGAGACCATTTTCATCTTTAAAATGACCCAAACTTATCTTCTTTTAAAGACACCTCTGACCTCAAACATTAGACAGGATCAAAACCAAGAATAGTATGACCTTTATAACATCTAAAACAACAGCAAAGATGTAATATAAACCAACAAGACCAGTCCAGACAGCAAACAATACAACCAACCTCCCTAACTGATCAGAGCTCACCCCAGTAATCAACAAGCAAAGACTTAAACAGAAAACAAAACCCTCTAATGAACAATAAAAGCCACAGCTCGCAATCTAGATCTCATTGAAAACTAAACAGCGATCTCGTTTACCCTTCCTAGATAGATTTAGCTAGACCAGACGGCGCTTCACCTAATTAAAGTGACAATAGTGCGGGTAACTCGTTGCCTCGCTCCGTAGACTCTATTACCGCACTGGTAATGTAGTTAGATGAAGTTGTTGGTACGAGAGCTGAGTTAAATTGGGTGAAGTTTGCAAAATTTGGGATAGTTTTAAGTGAATCTGGTAAGGGAGAGTCCTTATTTAATATTGGTAAAAATATTTCGACCCCATAATTTGTAGGTCTTGGAGTTTTTAGTTTCTTACAGAGAACACTCAGGCAATCACCACAGTTCTTGCTCAAA
Source organism: Helicoverpa armigera (assembly GCF_030705265.1). Lineage (NCBI taxonomy): Eukaryota > Metazoa > Arthropoda > Insecta > Lepidoptera > Noctuidae > Helicoverpa > Helicoverpa armigera. The sequence continues at coordinate 9,001,604 of NC_087144.1, forward strand.
GATCATAATCAGTATAATCCGACCGATTTTTTTTCTCTTAATCTTCACTTAATTCGAACTTGACCGTAATGTACGAGACCACAAGATTACTACTTACAACTTCCTTTATAGTAATAGTAACATCAACGTACTTACTCAAGTACCAAAACCAGACGCGGAGTGCGACGACCTCACGAGCCACTGCGTAGACCTACTTCGCAAAACGCGCGAATATTCATTGTACTTGCTATGACAGGCAAGTTATTGCGTAAAATATTATGAAGCTGCATCGTTATTTTGGTTTTCATGATCCTGGTTTAAATATTTGTGTAAAGGAGTCAACGTGACGATGAATCTTATGTTTAACGATTCATAAGTTCGTTTGATATCAACAGGAGATAATAAATATTAATATTACGCCTGTTTTGCTTGAAGTGTTACACAGAGAGAACATCATATTTTCTAAGAAGGTACTCAAGGGTATAATTTATACAAAGAGCTTAGTCAGAAGCTTCATTTATCTGTAAAATATGGTATTCCGAAAGGCAAAATAATACCAGTACTTCATTCACGTACAAATCAGTGTTGTAATCCGTGCCTCAGGGTGGATGTGAGAGGCGCCGGGACGACCGCATGGCGTCATCCACTTAGCTGTTTTATTAGTTAATTTAGTCAGCCGTCGCCTATTCGAGTCTACAACTATATTGACATCGGGAACTTGGAAGGAATGTTAAACATTTTGTTTTTGGACCTTCAGCTAAAAAGGGTTCAGATTACTATTTGATTTAGTGTTTGACACCATGAGGACATCATTTAGCACATAGTAGATGCTACATGGCAAAGTATAAGTTCGCATAAATAAGCTTGTCAGTCTGGAAATAAATTAATTAATATTGTTGCATGTGATCCTTTACACGGAAATATAAACAAATCCAAAAGGGATGATGACTCAGTAGTTTCAATAAACTCTTTATAAATTGAACTTGACTCCACGCGAAGGGCAAAAAGGAGCCCTACAATTAAGTTTCTCGGTGGATCGATCCCTACAGTTCTATACATAGCCATAGTTACAGCTCCCTGATTATTTATATAGGCTATAAATACATATGTTTATATAACAACTAGCATTGAATCACCCACCACGTGCGCTATGGTATCGTACTCGTAACAGTAGATAAAAATATTATTCGATCAACATTTTCTTTGTGTGATTCAATTGATTTATTGATGAGTAATAAAATGTAATGTTGCAAAAAGTGATTGAAAATAATTTAAAGCCCAAAATACTGCTACTCTTGTCTAATAATTGTACATTACTGGTAAATTAGGGATTTGAGAATGATTTGTAAATCTTTCAGAAAACGCATCATATCTAACTAAGATTTTAGTAGCCCCAAACTTTCTGTATCATCCTTAGAAGTTTTAGTATATCTGCTCTATCAACTCCTGAAAATCTTTCCACTTGAGATGATTTTCCAGCAGACACAGCTTACTGGCCGTATAGTCCAAGCCGTAAATTATAACCGACGGTTACGCACGGTTACGACTGGTCGTGATTTACGACAGCTTTGAACGTTTGTTCAGAAGTCAAGAGTTTCAGAAATGTTCAAGAAAGATGTGCTTACAAACAAATCATGCTGGTCCCTAAAGGGTTCTAAGTAATTTATGGCTACGACAAATGTTTGAAATCTTGAAGCTTTAAATCAGGTGGTTAATGACGTATCAGATCGTTAACAGAATGTAATCACAATATCTCACGATTCTACATTGTACTCTGAAATAATGGCTCATTCATACACATTGTGTTCTAATATAAAATAATACGCAGTAGTAATTTACTCTTGCGAAAAATGATTCATGTTTTGCTTCTGAATTAATGGACATATTTTGGGATGGTTCCTAAAATCTCTGTAGCAAAACTCTCTGAGCTAAAAGAGGAAATAACCAAGCACAAGAACAAATTGAAAACATGCACAAACGAAGGCTTTACAGAAAAACACGTCGGCGCCAGCCAGGCCAAGTTAGAAGCAATATCATTCGCTTTTCATGGCTGCATTTAGCATATCTCACGATCTCAGTTCTATTTCTATTAAAAGAGCTTATATTTTAGTTCAGTTCTGGGCTATTTAATATCCAAGCAATAAGCTTAAAAGGGAGACATCAGGAACGGGGAATTTAATAATACGAATGAAGGGAATTTGTGTAAAAGCAGCTACAAGATCGAACTTCACTGGTTAACAAGACGATAGAAAATCACAAGACGAAGATAACAAGACATTATTGGGCTTAGTAAGTAATTAAAATTTTCAACTAACAGACTGCAAGAGGAAAAAACACTTTTACCAAAGAAAATGCATTAAGAATAATAGACATAGATCCAAAAATAACTGTAGTGTAATCCGTAAGTTCGCACGTTCACGGATCGATGGACATCAGCAGACGGTCTCGCATACATTATTCACGCGTCTGACACTGCTAGGCAGACGTGTTGAGAGCTGTCGGCAAATAGAGGGGTTGACGATAGATATGACGACTATCGAGCTGTTTTGTTTATGTTTCAAGTACTTTAGGACTCATTGCAGCGTTGTTTTCTTCATCGGAATCAACAATGTTAAAGAATTTATGAATCTTTAACTATTGATTGAGATAAGTTAAAGAAGCTGGGGTCACAAACCTGAAACGGTCTCTAATAGTGAGGGGACGATTGGCCAACAATAGGACAATCAGGGCCTAATAATAGTCGAGGGGCGCCAGCCATGACCTAACAATCAGGATCCTCAAAAGAAACTTATTATGGCAATAAGCCAGGACAAAGCTCGGAAGTAATAATTTATTGATGCTTATTTGTCTACACAAGGATGAGATTTTTATCTTGGTTCAAGGATAGCTTACTTTTATTACCGATGACAATAACAAAACTTTTATAATTCACCTCCTACCCGGACGTCGATCCCTCACGAAAGTCCAAAATATATTCAAACCCTGCGCCAGAGAATTCCGTGAACACGTAAAACTCACGATCATTGATTCCTGGGAAACAAAGTTGGAATTTAAAACAGAACTTTATTGGTTCGTTTTGTTTGAGGCGCCATAAAAGTTTCGGGAGTTACCACCATTACCGTGAAGCGATGTGGCTGCACGCAATGTGTACTGATCACGAATAGCGCTAGGAATGTTGCTAAACGGCACTGAACAACCGTAGACTGTTCTTTGAGATAACTGTTTGTTCTTTATTACTTCTGTTGATTGATTTTGCTTGAAACTTTATTTGAAACCAACGTTTTTACTTACAATAACGAAACAATTTTCCTGTATCACATATTAGGTATCTGCTAATATTTTAATATCGTCAACGCATTGCACATTATTTAAATTAAGTCCAAGAGCTATCCACATGTCTTCGAATGTTCATAACGAGTCTCCACTGCATCTGAATGACTACTTAACAGTTGTAAACGATAAAAACACTATTTGTAGGCATGTTTTGACAGTAAACTTTACACAGGAGTAAATTGAATTTTCATGGAAATTGGAAAGTGACGTGACTTTTAAAGTTTGAAAGGTTAACTGCGTTATGGATATTAAACTTGTTATTTATAAGGCGTAGGTTCTTGTGAACAGTAGCATAGGTTGCCAACACACGGAGCGCCTGTCGGGGGTATGTTTATTACGTCTCGGTGCCATAATATCCTTGCAAAGCTTTTGGGCTTACTTCCAGAGGCTTCGAAGAAAAGTTAGGGTTTGGGGAACATTGTTTGTTACATAGTTCCCAAGATTATGTAGTATTTTTCTGTCCTTTCGCAAATCTGGATCTTCTAAAGTAATTTGACACTATTTTCGCGCTATCCGTGACAGTTCCGAGAATAATGCAAACGGGCATATTCCGTGACTAACATGACATAATGCTGTAATACAATTAACGTTTCGTTTAATATCGCGAGTGCGTCGAGTTTGCTGTCGTCCTTGGCCACTCCACCCAAATAATTCACTTAAAATGACTTATACGACCTACATTTATTAATTAACCACTGTCAGGGCTGGCAGCTACTAATATTGTGCAGAATTTATTATTCTTGCGTCTCAGGTATTACTCCAAGACGATAAAAATATATTTTACCTAACATCATCCATATAACATCATACCTAACATCATTTTACTAAACATCTTTTAGGAGAGAGACAATTCGGTCTCGATATGAACGCAAAAAAGTAAGATATGCACAGTCTCTTCTCAATAATAATATCATGATTCCAATGTGAATTTTAGCATATATGAATATCGGCTATCCTCGTGTCATAAATTAGGATAGAAAAATAAGCAAAACACAAACCACAGTATAAATACATCAATTTTGGTCGGGAGCAACCATGGTTATGGGCTAACCACGAGGGCGCGGTTCGAAATCGTGACATTCACGTTTGGGATCGCCCGTTTACCCTCTGCGGCACAATTTACCACTATTTGTAGGCACGCCTCAGCCGCCATGTACAATATCAACAGTAAAAGAATATTGGTGCCACCGGAAGACTTCCGCGAAATACTGACCTACTTTTGTCTATCTTCTGGAAGATTGGAAAAGTTTAATAAAGTCCGTTGCAAATATTTGAAGCTGTTTAGAAAGGTTATTTCGAAACTCCCGAAATTAAATGTGTAAAAGCCTCAAATATAAACAGAATGGTCTCGTATCAAAGCCTCCCATGTGGCTGAAAACAGGATCAAATGAATACGGGGCGGGTTGACCTTTCCGCGACAGTTCACAACAATATTGAATATTCGCTAGAGTATCACTCGCATGCAGGCATTCCAGTAATAGGAACCCTGGCACGAGCATAATCAATACTGAGAATCTCAATTGAAAATCTTGATGTTTTAATTATTGCATTCAAGAGAGGTTCTGTTGACACTTCTATGTAGCCATTCATTATAATAATGAATGTTAAATCCACAGCATACAGATTGCCTGTTTTACTATAATTAGGCTCTGTAGAAGTCTATCTGCAGTCTATAGCGTTTTCGGTGTCACCTGTTTGTCCTTCATTGTAGTCTTCACTCATGAATATTTTATGGCACGAAACGAAAGTAACATCGAACATTTGAGAATTATAAAATACTTCCTATATACACTTTGACTGTCTCTTTTAAAGCCAGACATGGTCAAGGTCTTAATAAGTTTAATAATAATAGAGTAGTGTGTGTTATTTCATGTCTTACATACAATAATGATGTCACTATCACAGTTCTCAGGACAATACATGCTTATGATTTTGTTATGAGCGTGAGAATATGGGAGTTCACAGAAATGACTCCTAACTACATAGACTTCGTGCTCGTTGACAATTTAAAGACATCTGCTGCACACTAGGTCCGAAGAATAAGTATGCTATTAATAGTAATAACGTAATTACAATGAGCAGTGTAATTACAATTCTGAAAATAAATACTGAATAAATTATAGCAATAGGTCTACAAACAGATATGAAAAGGCAAGAACAGGAGACGACAACATACGGCTTGTATGTAAAAACTGCCTTATTGTCTTGGTAATAGCTTTTCTTCAGTCATTCCACTAATGGCGTATACTTCCGATTAGAGAAAACCATATAGTCGCTATAAATCACACACTGCCAAATCGTCCCCCAATGATAAACGAACAACTTTCCCAAATCCCTCTTTTCATAAAGCTACATACACATGACGGGTTTGTGACAAAGAATTTTCGCGCGCAATCGCTGGGCACACTCTTTTGCATGACAATGTAAACTAATTATATACTTAAACAATGCACTCGCGTGTTTATTACAAGTAGGAAAGGACCAAATGAGTTTTTTTAAACGTACTGGAAATATGAATTAATGGGGAATTGTAAATTAGTTTTATCGTTATGGAGTTTTGACCTAGTTCTTGGTGTAGTAAAAACTTATTAGACTTGTTGTTAGTGAAGTATGTGAGGAATTAGAATAAAATTGAGGCTGTTTGGAAATGTGAAGCGAATTGAGGAATGTGAACTGTTACATTTTATGTTCCACTCATCATTGGCACTTGCCAGTTAATGGTCAAAAACTTGCACGATTTCAACCTGTAGCAAACTTAATATTTTAAACTTAGTTCCTGGGCCCTGATAATCCTCACAGCATAGGTTTTCCTACTTTTTTGCAATGGAAGTTAAATAACTTCAGCATAACATAAAACAAGCCCAGGTTATTTATTAAGTAGGGCTGAAGGTCTATTGACGGCGGAGGTTCAAAAACTTGACCCAATTCCTTTCACTCAGGCTAAATAAACAGAATTTGGACTGCGCTAACGAAGTTGAAAATAAGAACAAAAGCTATTCAGTCACGCTCGAGAAAAAATACAGGTTTTGTATGAAACGCCTAAAGGACCAATAAAAGGGAAAGTTAAATATCATATCAAAGAAAATGTCAAACCACTCCCTTGGTTATTTTACGTAATAACCTAATTACACGCTCACACAAACAAACGACACTTGAATTACAATGAAGATCCTCATTTACTATATAATGTGTAAGCCAGATAAAAGGTCCAAAACTTCGTCAAGATTCGGACAAAGCCCACTAAAACGAGGGGCGGGATATCTACCCAAAACTATGTTAGTTTGCCAAATTGAAGCTTATTGTGATAAGACTTGTGGCACGCCTTTCAAATGAATATTTATACAATTCTGTAATTAATTATTCGGGTATAAAACAGTAGCGAGTTATCTCGAATTCTATGGCTATCTGCCGCTATAACTAACCATGATTCAATCACGTAATTGCAATCACACTGCCATTTTAATTCAGCTATTCCATGAACAAACGAGAAACAAACTATGTAGTACCATGTACTATTATCAAGGTACTCGCCAGGGCCTGCACAGTTATCCATGACGTCATGGGGTCAACGACCGCTCGCACAGCAATTACGTTGCAGGAACGGGTTGTGTGGTAGAAAAACTATGAAACCATGAGCTATGGTGTTATTAAGTGCCAGAAAGTGGCTATTACGCGAGAAGTGTTTTGGTACTTGTGCACCTGAGCTGGTTTTGAATTGAGCGGGGGCGGGTGGGGGCGGAGGATGTAGTGTCTGTCTGCTAGTTAGTGCAACTATTGTGATACTAATGTGGTGTTTCATTAGTGGTGGCGAAGAATTTATTTAGTCGAATAAATAAATAAGGGATTTGCTAAAATTATGATGTCACATCTTTATCAACTGAAGTAATTCGAAGGGTAAACCAAACAGGCTCTCCTTATATTACAAACCCCTGTCCCTAATTGCCAAAACGAACAAAACACGATACAAATAACTCTACAAATAAGAACCCATGAATTCCCAAAAAGCTCAAGACAGCAGAAAATTGTACACACACAGCATCGCAATAAATATATCTTCACAATTAAGGCCATAAAGAAAGAGCGCCATAGAATTGAGCATCAAAGTTGCAAGTCCCAGACACCGGGTTATATACGAGCTTGTCCCAAAACTTACTGAACCGGTTTCCGGCTTAAGGTTAGACACACATCTAACTGGAGATACGCGAACATTTGTTTAAGACCGGTATACTTTGAATGGTGCTAAATGTTACATCAACCATATGGATGTAAAATTAATTTTAGTGCATTCGACCATCGAAATGATAAAGGTCTTCAATAAGACCTGTGAGAATACGTCCGAAATATTTTTGAGGTTCCTATTGAAGTTATTGCTGACAAAACTTTTGATAATATTGATTTCACGGAATCCGAATGGAACAAACATTTGAATGCATCTTGTATTCGGTGAGTGTAGTGACACCCTATACTAAACAATTTTGAAAATAAAAGGGGAGCAAAAGAAGGAAGATTAGTGGTCAGACAAAGAGCCAGACAGGGTTAACACACAAATAACTTCTTTGTTTGGATATGAAAGCAATGCTGACCCCTTTAATCTTTAGGGGGATGCACGTTACACATATTATGTGACAACAACAACATAGGTAGGAAGGGTCAGGTAGTACAAAGAATTTATAATTTGGAAATTTTGTGCACTACTGCAGCTACTAAGCACGAAAGCAACGTTAACATTGCGATGTATAACAATATGAAAATACATATTTTTGCATATTCCCGCAGACACTAAATCATGACCAAAAATTCCGACATCAACATACAAAATGTCCCACGTAAAATCACGTACGTTCATCAATGGCGTATAATACACGGTGATTGGTGCTCAAGCGCCAGGTTTCCCCACATTACCACACAATGGCTCACAATGGGACCCTTCCACGTCGCGCGATCATTGTTCATCTGTCAAATGCGTAGCTTTCATCGATGTTGCTAGCACTGTCGAAGGCTTTTTTGTTTTAGTCTGTGGTTCGTTTGGTATTGGCAGTATCTCTTTAATCATGACTTTGATTGCAGTAATTCACTTTTGTGTGGTCCTTAGACTTTTATTTGGTGCCTTCTACACTAGGTAGTTTCATGAATTTGTAATACAGCAATAGTAAATACCCGTTTTAATTGCAAATTCTTATTTTCTGCATTCCGTTTATTAAATAATACTCTTGAATAATCAATGCAGGAGTCGCAGCATTGCATTGTTATCGCTCCGCCCGTACCCATTCACACACACAAACAAATCATTCTGTAAATGTTCATTAGTCACGCACACAACCACATAAACGTACTCTACGTCCAATCGATCAAACACGGAGAAGTCTTGTAGTCGTGTGCTCAATATTTGGAGAGAGAAATTAGTTGTGTTGGCACAAGTGTTCAAACTAGGTGGATTTGTACAAATAACTCCGGTAAAAAGTCCATGGTGTTCAACGTAACAATATTTATTATCTAAAAAAGGCGAGTACTCTTAGTAGTAAAATTGCGTTGCACAGCTACTACAGAATTGCGTATTTGTCTCACAATGGTCGTGCTTCACGGTTGAGTACCCAGACCTACATCGTTTCCGATAACTGATTCAAACTGCAACATTTCTTCAGCTTTGTTTACTTGACAATAGCATTTCGTTTTACATAATCGAATTGAAAACCCTACAATAAAAACTTTCGGAACATTTACTTCACAAAATAATGGCTCCGTCTGAAAGCCAAACGTAGTAGCACACAAATATGAGGATATAACGACAAGATTCTTGCTCCATATACTGTGGCATACCCTCTAAACGATGACAAACGCGAAGCCAAATCTCGGTCAATGGACACCTTACTATGTGAACTCGCACCAAAAGACTTTGATAACAAAATAATAATTAAATACCTCAAACAGGAAGGAAGATGCTTTTGGCTTTAAAGCCCTCTGTAATTAGTAAATCATCCACCTAGGGAAAAATACATTGTATTCACTGAGGCAGCAGAGCGTAGCAGTTTTGTGTAGGGTAACGAATTTGTACGCCACAAACACGATAAAATGTATGGTCAAACGGCTGCCTTTGTTTACCACTACTACTTTAAATGTAGGCTATCAATCTCGATACAAGGACCCGTATCCAATTGTAAAATTACACATCACAATTTTTTATTAATGATGTAATTAATCTACTAGAATTCGAATTACATCGATCCTCCAACTCGCAGATTTGGTAACTAAGCCAAGATAATGACTCCATTTAAGGCATTTGACGCCATCTCAAAATCATAACCATCCGCATGAATTACAGTTAAATCCTATTGCACGAGGAACAATTAGCAGAACTCTAGCCGTAACAGTAAATTAAGCCCATACTAAAACAAACCCCGCGTTTTAATTCCGTGTCCAATAAAGTGGATTAACTTTTCGCATAACAAGATTACTGTTGCCCCAGTTTCTAGCCGAGCTGTAGTTTTCTTTCTTTTTTGAAGAAAAATTCTCCTCGCGGTGTCTAGAACTCGCTTCAGATTAAAACTAGATGCGAGTGGTTTCTTAAAGAAACATTTTGCATTTCTTGAAAGTTCCCGTGTTAAAATGAAGTCAGATTTTACTACGGTAGATGTTTCGAAAAGTCATCGAGGTAAAACCACGCTCAAAACACGCGAACTACAACAACAAAGTAATAACGCACAAAATAGGTAAAAAGCAATTTTAAACCGCACCATAGTAGGGGCGCTGGCAGCACGCCAACTCTTTGTGAATCAATTACGAAAGTTCAGTGGCACTTTATCATATACCTGTTGTACTCAAACATATTTTACATATCACGTAGTAGAAGAGATAACTCAACTGTCTTTGGCTTGCACTCAAATCGGTCCGCTAGATTGAATAGATAGAGCATTTTGCGAATGTGGTATTACTTATGAGTTATTCAAAAGATGATGAAGTATGTAGTTGACAATATTTTAACAACATATTCCAACAAGATTCATCATGTTTCCAAAATATGACCAGCATGATAATTTCATATAACTTCGCCACTATAAACATACACCATAACACACCTGAACATACACTAATTATGACCATATGCCATTGCATTCGAGCTTTTAACTTTCACCGAAACGTTACTGTGTATAATTTACACGCATTCATCAAATACTGCCAACTTTTACAAATCGAATTGGGACTTTTGTTAACTTAATAAAATCGAAAGCAGAGTATCCTCTTAAAAAATCAAAGAATATCTAAGCAGTTTCATAAGAGCTTTCCAAGATGCAGGATAACAAATGGTAGCCGCAATCTCGACAAACTTTTCCAATCTCCTGGACACATTCAAAGTTGAACGCCACGGATCGCCTTTGTCACCGTCGACAAAGAATGTCCTCACGGTGGAGATGATCGTCCTATCCCCTTGTGGCATATAATAGAAGCTGTTCAACTTACCCGTTAGCCAGACGGGTTTCAATGCACTGATACTTTCTTCCAATACCAGCTGATTTTACATTAGAACTTGAAAACTGCACTTCAAAAACAATAACATTGTTACCCTTAAAATTAGAGCACAGTCTTGTATTCCAAACTTTGAATCCACTAAACAGTCTCACAAACGGGAGCGAATTTCGCAGCGTGTCACTGAGACAGCGTCCCAAACACAAATGTTTGCATCAACCATGAATATAGAACATATTTCAGCACTAAAATCTGAATATTAATATTTTACACCATTCGAGTCACAAATCATATAATTTGAGTCGTAAACACGTAATTTATCTATATCGTTAACACACAAAGACAGTTTTCCCACGCAAGTCGGTCCAGCTTCACCTCAGTGCATGCTAAGTTTGAGTACCTGCCTAGTCAACGCAATATCGATCGTGCGTGCGTCCGGGATTCGGCGGCGTGATGCAGGTTACGTCCGGTCGACAGCCTCCGGGTCACGAGCCCCGGAACCGCCGTCGAAGCACTAATTGAAACTGATACTGATTCACTTTTTCACGATAATTCGTTCCGTTAGGTTTCGACGTTAATTTGGCAGCGAATGGTTCGAACTTTCGGACCATCATTGTGGGTTCATTTGTTAGTCGGATCGAGTTAAGGGTTGTATAATTGTATTTCCCCGCTTGAAAAGTCAATTAGGAATCCAATCAAGGGCTGTACAGATTTACCAACAGCATTATTTATTACTGATCAGGGTTACGAATACATTTACGTAGTATCACCATGATACCGGGGGATTTGATTCGGGCATACTAAAACCACAAAGGAAGACTGTGAACAACTGACGCCTAATCGCAACATTTTGTAACCGTTCAAAATTATATTTTATGATATCTTGTCAATATATAAATGTGAGGGTGGTGTGCCGACGGCACCGAGGGAATTGCAAATAAAAATTCCGAGGCACGGCGCCACAAGGGGTGGCTTTGGTCGCCATTACCAAAACAGGGAGGCGCAATGTAAACACCAGAGAGTGCTAGCATTCGATCGGTGCACAAATATGTGGCAGACCGCGAATCTGGCCTTCCTAAAGTTATAACAACCAATAGTAAACTAAGAAAGAAAAACATATCAACACTTAGACAAGAAAACGCGAAGCTCAATAGTTTTGGAATATATATTGGAGCTTAAGGCTTACAAGAGAACTCTAACCATATTTCATAACACAATATCCGCTTTCACAAAATTGGCTGCATTGAAAATTGTATGTAAGCAGCAAGAAATGTGAATGGAAACAAGATCAAAAGACTTTTATTTCCACCCACAGTCGTCCTCATTATATCCACTATTTCAGGCGACATTCCGCACATTACCGGAACACCTAAATTTCTTGAAGAGCAGAATTACCTCTCACGTTTCCTGTTTCCCTGGTAAATTTATTACGGTACAGGACGATTTTAGTTTACTCGAGGGACTGGTTGCGTATTTCGTTGGCAAAATATGCGTTGTACCTCGAAATTGTTTGGGCAGCTTGATATAATCAAATTAGTTGTTTATTTTGTCGGGATCCCCTCTTAGAAAGATGATGCAGGAATGTTCCATTTGGCTGATAAGTATAAAAAGGTCATACTTTTTAACCGTCTTCCCAAAAAGGAGGAGGTTCTCAATTCGTCGGTATATATCTCTACCTTTATTTTATGAGTTAAGTTAGAAATGTCGCACTGTGAGAAAACTAATGTTGCAAGAGTCGTGATATCTATTCCTTAACAGTTGCAATGCTAATGTATTTGCTTCCTTAATAAAATAAACTTACAAAGCAAATCAAACTTTTCATAACATCACCCCAAATGGTTGTCTGTCATCTCAAACGGCCCACATTTATCAATCGTTGAATCAGCCCTACACTATCATGCCGTAAACAGTCCCCCAAAGATGACAAAACACGCAATTCCTGACAAAACAGCCTAATTTGAAACTGCGTCGCTTAGCGTGACAACGCATAGTATTATGGTAAAAATGAAAGGCGCAACTCTCCCCTAACTGAGGGAGGGGACTATAGAATACACAGCCTTTCCCAAACACTCCCGATTGTTATAGGGTTGTGATAGACGTGGTTAAAAACAGGAATTTCTGCTTTAATTCTGCCAGATTTGGCGTGATCCTATTAGCAAGTTTCCGAGCTTTTAGGATTATGAATCAAAGGACCTGCACTTAGTCTGAGTGTTATGCAGAGTGGATGGCTGGTAAATTCAACTTAGTATACACCATATTATACAGAGCAACTTAAGTAGTTAGTTCTATGCTAATTGTAGAACTACTTTTGACTACGTAAAATATCTTTTCAGATTCAAAATTAACATCTACATGACAGCAAAACAAATAGATTGTTTTGCCTGATTCTGTTAAGAGCTGCTTGTTAAATCGGAAGTGGTGTGACAGTCGACATCCCTACAACATTAACAAAAGTCGTGATTGTTTATTTAATGGGGGGCGACGTTACGCACGATCGATCCAACTTCGTCTTGCAACTGATCAGTCTTTGGGCAAATTATTTCGATGATTGTTTGGCAGACGTGATGTTTGTCTTCCCAAATATTTTTTGTAGAATAAATGTTTTCTGCCTAAACTGAGCGCTGAGTAAAAACTGATAGCATAATTTACCCGAGGGTAAAAATTTAGTCAAGGTATGAAAAAATTGTCGTTCACCACCACAATTATAGAGCAAACCAGAAATAAGCCTTCCACATATCACCAAGTCCAAGAGACCCAATAAAAACCCGCGAAAGTCACGCACGTACACCAACACCCAAAATAGAACCTTACACGAGCCGTATAAGGTTAAAATTAGTTCAGGAATGTTGCCGTGTATAAATTACACCACAACGGGGACCGTCGCATGCAATTTCCATGGCGGGAGCATTTCCTATTGGAAAGGGGCTTAGTTTACGGTGGTTTTACGTCATCTAGCTTTATGTTCCTGTTATAGTTATAAATGACGTCATAAATAGTATGTCGTAAAATTATCGTAATTCCGTTTTTATAGCGAGCTAATAGCCAGTTTAGGATCGGATTTATATTATTTTCTTGTATTTACTGATCAATTAATTGATATGATACTATTTTATTGCTGTGTCTGACTATATTGATCGAGAAATATGTTTAGATCCAAGCAAAGTGGTATATCGTGGAGGATCGTTTTCTTTTGTGACTTTTCAAGTTTCTAAAGAAGTGCACTATGTAATGTGCCTAATTTTTCTAAATCACTTATGAGATGTGTCACCACACTATAAAGTTACCAGTAATAGGTTCTACTATATCGTCATGATGAGGTCACCTGGTGAGCCAGCCGGCCTAGATGTAACTACAGCATCACTTTACCTGGAACAAATGAAATAAAACCATTACTTCGATGATCGTGATTGCTAATGAGTAATAAACACGCTATAGTTAGATAATTGATAAATAGGTATCTTATTTGCATAATTAGGCAATTTGATTAAGAAGAAATTGTCATGAATTAATCTGGAAAAATGATCTCATCGTAAAGAACCACCACGATTACAAGTGCAATAATAAAACAGAAGTAAAAGCTGTGCCTATGACTTCATTTTAAAATAACTTGATTGCATTCAATGCTATTTTCAGGGTTAAAATATTGAGTTCTCAGACTGGATACGTGATTTATGTTATCGTGATAGGTCAAATAAAATAGACTTATGGGCAATAACATACGTATATTCCACTTTCTGGACATAACAGATTTTATATTGAACGTCTAGACTTAGGAGCTGGTGAGGGGAGGAATTCCATTAATCGTTTTATGTACATGTTGGCGACTGTCCCATAAGTCTAACCATTTCTTAAGGATCGTTAGTAGTAGTTTTAGACAAAATCGCAAAAATAAATGGTATGAAATAGGTGTCATCTCACAAGGCTAGTCCGAAATATATCGACTTACCACTTTCAAAAGTAATTTATATTTATGAGCTACTATCGACCTTAATATAATTCTAACCCATTCAGTTGACCCTTTCGACCCTACTGGGATGGAATAAAAACACACCTACTTTTACAAATAAGGACCGACATCAGTCTTACTTGAACTAAGACAACATACAACATGTCTATCAAAAACTTGACATAAGCACTTACATTAAGATTACCTATGTAATAAATAACAAGATTATAGGTAGGTTCTTCATCAACAATAAAAGCAATCTACTAAACACACAAGCTCATGAAACCGGCACTGTTTACTCCAAGTCTCTAAGAAATGCTCTCGGAAAATTTCTGCACCCCAGTGGAATACTACCCGTATCGGGCAAACATATGAAGGGGTGTTGATACTAATTCTTAGAGAGGGGTGAGCAAACAGGTTCAATCAACTAACACTTTTTCTGCAATCAGGAGAAAGCTTTCTATAGGATTACTTTTCAATTGCAATCAAATCGTAAGATGATTAGAGAATTTTCACCCCGGGGCGAATTGACCTGATTGTAAATTAGGTCACCCATTCAGAAAGTCGAGTGTTTTGCTTCTCTTTTACATTTCAGGTCAAAGAATAGGCTTGCCATATTCGCTACAAATTCGCGCAATTTTCCCTAATCTACAGCTTATAAGTCCGTTCCTAAGCTTACAAGATACCACGTGCGCTTTCACTTACATTTCTCTCTAAAATAGCGTAAACACAGACAGTCAACAAACAGCACAAAGATTTACTTGAGTAATATCGACATATGTTTGTTGGTAAAAGTTTATAGTACGCGTAGAAATGTTATGCTTGTCGGATGTAAATCCAGGTTGATGACTTTTAGACGCATATTTTTGTGATACATCGTAAACAGATCGCTTTGTTATGTCAGATGTTGTATGATGTTTCCTCATTCCTAATGCCTGTTATAAAATGTTTTTGTTATTTTGAGAGAAACATTCTGCAGTTGCCTACAAAAATTGAATGCTAGACTTAATATAGACCGTGCACTCTCTATAATGGCATTAAATACAGCCACTCCATCCATTATCACATTGATTCAGGATCGTATAACAGACTGAAGCGTCTGTAGCATCGGTACATTAATCAAGACGACAGATAATATCGTTAGCGCGATCACGCAGACTCTAATTGGGGTCAACACTCCTCTATCGAAGCCATGACTCATCTCCACGATAGACCAAGCGATTGAGGGTTAGGGTTCAAGCGTTTACAAGGACTGTGCTTAAATGATATAACCTAGACTTCATTTTTAGAAGTTGTTTTATTGAAACAGGTCATTCTCAATAGTTGATAACAGAGTGAATGATAACAACCTGTGTAGCTAACAAAGTTCAGCGATAAGCAGTGCGTGTTCCAAGAAGAAACGCTGATAACAAAATTATAATACGCGAATGACATAATAGTGATTGCAATACTTGTTTGTTAGGACCACAATCTGTAACACTGGTCCTTGTGTCCATTAAAGGAAAAACAATGCGTATTACTCGTTTACAATCTCACTGCAGAATAATATACATAGTAGATAAGAGAAACATTACCATTCATTGTTATTTATAAAGGTAATAATTGCAAACAGTAGAAGATCAATCACCAATACATTATCTGTACAGTCAGTAGATTTATTTTTCTCATTAGGAAAGTACCGTAACACAACAAATGGTCTAATTTGCTGTACAAATTCCAAACTGCAACATCTATTATTAAATGCAGATAAGAGCCAGTAATTTCGATTTGCTGGGTACCTATCAGATGGTATCTCCTAATCCCAATGATAAAGTGGACACCAAGCCTTTCTCCACTTTCATAAATACTTGGAACACTATCTACGTTACTAAGTACAGCTTTCAATGATAATGCAAGATCTTCAATGCATCTACGTATTGATAAGATAGGTAATGGTCTTATCTATGTAGTTCCTTCGGTTGTGGATAGGAAGCACATTCTTTACATATTTGAATTGCTAAATTAAATATAAAGTATGGTTTCGGAATGAGAACTTCAATTAGAGAAGTCAAAATCCACGTATATTTCAGTAATACTCACTTGAAAGAAAGGAGTCTACCACATTGATGAGAGAGCAATACATAAAAATGGTAACCGACTTCAAAAGCACGTTCGTTTTTCATTTACATGCATATTCTCCGCATCTACACATATTACGTTAGGTCATGCTTTATCTCCATTGTAACATTATTTAGCTACTATACTGTTATGACTAAGGACCAAACAAACTACTGTATTACTGCCACATTTTCCTCCATCGCTATCAGCTACATTTACCATCACAATGGTGCGACCTTCGCTGCACGATGCCGGTGACGACTGCACGTGAAGTCATCTAAGTATTGTGTGGCAATTGGTCCTTTGTGACGACTTGGTACCGGGCCCGTATGGACCTATGGACCGTATACGGTTTAGAGGTCACAGATGCTCATTGAAATAGATTTTATGGCTCTAAATGTGGAGCAAGTTTATTTCGGTTAAATCAGTATAATTTAGATGTATGAGGTATTTATCGAGGAAAAGAAAATGCATCTATTACTTCTTGTTTCCAAAGAAGAATTGGACAGCTTGGCTTGCGATCTAAACACGCGAACGAAGCTAGAATAATCGGCATTGTTGCCAAAACGCACGCGCACACCAGAACGACACGCATTTTTATTTCGTTTCGACAGCCGAGAGGATTTTTTTAGCACAAAATTGTGAAACGATTTCGTTAACGCTGTTTACTTAACTGTGCAAAGTAGCTTTAATAATTTGTAAAAAAAAAGTCAAAGTGCCAATTGAAACCCCATCAGCTATGAATCACCAATTCTAAAATGAAGTATACTTGAAGAATAATAGGCATTATTTATCCATTACTTCATCCGCCATTGGACAAATAGTTCCGTGTGTGGGTGTCACTAGCATTCATAATAATGTACTCACATAAAGTATTTACTACAACTGTAGTAAATAGTATTTCTAAGAATATCTTGTGTGCTAGTGTAAACATTAGCGCTTGGCTCACGCTTGACCGGTTTTCGTTTCAGCGGTGACGCGACTACGAGGCTGTAAACTTTAAAACTGTTGGACCGTAAACAATTATTTAGGATGCTCGGTTAAATATTAGGAATACTGAACCAAGAATTGGGAATAAAATATTGGATGCCGTTCAAAGTACTTTTTCAATAGTTGACGGGTGATAAAATAACAGATTCCGACAAATTAAGAAACCCCTACTTTTTGGGAAGTCGGTCAAAAGTTTGCAACAAAATAGCTAATTACTGTCTGAATTTCTGACCTTCATTTTAAGGACTCTTACTTCAACTGCATTCTTTGGACATGGTGATGCAAATCTTTCATTCAGTTGACGTCGTAGATCATTCATTGATGTAGTAATTAGAGGCTCAGGTTGAACACTCAATAGTCACGGTCTGATAATCCATTCATGTTTAACTGCATGAGTTAGCTTTTAAATAGATGTTGGCACTTCAGGAACATGTAGATGAATCATTGAAGGCACAACAAGGGCAGATTTTTTGCTTGTAGAGTATCCTGTCACTAGTTTAAGTTCATTACAAAGAACGTGCATTAGAGCTATCTCATCATCAGCCTATCGCAGTCCACTGCTGGACATAGGCCTCTCCAAGTGCACGCCACTGAGATCGATTTTCGGCTACTCGCATCCAGCTCCTGCCAGCCGTCTTGCGCAAGTCATCACTCCACCGTGCCTGAGGACGTCCTACACTACGCTTGCCGAGGCGTGGTCTCCACTCTAGAACTCGTTTACCCCAACGGTTATCGGTTCTTCGGCTAATATGGCCAGCCCACTGCCACTTCAGCTTGCTGATTCGGTGGGCTATGTCGATGACCTTGGTTCTCTGACGGATTACCTCATTTCTGATGCGATCCCTCAGAGAAATGCCAAGCATAGCCCTTTCCATAGCCCGCTGAGCGACTTTAAACTTGTGGACCAGCCGTACCGTCAGTGTCCACGTTTCGGCTCCGTAAGTCATGACAGGTAGGACGCACTGATTGAAGACTTTCGTCTTTAGGCACTGTGGGATCGACGATGTTAGGACTCGACGTAGCTTCCCAAATGCAGCCCAACCCAACTGAATTCTCCCATTCACCTCGTCCTCAAAGTTGTTTCTACCTAACTGCAATGTCTGCCCGAGGTATACATATTTCCGAACAACTTCGAGAACGGCGCCGTGTATCGCAATCGGTTCCGGTAGAACATGTTCATTGAACATGACCTTGGTTTTGTCCAAGTTCATCCGTAGGCCGATGCGAGAAGATTCAGCCAGGTCGTTCAGCATTTGTTGTAGGTCCTGCAGCGTTTCTGCCATGATGACGATATCGTCAGCAAATCGCAAGTGAGAGATGTGTTCGCCATTGATGTTGATGCCACGTCCTTTCCAGTTCAGCGTCTTGAACATATCCTCCATTGCATTAGTGAACAGTTTCGGGGAAATATCCCCTTGTCTCACTCCTCGATGCAACGGTATGGGCCTTGTTTGCTGATTTTGTACTTGGACGGACATTGTAGCGGCTTCGTAGAGACATCTCATCACTTGGATGTATCGCCAATCTACTTGACAACGCTGCAGGGACTCCAGAACAGACCAGATTTCAACCGAGTCAAAGGCCTTCTCATAGTCCACAAATGCTAGACACAGGGGCTGATTATACTCTTCGGTCTTCTGTATAATCTGCCGCACTGTGTGGATGTGGTCTATGGTGCCGTATCCGCTCCGAAACCCAGCCTGCTCCGGTGGTTGGAATTCGTCGAGTCTTCGCGCAAGTCGGTTCGTGATCACTCTTGAGAACAGCTTATATACGTGGCTTAGGAGGGAAATGGGTCGATAGTTCTTCAGCTGGGTTTTGTCTCCCTTTTTGAAGAACAGGACGACAACACTCCTACTCCACGCCTCTGGAGTTCTCCCTTCAAACAGGACGGCATTAAAAAGCTTCTGGAGCTCCCCCAGTACGGGCTTTCCTCCTGCTTTTAATAGCTCTGTTGTAATGCCATCCTCGCCAGGGCTTTTCCATTTTTGAGCTGTCTCAGAGCGATCTCGATTTCGCCACTGCTGACTTCTGGCAGGTCTTCGGTGAAATGGCGCGTTAATGTGGCTCTAGAATCCTCATTTCCGGGATCAGGTCGAGATGCATGCGATGCGTATAACCGGCCATAGAAATTTTCCACTTCCGAAAGGACTGCCGGCACCGAAGAAACGACTTCTCCACTTGTTGTGGTCAGCTTCGTCAAGTGGCTTCTTCCAAGAGATTGTACAAACACCTTTGACCCCCGATTCAGCTCAATTGCTCTTTCAATGTCAAGAGTATTGGAGCACCGGAGGTCGCGTCGTACGTGCTTGTTGATCTCTTGGTTTAGAGCCCGCTTAGCTGACGAAGTGACAGGCGGGTTTTCACGTCGTCTCTTCATAAGCCCTAATGTCTCTTCCGAAAGCTTTGATTTCTTGCCCTTACGCTGCATGTTACAGAATCTCGAACCTTCCTCCCTGAGGATCCGAACCACATATTCGTGGTTCTGGTTAACGTCTGTTGTGGTTTCCACGGCGGCAAATCGGTTCTCCAAATTTGACTGGAACGTTTCAGATCCTGTCATGGTTTGGAGCAGTGTTAGTCGGAGCCTGGCCTTCATCAGACGGAAACGTTCAGCCTTGAAGTTAATATTCAGAGAGCCTCGGACAAGTCGGTGATCGCTACCGGTATTAAACCTATTGATCACGGAGACGTCTCTGAATATGTGCTTCTTGTTCGTCATGATGAAGTCAATCTCATTTTTAGTCATAGTGTCGGGGCTTTGCCACGTCCACTTCCTTTGGGGCTGCTTTTTGAAAAAAGAGTTCATCAAAAAGAGCCCCTCACGTTCGAGGAAGTTGACGAGCATTTGCCCCCTATGATTCCTGCTTCCAAATCCATGGGATCCTACTGCCGATTCGCCGCAAATCTGTACTCCCACTTTAGCGTTAAAGTCCCCCATGACAACGGTGTAATGGGTCTTTGTAGTGAAGTGGAGGGCCCTTGATATATCATCAAACATATCCTCCACTTCATCGTCTGAATGTGTCGAGGTCGGTGCGTACACTTGCACTACCTTGAGGCTATACCTGTCGGTGAGCTTTAAGATAAGGTACGCTACCCTGTTCGACACACTAGACACCTCCACAACGTTATCAGCTAGGGACTTATTAACCAGAAACCCAACGCCACCTTGGGATTGTTGGTCTCCCTCTCGGAAGTACATTAGGTGACCTGATTCGAGGGTTATGGTGTCCTCCCCCTCTCTTCGAACTTCACATAACCCTAATATGTGCCACCTAATCTTCCCAAGTTCCACCTCGAGTTGCGCCAGATGCGAGTCAAGCCGTAGCGTGCGGCCATTGTACGTCGCAAGAGTCAGTTGTGTTTGGTGGCCTCCCGTAACCCGGAGATTCTTCGCACCCCCTGTCCCACCGTAACCACGGTCGCCACCGTGACCGGGAATAGCGGGACTGCCGGGAACTAGGGGCCGTGGCTTTTTGTGCTGCTCATAGAGGTATTTAGCCTACTGCTATCACGCTGGCCAGACGGGTTGATAGAGGGTTTTTTCCGAGTTTTCCTTCTCTTGCACTGGTGTTTGGTGCATTTTATACTCCATTAGTCGACTTTTACGACACCCACTGGAAGAAGGGGTAGCGACATATGTATTCTTAAGCCGTCGCTACACGGCAGCTATCTAAAATATTTTATATAATATTAGAGCTATCTAAAATAATCATACTGCTATGGTTATGTACCTTGTTTTCAATTAAATATCCCGTGGCTGACAGGTGTCGTTAATTACCGCCATTCTCAGCGCAAATTATTCGCGGCTATTTCTATATTATCATGTCATTTCCTCTCCGTGATTAGCTTTACTTGTTGAAGTGACTACGTCATGCTGATAAATAATATCAACATTAAGAGGACCAACTGTCTTCAAGACTTAAGATCAAAAGACCAAAACATCTGAAAGGAACAAAATTACCTTGCCTAATACAAACTACTATTTAAAGAACTTTTACAAGCTGTGTACTTAGATATTTAAAAAGCCATTTCTTACGAAATGTTTCTTTGACGTTTCACCAAAACAACTATCACCTCAATTCTTCGTAAACGACGGAACGAATCGTGCAAAAAAACATGAAAGTTACAACACAAGCCGTACGGACAGACGTGCTGTCTAATTGTATGCTTAGAGAAAGGGTGTCCAAATAATTGGCCTAGTATGCGAGCTAAGAATACGAGGGTCGGAGTACAATCGTTTACATAGCAAAGACACTGGGTCTTGGCAACCGGTGATAAAGGACTGTGTACAATGAAAAAGCTTTATAAGTTTAATTTTTGCGCTCGCCGAAGAAAATCTTTTTTATATCCATCTTCGTAAGGAGGGCTATAAATCAACATGATTAATTATACTTAAGTAATTCACAGTAGGCACTAGTCGTTTATGGTTGAATGGATAACATCCAATACAGTCCATTTATAAGTAAATGACCCGCTTCAAGTTAGTAGCAATTTGGAAAATTGGTTTTGCTCACGATGTCCGGTGGCCTGATCCTAAGACCAAACCTAAGAAAAAACTAATGATACTAATGAACTGGCTAGAAGGATACTATCACGCATTAAGCTTATCGAAAGACCCAACTAGGTCTCACTAAACTACAGACCATTTTCATTGGACCCGAACATTCATGGGTACATTTAAAAGAACATTTTCAGTCGGTAGCAACAGCAGGCCGCTCCTAATATCCCGGTATTTCGGTACGTAATCGCCAATAAAAGAGTTTCATAATCATCTGACGTCATATCCCTACTGGTCACTGTATTTATATCTGCCCTGCGGCTATTACTGAGGAATGCGTGCCATCTGGTGCGGATTGTTTGTAGGGCAAACACTTTACATTGAATGGTGCCTAACTCACCATGAAATCGAAACTTTGAATCGGATACTTGTCCTGTTGACCTGAAACTTGAGACACGGTTGCAGTCTTGCAATCTACTCAACTTATGTTCGTCATCGATTCATGAAAAGGGTCAATATTAGTTCGATTGCAAGAGAAACCGACGAATCTGTAGGATGAGATAAAAATTTTATATTGCCTAACTACATTAACCTGTTTACGCTAGATCCAAATTTAATTTATAAGAGCAGGAGGATATTACACCTGTTTCAGATACGAACACCTACTGGATTATACAAGTAAACCCAGGTTTGATTTACTCTGATCAAATAGTAGCACAATTCCAGAATCATTCACTTATCATTGACTCAACAAATATAGAATTCACGTTATCAGTGGATATCGACAAATTCCTCACTACCAAAACAGTACAAACGAAAGTCAGAGATAAGATAGTGGCACTCCCAACATTATTGGGTCACTTTGTCGTTAAGCAAACATTACTATCAATCGCCTTGTAACCGATCAACTATTTGCATTCTAAATGACCCACATATAAGTAGAAACTGCATGGTAGATATAGGATAAAAAGCTATAACAAACTCTTTAATGGAATTTGCCAGATTCTAGAAACAACACTTAGATCCTCTATTAGAAAACCTGTTCGAAAGCTCTAGCAAAATAACATATTTACAAATCACTGTATACATAAAGATAATTTTTAGCATCACACAGCTGTAAATTTTATAGTCCTTTCCATTTTGACGTGACGCAAAGAAATTATAAACACGAATCTATTTAATGTATCCTTAATCGACAGTATTACCAACTGCACGTAAGTTTATTATGCAGGAATGCCAACATTCGCGTGTGTACAGGAAATGACGCTATGCTTATGATGCGAGGACATGGCGTGAGGATATTTCGTAATGTGGTTACACGCGGCCATAAACATTTTATTAATTTTAACCCTACAGTCGGTTTATAAGTCGTTAAGATTTATTAAAGGTTCAGCTAAGTTGGAAACCCACTAATCGAAGGCGATATCAAGACTATTTCTAGCATAACTTTGCAGTAGCATATATCTGCCAAAGATCCGAATCAGATAAAACATTTGATATATCAAAAGAAAAACCGGTATGAACTGGTACATTGAATAATTATTCAATAGAAACCGTCACAGAAAGATATAGGCATCGTCAAGGATCATTCATTGTTTTACTTGTAGGACAGACACCCATTTTTGATGGAAGACGTGTTTGGAAGACCACGTGTACAAAAATAAATTCAACAAGGTCTGTCCCTTAACTTAAATGATACTAGTCTTGGTCAGCTTAAAGCTTTTCAAATACATACATTAACTAACTACAGTAATTAGAAATAGGCATTACATCACAAGTTATATTTAACATGCGGTCGGAATTACTCATTTTATTGTTATTTCGGTGCGGTTACGAAGGTCGGCTCGTTTAGTTTAATAACATCTAAACGTTTCATTAGCAGTATTAAGTTATGGAACTACATAACCGGTGCTATTCTCAGCTCCAACAGTCCATGATTGTTCAACACCCACGCTTACAAGTGCGGATCCCATTTCATACGATCAAGAATGCAATATTGGCAGAGATTTTACTGCTATTGGTCTTTAGATATCTCTTTGCTCTGTAAATGGCATTCTCTACATCTTTGTAGACTTTTATGAGTCCAATGAGACCATTTATAGATCACGAAAATCCCTTTATGGACCATAGTTTGTTGAACTTTAATCCACTTTGATTTGGAGTCTTTTTTAGCTAGCAAAGTTGTCAGGCATCACAGCGGTGTAAAGCTCCCACAATGACAAACAGGCAGAGATATTCAAAGCGATTGTAGCCGCAACAATAGCATGCTCATGTTCGGCTTATCGGACGCACGGTGCGTGGAATATGAACTACGATAGTCGTTTATTTTATTGTCTGCCGGGATGAATTGATTGTAACTGAGTAACTGCTGGTGATAGTGACGACCGTCCATCATTGTTATTTAGATTTTATGTGACACTGGTAGTTTTGATTGTAGTTATAATTAATTACTAGTTTTTATAATATCTAACTCAAGAATAAATATCACAACATACATAATCGACTCGACTGCATCTTGCTTTCATTCAACGAATTGACTTAAATAATGTCAATTCGTAAGTATAAAGCTTCTATAAAACTACGAACAAATATGTTTCGGCAAAAATATTTGGAAACGATGGATGACCTGGCAAATCAGACTTCCGTTTACCGCGAAAAGGGAAAGGGGTGGATATTTTTAGGCCAAAAGGGTTCATCGAACTGCAAAAAATATGTCACAGTGTACCATCGATGCGGAAGACACCAAAACTGCAAAACTTCATACCTATCTTTCTTATAATCTAGATTGAATCTACAATGATTATGTGATAAAATACGAACACACAGTCACCGGAGTCCTAGAATGCGTCTAGAATAAACCAGTAATTAAAGTGCCGTCAACTTATACGTTATATTAAACCGCCTCAAATGGACAAACATGCACATTTATACCGTCCACATGTCCACACGCAAAAACTAAGAAATTCCTTTTTAAAGTTGCCATTCAAAATGCTAATACACGACCAAATTGAAAACTTGTTTTGTGACCTTAGAAGCTGTATACTGTTTTATTCTTTTCTCCTCCACATACATCTTCGAAAAAATTACTAGAAGTCCAACAATATTTAGGAGGATCCTCTGTTGCAACATTTCGAGCATTGACGGTTAATACCTTGACTAGCGCCATAATTTCGGTTACATTTAGAAGTCCCATACAAAGAATGTTTGAAATCTGTCGGGTTATACGCCTGTGACCAAAACGGTGACATCACGGCATTAAATATACAGACGGGCTGAGACCGGTTTAGTTTTTTTATGGATACACATATAGTCCCCAGGCCGGCGAACAAATTTTTTTTTGATACATATACATTTAAAACTTTGTGAGTGCCTTCCTTACGATGAGTCCGACAAACTTTTCGAATGCGCAAATTTTGGTGCCGCTGCGTTTTTTAATGCTTGACTCCTGAAATTGTCGATATGATGTCACTATGGCTCTTCGTACATACACGTTTCATCTTTTGAGATTCGTTTAATAAAGTTAACTAGAGAATGGTGGTCAACTTGTCCGATAAAGATCGTGCTGCGTTTGGAGTGTCCACCATCCTGAAAATGTCGATATGACGTCACTATGACTCTTCGTACATACCTGTTTCATTTTTTGAGATTCGTTTAATAAAGTTAACTAGAAAATGGTGGTCAACTTGTCCGATAAAGATCGTGCTGCGTTTGGAGTGTCCACCATCCTGAAAATGTCGGTATGACGTCACTACGACTCTTCGTACATACCTGTTTCATTTTTTGAGATTTGTTTAATAAAGTTAACTAGAAAATTGTGGTAAGCTTGTCCGACAAAGATCATGCTGCATATGGAGTGTCCACCGTCCGGAAAATATAGATATATTTTAAGATTTGGTATAAAGTACTGACAATTGGTGTGAAGTATGTTAATAGTAAATGTTGCATTTAGAAAGTCGTTTCGAATGATATATGTATCATTACTACAGGAGGGATTTATTAACTTGAAAACACCTATCGATAAAATAATCTTATATAAGCTCTAGCTTCTGAAATACTAACAATCCGCCGAAGTTTTTTTAATATGAAATGTTGCATTTAAAAACGTCTTTTGAATGATGTTTAACTCATTACTAGAGATGGGATTTATTTAATTGAAAACATCTATCAATAATTATAATTTTAAATAAGCTCTAGCTTCTAAACTACTAACAATTTGTCGGAAGTATGTTAACACGAAATGTTTCATTTGGAAAGGTTTTTCAAATAATATATAATTTGTTACTAAAGAAGTAATGGATTAGCTTGACAGAACCTACCGGTAATATATTCTTAGAAAAGCTCTAGCTTTTAAAGTACTAACAATTTGTCGGAGTTATGCTAATACAACCTTTCGCTTAAAAACATCTTTTGATTGAAATATGGCTCATAACTTCAAGTGAGATGTTATTCCTTAACACAATGTAAAGTATCAATAATATGCCTTCGGTCAGTTATGTCTTCCAAAATACTAAGAATCGGTAAGTGGTATGTTAAGACGGAATATAGCGCTTAAAAAGATCTTTCGATTGACATATGGTTCATACCTAGAGGTGGGACATTATTCCCTAACATAGTAAAACCTATCGATAATACGCCTTATTTGGGCTATATCTTCTAAAATACTAAGAATTGATAAGTGGTATGTTGAGACAAAATGTTGCGCTTAAAAAGACCTTTTGATTGATATATAGTTCATTAATAGATGTGGGATATTATTCCTTAACATAATATAAACTATCAACAATACGTCTTAGTCAGGCTACTTTTTCTAAAATAGTAATTAAAATTGGTAAGTAGTATGCCAAATAATATACTTAAATAATGCACGTGAATATTTAAGTCAGAAATTGACAAAAAGAATAAACTTCTTCCAATTGTAATATTTTTTTCTCATTTTCTTGTCGAACTGACTATTTGACTCACTACATTTGTCGGACAAGTCGATATTTGCAATAAGAATAGTCTTATCTATCATTGTTGTATTTGTCTGACATGTATGTATGGGGAGACACAGTGACGTCATATCGACATGTTTCGGATGGTGGACACTCCAAACGCAGCATGATCTTTATCGGACAAGTTGACCACAATTTTCTAGTTAACTTTATTAAACAAAACTCAAAAAATGAAACGTGTATGTACGAAGAGTCGTAGTGACGTCATACCGACATTTTCAGGATGGTGGACACTCTAAACGCAGCACGATCTTTATCGGACAAGTTGACCACCATTCTCTAGTTAGCTTTATTAAACGAATCTCAAAAAATGAAACGTGTATGTACGAAGAGCCATAGTGTCGTCATAACGACAATTTCAGGAGTCAAGCATTAAAAAACGCAGCGGCATCAAAATTTGCGCATTCGAAAAGTTTGTCGGACTCATCGTAAGGAAGGCACTCACAAAGTCTTAAATGTATATGTATCAAAAAAAAATTTGTTCGCCGGCCTGGGGACTAATACGTACAAACATTTGCGGGCCATCGTTTGGCAGAGATTTGATGGCGGCAGATAAACGCATACTTTGCCTTCAAAAGGAGTATGTGTGGAATTACAATTATCTTGTTTTTTACAAATTCTGAAGACGTTTCCTTTTGAATTCTATGTATAATTTGAATCAGATAGACTAATTAAAAACATGATTAAAATGATGTAGACATGCTTATTATGAATTAAGTAACTAATGAAGAAGACGAAAAGTCAGATCAAGTGTTGTCTAGTCATTGGATAAAAGTTGTTCAGAAATATGATTCTTTCAATCACTGATTAAAAGTAATTTATCATTCAAGTAATTGACCTATTAACAAGGAAACATTTCATACATTTTATGCAGTATCAGCGCTATATTCTATACCTGATGTCATTCAGAGACTTGGCATTACAGTCATGATATCATCAAAAGCCAGCAATACTGCGAAAACTTATTCAAGGGAAAACTACAAGGTGTGGCCATTCAAAATAATCAGTAAGTAGGTACATGGAAATGCCACTACATTCTTAATTGTTTAAAATAATGCCACCACTAATAGTGTCATCCATTGATAAATCTTAACATAAGCACAATTTCAAAGTTGCAGAAAGTCCGTTTGAAGACAAACGCGTGTATTGAGGTAAGACCGGTTTTGCAGAGCTTACCACGTCCCGACTGCGCTGATGAGGCCACCTCTAGAGAGGTACAAGTACCAGGATATCGAGAAACGAGGATAAAAGGTAGACGAGGAAGTTACATGGATTAGGCACATATTGGACTGAAAGCTAGCGAAAAATGCTGTATATTTTTGCGAAATTAAAGAAAATACCTATGTGATATTTTCAACTTATCAAGCTTTTTCACCGAAAACAATTCAATAATCAAAATCATCTCATATCAAGATGAAGTTTTAAGGTATGCGTACGAAGAATTGCAATGTTCTCACCTCATCCTTGTACGGCAATGCCCTGAGGCTATATAAACGCATCAGATTAACTAGCAAGTCAGAAAGCTCCCTAACTCGAAGCTATCTAGCTATCAACGAGCCGATCTCTAACGGTGCCAGCTTTTAACGCGAACGCTCAATTGCCGATATTAGAAAGTCTAGAATCGATGAAAAAATTGATTTACGATTTATACCGAGATTGTTTTATCGATTACATCGATATCTGATAGCTGTTTGTTAATTAAAGTGCTTGATGAAATATCTTAGATAGTTTTTGATCTTGATGTTTGAAAAGGATCTTAATTCGGTATGCGGTCCGAGATTATTTGGACAGATAAATCTGCAAGCTTGAAATGTAATATTCGTGATGTGCATTAAAGCTCAGGTATTTTCGGCTACTATAATAAATTATAGCGAAAAGGAAAGAGGATCTAATAAACTTTGATTGCTTGGAGCAAGAACTTGTTATTCCAGGTATAGGCGATAAACAGTTCTATCAGTTTTCTTGCTGGCTAGAAGAACTTCACGACATAGTGTAGTGGATGATTATGACATAATTAACATGTAGGATCGGTTCGTCGAACCTGGCGGCGTATCACGCCCGCATCCGGCGAGAACCGGTAGAGTCCTTACTTGGCGATATAGCCGACCGAGTAGGAAGTACACGACTCTAATAACGTTGATAGGTCATTAGCATTACCATCGCATTAGCTGTACTCTGGAACGTCTTGGAAACTAGAGTATTTAGTAAAGACTATTATGTCTCGTAGGTAAGAGACAGCTTTCTTACATCTTCTTGGAAATTGAGGGCCTTAATTTCAGTAAGAGAAATTGCAGAGCTTAAAGAAAGCACAAATCCAACAAAAATGTATACCAACGACCTCACATTCACGATAAAACTGCAATACTCAGACCATAAATAACTAAAGAGGTTAATATAAAACAAACATCGATACCTGCTTTATATATTATCGCAGACAGACAGCTTGTAATTTACTATACGCTAAACAATGTCAAGGCGACACTAAGCACTTTTATCTACATACACTAAGTGCAGTGGAGCCTCGGTCGTGACCAGCCAGACAGAAAACTGTTAGCCGTCGTAAAACCGACCGCATACGTCCCTGCATGCTCTGCGCTCCTGGTACTCGTAAATAACATTTTACTTACATGGCCTTTGCATGTTAAATAAATTATTAGCGAAGACTGTAAAATTTAATTTAGTACAGGCATGCTAGGGACATGAATTTTATAGCACAAAATAAGGAAAATTAAACTCCCAGCACAGAGTTTTATATTTAAATAAATAGGTACAACATTCACCAACTAATGATGATCACTGCACGTTGCAGGAATGACCTCATCTATGAGGTAACCGCTTCGAAACGTGGGGTCGTTAACGACGGCATAAAATGACTATGCCGTACTATTACAAATAAAAATTGCATTTTAATAGAAGCAAACTTCAGCTTTCTATTTTCTTAAATCCTGCAAAGAAATCATGCTGGTAAGCTTTGCAAGTTGTGAAAGTCTACATGGCTAGAAAGAATTTTGCTTGTAAAATGACGGCATCTAGAAGAGTATGGAAGAAGAAAACATGCTGCGCCGACTGCAAATAGAATTGGGATAAGGACAGTAAGATAATGATGAAACTCTCCAAGCTATGTATAAATAAGTAAGGCCACTTGCATTATATTGTACCTAATGATGGCCAATACAAGTTGCAGGGAGAGACTGACTCATGCATGAGGTAACCGCTTTCAAAAGTCACATCGTTACTACCGATACTTTCATCAAAGTCTACACTTGAAGACAGGATGTCTTTTCTCTTTAGCTCAAGATGCACTTCCTCGTTGAATCTTAATTCATTTTAAATGACAGGATTCATTAATCATTTGAAAGTATTTTAGCGTCATTGACCTTTGTTATTCTTGCGAATATTCTTAGTGGTCAGACAGAGAACTTCACATTATAGGATGGTGACGTAAGCAAAGGCTTCGTTCGAGCATGCTCACTGTGGCAATGGTTTAAATATAGAAAATGATAACATTATCCTACATGGTAAACAAGTTAGTTTTGTTTGGTGTCGAGTTACTCAATTAGGATCACGTAGGCAACTATCGTGATTTGCTGACGTATTGAATGACACATATTCATTTCTTATAGATATTTTTACGTAGAAATAAATAACCTTCAAAAGAACCCAAAAGAATGCATAACGTTTACTAGATTTTGCCTTACCAGCGCCCAAAAATCGTTTGTAAACTGAATATTTATTTTATTTGGTCCCTAAAGTCACAAAAGAAATCAATTCGTTATTTGCCACATTAATGAGAACTGGTTATTTAATTAATGTTGCATTCTAATTTAGCTTTAATTTTAGGATCAAAGAAATTCCTTATAGTGCTAATGATTTATTAAAACTCATAAACTCAGCAGGAAATTAAAAATAATAGTATATTTAAAGGAAATTAGCGATAAATTATTGCTATATTTATATACGGTACAGGAAAAAACATGCATATTGCTGTGAAATGCGTGGGACGGAAGGATTTTTCATTATTAACGATACATTCGTGATAGTCAATCACGATTACTCATTAGTACATCCAATTTAATTACAAATCAAAAACATCACTTCAGTGTACTATTTATTTTACATAGATTCTCACAGACATAAAGCGAGACATTTTCATAACAATTTCACAATTTGCGGCACACACCGTGCCAACAATTTTGACGAAGATGTTTTTACGATGCGATGCATGAATAACAAAACACGATTCTCACACAAAATCGCTTCATTCTTGTAAACAACCGTTTCTATGGCAACGGTACCAAGTATGAGTTGGCAACGCGAGCTGTAATCTAGGCGGGCTAGACCGGCGCCCACGCACCGAGCCGAGTCAAACGTAGGCGAATAGGTAATTGTTAGGGATGATAGATTCGACTGCGATGGATGTCAGTCATGATCAAGAACCACATTTGCGTACTGCGAAGGTCAAAGTTGAAGTGCCTGTATCCGTGTGTTTAACTTGTATTGTTGATTGAAGCTACGACAGACAAGGAGAAATTTATAAACATGCTCATTTATTATAGCGTTCAAACTCAATTTTAAACAATAATTCAATTTTCGGTGAAAGTTTTGCCTCACTGTATAGCGATCATGCGCAAATAACAATAAATCTTTGCATTAATACCAATCAATTGATGATATGATACTTCATAGAAACCTACTAAACGTGTGACCTCATAAACAGAAACCTTCAAAATGAACGTCGAAATGTTTTCCTTGGACAGCCCTACAGGCAAATATACTAAACGCCAGTAACTACATAACTGGTCTCATTGTCCAACAGTTTGGGCACGGAACACCTTAGTTTGTTTCAATTCCCCTGACAGCTCAGGATGTGCAAGTTAACAAATCTGACAGCAGCTACAACCACGCAACTGTCTTCGTGATATGATTCGTGAAGCGAGCGGATATTTACGTGAAACTCCATTATAATGTTGCACAATAACAGAAATAATACAATGCGTTGCGTATGAATAGGTTTATTTTAGAATAGACCCTGTGGTGAAACTTTAGTTTTAAAAACTGCCGGTGCAACTTTCGCGACCATTTTATCGGTGCAGCAAACTATTTCTGCAACTTTTAATCATATGTGTGGAATCCAGCCATGCATCTCATTCCAGTTCAAACCACAACCATCTATAAGACATCCAGACATGTAATAAATAAACCTGTCTAAGGCCACATTATACTTGCAAAGGCTCCACAAACAACCCCTTACGAAGTCGTCAATACACAGTTAATCAAGTTCCATTTACAACGCCATTGCAGGCTCAACCATATTCAATTAACTGGATCTGACGGGTTAACTGGCTGCGAGGAGGAAACGTCTGTCCGTTATGACAGCCATGTGGCCACTTTATAGGTAACTATCAGGAATTTGTTATGAGGGCTTAATTTGTGACTGTGCCAATGAGTAACGGTGGTCTATTAAAGGGTTCTGCTTTGAAGAAGTCATTCCATATAATTGGAAGTTCTTTAAGTATTACTTTTCTAAATAATGTAGCACAGAAACAAATGAAATAATCCCTATGGTATTTTGCCGCTTTAATTAAGTTCAGTAAAGCTGGCGGGATCATGTTGCATCAGTTAATTCAATAAAGGAGAGCGCAGATGCGCAATTTCGCGCAAAACAAAAACTGACGCATCCTTTTTGGGGTCAAGCAAATATTCATCAACTGGTTTACGACACTTTATTTATGATTCCCACAATTTTATGTTTGTGCAGACTGAATTTATTTTACAGTTCTTCAGTTTTTGCTGTCACAGGATTCACATTCATTTCTGGAATGAGTCCAAATGCATTCTGAGAACACAATTAATTTGGAGCCACTTAAAAACGTACTAGTGTCTCCATGAGTCGGATGACGTATGGCGTCATCTTATGGTGTAATCAGTGAGGAGCCGACTCCATGTGGGATGATATTAATAGGCGTGTCAGGGACTCCGTACATGCCGTTGTCATAAAAAGCGCAAACGCTAAAATAATGCTCCAATTATTTTATTTACATTCAGTGAAGCCATAAAATAGAAACTATAACATAAATTAATAGTAACGATGTGAAAATGAGAATAAATAATATTGACATGCATCGGAATGTATGGCTGTGTGAAAATAAGCATTGGGCGTCTGACATCCGCTATTTTCAGACGCGCGATGTTATCATAACAAACGTTTGAGAATTTGTGTTTGTTTATAATGTAGGACACATTTTCACAACTAGTACTATGTCATATGACCGACTGACTCATGTTTCGAATGATAGTCATGCATTTCTTCGGGGTTAGATAAAGGCTAAAGAAATTACAAAGGATCAATTCCCAAGAAAATGCGATAAAATCTACAAGCACAAACAATAACAAAGCGTTTGCTTTATCTTTAGCATCAATTAAGCTGAATCTGTGTGCACAATCACATGTAACGTTATCTGAGAGCAAATAGATGAGAAAAACTGTGCCAGCGATAACGCACAGCTGATGGGGTAATCTGATACTACGCAACATAGTAAATAGATATAGTGAATTCTTGACCTAGTAGAAACTAACATTATAGAGGGAATTTTTTTATTTGTGCCTGAAAACTCCGAAGCTAATGAACTGATTTGAAAAATTCTTTCACTGTTGGGAAGCTACTATGCACCCCGTGGGACATAGTCTATATGTATTTTACTCAGGTACGGGAAGAAAAAAACAGTTAACCTAAGTGGTTAACTGATTTCTTTACGTAAGACGGTTATAACATTTCGGAAACGCAAGTCTGAAAGTTGTTTATATTGGACAGTAATTGCCTAGAGATGTCAAAGAGTGACGAAAACTGAAGTAAACAAAATCGTATACTTTCAGGAACTAGAACACATCATCGAAATAAACTACATACATTAACGCAAAACCGGACGCGAACATCATCTTAACTGAATATTTTAACCTACTTATTGTGTAAACTAATAAACAGCTTTTTAGAATCATCGTCTTCGGTTAGTTAACTGGCTCATCCTGTGTATACGTCGCTATAATCATCGATAAGATCAAACCATTCGAGATAACGCACATCACTAGGTTACGAAATATGACAGTCTCTACAGTCAGTAACTAGATGAAAACAACTGTCAGTTCGCTCATATAAAAAATATTGACTAGGAGAGTGGAGTCAGTTTCCTTGACATGTTACGCAAAGCATAATTATATTTCTAGACGTTATCATTGGTCTTCAAAAATTTAATGTGTAAAGAAAATAAAAATGAACTGCACTTTGCCTTAGGACCGCGACTCTGAAGTTCATATGGCTAGCAGTCAAGTAAATAAAAGAAAGGTCACACGCATACAGAATTCTAAAATATAAAACGTCACCGGATTAGCAAGTTGAAGTGGCAATGGGCTGGGCATATTGCTCGCAGAGCAGATGACCGATGGGGTCGAAAAGTGCTCGAGCGGAGACCACGGACTAGCAAGCGCAGCGTAGGACGTCCACCAACAAGGTGGACAGACGATCCCATAAAGATCGCCGGAAGACGATCCAACAGGTATCCAGGTCGCATCCAACAGGTATCTGCGGAGATCTAAGGGGGAGGTTGAGATGATGATGATGATGAAAACGTCACCTAAGTAAATTCAGATGATTAGTGTTGATTTTCAGCATAGTTTTATCCCAAAAATGGATACAATGAAAACATTTTGATCTATTTAAAGCTTCTTGTGTATAAAGAGTTAATATTTATAAAAACAAGCAAAGACTAACATAATGAGCGGCGATAAAGATATCTTAGTGTAAACAATGTCAAATGAGTCACAGTGTGAAATAGCTGCGTGTCTGTGTGAGTGTCAGATAACGCACACATGCACGTGACGGATATACGAGGACTATTAGTAAAATGTTGTGATATGTCTGTGAATGAGAACGCGGACGGAATAATTGTTACCAGACTTTTTGCCACACAAATGGGCAATAGTTTTTACTGACAGCAGTAATCAACTGTCTTGTTTTTTCTGGCTCTGGAGGCGGAAGTTTCTACAATTATCGTTTAAAATACATCCTTTTTCACAACAAAATAACGATCGTTCAAAAATTTCATAAGACAACAGCCCCAGAAAGTCAAACAGCGTAAATTCAAGTTGGGCGTGTTTCTAGACGATTATCCAGAAAACGCCACAGTTTCCGTTGGCATATTTACAATTCCCTCTTGATTGATCGCTTTCTCCATTGACGATACGCTTACAGTAATATACATTGAAAAGGCGCCAAACGGGCCAATGTTATGTTTATTGTGAAACAACAATAATCCTAATTCCCAAGATATAGGCCAACAAAATAACTGATAACGTAATAATCTATTCTGATATACCGCTGTTTCACAAAGCTAGACATAACGTCTGTTGGCGGATATTAATAAACTGTAATGGCTCACTACTAAACGGATTTTTATGACCATATTTAAGGATATTTGACCCCAAAACTGGGCTATAATGCAGTTGGTACACGTCCTGCGGTGTTACACGCACCCTGCTTCGACGTGTCCCATAAAATACAGTTACAGGCCTTACGGGGGGCCAAATGTGACCACAAAAGGCACATCAGATGTTTACAACAAGAGTTTTCTTTGAGGACATACACGTGAGCCGCATTTGTGAAGGTATCGTTAGTGCAATGATCCCGGTTAAGAGGCTGCGGTCACAGCTTGTCGCTATAAACACATCTGCGGTCTATGTGGTTAGAAAGAAAGGAGAAGAATCTAAGCAATAGTTGTTGTCAAGGAAACTATTTCATTGTAGAGGATGGAAAGTGCGGATCTTGAGAGGAAATCCCACACGTTTGTTGTTTGTTTATCCAGCTACAATCTCATTGAGTACTATGTATTCACAATGGCATACAATAACGCCACATAGACGCCAGCACAATCATCGCAGACCGTAATTCAGTAACTGCTAAGATTTTATCGGAGCAAAAATAAGTATGAGCTCGGCTGTTAATTGGTACAATTGGGTAGCAAGTAATTATGTCAAAGCTTTTGAACTACGTGAATTATTTGAGGACAAATTGTTGTGCATTCGCGAAGAAATATTGGAGTTAATTGGAATTGAGCTGCGTCCGTGTCAAGGACTCCAAGGAATTAGATTGATGAGGATCTCTTTGTTGACCATTTGCGAATCAGTGGACTTTTGACAATTATTTCACACGCCAGCGAATTTTATGTTCTGCGCTATTTAATTAACGAAGTTTCTTGGTCTCATGACAGCCAATTATTCCCAATGGAAAGAAAAGAATATGTAACCGGTAATTTTGCCAACAGCAAATTCAAGTACCTAATGAATGAATAATCGTATTGCTATTTACTACACACAAGAACCAAAATGGTATAGGCGGACACCTATAACTTGCCATAATTGCCTAGTTAAGGTCCTCGGTGGAGACGAGCGGGACTTGCGACCGCCGAGCACATCGAGCGCATCTAAATGACATGCTTAAAGCAAGTACCTGGCATAATCACAACGTGGAACGACTGCCGACCAGTGTGTGTTCACGCCTTTAACTTGCTTTGTGGTTATAGGCACAGCGGGAATTAAGAGGGGTCCTTAAAAAGGGTATTCTTTAAATGAATTCTAAATTTTAGATCCACGAGTTGTTCAAGATCTGCCAATAGTGGAATTCGATTGATGAATACTTTAAAACGCGAGAGTGTAAAAAAGTGTGCAAAAGGACCAGTTTCCTTCTAATAATTGGAATAAGAAAACCAGTTCCAAAAGCTGTCGGCACTTCTTCGTATCGTGTGTAGCGAGGATCGCTAACGATTGTGTGAATTACAAGACAGATTAGTTTACAAAGCCGTCTAAACTATCACCAGTCATTCATACTATTTCCATCTTCGCGCTACGCATACCGCATTAGCCGCCATTAACAAAATAAACAGCCCAGCTCACGCTCAAGCGGCTTCATATAAACAAGCTGTTAATTAATATAGTATTCTAAGCACTGGCCGTCACGGAAGTTTTGTTTTAGAAGCGCTAATGGTGGCCACTGATGGATTGTTGCGAAACAATGGCGAATCAATAGGAAATTAGGAGGAAAAATTTTAATTGTTGTAAT
Organism: Helicoverpa armigera; assembly: GCF_030705265.1. Lineage (NCBI taxonomy): Eukaryota > Metazoa > Arthropoda > Insecta > Lepidoptera > Noctuidae > Helicoverpa > Helicoverpa armigera. Next base: position 9,039,016 of record NC_087144.1, read on the forward strand.
TTGATGCTTTAGCTGCGCATGAAGTAAGGCCACCTTAATCATAATGATCGAATTAAAAACTGCTTTCAGTAAATACTATGTACAAAATTCCATTGCAATTTTGTAAGACTTTCTAAGTATACTAGAGGATCACAGGAAGACTGCATCTGCACAAACTTGTTTCAGAAACACTTAAAGCATTTCCGATTGTGAAAGTGTTACTCGTAAATGATGCAGGTGTTGGCTATATCCAGCTAACTAAATCCATCGGTTCATTCATACATGACCGCGCTTGACTTCATTCAGTTTCTAGTCAATAAGCTTTGGAAAAGCGAAATGAAACTACGTTGTAGCTCTAATTAGTCTTTGTTTTGGATAGGAAAATTGACAGAGCATACCTACGACATGACGTTATTTCAACTAATTGACAGGGTTGTGGCATTAATCTAACGTAATAAACTGTAGTGGACAAAATTCGTCATGTCATTGAACTGACCTACACGCAATCATTCAAACAATTACTTCGTTCTAGGTACTGCTTTTTATACAAAAAACTTTATCTTAGTATAAAACTCAGTAAATACAAGAGGTATGACGACATTCTCTCAGCCAAGTCAAGTGGTTTTTATGAGAACGATGCGCTGTCATTTTACGAATTTTAAATCCAACTTTATTGCAGAGATGGAGTTCTGACTTGCATGTTGGAGACTCTTGAGTCTTGAGGCCTCACGTTATATTAAAATTAAAGTACGATACATAATAACGTAAATAAGATACGTGTGAGTCATTTACACTTTTTGTGCTAAAGGATCAATATAAGTGTAAAATCGTGACGACCGACATTAATACATGACGAACTTTCTATAAAAACTTCAATTCTGACGAATTTTTTTACACATTGACCGAGTGTTTTGACAGTTTTGAACCCTTCAAAGCTTTCATAAGAGCGTATTTCTGCCTGTGGAAAAAAAATGTCGCGTGGTTTTAGGTGGCATCTTTTGTACCGGTAGTTGTCAATTGTTTCCTGTCGCTCATATACCTAAAACGGTAAATGAAACACTCATGATACTAATCTCGTTATGACTAATTACAAAATTAAATCACGGTCCTGTATAGCTGACGACTTACCGGAACAGATGAACTAACATGCTCGGAAGCCCGGAGGTCAGACCAACGTACCTACCATTACTCACAAATCATATAATCTGTGTTATAAAACTGATATCATGACATTATTTCTATTTATGTATATGACATGTAGTGTAAATGATGTTGAACCGGTTCTCTTGGTTTCGATACGAATTTTAAAGAATTGCTGGTTTGGTGCTATCTACATAATTATAACCACGAAATATTTTTTGGCCAGTAAAAGATAAGGCAGTGCGTTCAGTATAAAATATAGCTTTGGCAATTATTATGTAGGCATCCACGGAGTATTCAAATGTATTCTATCGTACCTATAAGTGATTTTACGTAAATGCGTTTACGAAGACATCTAAGTGCGGATATTATACAGTTTTCTTCATAGACATCTGATTATTACATGTGTCTGCACGAGGAAATACACTGATTTTACAGCATGTAATATTCTACATACCATCCGCCGCAATCGAGCAAAAAGTCCAACAAAAGAGAACAAAGCAATAAAAATATACGACATCGAGATACAACGTTACACATTGTAATAAAAGCTAAAAAAACAAGCGCACGAGCAGTTGTGATTCGCTGCGGCCATCATGCATTTACAAATGGAGCATTTTTATATTAGGCAATCACAAAACCTGACATGATGTCATGAGGAAACCGCGGCCATGTCTTATCAGCATGATGTCACCGCAAAAAGGTCGAGGTTGGCTTGAACTTGATTTCTAAACTATTATATTTCTTCTTTATACAAGCCAGTGATTGTAACTAAAAGGTTATTGACTGGGAAGGCTGATAAGGTTTTTTTTTTCAAAGGTTATGTGAACCCTTATTGATAAGGTTGAATAATGGAATGTTTGATGTCAGCATTTTAAATAAACTGATAAATACTTTCTTAATTATGACATTATTCTGTTTAAGTAATTTGTTTTTATTTTAACTGAAATACTTAGCATTCTTGATACTTTTCATGGGTATCTTTATTTCTGATAGAAAAAAATAGCTTACAAAGTAAAATGTATGTAAATATTAAATTTTCAAGGTTGTATCACCATAGAAGGCTGTACTGCAATGATTAAGCATCATTGTGTCTACTATGTAACAATACTAACATTGTACTTGTGTGGAGTTGTGTATATACATCCATAAACACAGCTGTATGCACGTTTATTTATTTTGCAAACTAGAGTTCAATCTGTTAAAAAAGTTATTACACTCTGAAAAGACCTCTCAATTGCAGAAAGCGAGCACTTTAAGTGCTCTAAGTTAAAAATAATAGAAGTCATTACATTTTGTCATCCAAAACGACTGTTTTGTCGTTTTGGATTATCTTATTTGAAAAGATCTTACATTGTTAAGAAGCTATCCCTGAAATGGGATGTAGGTGAAAACTCTGGAAGCAGCTAGTTTTATTAAACTTACGATCCCAATTGCAGTAAATAATTATACCATAACATAGTTTAAAATGCAATCTACCAGTAACTACCACATTGAGCTTATTAATTTTCCACCCAATCTCACAAATTAATGACATTTTAAAATTATTGTGTAAAATAAATGAGGGCCTCAAACATAATGCTTTGATAAGCACACAATAAGCCTGATTTGCGTTTAATTGTAAATATAATTAGGTATGAAATGAGTAACAATACCAACATTATCCTTAAAATATATTTTTCATACACATTTGTGTACTATAACGGGAAAGGATATTTATAAATAGCCATGATAAAAATAAATTGGTTTGTAAACTTAATATTTCAATAACTATAATATGTTTCATATATGTTTAGATTAATTGTAATGTAATGTGTACGATGTTTTTAACTCAATCACCGAAAGACATAATATACAGTTCATGTCAAAGAAATGTTCTTTCGATTTTTATTTCATCAATATGACTACAATTGATGCTAATGACTTTATATCCTACATAATAAGTTAGTCTAATTAGCAAGTATTCTGCTAATGAACTTATTACAAATTACACAGAACAGATCAGATTCTAGTAAGTAGATAATGATTTTAAGAGATTAATAAATTTACCAGGTATTGTGTTTCATTATCTTTTGTATACTAGATTGTAACACTTGTCTCTTAGTATTTTAGTGGAATATATATAGTGTTAGAAACTTTTTAGAGCATTTTACTGGTGTTTATGACAAAATAAGTACTCTTAAAACCATCTGCAGCCTCCCAAAACATTTCCTAGCAGTCTAAAACAGCTTTTAACTGTGTATAAAAGTGCAGCGATGTGAAACGTGCCAAAGTTGTAAACAGTTCGCGTCTCAGTACCAGCCTACTGGCCAAAAGTGGGACAACCGGCACCGCGCCCAGGAACCCCGCCCGCTCACCGCGAACGCATTCCAATAAGAAAAACAACTTTTTTACTACACAAACTCTTCACGAAAACTACATTATCTTATCCAACACGTCTTTTACTCCATCTAAAACAGTTTATACAACTTAGCGACATCGACAAAGCAACGGAAACGCAAAAACAAGCCGTTGCTACCTTCGTATGTTCGTATGCCGCTGCAAAACGGTATTACGGTAAACAAGTTTTCAATGAGAATTGCATAAAAATTACCTGTTGATCAACAAGATCCCATTAAACACTGCACCGGCGACTCCAGAGACCTGTAGATTTTGCACTCGATGATTTTTCAGCACGTAAACACAACGGTCTCACAAAAGGAAGAACTGGTAATAACACAACCACGAATCCACCTTTAGACGCACTGTATCACAATACACCTTTTGTGTCCGGTGATGAGTTTATTATGTGAATAATTCGCACTCGGACTGTCTACAACAATTTTCATTCATCGCAAGGTGAAATCATTCGAGGCGAGTGGCAGTTGGTGAAGAAACTACGAGCGCGGGCGGCAGGGAGCGCGCGCGTCATCCGCCATATTGGAGGATTACGTCATTCTGTCGTTATTTCTTTTTTACATGAGTAAGCTTGGAAAACTGGTTTTTCTACCAAGTTGGTAACGGCTCTTTACATTTCGTATTGGTTGTTCCTGTAAGTGTATCCGAATACGTTTTATTCCATTCGTTCTTTTATATCATTCTTTTTAGTTCATTCGTTCAGTGAGTATTGCCAGTTAACAAAATTACTTACAAATAAGAGGTAAAAATATTTATTTTGGTTATCGTAGTAGGTATTCGTCGAATATTGTGTTCTGAGAGAGAACACACAAACACTTATGTTGAAATTGTTACATTTTGTTGAGATAAAGCGTTTTTAATTTTTAACCTACTTCAAACACGAAACAGATTCTTCTGAACAAATCAATTTTTTTGCTAGATCCAAAAAAATATACTTTGGTCGTAGGGATATTTTATTCATAAGACTGACAATCTCTATTTTAAAGTGTCAAAATTGATAAGATTGTGGACTATGTGTCATCGTTTTGTTGTTTAATTTTATAAATAAATTGCAAAGTTAATCTTACATTACGAATAATTGGATACAGGTTTTGAAAAAAACATTACTGGGCTTATTATTTTCTTGGGAGCTTAGGCTACAAAATGCAAGGTAATTGTTTTCGTCATATTTGACCAAAAATGTCTTTGTTTTTAGTTTTCTAATGTAATTACTAATTTTCAGACACAAGACCAGAGTTATACGAGGAGGTGAAGCTCTACAGAAATGCTAGGGAACGTGAAAAGTAAGTGTAACTCCTGCGTCATTATTTGTAAAAATTATCAACTTGTAACTCTTATTTTTTCCTTGTGACTGAGATAACATTATTTTTTATCCTCTGGTTAAACAAAACTTTATCTTTTTCAATATTTACATAGCTTTAACTTCATATTTCAATGTTCATGCCCAATGCGTCATGTACATATGGTAGAATATACTTTAATCAATTGCAAAAGGTACAGGATATCCTGTTTAACAGAAATTAGATTAGAGTATTACTAAATTAAATTGCCTTACAAAACACTCCATAGAATAAACAATGATTCATCTGGTGGCAGTTCCCAGCTAAACACATAGGAAATGGTGAAGGGCAGTGTGTTTGGAGCTTTATTTAATAAAATTGACCTTTCTAATCCTAATGGCTAATTATCATACACCAGCTGTTTTCCCATGGTTTCATCCATCTCCCATTGGAACTTCTTTCTATAATGAAAAAAAATATAGCACAACATATAGTAATTATTCAAAAGGTTTAGTGGTTTTGGAGGTTCCCCCTTTCAATATAATATAAATAAATAAGACTTTTATTCATGCCCGTAGGCACGACAATATGGCAGAGTTGTATGCCGTAGTCAGCACATTACAGCACCTGGAGAAGGCGTACATGAGGGACTGTGTGCGCGCTCAGGAGTACACTGCGGCGTGCAGCCGACTCCTCGTACAGTATAAGGTGGCCTTCAAGCAAGTGCAGGCTGATGAGTTTCCTAACATTGAGGCTTTTGTGGCTAAGTATAGGGTGAGTTGTAAGAAATTTAGATATTTAGAGATTGTTTTGGTTAGAAGTCTACACTAATGCACAGTAATACACTAGACTGTGGTTTTATAGGTATTAATTAATAGAAAGAAGCAGTAACATTAACCTCTTGAATGCTGCCAATTAGAGAACAATAGAGAATTGTGAAAACATTGTGTCTCGCATAGATCTGCGCACTGGCATACAAGGGGTTAAGCTAGTTTCTAAATAAATAAATCGTTGATTAAATTCAATACTAGGAAGTTGTACAAGTGATACCACTGTACAATAAAAACGATTGAGAATTCTATCCAAATACTAGCAGCATTGCAGAGATTGCATTAACTGCAAAGATTATTCCTAATATTGATTTTATGTATGTATTTCCAGCTGGACTGCCCGGCAGCTCTGGAGAGGATAAGAGAGAACAAACCAAACCTGATCAAGGATGACAAGGGCAACACTAACAAATACATTGCTGAGATTGTTTCAGTAAGTACATACATTGTGATAGAAGCTTCACCACATTTCATACACTTAGTGATAATACCACTCAAGTATGAGTACCTATACAACTTTTCTAAGTTTGTAAGTATGTCTTCGATGCCAAAGACCAATTAAAGGTCATGGAACACATCTTGAGGAGACCTAGACTATCATATCCGAAATCACTGACCTTTGCCTTGAACCTTGACTGTGAATTTTTCCCAAAGGTGAAAATGGTATTTATTTCTTACTGCAATCTGTTATCACAGTCTTAACATATATTTTTCACTACCAGCTTTTCATAACCCTGATGGACAAGCTCCGCCTGGAGTTCCGCGCGATGGACATGATACAGCCGGAGCTGCGAGACCTCCGCGACACCATGGACCGCCTCATCATGCTGCCTGAGGACTTTGAAGGAAAGGTCAAGGTACGAACAGCTTCTCTTTGATAATCCGAGTTTAGACAGCTTGTTGGCCCCAGCATCTGTTCTCTCTAAGGAGATCAATCAGTTGCTCGGGACATAATGTTCTCCCAGCCGATTATCTACGGCGGCTGTTCTCATGTGAGGGGATTAGCCAACTGTGCAGGATATAATATTATAATGTACATACAAGCATTACCAGACATAATGTGTGTGTATCAATCACCAACTTCCAGACTCCATTTACAGCAGTCACGCTAGACGACTACTTGACCAGCTCTTCTTTTAATGGCTAGGTTCAAAACAACATTAATAAAAAAAATTGAGATTTTCTTAATTGACATAATCATACATGTGCATCACATTGTCCTACAGGTACAATTAGTATCAGATGTTCATTCAATGAGTTTTTTTTATCATTCTTTATCTTTCCCACAGGTACAAGAGTGGGTAGACAAGCTATCAGAGATGTCGGCATCGGACGAGCTGTCAGAGAGCCAGGTGCGACAGCTGCTGTTCGACCTGGAGACCTCGTACGGAGCCTTCAACAAGTTCCTGCACAAGGACTAGAGAGATATATCAACGGTAAGGATATTTCTTTAATCAGCCCTTCACTAAGCAGCTCCAAGACTCGTCAGTTCAATGTGTGTTTATGTGATGCTGAATAATTTGTGTGTTTTTGTGAATGTGCCTAGACAGACTATGTGGCTGAAAAATTAACTTAATTTTGGAATAGACGAAAATAAAACAAAAAATTGAGCAAAATTGCAGTTTATGACAGGTGCAATCACCCGCTTCTCTTAAGAACTACTTCGCGCATCCGGATAAAAATTATCCTATACTATAGTCTTCCTTGATAAATGAGCTTATCAAACACCTAAATTTTTTATTTACTCAAACAAATAGAAAAACTTTTCAGCTTTATAAAATCAGAAAAGCAGTATTTTTAGCAGGCGTTCAGAAAACACGTCTGTAATATTTATATTTGCGCCATTTATATTTCCTTCTCGTTTCAGATGTGACCCGGCTCAAAAGCGTTGTGCATATTCACTGTAGCTTGTTATGTGTTTATATAAACTTATCATGTATACCTAAATTATGCCTCAACTATATTATTGTAATGTTTAAGTCTTGCATATCGATATTTTTAATATAGTTCGTTGGCACTTCTGTCCTATATTGACTTTAATTCACATGATAATTGAAATATCATGCTTTTAACGCGGTTACACAAAAAATACAAATATCCGAATTGAGGACTTCCTCCTTTTTTGGAAGTCCGTTAAAGAAAAGAGGTTAACTTTATAGATACATATTATTGTGATTATATCTCATCATTACCTTTATCTACTTAGATCAAAATAAATATTTAAAAAGTTCTGATAGAAAGAAAGAAATAAATTTTATTGCGCAACAATAGACGCATACACACACTTAAAATTAGGCACATTATACAGAAATATAACAACATATTGATGACAACATAGCAACGCAATAAACGAAGATTTAGGTTAAAAATATATTCTTCGTAAGACCCATAGTAGAGTAATTCAAAAGCGTCATCTGTGAGTTTATTTATTTGACTGGGTATCATTATAAATGCACTTTGAATATATCTAAAATGTAGATCTTTTATTCTTGATCAAATAAAACTGTATTATGTTAAGAAAATTCTCGGTTATTTGTTGTGAACTCAACAAAGTCACGATGTTATAGAATAGACAACTTGATGTCGTTATATTTAAGCGAATTTATTACAAATAAATTTTATATTCCACGTCCATATTTTGTTTTATTTCAAGTTCTATTTAGCCAAAAACATTATCAGCCTATATACATTTCCTTTTTTTTCTGTTTTCAGTAGGAATTCTAAGCTTATCCAATACACCATTTGCTTATGACATTAAATACTTTTTATATTCCACCTAACATTGATGCGTATCAGAAATTAATTAAGAAAAACAGTTACCTTTGCCTTATCAAGTTTTTATATGCCTGTAGTAGAAACTTTGCCAAATTAGCCTTTATGGATTAGGAAAATAGAAGTATTTTCCTTTTAGCACATCTTAGTAACGAACTTTTATGACTACATAGTAAACTTCTTGATTTTTTTCCTGTAAGTGAACTTAGTTGGCACAAAACATTATTTCAACGAAGAAACAATCACATTTATTAATTAATGTTACTAAATAGTAACATATTTCATTTTCTTAAAAAATCAAAAGTTAAACGATGATGCGATTTATGAGTAAACTGTGTATGTCCCTAGTGGTATTATTTGCGTTAATACGCCTTTACCAGGTGAGTAAGCGAATAACATAGGTAATCTTAAAAATATTTGATGATCAACAACTGACTTGATTAATTAGGTCTAAGTAGGACTAACCACGCACGATTCATAATTTTTGATGGTCTAGGTATTATTAGCATAGGTTAAGACAAGTTTAAGACGATTCTCCTGCGAATAATGGAATATAAAAATAATTGGCTGTTTTCTACCACCCAACAATTTTTCTCCCACCCAGTGTACCAATAGCAATGCATTCTTAAAAATGGATAAGAAATACTACCTCGTCTCGGAAGCTTACAACATGGCGAAGAATCTCTTCAACCAGGGTCGGAACAACTACATCAGTTTGAAGAGCAAGTCCTTGAAAACCATCGATACTTTCCTAGATCTGGTGTATATCATGAATGATGAAATGTCCAAGGAGTTGAGGAGTGCGGTCCTCAAGTTTTACAAAGTGAAATACTTGCACGATTTCACTAATTATATTATTAGTATGGAAGAGGTACGTATTCAGTTAAAGATTTGCAGTCTTTTGCGTTCATCATCATCATCATCAGCCTATCGCAGTCCACTGCTGGACATAGGCCTCTCCAAGTGCACGCCACTGAGATCGATTTTCGGCTTCTTTTGCGTAGTCTTTATCTTTACCCAAATAAGTTGGGTCCGCTTTCAGTCTAACTGGAAGCAGATGATGCTGAGCTAGGAGCAACTCCCAATCTGAGATCCTTAACCCAAGTATCTACCTCGGTTCTTCAATACCGAACATGAAAGGGGCGTTTTGGTGATGCTAGCATTTTTGATAGAGATTTTGACTTTGATCCCCTTCTTTTCAACCCGTGACGCTCTGTCCAACGTGCTTTCCAAGGCAAAGAACTCGTTACAAGACGGATGTTCACCCTCAGATGATAGAAATAGTGGAGCACTGCCTGATGGACCCGATGGAGAAGCTGGAGCAGATCCGCACGCAGTTCCACGACGTCATCAAGAACTTCCAGGACGTGAGGAACTTCGAGTCGGTCAACAAGTGCCATAAGGAACTGCCTGACGAGGTCGCTGCGGCGCACTGCTTGCTGCATCAAGCGGTTCTGTAAGTCAGAAGTCTGGCAATCTTAAGCGAAATAACAGATAGGCCTTCTCGCCTAAATAGTGGGCAGCTATTAGAAGGTATGTAGGGGACATGACAGAGCCATATGGTCCTTTCACTACTTTACTCATTCTATATAAGAAATGTACATATGTACATATACCCCTGCTTACTTTATGTATCAGCCACAAGGATGAGAGCACCACCACCATGTCGCTTGTTTTAGTAATCTGCACCCGAATCCCAGTACCTCAAAAACCTGTGATGTAGGATCACTGGTGTAGTGTATGTGAGTGAAAGAGAAGGAAGCATTATGTCATCTCTGGCGCGCGTGCGGCCGTACACGGCTCAGTCAGCTGTGGACGGTGAAGTGAGAGGGCACGCGCGACTAAGAGCTGACAATAGGTATTGAAGGATATACTACATTTTGGCGACGAGGAAAATTAATTCTTGTGAGTAATTAAAAACAAAAAAAAAAAAGAAAAAGTATGTGCTGTGTTTAAAAGCAAAAGGTTGTGGAAATGGGTGTGTAATGTTTAAAAGTAAAATCCGTAGACATTTGTTTTATTATTGTAGGTATTTAGTAATCTTAATTCAGAACGACTACATCACGTATTTGTGTTTTTGATGTTTATTCGATGTTGTTTACTAACTAAGTGAATCGCAGCTGCGCCGATCAACAGTTGTTATTTTATATCCACCTACTCAAAGTTGTTATGCATGATTTTTGTTCCTCGGCGCGTAGGTAAGTAGATATTGACTGATTTTTAAACTATTGGGACGATTTTCATAGGTTTGTACTTACTTGGTAGTCGTAAGTTTTACCGTAGAGTTTTACGGGCCGTTAGTTATTGCCCGTGGGTTTTTTCGTGTGAAGTAGGTATATTGGAGTTAAAATTGGAACGATTATGTTCTGACTTTCATGCAAATCTGTAAAGCGGGTTCGGAAACAAGAAGGAACAAACATACACACTCACGTTCACGTAAAATTTGTTTTTTGCTTTGTATACTGGTAAATTATGTGTTATAGTGAAGTGATGGGTGATTATCATATTATGAACATAATAATAAAATCTTTGTTTTGCACCACGAGGCCTGGTTCGATTCCAGGTTTAAAATGTGTGCATAGGTACTGTTGAAATGTATAAAGATGTAGGTATGATCTTATTTCACCTACCCTACGGATGTCTAATTATTTATTATTTTATGAAGTACACGGGTTTTGAACGTGATTTCTTTAAACTTCAAAATGTACGAGTGATGTTACCAGATGATGCCTGGTAGTCCGCAAACAGGTGATGCCTGTAAGGACTTTGTAAACTAATTATATACGGGCTGTGTGCCTGTAAGTACCAAATGCGATGTAATTGAGGTATATGAGAATGTTGATGTAGAAGCTATAAGGGTGAAGCCCTTACCGTGATATTTGTGCGGGTGGTGCCCTTGACGTATTGTTTTTACGGGTGACGCCCGTTTACTGAAGATTAATAACAGTTTACATGGTGTTGAAAAGAGAGGTTGTAAGGAATGAATAATGAATGTGTCAGGTTGTTCAAAGGATGATGCCCATTTGGTAACCAAGATGAGACATTCTTTATTCCTTTCCTTGTTCACAGATTAAATAATGTCAAGTCTTACATTAGAAAAATTCGAGTGCGATGGCGAAGCAGGTTCTGTTGGAGCTAGATGGGAACGCTGGAAGAGGGGTTTATATATTTACCTGGAAGCTGCAGATGTTACTACTAGTTCTAAAAAACGCGCAAGTTTGTTACATTGGGGAGGACAAGAACTTCAAGAAGTACTGTTTAATATACCCGGTGGCTACATCACGTCGAATGAAGCTGGTCAAGACAAAGATGTATTTGAAGTAGCAATAAAAAAGTTGGATGAATACTTCGCACCCAAGCAAAATAAACGATATGAAAGACATCTTTTCAGACAAATGAAACAAGAAGAAAACGAGAAATTTGAGAAGTATTTGGTTCGTCTGAGGCAACAAGCGCTAAAATGCCAATTTACGGATGTGGATGACAATTTAATTGATCAGATAATTGAGAAGTGTTCATCGGAAGAACTGAGGAAGAAAGTACTTCGTGCAGGAGAAAAAATTACATTAACTGAAGTGATAACCGAGGCAAATACTTTAGAAGTAGTGGAACGACAATTGGGTGATTTTAGCCAGAAAGGAAAGGACACTGTAAGCAAAATTGAGATACGAGAGAAGGACAAGCCATTTATGAAGAACAATAAAAAGGAGTGTTTCCGATGTGGTAGCTGGAATCACCTAGCGTATGATGCGAAGTGTCCAGCTAAAGGTAAAATTTGTATCAAATGCAAGAAAGTGGGACATTTCCAGGCTCAATGCAGAGGAACGGGCCAAAAACGAAGTCATGAAGAAGCGAACAAAACAGATAGAAGCGCAGAGGCGAAAAGAAAGAAGTCAAATCACAAAGTCGAAGATATAAAACAGGCGAATGCGATAGAAGATAAAATCGATTACGTTTTTAATGTTCTGCATAATGATACGCTCGCTTGTCATGTGGGCGGAACTCGAGTAGAGATGCTCATTGATTCAGGATGTCAACATAACTTAATAACAGATAAAACTTGGAAAGAAATAAAAGAAAATGTTTTAAAGACAGGAAAAGAAATAAAGAATCCAGGAAAGACATTCGTAGCATATGGATGTGAAGTCCCTCTCAAACTATTGACGTCCTTTACTGCGGATATCCGTGTTGGAACAAAATCACAAAACGCTACCTTCTATGTAATAGAAAAAGGGACACGTAATTTACTAGGCAAAATAACTGCTATTGCATTAGGTGTGCTAAAATTAGGATTGGACATAAACCAGGTTGAGATGACACCCTTTCCAAAATTCAAAAATGTTCAAATACAAATACCAATAGATAAGGACATAAAGCCAGTCATACAACCTTACCGACGTATACCAATTCCCTTAGAAGAGAAGATCAATACCAAAATAGACGAGCTACTACAAAAAGATATTATAGAAAAGGTAGAAGGACCGTCAGAGTGGATATCCCCGGTAGTGCCGATTTTAAAAGCAGATGGCGATGTCCGTCTCTGTATCGACATGAGACGCGCAAATTTGGCAATTAAGCGAGAAAATCACCCATTACCAACGATGGAACAGCTGCTACCGAAGATCCAAAACGCTAAAATGTTTAGCAAATTGGATATAAAAGATGCTTTTCATCAATTGGAGCTTATGCCCGACTCACGACACATTACCACATTTATTTCTGGCAAGGGATTATATCGTTTTAAAAGATTAATGTTTGGAATAACCTGTGCGCCGGAGATGTTTCAAAAAACACTCGAAAGAGTGTTAATAGAATGTGAAGGGGTCGTTAATTTCATCGACGACATTTTAGTTTATGGAAAGGACAAGCAAGAACATGACAGACGATTACAAAAAGTAATAGAAACATTAAAGGCAAATGACATAATGTTAAGGGAAGATAAATGTATCTACGCAACAACGAAAGTCCAATTTCTAGGACACGAATTGTCTGATGAAGGAGTTCGGCCACTAGATAAATATTTATCGGCTATAAAAGATTTTAGAACCCCGAACAATATTTCGGAACTGCAAAGCTTTTTAGGGCTTATTAACTATATTGGAAAATGGATTCCAAATATGGCTACCCTCACAGAGCCATTAAAGCAATTGCTTCGCCAAGGGTCAGCCAGAAACGCTGATATTAGGGATTGTTGGGGGAAAAGTCAGCAAACAGCCTTTTGTGCTTTAAAGGCTGCTTTGAGTGACATACCAAATTTAGGGTACTACAATGTAGACGATAAAACCATGGTATTTGCAGATGCTAGTCCGGTCGGACTTGGAGCAATTCTGGTACAGACAAATGAAAGTGGTCCACGCATTATTGCGTTTGGAAACAAAACACTTAGTGATTGCGAACGTCGGTATTGCCAAACCGAAAAAGAGGCTTTAGCACTGGTGTGGGCGGTGGAGCACTTTCATATGTTTCTGTACGGCAAGGAGTTTGACTTAATCACTGACCATAAGCCTCTTGAGGTCATATTTGGTCCAAAGTCCAAACCCTGTGCACGGATAGAACGTTGGATACTGAGACTTCAATCCTATAAATATAATGTTATATACCGTCCAGGAAAAAATAACATAGCCGACCCCTTGTCCAGATTGTGTACATTTAAGCATGACGAAACTAAGCAAAAAGATTACGTTCAGGATATAATTGACCATGCTAGACCAATAGCCGTATCGTTAAAAGATATTGAAGAACATTCGAAAACCGACATTGACATACAAAAAGTAAAACAAGGCATATATAACAGGAAATGGGATGATTCAGTGAAGAGCTACAAACTGTTTGAGAACGAGTATTGTTTCTTTGGGGACATATTGCTAAGAGGCACTAAAATAGTTATACCAGAACAATTACGACGACTTGTTTTGGACGCTGCCCACGAGGGCCATCCTGGAGTAGTCGCAATGAAGCTGAGACTTAGAGCGAAAGTGTGGTGGCCCAAGTATGATAAGGACGTGGAAAGATTAGTACGATCCTGTAAAGGGTGTACACTAGTATCGGCACCAAACCCTCCGCACCCACTCAAAAGGAGAGAATTACCTACCCAATCCTGGGTTGATATCGCTATAGATCTTTTAGGTCCATTATCAAGTGGCGATCACCTATTGGTGGTAATTGATTACTACTCCAGGTACAAGGAAATTAAAACTTGTCGAGACATAAGCAGCAAGGAAATGATCCGCTTACTAAAAGAGATTTTTAGCCGTCTAGGACATCCCGTTTCCATTTCTTCTGATAACGGAAAGCAATTCATTAGTGCAGAGTTCAAGACTTACTGTCTTGAAAATGATATAAAACTGTTCAATTCAATACCTTACTGGCCACAACAGAACGGGGAAGTGGAGCGACAGAACCGGGATATCCTCAAGCGTCTCAAAATATGTCAAGTGGAAAGAAAAAGCTGGAGAGAAGCACTGGTAGAGTACTTGACGATGTACAATAGCACCCCACATAGTGTGACTGGAAAATCACCGGCAGAGCTATTTTTTCAAAGGAAGTTTAAGGACAAGATCCCCATGATAGATTATGCTGAACAAAATGTTGAAGATTTTGACGTAAGGGATAAAGACAAAGAACAAAAAGAAAAAGGGAGAGAATATGCTGATAAGAAACGAAGAGCACGTGAAGTTGAATTAGAGATAGGAGATAAAGTGTATGTTAAGAATACCAATAAATCTAACAAATTGAGTCTAAATTTTGATACTACTACTTATACTGTAAAATCTAAAACCGGTGGAGACGTAGAAGTACAGAATGATGAAACTGGACAACAGTTTAGACGAAACATACTGCATCTAAAGAAAGTAGAGGGGGAATGGAAATCGATGAATAAAGAAACCGAAGGACAGCATTCAGAAATTGCAGTAGAAGAGAGTTCTGAAGAGGATGTGAGAGACGATGAGACTAATTACTAACAAGACCAGAATTAAAGATACAATGAGGAGATTGATGTTGATTTAAATCAGTAATTAGGAGTATAATAAAACTAGTAATTATTTTATTGATTGATCTTTCATTGATTTAAAAAAAAATAATAATAAGGAAGGGATGTAGTGTATGTGAGTGAAAGAGAAGGAAGCATTATGTCATCTCTGGCGCGCGTGCGGCCGTACACGGCTCAGTCAGCTGTGGACGGTGAAGTGAGAGGGCACGCGCGACTAAGAGCTGACAATAGGTATTGAAGGATATACTACAACTGGTTTTTGAGGTACTGGATCATTCATTTGTAGGTGGATCCTTTACCTCATATCCTAAATAATGGGAATACATAGGTATTCGCAGCCCCACGAGCAAAAAATCCAACACCCCTATGCGATTTTCCAGCTTCAACGAAACAATGCAAGAAAGCCTAGTAACAATAGTGGAAATAAAGACACGCCAACACGCACAAGACATGAACTCCTCACTATACAACGTTCAGACGTGCATCAACAACTTTGTGCCGAAGTTCTTCGAGCAGCTGATGCTGGACGCGTATACGGACAGGTGTGGCTACCTGAGGGTCGTGAACGCGTCTATAGCAGACCTCGTGAGGGACAAGTGGAGGGGCAATGAAACTGTCTTCCCTGAGAAGTGGAGCCCTCTTGTTAGACTGCTGAAGGAGAAGTAAGTTTTTGTATCAGTTGATTGTAAGTTTTTACCCACTGTACTGGGCCTGTGGGATTATTGGAACGAAACCTATTCATAATGTAAAATCTTCGTATATCCAGAAATAATATAAATATTGATCTTCTTGTTTGTTACAGAACCAAACAACCAATCAGTGCGCTAGAAGAACCGTTACATTTGACTTTATTCGCGGCAAACCTATCGTCCCAGGATGTTGTTAGAACTTTATACAAATGAAATATGTATATTTCTGCAGTTGTACCTACTTGTATCTATCCCTATGATCCTCATCCTATTTAATAGTATAGGTAATTCAAATGTGAGTAGGTAAGTTATGAGAGCGTGAGTGTTTAAAAAACTTAACGTTGTTCCCACAGGACAGCGGGTAACAGCATGTTGGAAAATGATAGTTAAGTTAATTTGTACGTTCAAATAGGAATAGATTATAATAATCATTGAATGGAATTCGAATAAGTGGGTGGCTCACGTTGATCCCTAGGAAATAAAGCACGTTTTGCTCGTGTAACTTTTGTTTTAATTACAAACATGTATCCATATAGCAAGATGATAAGGAAAGGAAATACGTAATTACAAAAAACATTTATTCGAAACTAACGATACGAATCATTACGAATGACATGATTGGCTGTATGTCACGATTTGTGGTTGCCTTTGTTGCTTACTAGAAAAAAATACTAAATGACAGCCAGGATCTGTCACAAAAACGCGCGTTTATTGTTTGTTGTGGAATCATGTTTTCGTGAATTTTAATCGAAAAATTAAGCAAAGAATCTCTCAAAATGACTAAAACAGTGCGTGAACTGCTCCAAAATGGGGCTTCGTATGATGAAACGGATCGAATGCCGGACAAAATAACCATAACAAACTTGGATCTCTTCATGTACATGGTAGCAATTATTGGTCATTTTGTGGACTTGGGGCTGGATATAAACGTTGCTGTAAGGTATTCTATAGCCAGGAAGATGACGGAGTTTGGGTGGACGCTGGCGTTCATCCTGGTGCCTGCATTCATTAATACAGCAGTCTCTATTCGAATGTGAGTACCTTTGTTTACCATTTTATCTCTCAAAACTTTGATAAGAGTTTTAATTTGGTATTCCTTTGTCTTAGGATTAAAAGTAATCCTGAAATAATACGATAGTAATGTTGAAAACATTATGTTGAGAGTTATTTTTAGTAAGCAAGGCTCATCTGTTATCCTCATTCTCTGTTTATTTTTGTTATTTCCTTTTGACGTTTGTTGAACTTTCAACTGATATCATAATTTAATTTTATCCATTAAATACTAAGTTGTATGCATCAATTTGGATAAGAAAATGGATCTCACTACTGGCTTAACTGGCTATCTAATGAACTCAACTTATTCATGTTTCTTTATCTAAAAATGAAACAAAATCCTACTACTATTACGCACCTAAAAGTTATTAGGAACATATGTCTGAAGCAGTCCTGCAAGTAAAATATTTATAATTTCAGGTATTCCCTGGATAAGAAGCAGGATTCCTTAACAAATGAGTTCACAAAGCGCAAGTGGCTGCGGATCTTCATCTTAGTTTTACAAATGGCGCCCATACTACGGTTCACTGATGCACTTATGTAAGAATACTTTCTTTTTACTGAGAAAATACATAAGCAATTGTGAATGGTGGTCTTTCTTGGGAGAGATCTCAAAATTTGATGCTATGAATCAGCACTGACATTGTTAAGCTGTGTTCATTAAATTACTTTTAATGAACACAGAGTTGATAGTAAATGGAGTTAGTCAGATAATTGACTGGAAGTGTAGTTAGTCTAGTTTTTCTTTACAATTATCAATTAATTTTTATATAGTTTACAGGTATACTTTATCCGTCTTACCACAAAAACTTTTAAACGTCAGTTTTTGCCTTGTCTAAAAAAATGACAAATTATGACGTTGACATATGGTTCATTTTGCAGCCAAAATTTTATTAGACAAGTGTAAAACAGGGTTTAAAGTTTTTGTAGTAAGGCCCTTAGTGTTTAACAATTACTTGAATATATTTCAGCTACGCAATAAAGTCTCGTCGTGCAGAACGCAAGCACGACACAGTGAACCAGCGAGTGTACTACTCCCTGATGCTGAAGGAGGACTCGGACGCCGCTCTGCTGCGTATCTTCGAGTGCTTCCTCGAGGCCGCGCCGCAGCAGGTGCTGCAGACCAGCCTGCTGCTCAGAGCCAACCCTCAGTTCACTGGTGAAGTACTTGCTTTTATGATGACTAGCCTTTTCTCAGTTGAGAAATGGCGGTATGGAGAAAAGCGATTGCGGCCCGACACCCTATGCATAGCATTCGTGCTAATGAGTAAATTACTAAATAGAACCTTTAAATATAATCTATTGAGACCTGTATATATATTTATTTCGAGATATGTTCCAAGCTCTAATCGCCTATATTTGAACCCACAGTCCACCAGCTCCTATCGATCGCATCATCTATCATAGGCATGGGCTGGTGCCTGGCCGCGTACCAGCGAGCCGTCCGCTTCTACCAGCAGGACAAGTACAACATGAGCTGGACTGGCACCGCTCTGCAGACTGTCTGGCACTTCCTTGTTACATGTAAGTGATGATGATGTCCTCCTAGCTGATTATCGGCTACGGCGCCTGTTCTCATGTAAGGAGTTTAGCCAACTGCGCAGGACATATTATAGTGCACGAGCATTTGCTTGGACACAGGTGCACTCATTATTCCTTCACTCTCATAGTCCGATGGGATGGCAATCCGACACGACCAGAGATATATCAGGCGCAGGACCGACATTTACTTATGGTGAAGAAAAAGACATTGGGGAAACCTTGACTTAAAATTAAATCGCTTATAGGAACGAGCTTCATCTCGTTCCTTCATGTCGTCGCATGTCGTCTGATTTGCGGTTTACTTTTCCGTATTAAAAACAAGCTTTACCCCACAATTGTATAGTAAATCTAAGCTGATAACATGTATATTAGTGTCTGATGATATCTATTTGTTCTTTCCAGTGAGCCGTATAATCTCAATCTCAGTGATAGCCTACCTGTATCCTCACTGGACGATCCTGGCCTGCGCCATCCACATCCTCGTCACCGCCACACTCATACAGATCTTCGACCGTTCTCCCTTCTGCTCGCACAACCGCCTCGCAGATATAGCGTTCTCTTTCGCACTCGGCGGCGTCTACCTCTTCACATACATCCTTCCCGTAGAAGGTAAAACGCGATACAGATATGCTATATACTACAGCATATGTTTCATACAAAATGTCGTATGTGGCGCCATCTGGTACACATATGTAACTAATGAAATGAGACGATCTTTTTATTTCTTCCCAATTTTAGCGTTTACTGTAGTTCCTTATGTGGTAGGTTTGGTAGTAATGGTTATTTATTACAGGTTTTTCCATCCTAAGATCAGTAAGCGTGGGTTAAGTGTGACTTTTGTTAACGATAGGGCTCCAGCTGATGTTAGTTAATGTTGGGGGAAGTTATAAATGTAATAATTGTTGCCTTGAGATTGTTGTCAGTAATGTTACATATCAATTTGGTTCATGCCTAATAATAGGGCTCTGATTCCTGTTTGTTTTCCTCAGAAAACGTATTTATGTATTTTTTAGGAACCTTGTTGTTCCATGTTGCTAGTAAAATAAAGAGTATTTCAAATTACTCGAGTAACGCGCTAATAATACCAACGCATAATAAAAATATATCGTCGCAAATTGCGTTAACACTCCATTTGCTATCTACTCCATGCTCAAAATGAGATCTATGAACAATTATTATTTTTGATCAACTAGTGCTTGATTTAGAACAATATATTTTATTATTAAGCAATATTACGTACTTTTACAACTTTTTACTGCATACTAGGTTAATTTAAATTATATAAAGATGGTGATAAATAAGGTATTAAATCGTATTCTGATTGTAAGAGTTACCTTTAGGATTTTGGATCTAGAAAGAATAGTTTTTATGCATATCTTTGTGGATGCTCAATGAAAATCCATATGGGTGCTCCAAAGACTGTCTAGTTTTAAGAATTTTATGAACTTTTCATTTAAAAATAATAAGTAGCCAAGTTTATAACTATTTTGGTACCAAGTAGATATTTTTGTACTTAATACTTATGAAATTTTTTCAGTGAATCTCGAACAATACTCGCCAAATGTTTACAGTTTTACTCCCAGTACATAATATATTTTTAATAAATTATTTTATATTAATTTCTTTGTCTTTTAATACCAATAACCCTACTGAAGAATGTGCAATCAATTATGAAGACAATTGGGAAACGTACAAAATTTAAAACTGCATAAATGACAATAAATCTATTTATTACAATCACCAAATGAACGGCGCGCGTTCCCTCAGTATCCTTAAACCAAATCTATTCCATTCACTCTGGTTAATCCATAACTCTATAGCTGACTCCAAGCAGGACATGACCGCAGCCCCTTTCCAAACTGTGCTTGCAGGATCAATATCTTTCGGTGATGTTACTATCTCCAACTGTTCAGTCTTATAAGTATAGGGAATCTGTAAAGCTAGTCTATTCTGTAGCCATAAGTTCAAGCCATGAACTTTCACACCTCCGCCAACAATTAGAATGTTGCTGTACATTTTCCTCTTCAACTCCTCGTTGGGACAGCGGTCTATGCTTTGTAATATTGCAGCATCTAACGCCAGGACTTGTCCAGGAGCTAGAGCTACCACATCACCAGGTCCACCTTCTAAAGTATCCACAACTATGTCTTCATCAGGGTTTGTTGCCGGTTGATTCTCATTTGTTGCCTCAAACTGTTGGCTTTCATTAGCAGTGGGGTCTGCTGTCTCCCTCTTCCTACCAGTTTCTCTAAGAAACTCTGCATCAAAAGGATCTTCAGGGTCACTTGGTTGTCTGTTCTGGATTTTAGTTGATTTGGAACCAGTGATTTTAAGTAAATCTGTGTAGAACATTGACAAAGGTGATATGATGCATTCATCACCAACTTGCAGAGTATATTTGTTTACTACATCACCTGGATGGTCAACTAGGAATGACTTCTCCTGTGGCCCGCACACATCTAAGTTTACATGGCAGAAATTCTCATACAAGTTCCTCATTAAAATCACATCTCTGGGTATGTTTTCATTCCAGTTTTTATAAGGAAATGCACTCTTATGGAACATCCATGACAAAGCTTGGCAAACATCTCCTGCCCCATAGTCCATTCTTAATCTTGTAGTTTTATGTGATATTCCATCTTCAACACAAGATATTGCAGTTTTCTGGTCTCCAATGTCAACCACACATGCTGAACCAATGCCAGCTCCAAATGTAGCCCCCACACTCTCTTGGACAAAGAAACAGTGGCCAAATCCCAAGTCTTTCAGTAATAATGACATTAAATACTTCAAATGACTCCTGGAGTACAAATCTGGTATAAGGAGTACACATCTGTATTTCACTAGCTCTATGAGAGGTATTCCTAACTTATACTCTATGATAGAACTCCAAATAGTATATAGGTCATTGAGTACAGATGAGATAGAGCCACCAACTTCTGTGTGGATGTTGAAATCACCTCTGCGGTATGGAAAGTGTATGTTATATGGCAGTTCTGGGTCTATATCCAACACTAGATCTCCGATAACAATGTCACAGTCGACCTGAGGCCACGGGTCGCCGTCATTCACGCATTCTGGCAGAGATCGTCGATTAAACGCTGCAATTTGTTGCGGTGGCGTGGCGTACCTGCGGGCTCCGTTCGATTGCACACACGACTGTAATGTGTGGGATATTTGAAGCCGGCATTCTTCCAATTCCTCGATTAATTCCTTTGTTTTTGGCACACTCGGCGGAATGAAGGAGTCTCGGTATATTTTACCACCAGGACGACGTTTTCTTGCTATGCAGTGCAGTTGCTTGACTGGCAGGAGATCTGACGCTCTCCCTATGCGCACGTAAAGTGATCCTGGGTGGATAACTATTATCCTATTAGACGGGAACTGCTGGAAATGCTCCGGGCCCGGTTCAAAGGATGGCATACTCATTTGTAAGCTATTATGGAACTTCTCGATAGATTTAACAGTTACATTGAGTTGTAATTATTTAGAATATTATTCGTACGACCGTAATAAACGCCTCCGACTTTTGTTTAAATTAATTTATTTCGAATTCGGCCTACTGTAAACATAACCTCTTGTTGCGAATTTGACACTTAACATTTTTGAACGAAATTAAGAAATAAAATTAGATAATTCCAAAATTCAAGAAGGAATAGAATATTTTGCTTTTGTTTCTTAGATTTTATTTGAAATGGAAAAAAATAAATACAATATTTAATAATAATTCATGCAGTACCGATAACGCACATTCTATTTGTTAACGTATCCGAAACAAAAGACCGAATGATAAATTGAAACTGTCAAAAAACCGCTGAAAGACAAAAGTCAAAAATTAACAAATGTCATCCGCTATCCATCGTCGTGTCACGAAATCGGAGAAAATAAACACTTTTCCCGATTTATTTATTAAAAAGTAATAAAGAACGACTGTTAAAATGGTGTCGAGGAGTTTAACTGAAGTGTTTGTGTTGATGCGCAACAATGCGATACACAGCCGGCACATATTCGCGGACCAGGCGAGTTGTTTATTGATTAATATTTTAGTCACAACATTTAAATATTAAATGATGCAATTACGAGCGTTAAGCAATTAAGTAGACAGCAATACAGTAAATATTATTTGTACAGAGTCTACATTAATACTCGAAATAAACTTCGGTTTTGCGCGTGATACTGTTTACTCATTTACCGTACATATGATAAGACGTCCCAATTCAAGGTTTAACGTGTTTTCTAGAATACTAAAAAAAGCAGAAAGCAACAAATGAAAGCATGTAAATCGATAATTGTGGTGCTTAAAAATAATTTGAACTTGAAGCTACTTAATTGTAGGTCAGAGCATTAACACAGTGACAGTGTTCAAATAGGTATATCTGTTATGTATTTTCATTTTGAATATAGCGTATATTACACGACTTTCCTATTTACTTTCAGTAATTCAGTATAATCTTCATAAGCCATGTACTGTGTTTTATGTTGTTAATTCTGTCTTAGTTTAATTGCCCAAATCTTTAAACAAATCAATCCACTTGATTGATACTAGTCTACCTCCTATTGATCTAAACGGAATGATGCATACAAATTTTAGACACAAGTACACTTATTTCATAGCACTTATTTCTCTGCATATCTGCCACCTCAATAAATAGTGATTCACACAATATTCTGCGCCTCCATGTAGTTTGGTTTTAACTTTACCCAATATATCAAAACAAATAATAGACATGTTTTTATAATGCCCTTTACAAATAATTTGAATTGATTTATGGTATGTTTTCCTAGAGGGTTTACCCTTTAACATAATTATTCTGATGGGCAGTAATACAGTAACACATTTTGTTGGTAATGTATTGTTTGTACTTCAACAAATGTGAATTTGTTTGTTTTGCTTTTTCTATAAAATGGTTGAACAAATTTAAACGGATATTAGCATAGGAAAAGGTGACATAAAGATGACTACATAAATATTGCCTTCAGACATAATATACAAACCTATGCAGTATACCACTGCTCTGTTGACATAATAGCTAAGCACTTTAAAATGGTTGAACTAAAGAAAACTCACAACATTGGTACTCAGGTATGTCCAGTTAGGCTGGAAGTAGACCCCTCCCTCAGGAGATGATGATCCAAAAATGAATAACACATCCAAATTGTGTTTAAAATAAAATAAATGTACTGGACTTCTACCGTCAGGACTGATGGACTCAATCAAGGGATCGAGAAGAAGGGATGAAGAAGCTAGGGGGAGAAGATAAGGGGGAGGCTTTTGCCCAGCAGTGGGACATTTTAGGCTAGTAATATAAAATATAATACAATACACATAATGTACTAAATATCATTTTCTTTTCTTCAGCACAATGACTCGGAGCGCGTGCGTCTCATGCGCAGCAGCAGTCACGACATGGAGGCGGGGCTGGAGATGCGGAGCGACTCGCACGCGCCGCCGCCCTGGACTGATGCGCTGGAGGAGGCACATTATGTTATTACTAGGTTTGTACCTATGTATACTTCAAAAAACATACATTAATAGTTTAAAAAACTAAAAAACACATCAAAACACAGAGCGTGTGCAAAATTTCATCTTAATCAAAGACCGGGAAGTGGGTCAAATTAAGATTCCATGATTCTCTTACATACATACTGAAACTAATATAAGCGTATTAAAAATTATGATTTGAATGTATGTCGTATGTTTGTCAGTCTTTCATGCTAAAACAATTGGATAGAGTTTTATGAATGTGATATAATGGCGTGTATAAAGTAGTTCTAGCAGGACGCGGGTGTAACCGCGAGCGAAAGTTAGTTATGTCTGATGCCATCTTTACGAAGTATAGAAACCTTCTGGTAGAAGTAAACTAAAATATCTGAAAAAAAAAATGCCTTCATGAAGTGGTGCTTATTATCAGATTACTTTGCACATGACTCAACAACATTGTTGCTGATGTTTATCTAAGTTTGTAGTGCTGAAAGCTATAGTTAATTATCTAGATCATTAATCAATATAGCAAGTGTATTGTCATGTAGCCGATTGTAGCCTACCTTTAATCTGAAGTATTTGCTAATATTAGTGAAAGGATGAAGTGTAAAGCGCTGCACTTAGGAACAGTATATTATATCTTATTTAATACCAAATTCCTTAAATTTTCAATGCCATAAATATATTATGCATTTTCTATACAAGAATGTTAGTACATACATATGTTGGGCAACTAGTTGCAAACCGTGACTGCTGTGTACGGGGTCTCTGGTAATCTCTAATGAGTTTTATGAAACTTTCATGCAGGAGTTTTAAAAAAAATCTGAGAGTTGGTGGTTGATATACAGTTGATGATCGCCTGTGCCTCACTGAGATAAAATTACCAGTCTAAGGCAACAAAAACCTTAACAAAAAAAACCTTAATTTCAACACCCTTTCCAGGCTAAAAACAAAGCTATCAGAGCTACAGTCCCGCCACGAGAAGCAGATCCGTCGTCCGGCGCTGGACGACACGACCGAGCAGCAACACATACAGCGGCTGACTGCGGAGATCGGCCGACACTTCACGCATGCGCACACGCATCTCACTGCTATTAAAGCGCAGATACGACACGGTATGTTTGCTTTCTATAAAATCTATTGTATGTATAAAAAAATAATAATAAACTTTTAAATCAATTTAGTTTTTTGGGGTTAAAGTGAGTCTTTAGATTTTCTACATACTTACTCAAAAATAAAACAATCACTACGATAATTTTATTATTCTTCTAAATGGTTAGGTACATATTTGGATTATTTTTAAAGACCAAATATATCTTCAAGTATCAGCAGCTCCTATTACTCATTATTACAAGCTTTTATTTAACTTGTACTCTTAACTTGTCTTGTTGGTCCAAGGGAATTACTTCTCACACTGGGATAAAATAGAGCCCAAACGTACAAGTTTACAGTTATTATGAAAAGGTTTATCTGGCTGTGATATCGAAAACAGTTATTCTTCCCAATTATGTATAGTAATATAATCTAACTTAAAAACTCAACATTCCAGGTAACAAAACCGAGCAAAAGCTAGCGACGAACGTGGTCCTAGCATTAGTCACGATACTCCAAGATCTGAGCATCACCTTCCGCACAGCCCAGTCGAACTACCTGAAATCCCTCACTTCTCGAGAGGAACGCTCCAACGCTTACTTCGAGTTACCCAACTTTGAAGAGCTGAGTCTAGACGACAGTGATCTACTGCCAGGTTTGTCCAACAACCAAACTGATCTACTATTCTCCTTACCCAGTACTTCAGGCACGCAGAAATTTGATGATGATGACTTCGCACGACCAGCGATGAGTCAGAAACAATTACTGCTGATGCAGGAGGAAAATACTAGAGACGTAGCTGAAAGGGAAGAGGAAGTCAACAAAATAGTCCGGTCTATAGTTGATTTGAACGATATATTCAAAGATCTAGCTCATATGGTGAACGAACAGGGCACGATATTAGACAGGATAGATTATAATATAGAGCAGACGCAAGTCCAAGTCCACGAAGGCTACAAACAGCTGCAAAAAGCTGAAAGATATCAGAGATCTAATAGGAAAATGCACTGTATCCTCATGTTAGGGGTTACTATCATAGTGTTAGTAATATTACTAATCATAGTTAAGAGTTAGTCGCAGTTCAATAAGCAGAAATTGCCTTATTTTTCGTAGTCGATAGCCGAACGGCTGGACCGAACTAAGGAGTAGTTTAACCTTTCCAAGATTATAGTTTAATATTCCAAATTATAGAGATAGTGAAATGTTGACTTGTTATTTATAGTTGACGTACTACAGTGACAAAATTATTTACGATATGAATACGTCGTTGAAATTGACACAACTCGAGACTCGACAGTACCTAATTAGTTGATACAATGGTTCTGTAATACATATAAGAAATATTTTGAACAATATCACCGGGCTTCCTCTGTGATAGTATAAGATTGAAGAAGACATGATGAAGAGATTTTAGATACCATGAAACTGGCATCTCTGAGAATAAGACAAAAATTAAATACTAAATCCAATTTGTCTTAAAAAATGAGTAGTACTAACGTCTAGTGTTTGTTTTGTGCCTATATCATAATACTACAGTAACTATAGAATAAACCAAACCAGTTTTTGATGAAGCTGTAAGTGAATTTTCATTGAGAAATTAATTGTAATGATTAAAGATTCGAATATCTGTATATACGGCCAGCGACCACATTGTTTAAGCTAGGGTAACATTTTCATTGATAGTTATCTGATTGGGTCTGGATTTATTTAAACCAAGAAATTAAACTAGAGTCGCCATTTATAACGTGACCCATCTTCTGTTGTTATCTTGGATTGTCTTGACTGGCGCCAAGTACCTACTCTGTACTTCTATTCTTAAAGTATGTATAAACGATAACTTTTAAGTTCTTCTATCCTGAAAGTATGTGTGAACCGCCAAACGTAATGGCGGCTCGGAACATAGGACCGGTATCTGTGCAAAAACCATTTAAATACCAGCGGATAATCGAAGTGCGAGTGGTATAGGCAACATGCGCGAACTAGCTCAGAATTTAGTTTCAAGTCGCCATTGCGTTTGGCGAGAACTATATCTGCAAGTATATAAACTGTGGCACCACTTTCCGTCACTTGGACGGGTGTTTTCCTGGCCCAATGGAATAACTTACTTAAATTTCTTTGTTGTATAAACTAATGCACATATTCTAGTCTCTATGTCTATATTGTAAGATATTTATTTATTGTAAGTAAGGCGTATTTATTGCAATTAAAAGTTAAACAGTGTGTGAGTGGTAGATTGTTCTTGAGCAGGAAATATATAAAACAGAATAAAATATACCAATTCTTCTTTTGTTTGTGTATAGAAGAGAAAACTCTGTTGGTATTCTGGTAGTAGAAGAGTTTTTAAGGCAGCCAGTTTTCCCCCTAATGTGTGTATTAAATGTACCTACTGAAACCTATTTAAGTTTTTGCAAAAAAATGTATTTTTTTCTGCTCAAGTAATATCGTTAAATGTTGTTAAATGCGTGATAGTGTGTGTGCCAATGTTGCCAAGTAAACAGACAAATTCCAATATATTGTAAATTCGAATTACTTATGTTATTATTGTTTTGGTTAAAATGTGTATTATAAAATTACTTAATAATTTATTCCAAAATGTTTCTCAGTTATTTTTAAATCGTTTGAACAAATAAGTGTTGTGTGAGGAGAAAGGACATTGAAATTATGTTTCGTTAATGTGTATGTGATTGTGAAGATTATGCAAAAGTTAATGAAATGATGCGGTTATGCCTACCCCTAAGATGTAAACTTTTGTATGTACCTAATGTATTTATTTACGAAGTTGTGTAAATATTGTTTTCTTATAAATGACATCAAAGTGATAATATAAACAAATATTTAAAGCATTTCAATGTTTTATTGAGAATCCCAATAGAAGATACCTATATGTACCTTAGGGTACCTAGTTCATTAAATTCTACCACTTTTATTTCGACTAAAAGGAAACCTCCATTTATTGAAAGGAGTGGAGGTGCGTATCCTATGGGCGAAGGTGGGTTAACGAACTTAAAATGGTCCATTTATTAAGAATAAAAATTTGGACACATGTGTAATTCGAAGGCTTTAATATATCCTTAATTTTATCCAAGTGCGGGTATTGCGTATCAACATATTTTAAAACAGTGGCTGGAATATACCGCCCAATCGGTTTTTCCCAAATCGAAAATTTAAAATAACAAAACAAGGTTGACCGGGTCATCCTGCGGACACGGGCTGCGCCGGACAACCGTGCGAGGATAGCTACTGACGTCATTGCGTGGGAGGGAGGCCGGTAGCGCCGGGCGTAGGTCAGACATGGCGGCAAAATTGATTTCAACTACTGACCTACTTTTGGTAATCAATGCAATGAGAGAGCAAACATGGATTACTTTTATTGGCCTACGCTACGGAAGGAATATTTCAGCTATAGCTCATTAACAAACGCTCGTAAGAATTAATAAGAGTTTTAAAATAGGTCAATCATAGCCTTGTTTCCATTGCTGTGAACCCGAAATGCAGTTTAGATGCCAATCCTTTTAGCTGGGTACTGCGTCAAATGATTGACTTTAATTCATATTAGTTTATTGCATTTCATCTAGGTATGCTAGGATGTTCCAGAAATATCACGCGTAGGCGGAATGTCCTGTGTACAGATGCTCGTAGAAACGCATTCGGACACCCCATTTGACCTAGTTACACGATATTTTAACGACTATGACTTGCAGTGTCCAATATGGTACTGGACGGTATACTGCCTCAAATTTGCCACCGAAATGCAATGTTTAGGCTACTCTTCGCGCCAGAAATATGTAGGTATCCTCAAAGATATAGAATGTGTCACTTTTCTTGAAACAAAGAAATAGGCATAAACAATCGCCTTTGATTTCTTTGGCTCAAGTACCTACATATTGTAATAACAATAGGTAAATATGACGAAAGAAGTTGTTTTTGTGTGTTGGGTAATACAAGGTATAAAAGTAAACAAAATACTCAATTGCACTAAAGAATTATAATTGTCAGTGATCTCATTTTACAGACACAACTCATCGGCTGAGACTGAGCTGACGAGTTCAGAAACTGGACAGACATCAATTTGGGAATTTTATCAGGCTATAAATAACTTCCAAAATAGTTTATATAGTGTTTCTATTAAAAAACAAAGATTGGAAAGAGCAAAGCAAATTCTACTTGACACATCAAGTCGAGTTAAAGCAGAGATCAGATTATACCTTAAGAACTATACATAGTTTTACAATATAAATTTTGATATTATGCTTTCAGGTAATCTATCACAGTCATATACACCTACAATTTACTATCTACAAATAGCCGAGATTAGTCAAATATGGAAATATAAAAACTAGAAACAAGTAGAATGAGCTTCAGAAAGGGAGTAGTAACAGAACTCGTCAGCGCAACTCTCATTACAATCATGCATTCAAACATTCAATTCACAACACAAAATACAACGCAAAATCAAAAATATGTTTTCTTTAATGATGACAAACAAAACACAAGTCCACTATGAGTCTCTGTGCTTATTGTAAAATTCATCTACATATTTCTTATAGGCGGGTTGGTTTGGCCAAAGATATGATGCTTGTTGATTTAAAGGACTGTGTGTGTTGGGCTCGGCTAGCAGGCTCTGGATGGACAGCAGCACTGTGCGCACGTCATACAGTGCCGTCCACTTGTCCTTCAAGATATCTAAACATATTAGCCCGCAAGTGTCTACGTTAGGGTGAAAACAAGGTGTGATGAATTTCACCATAGGCGGGGCATAGGGGTACGAGTTGGGGAACTCTAGTGACAGTTTGTACTTGTGGCCGGCATATACTGTCTCCTGGGGGCCATTAATGGTACCAATCCATTTGAACAGATTCTCACTCTCAGGGAATGCAGATATACCTTTGTCAGCACAGCGCATCAACTCCATTAATTCTTTTTGAAGCCTGCCAACAAAGAAAAACATGGATTAAGTATGTGGGTAACCAAAAACTATCCAAGCATTGCCTGTTAAGTAAACCAGATAGCTTGTTGCATCTATTGTCTACGTTATGAACAAAGAAACAATATTGTAACTATGTGCTTGATAATGTAGAGGTCGAAACGCAGTCAAAAGATTGTTTTTTAGTGATGATACACGTCACTGAACACAGGAGACAATTTTACAAAGTCAACGTCAGTATTGTACCTCGGAGCAAAACCGTTAGGCCTCCAATGTGTTACTGCAATTTTGACCACCTACTGAGTACTGGGAATAAATGTTATTTGTCTAATAGCAAGCTACACACGGTTCAGATAGGGTTTTGGGGATTCGAGAAATAACAAAGTAGTAACAATGTCGTTTCACTTACCGTTTGCTGACGGCATGATTATCTTTTAGTTTTATCGTATCTTCATTTTGTTTCGCTGGATTTGACGACGACGACGACGCGTAATGTGGATTAATATTTTGAGCCATAATAATTGGAGCGAATAAAATCAGAATCAGATGCCTCCAATTCCACCAAATTTCTGTTATCCGAAGACAACTTCCTGTTTAATTTCAAAAAGCTCAATTTTTATTGGATATTTTCACACACATTTGACAGCGGTATGTAATGGCGGCAATCTACGTTGTAATTAGCGCCATCTACAATTCGACAATCCGTTATCGACTGTTTATTGTAACGTCTATGGTCTATTCGATATTGTCTATTCAAATTCAATTCATCTACGATTAAATAATCTTTTTTTATATATATTTTGTGCTTTATATTTAAGACTGAAGAAATATATAATTGTTCAATGAGGGGCACCCAATAAGTCGAGGGTTAAAAGTAACGTTGAGAAATACGGGAACTACTAACTATGCTCGCCTGGGTAAAAAGTAGCCTGCAGCTTTCCTTGTTTAAAGGATATCCAGTACCTACTGGGTAATAACAATTGGAACCTAGAGTTGCCCATGTTATGACCGACCGAGTATCAACCAGCATGCCAGTACGACTTAGAACCCTAAAGAAGAGGCAAATATTCATGAAGTTAAAAATTTGAACCGTCGCGTCGCTGCAACATCAACATACATATATTACTTGCATAAATCCATGCCGTAACTCATCCATACTCTGTACCTTGAATAGGCCGACACTGCTGAATGAATTCCAAAAAAGTTAACATCGGGCAGTCAGCAGAAGCTAGTTTGATTTTATAGGCAATGCCTAAAAAGCAATAAACATGGTATGTGCTATACAATATTTGTAAGTCTTTACTATCCAAACCATTATAATATTTAATTTGAAACGACCGGCTTTCTAAGTTAAATGCTCCAAATAATAAGATTGGTCACTTTCACTTTCTTTGTTCATTTGAGCGTGAAATTGAAAAATCAGTGACGGGATTATTTAATAGAAAAGGAAAAGTGCAGCTAAGTTTGGCTGCGTAGTCTATTTAAGATGCTGAATTCGTTAATTACGCTTAGTTTAGATTACAAGTTTGAGAAGAAACATTTGTAAAAAGCGTTAAGTGATTGAAATGGCATTTAAAGTAAGTACATGTTCATATTATTTAATTTTATAATATTCGATCAATAAAATGACTAATACATAATTACAATTACTTTAATAAGAGTAATAGGATGTTTTTTGTAAAAAGGATTTTCTGAATATTATTGATCGAAGTTATAATCCGTAAATAAAAACAGGATTCGTAAGCTGTCTATGGTCGCGTGTTTTCTCGTTATCTTGGTTGTCACTGTCAGTGTCAAAAATATCGCGCAGTTATCGCTTGTGGTGTGCAATTTTGTCGATTTGTGGTGTTTTTCTTGCTAAAAGTGCAGATTATTTTAATCTTTTACATCTTTTTAACAGTACAGTGAACGATTAAACATGCCTTGTCTAGTCATATTCAAAAATAACTTTATAACGGGGCTGGAATGTAAAGATGTGTCATCGCTAAAGCGTGATATTTCACAAAAATATGGTGTTCCGATAGAAGATTTGTCTGCGACGCTGAACGGGAGGCCCGTGTCTGACAGTTACGATGTTACATCAGACAACAATGTTGTTAGATTGGCCTCTAAGCTTGTTGGAGGGAAAGGCGGATTTGGATCTATGTTACGTGCCATTGGAGCACAAATAGAGAAAACCACCAACCGTGAAGCTTGCCGAGACCTATCAGGTCGTCGTCTACGTGACATCAATGAAGAGAAAAGACTTAGGAAGTGGTTGGAAGGCCAAGAAGACAGGGAAAAGGAGGCAGCTGAGAGAAAACAGAAGAAACTTGAGAGATTGGTGGCAGAACCCAAGATTGAGGTCAATTTGAACCCTGCATATGAGAAAGAGCGTCAGGATCTGCCTGAGCGAGTGAATTCGGCTGTGGAAGCTGGTTGGCAGGCTGCTGGGTCATCAAATGCTTTGAAACGGAAGTCTGACAATGAGAAAGCCAAGCCTAAGAAGGCTAAACTGTGGATTGATGCAGAGCTGTCTGACTGCTCATCATTGAGTGATGATGATGAAGAGGAAGTTCCCGCCAAGAGCCCGGGACAGCAAGTGTCCACAGACAGTGGAAATGAGTCTGACAGAGCCTCAGCTAGCAGTAAATGAGAAGGAAATACTGTGTTAAATGATAGACTTTAATTATTTTAATATTCTTTTATTGTAATTTTATTTAATAACTACTTTACATTTACTTTACATTTACTTTACTTTACATTACTTTACTTAACTTTTCTCGTCCGCTGGTCACTCGCATTTTGGCGCGCTACTGTCTTAGGCAGGTATTGGTTATGGCATCTCCGCTAGTCATTTTGTTCTCCATGCCTTGAACATCATAATGTAGTGAGAGATGTCGCTTTGATAGCTAATGTGACTAATTTATGGGTACTGGAATAAGTTATGTATGATTGTGATTTCAGTAATCCACTTGCAACATAATCATTAATAAATTATCGTTTCTAATTCCAATCAATAAACTCTTTTCAACTCTTTTCAACTTTTCAACTTTAGCAGTTTAACTCTGAGGAGATTTAAAAGTTATATAAATTATGTTAGGCAATAGTTTCTAATGGACTCAATATTTTATGCATTTTAATGTATTCATATTGGAAGTATTTTATTTAGCGAATGTTTTAAGATATTTCATGTAAATTGTATGAAACTGGCATTTTATGTGTTAAAAGGTTAAACTAAAGTAAATTCAGGATACATTGTTTTTTTTTTATATAATGTAACATGTCTTGTTGTTTCTGTTTTATTAAATCTGACCTCGGTCATTTGGCTGAATTTTATCACTTCAGGTAAATTAAGTAATTTTAATTTATGTATATGTACTCAATAAATTTTTTGTGTTAATTAAGGTATTAAATAAGTAGGTAATAAAATCTATTTTAAGTAAATTGTGTTTAATTTTGTTTCTATTCTTATAAATAACATGATATTTTTTTCCCCAAAAAGGTAATACAGAGATGTTTAAAATATAAGTAAACAAGAACATGATTCCAGGCAATATAAAAGTAAATAAACAATATATCCCATAGACTTGCTGAATTTCATTCAAATTGGTTTAGTAACAAAAACACATAGGAAGTGGTGAAGGGTGGGCGAAAAAGTGCTGTCTTGCAGAGCCAAGTTTGAATAAATGATATTTGATTTGAGTTACGTGTTTTAAAGTGTTTTCTATGCCTATAAATTAATATCATTTCGAGGTTAAATCATTTCCATACCTAATCACTCAGTGTGTGCTATCATCTAATTAATTAAGTAAAAATAATGCATCTTTTAGAGAAACATTTGGACGGCAATAGTGCTCCTGTCACTGTTGGTGATCGCGGCTGCCAGACCTCAGGAGTTCGAAGACGATGATGAGGATCGACACGACGGTGCCGACGACAGAAAAGGTAATACACCTCGTTGATAGAGGGATTGATATAATGAGTATATATTTAATGAAAACAGAAATAGCAAGTCTTAACTCCAACAAACTTAAAGAAATTGTGTAAGGTACTTTGAGCGCCTATCAAGTTTCTGTCATTAAAAAAAATGGCGCGGATGTGAATGCATGCTATGACAAAATCCGTAGGCGTTAAATTCGTGCGTGTTAAAGTGTATTGTTCTCAACTTTTACAATTCCTTAAATTGGTAAAAGTCTTCGATATTTGTATAGCAAGCTAAAATAATAGAACACATCCTTTGTTCACATACACAATTCAGATAAGATATCCGACATGGGTGGCGTTTGCCTAACGTGTTTATTTAGGCTCAGTTTTTTACAGTTCCTTAGTCCATATACAAAAATAAAAAAGGTCATAATAGTTATCTACGTTTTAGAATATGAAATGTGTTTGTTATTAAACAAAATGCCGGAACTAACCGCTTTTATTTGTTCCACAGACGACCCGGCGCGCGTGCAAATAAAAGTTTACAGAGGGCCAACAAAAAATGATGGATACGCCCCCTGGGGTTTCTGGGTGAAACAACCTTCGGACGACGAATAACTGCTTAGTTTTCTGTTAAAAATGCTTATAATATAGCTGAAATTACGTAGACAATACTGTATTATTAAAATGTTTTAGTTTATCGTTAGCGAATAAGAGATGGCGCCACTGTTTTCGTTTGTAAAACCAAAGATTATATTATTGTTAGTTACTTTGTTTTATTGTTCATTTTGTTAAACTAACTAGTTAGCTATGGTTTTTCTCATTGGAAGTTATTTTTAATTAAGTAATAGATAAATAGCTAAGCTAAATAAATGATAGTTTTATTGATTAATTTTGGGGTAAGTATAATTAACCTACCTACTGTTATTGCATTGTCAATTTTCTTATCAGGAGACTAGTAGGTAATAAATGGCTCGTGCGTGTGCCCAACCTATTTCCTTGAAAGAGGTAACAACATATGTGACAAACTTAAGTACTTACCTACCCAAATTCTTTAACTTAACGAACAATTAATATTGTTTTTTTCCAGCTTTGTTGGATAGAACCTTCCTGAAAGCTGGAAAATAAATAGGAATAGACAATATACCTACTATGCCTCTAATAAATTAACAAGGAGGTATCTAGCGTTTGTTTATTTATCCTAGGATAGTGTTATTAATTAACTTGTTTTGCTGTGTGACCTTTTCAACCCCAATCAATTTATCTAATGCTCGCATTTTTCTCGTCACCCACGTCTCGAGGGAAATTTCTAATCGAGGTTAGCCTAGCTTCCTAACAGTGAAATAATTTTCAATTCGGTACAGTAGTATAGTAAGTAAATAAGTAACCTATATGTATTGATAATGAAACAACGCCTGATATTTTATAAAATGTATTTCACTATTCATTAAAATGATACCTAGGAAAACAACAATCATAATCTAAAACTATGACTTAAAAGAAAAAGCTTTTCAAGTTTACAATGACTCAGTTCTCCATAATAAAGTGGAATAATTTGTTCAGCCGACGCTTTATCTTTCCTGTATTGGACTCCGAAAAGGTTAATATTATGATGGCGAAAAGAGCTCAGAAAATCCCTAATAATGTATTCGAAATTTGCATCGTGCATTCGGAAGAAGTCCAAAGGCCTACTCTTTGCAGATCCTCAGCCAAATACATACTCAAAACCAGAATTATCTTTCTTCAAGTGCCATTGTTTAATCTCTCTCCAAGACAAGCGTATTTTAAATACAAGCTCCTCATTCTCAATCTCAGTAACCCTTCAAAGAAAAATCTGGAGCAAACATTGGACAAAACAACGCTTAGTACACAGCAAGAGCCATGAACCAACCAAAACAATAATTAAAATATTGGCACACACCGGCAATCGTCTTGTACTTCGATATTAACGTTTCGATGCAAGACCAGGCGTGGTAGATCTCTGCAGGAGTCAGGCCATGGAGGGACGCGAAGTTCCAGTAGACGCAGCCGGCTTTCCACCAAGGTTTGAAGGGAGACAGTCTACTGTCGTGAGTGAGGACCAGCCCCAAATGCTTGTGGGCTACTAGGTACGTGAAGTAGATGTCTTCTAGGTGCACTATGGGCACGTGTAACGCTCCCCGTAAGATGTGCTCGATGTATTCCCCTGAAATTATGGATACATATTAGACAAAGACAAAGGTCATTTATTTGCAAAAATCTATTAGTTGACTTGTTGATAAAAAATATAACCATAAAAATGAAAGATCTCAATGTCCATTTTGCTCTTCCACACTCTTATCGACTATCACAACCTACTCTATCTTTCGTCTCTCTGGTCATCCCTTTGTAACTACGTAAGTAAATGGTCCTCACATTATCAGTCCTACACATTTCAGAGTATAATGTCACAATTTGATCAATGTTTTCGTTGCTAAATAGTTTACCTTTAATAAGATATCCAGCGCCACTAAGATACATGGGCATTTCATCATCATAACGCTTTCCCGCATTGTACCCCTTCCTGTACTCATCTCTAAGCAGATGTGTGTCATTCAGAGCGTAACCTGAAAAAGAACGGGATAAGACAAATCTCATGATCGTTTTAATTTTTGTCCAGATATGTAAATACTTAAAGAACAATTGTTTCTAAATGGAGGCTTACCTACTATTCAAGGGCTCGACAAGTCAGTCAAATTTTGTAATGCTAATAGACGCAGAACATTTTACGACATTCATTTTGATAGGTAGGGCTGTGCCACGCCTATGTAAAGAAATAGATTTTCCTTTCTATCTTTCATAAACTACATAGGTATGTAATTAAAATATCAAAAGCTAACCAACGAGAGGTCGATCAAGATGTTGCCATATGACCTTGTTGAGCATCCAAGGGTTCACCATCGCATTGTCCTGAGTCTTCAACATAAAGTGCGCTATCGGGCACCTCAGCAGGGTATACTTCATCATCAGCGCAGTCTTCAGGGTCTGGTTCTCTTTTTGATCTCGGAAATCGAAGACCAACAGGTCGTGGTACTCTTCAGCTTCTCTGATGTTCTCCGCCTGTCAGTTTTGTGTAAAAAAAGGTAATAACGGCCTGCCTTGAATGTATCCGGTAATAAAACCTTTCTCATTAATCTCTCTAGTGGCGGAAACCACATCTGTGCAGTTTTGAGTTTATCGCGAACATACGGACGCAAGAAAGGGCTTGGTATTATATTAGATAGTCAGCTTTTTTTGTTGCAATGTAAAGCTAAATTAGGCCGATCAAAGGGGGAGGCCTTTGTTCAGCAATGGACGTCCTACGACTGAGATGATGATGCTGCCTCAAACTCACTTTCGATCACTCAATAAGTTGGATATTCCTCAAAAATCTCACCAATTGTTTGTCCCTATCCCCGTAAATCCCCATAACGAACAGGGTGGGCTGGTACAAGCCCCACGTCTCCCGAACAGCGGTCCGCTGGCCGGTTCTCGGCGCCGTGGTCGATACCATGATGATGATGGGAGCATCCTTGCCTGGGCCACATGGCGACTCCTTGGGTTCCAGCAGGATGCCACTGGAGATATGAAGGTTAGGAGAAAATAATACAGAGTTGGATTATTTATTTATTTACGGTGCACTAACAGCAATGCATGCATACGTTATGCATGTGTACGTTGTTACAATATCATCAACTGGGATGCCTGCCTATTATAAATAGGTAATGAGTATTCAAACAGTTCTGAATTCTATAATTACATTTTGTTTCCTTCAATTTAATTTTAATGCGGTCTGTTAGAAAAAAAGCCCTCGTGCATGAAGGGCTCCAGAAGTTTGACAGAATTGTTGCTGGGGAGTTTGTTCCATCACTTCGTCCCAGCAAAAACACATAAGAAGTGGCGAAGAGCATGCCTTTTGGGGGCTGTCTTTTGTACCTTTAAATTCGACCTTCAAAAAGTGTTGATTTTCAGACTCTGAATAGATGACTTTTTATCTCTATCTTTTAGTAACACTTCTCACATTTTATCCAGATAGTCCTGCAGGCTCCTATTGACCACGTAATGTCGGGACAGCTCTGGCGGCGGCAAGAGTGCGTACCCGCTCCTCACCACATACCACCACAGTGGAGGCCACAGCACCAGCAGTAGAAGCAGCAGGGTTGGCAGTAGCAGCACGTAGCGGCGTGGACCTGGAACCGCTGCTGAGTGACTGCCTGTTGCAGTAATACATAATAACACACATCTATACTTATAGATACGATTAGATAGATATGATCTTCGAAAAGTGCTGGAGTGGAGACCACGGACTAGCAAGCGCAGCGTAGGACGTCCACCAACAAGGTGGACAGACTTTACTTACAAAGGTCGCCGGAAGACGCTGGATGCAGTTCGCCTCCAACAGGTATCTGTGGAGATCTAAGGGGGAGGCCTATGTTCAGCAGTGGACGTCCTATGGCTGAGATGATGATGATGATGAGATATGATCTTCTAGTGTAAATAAATAAAAAAAAAACAGGTTTAGGTCGAGAAAGTATTTTATAGGATACTTTTTTTGGGCAGAACCGCAGTAAGCAGCTACCAACTTATCTTGTTCTTTGTTATTACTTAAATAGGTATGTAAATCGTATTTAATAAACGATAAAAATATTTATGTAAAACAATACAAATGTTTATCTATTAACGCCAAAAATAAAAACCACTAAACGGATTTTCATGCGGTTTTTACATTGTACTGTACTGTATTTATAATTCACATTCAAATCTAGTAAGTATACTAAATACCCAAAACTACTTAATAAATAAATGTAAAACCACTAAACTCTTTGAATAGTCGTCGACAAACTTGAGGTAAGCCAGCCATTTCTGTAAGATGATCCTCAGTACAGTTTTCAGTAATACTGACAATCTCCGCGGCACACAGCTACGTTTCATTCGTAGGATTTAAACGCAGTTATTTTTCTGATATTCAATATTAGTGTTGATAGCTATAACATATAAATCACTCTTTTTACTGTCCCACTGCAAAGGCAAAGGTCTTTTTTCACAGACAAGGAATGAGCGTTAATCACATCAGTTGCTCAAGGCGGATTGACGTTAAAGTCCAGTTTTCGTGTTTATAACATTAGTACTATTATGCATTTATTATTATAAAAAAACTCCATTACGTTTTTTCATTCCCGCTGTTTTCATAGCCAAATTCGTTTTTGTATATAAAAATGTGCAGGTGTATTAAAATTGGTTTCCTCAAGATGTTTTCTTTTACCTTTACTCAGTCAGTGGTGTCCACAAACACTAAGTACATTATAATTTAACAACGTTACATTGGTAATTGCAGGACTTGGCATGTAATAATACCTGGCTCTATCACATAAAGTCGGACTTACTGTAAAATATTGCCAAGTAACCTACCTATAACAATGTCGCGTTAGTTTAGGAACATTCTAATTGTATCTTAGGTATCACTGACTGATAAAAAAGAAAAACCAGAAAAACAC
The DNA here is from genome assembly GCF_030705265.1 of Helicoverpa armigera. Classification (NCBI taxonomy): domain Eukaryota; kingdom Metazoa; phylum Arthropoda; class Insecta; order Lepidoptera; family Noctuidae; genus Helicoverpa; species Helicoverpa armigera. Next base: position 9,078,585 of record NC_087144.1, read on the forward strand.
TGGGGAAACCTGGGTATAGATAGTTCAACTCAGATTTGCGCGCGGCCCTATGTGTGCGTCGGCTTGTAAATATACAACTTTCATTCGTGTGACAGTGACGTCGTCCGAGCATGACGTGTTCTTATCGCTTTTTCTTATGGGTACAGTCGTTTACGAAAATACTAGTTATTCGCGGAGAAATTATTAAGGAGTCAGATAAAGCGTTTCAAAAAATAAAACGACATTCAAAGCTTTTTATTATTAAATATAGTTTTTCATTATTTTTTCATACGTCTTTTCAAATTGACATTGACAGTATCTAAGAATTGAATACTCCTTAAGTACATATTTTCTAGCTCGGGGTACGTGGACAATAAATAAAAGTGTGGACTAAGAATGTAAAAAGAGGTATAATCTAGTATAATAATGTAAACAAAATGTGTGGGGAATTTTAAAAAGTTATATTGCTTAGCTTAGTTTCATTATTTTGTTATTTCGACATTATGTCGACCAAAAAAACAAAAAAAAATGAGTTTCATTCATAAATGAACGTTTAAGTCAAATTGATGAAGGGATGTGGCGTAATACTTGTCGACATGTAGAAAAGAAAAAAGAAGAATACTATAGACATTTTGACATTGGAGTCAGAATTTATAATTCTCCTTGGAGAGTAGCGAATCCGAAAATTCATCATTTGATTTTTCATAATCATTATAAATAAATAAACATTAAATTACGTAATAACTGTTTTTCTTTAAACCCTCGTATACAACCCCTAAATAACTGTATTGTACCCGACTGTACCTCTTGTCACGCACACAAAGTTACTGTATATGTACAAGGGTTACCCACACATAAGGCCGCGCGCACAACTGAGTTGAACTTACTATAGTTAAGTAGTCTGAAGTAGTCTATCCGCCCTGCAAACACGTGGTGATTAATGTTTATGCAATCTTTTACATATTAAACATAATGATTTACCCTTTTGAAGGAATTGAAGAGAAAATCCTACAGTTACTTATTATTTTATTTACTGAGATTCTGTCTGTTAAAAGAACGTCACAAAAGATGTCAACAAGTTGACTTTAGCATTAACTTTTTCATGTGTCTCATCTTTATGGTAACAAATAGGTTTGAATAGGGATCTACATCTAGAATTTTGTAGATATTTGTCTTTGAGAACATACTAACTCTTCCAAGTTTACGTTAGTTTATGTTTATTGATTCCATAACTTCTGCCAACCACATTGGCCTTTGTAGGTCAAATTACGAAAAAAGAAAGATTCACTTCAAACAGGCTTTTATAGGCAGTTGTGAAAAGTCCGACGGTTTCAAAAAATAAGTCCCACGGAGAAGTAGCTACTTACTTATAATGTGAAGTAAAAACTAAAAACAAAATGAGCATTGTTTTCAAAAATACTAAGTTATTATTATGAACAGAAATTGGAACTATCAAGCTACTTAATACAAACAACCTTTCAACTTTTACCACATAACAACGACTCAGGTATAATGTTTAAGTAATATTTTACCTAAATATCAAACAAAGTGTTGAGGTGAGACAGTCCGCCTAGAAACATGAGGGGCAATGTTATCTACACAATCTAGGCTCATTTTGCTAAACGTTGTAATTCAGCTAACAGTGTTTTCATAACATTGCAGTTCGCGCCCAAAACAGTACAGGAGCGCTAAGACGGCGCTTTTCGTAGGCGTTCGATGAAGCATATTTTATTTGTAGAGTACAGTCAACTTCGGGTCAGTGGTAACAGTTTTATAGGAAAATCGTACTTATTACTATTGAGTTAAGACAGTTACCACTGATGTGCGGTCTACCGTACTATACTGTACTGTGTAAACTGGCGGTTTAGGATTAAAGGAACAAGATCTACAATTTACAAGTAGGTCCTTGTAATTATTTTGTTTTATTGGGATTTTTTTTCCGCCATGATTCAATAATATCACAAAGCATAACTCTGTAAGTGTCACCTCGGATAAAATTTACAAAAACAAGAAACTTGTAAGGTCTAAATGAAACATCTATATAAATAAAAATGAATTGTTGTTCGTTAGTCTGATTAAAACTCGAGAACGGCTGGGCCGATTGAGCTGATTTTGGTTTTAAAATGTTTGTCGTAATCCAGGGTAGGTCTAAACGGTGAGCAAATAAGGAAAAGGCGGTACAAAGTTCGTCGGGTGAGCTAGTAAGTAAATATATATAATGTTAATTTATTAACCATTAGATTATTCGTTTTAGTTAAAAGATAAACAACAATAAGCTAATTTTGTTATAGTGAATAGAAGTTGAGATAGTGAAGAGTGTAGATAAATGTAGATTAGTAAATAAAGGTGACAAAAAACCATAAAAAACCACCAAAAAAATATACTATCTATAATGCGGAAAAATACCATCAAAACCCGGTGATATGGTGACGGTTACAAAAACAGCCTTTAAATCAACTACCGAGTCTTTTCCTTTCTATGATGGGGTCGGCTTTAAGTCTTAATGCAACTAAAAAATACACAGTTATAATAGCTCTCAAACAATACACATTAAGTAATCGATTTCCGGTACAAAAATATTGATCTGTTAATGGTAGTCATACTGTTAATTATCAAATTACTACACCATGAACATGATTCATATAAAGATCAGTATGTAAAGACTGAATATTTACACGTTAATATAATGTCAAATACCTACTAAGAAAAATAAATGGCTCATAACTGGCTGGGCTTTAATTGACCGTAGGTACTCGTAGCTGACTTACTCAAAGAGAAAGGCATTAATTCTGGTACACTAACTTTTCTAGATTATTTAACATCAGCTCAATATGCTAGCTTCATAATCGGAATAGAAATAAAAAGTAATAAATTATTACGTCAAATAAGTATAAACATTTGCAAGTTCACTTTAGATGAGAAATTAATAAAATGTAATCACATTATTAATAAACGTCGATAAACCCATCACTTCGCACTTCAGTTCAAATAAAAAATCATTCAGTTAAGTGTGTGTTAAGTAAATATTGTCTCCACTGTAGCAAATAACGTTACCCTACAATGTTTCAAATGTAGGTATGTCCTTATCAAAATACTGTACATGATGACTTGATGGGTGTTGAAATATAATGCGAAAGCTGCTATAAGTAAATGAATTCATTAACATTGTCAACAAACTTCCCAGTATTATTTCTTAGTTGCTAGTTGTTAGATATATTACTTTCTTAATTGAAATGAAATGTTTGAAAATTTGAATAAGATGGAAAATTCACTTCTGTTAAGTACTGTGACACAAAAGTCGTGAAACACTTATTTTTCCATTCCAAATACTTATTTTTGTATCCCTAAAAATCCCATTTATTTACGTTCAGTAATTTCCTACGGTTTCATTTGTGTGACACCGGAATAAACATTAGTTAAGGTACATAACCATATTTAGTGCCTTATTCTTTCGGTTCTTGCTTTATTAAAATGTGAAAATGATAAGTACTTTCACTTCTTTCAGCATTACGTAAGAATTTTCTTGAACATAGTCGCGCACTATCATTATGCTACCTAATACCATTCAGATGAATTTTAGGGAAAAAAACCTTCTCATAAAATCTTTATCTATAGATAAATAAAACTAATATTTAGATATCGGGCGTCCCTCGCGACATTTTATCGGCCCCGTACACTCCGTGTTTGGTATTGGAGCGCGTCGGCGGCGGCCATGACAGGCGCAGTTATAAATTCGCGCGTTTCATTGACTTATTATGTTCCACCTGGCTACCAGGATTATTGTGCGGAAGTTTCTGGTCCTTATTAAGTTGATCGGTAAGTTCTTTTTAAGTTTTTTATTTTAAAAACAAAAATAAAATAAAATTGTGCTACTATCTCTTAAAACTTTGCTGTCCCAGTTTGGAGTTTTCCTAAAAAGCTCATTGCAAGGACAGGTGTGAAAATAATTTAAATTTTCAGTTAGGGTTGAGGAGTAGACCTAAAAATTACCTGTCTTTGAAAGGATATAACATTTGGTGATAACCTAAACAGTTTGGTGATAAAAAGTTTCTCATATACTTAGATAAAAGTTCAGTGCGTCAGGTTTTCTCGTAAAAGTACCTATGTATATATTACCTATGTATTATTTTTGGTGCGGTGAATATTTAAAGACCAGAATTGTACGAATTAGATACCCAACATAGTATTTAAGAAATTAAACCAGCCCCCTATGCATGAAAACGCAATTTTATTTACCTAAGCTGACTTGAGAGATTTTTTCCTGAAATATAAAAGTTTTCTGCTGTTGTTCGGTAATTAGGTAGGTAGGTACCTATATACATATATTGCGGTTGATTACTATTATTTGTATGTATAATAGATAGCAGATTATAATTTTATCATATCTTTGTGTATCTTGTATCTATTTACCCGCTCGTCTGTCGTAACGTAATACGGTTAAGTTTAATCTATTTAAGAGTTGTATTATCGTTCATACTATCTAATTGATTACGTTTAGTAAAATTGAATGTCGTTTACTCAAAATGTCATATATATTTTTGAAGAATTTTCAAATGTGATACACTGTTTTGGTATATGTCTGGTATTCTATCTTTACGAAGATTTAGTAATTGTTAAGGTAATGCATGAGCGGTCGACTACGGAAGTTCACAAATTATACGTTCTTACTTGTATATTTTCCTCATAAATCGGTTTCTCTATTCGTGATAAAAAATCGTTCAGTTGTTTTCGAGTGTATCACAAACAGGAAAAATAGTCACGTACAAGAAGACCAATATTTTGCATTTATATTTTGTGGAATCATAGGTAATAATGTGGTAACATGAAAGTGATTCAAGCTGGTATTCAGAAGGTAGGACTATCGTAATTTTATTTCGGTAATGTCAGAATAGTATTGCCGCTTTTCGTGGAAACTATGTATTTAAGAAATACCTTTAATAACTACATCTAAAAAAGCTACCAGCCAGACATTTCACTTGAGAAAAGGCTAGGCAGATGATAATGAAACAATAACGCGTTGTATCGCACATATTTGTTGGTGATTAATCTTTGTTTTATCGGCTGATGTCGACTAACCTTTGTTTATTCATGACAAGAACACTGAACGGTCAATGCACAATGAATTTATTATGAATTCTTTACATACAAAAAACAAAACGAATTTTAGAATGCTCTATATGAAATCGTATGAAACTTCGTTTTTACACGCGGAAATCTGGAAGACTGGAAGAATTACAGAAATCACAGATTTTTGGATGAAAACACCGCTAATAGTTGTGTATGATAGGTGAACCTAAAGGAATAACTTTTTCGAACGTTCGAAGTTTTCATCTGTGCGTGAGAGGTGTTTCTAGAGGTCGATTCTTTTCGCTATTCTAGATATTATAAGTAGATGTGCGTTATCCATAAATAATGCGTTCGAAAGCAAAGAGACCGCCTTACTGGCCAGAAAAAAAACAAACAGAACAAAAGGGCGCGAACATGGCCAGTGATAACAGATAGTCATCGATAAGCTTCTTTGGTCACAGCACTAAAAAAGGTTTATTTGTAAAACTTAGGGTGAAAATGTAAACTATGTCGTTTCTAATATATGAATTCTCAATAATAAATGAAAACAATTTAACATTATATCGTTAAATAAAAGAGACATTACATTTAAGTGTTTTACTGCCACACTCAGAATGGATACTTAAATTAGTCCTAACGAGTCCTTAACTAATTATCATTAAATCTGTTAATGAACGATACATCCCAGAGACGAAATTTAAGGGTTCATTAGTTAATGACAGCTGTAAGTATCCGTAGGGCAGAGTATCGTCAAATTGTCTTTGATAATGCTTATCGATAAACGAAAGGTGTAGCCGCACCTTAAAATGTGAAATTATTAAGTAGCAAAAACTGTTATTTAAATACATTAAAACCTTGTGTATCAACAATAGAAATAAGAATTTGTTAATTTCGGGATCGTTTTTACGTACAAACACCTATTTTCATGTAAATGATATAAAGTACATGGAAACTTTTTTCTGGTATCACTGTCAATATTGTACTGTCAGTGTCAAGGTTACGTTTAAAATTCTTGTTCCGTTAACCGTCAGGAAAGAAAAGTGTGATAAACTCTGAAATAAATAGCTTTATCTTAACATATTATCATGGTAAGTTTCGTTTATATGTACATTAGTAGCTGCACATATGTATTTGAAGAATTTAACTTGTGCTTGTTTCATTTTAGGAGTCTTCAGGAACAAGAGCCCCACGCAAACGTGTGGCTAATTTCACGGCGGACGAAAAAGCTTTGTTAGCACAATTAGATAAAAAGAGACCAAGCGTGGAATCTAAAATAACAGATGGCAAGTCAGTCGCCAAGAAACAAGCAGCATGGGATAGTATAACACAGGAGTTCAATCAGGAATCAATCACCAGCTTCCAGACTACGGGCTGCTTTGTGAAAGTTTAAGAAAACCCTCGAGAGACCTCTAGCACAGCAGCCGTGCTTGCGACCACTAGACCAACAAGGCAGTCAAATAAACTTTGTACTACATAATTGTTCAACAATTAAAAAAGTATTCGTCTTATTTTATGGATTTTTATTTATTAAAAACTATATTATGAGAAAAACCTATCAACTGTAGATTGTCGCACCAAAAATCCATTGCTGTTGGTTGTGCTTTCACGCCTTTCACTCATCAGGACAACATCATCATTCTCAATATGAAGAGATTCCCAGTTCATTGGAACCAAATCATCAACCTGTAAAGAAATATTATGCAGTGTCGCACAAGCACATATAACAGCCACAACTGTATCCATCTTAATGCCCATGCCAAGTTGGAGACAAGGAAACCTTCGTTTCCAAATGCCAAAGCATCTTTCCACAGTATTCCACATTATATTTTATTTGGCTTCTGTTGTAGTTTTCTTGTGCAGTTGAATTTGGTGATAAAAACGGTGTCAGTAGCACATCGCTAACTGCATACCCGCTGTCCCCTTAAATTATCCCTTTTAACACACCAGTATTCAGTCTTTGTTTACTTGCACTGCTGTTATAAATAAAACTATCATGGGTACTGCCAGGCCACCGGGCTACTAGATCATAAAATTCCAAGTTTGTCCCAGTGACTGCTTGAACATTGATAGAAAAAATACCCTTTTATATTCCTATAGACTTCTAATGTTACTCCTCCTGGGCTTCTTATTTGGCCCCACTACTCTAAACCTTCTGGTATAGTCTACAAAATCAATAAAGTCAAGCAAATCACTCATTTTTACTTTATTGTTAATACATTCCTATTCCTGAGACTTTTTAAAATATTTTATTTACTTTTATAACCTTAAACAAAAATGTCAAAATCAATCATTAGAAAGTTAAGTAAAGGTTTTGCTTTACTTAACTTTAATTGTCATTAAGGGATGCTAACGGATCATTAATTGTCTCTGAGAGTGAGCTTTTTTAAATCTATACTAAGGAACCACTTAAGTAACCATTAACTGACTCTGAGTGTGGCAGTTACTAACTAAATTCAATTTACAGCTAGCTAGTTATGGTTTGATTTTCGTTAAAGAGCCTATACACTGCACCCATAAAAATAGTGAATTCAATCATAGTTTTTAGTCGATGTTATACCGGCTACATACCTGATCTTTGTTATGTGCCCACCATTCATCTCCCTATCGATTTATGAGCCCGAAAAAACTATAATAATAACTCTTTATTTCTCTTCTACAAACTGTCGGCCGACTAAAAGTTTGCAATATGCCTTTAACACATTTACCGTCATTTCCAGGTCGTCGCAAAAGCCCTTTCCTATTTCTGCCACTGCTGGTGTCATTGCTGGTGCTCTGGCCCACAATATGGTGGTTTGCGGAGCAGACCAGTCAGACCCTGATGGTGCCACCTCCTCTAGAACACGCCCTCGACCACTACAGGAGAAACCGGAGCTTACATCATTATTTATCCAATATGTAAGTACTGCTTAGTTTCGTGGTGGCTTAGTACCTACTACCATACTAGTAATGTATCGTGAGGTGGCCTAGTGGGTAAAGAACCAAGTTCTCAAGTACGAGTGTGTGGAGTTAATTCCAGGTCAGGTCAGGCAGGTTTCGGATTGCACGTTAAACTGTGCAGGTCCCGGCTGTCATTGAACATCTTTAGATGTCGTTACGAGTACTCAGAAGCCACTAAGTCTGACAATCAGTTTTACCAAGGGGTATCGGGTTGCCCGTGTAATTGGGTTGAGGAGGTCAGATAGGCAGTCGCTTCTTGTACAATACTGATACTCAGCCGCACCCAGTTAGACTGGAAACCGACCCCAACATAGTTGGGAAAAGGGGTCGGCAGATGATGATGATGTAAGTACCTTAGTTTCGGGAAGAGGAAGTACTGCACGCATAATAATAAACATTTGATTCGATCGGATAAACATTGCCGACGACTCGAGATGACAATACGGACCACTAGCACAGATTGCTAAATGTTTACTAATATCTGAGATTCTTAGCTCGTTCAAAGAACATCGTCATCTTCCGAGCCTTTTCCCAACTATATTGGGGTCGGCGTAAAGTCTAACTGGATGTAGCTGAGTACCAGTGTTTTACAAGGAGCGACTGCCTATCTGACCTCCTCTCTCTTGCCTCATCCACACTAGTTATATTAGTTAGGTATAATGTAAACACAATACAGCTATAATGTAAACTGAAAAATGTTAAGAATAGGTACTTACCCATCCAATATTATCTGTTAACGTCAAATTCAAGTGGTTGTTTAATTCGATAGTTAAAATGAATCATGTATTAGTAATCGTTGTCGATATTTTAATTTTCATAAGTAGGTAATTGAATTACACGAATAGTCATGGGAAAGAAAATACACCGATATCTAATCTATTAGTTGTAGTCTACACCTATTTATCTATAGGAGGATAAGTTTGTTTGTACCCTAAAGGCTCCGAAACTAAATAACCGATTTGTAGCTACACTATACTCAGGTTATATTTTTTTCGGGTACGGGAAATAGTTCCGATAAAATGTGTAGGCAGATAAACCTGTACTTTCGTTATCCTCTGTTAATTTATCTAATCGAATATTTTGAGGAAAAAATTAACAATTCGGGGTAAGTGTGATTCACGTTACTGTCGAAATGGTAATCTCAACAAATTATTCATTGATACTCGTACATAACAATCTACTGATGACGCTACGCTAGATAAGCTATTCCGTATATTTTATCATCAATAAAAAAAAATTCTGAGTAAGTTAACATAACGTGTCCCCTATCTTACTATGACCACGTATCCCCCAAACGGACTACGCGATTGCTAATCGCAGTTTTAAAATACTGTTAGGGATTGTTTTATTCAAAAATTGTTCGTGTATTTGTACTTTAAAGGTTCCTAAATAACCAATTTTTAAAAAATCTTTCACTGTATGTAAGCTACACTATTCCCGGGTGACAAAGGTTATATACCCCCATTAGCAGGATAGTTTAACCTTCCCCCAAAATCTAGAATAATCGAAATAACTCAACAAACTCTTGGTTTTCCAGCCAAACCCTGATAGAGCCATCATGGACACCCTGCGAGAGCCTGGACGAGGTTCCAGTCGTGGTGCTGGTCACCAGTTCGCCCCACAACCTCGCCAACCGCCAGGCCGTGCGGGAGACCTGGGCCAAGCACCAGCCTACGTACTTCGTTATGGGATTGATAGGAAACGATGTGGATGATCAGCTGGTGAGGGGCCTTCTTTTAATAGTGGTGTTACCTGCTTCATACATTTAAAAAGAAAAAAGAAGCTATGAATAATCTGAAATTCATACAAAGCCGTTAGAAATATGCTCTTTTTTAACAGACTAAAAATTAAAATGATGATTCGCCCGTCTAAATATTGTGGAAATACATAATTTCTACGTATATTGATTTATTTTATTACATCGAAGGTAATTTCTGAATACCTAGTCTCTGAACCAACATATCCCGGATGATATAAAAAGAGTAAGAGTTTCTATGTGAAAATCTGCTCAAAACCTAACATACTATACTCAAAGCATACTAACCTAAAATGTCTTATATTTCTAACTAAAGCACTTTAATTCCAGGTAGACTCATACATAGAAGCAAAACAGTTCGGAGACTTGCTCGTCTTCGATTTCCACGACCACTACCAGAATCTGACGCTGAAGACAGCTCTGATGATGAAGTGGACCCTCCGCCGCTGTCCTCAGGCGCAGTTCATGTTCAAGACTGATGATGACGTGCTCGTCAACCCATGGATGCTGAAGAAGGTGATTAAGGAGAATGGTGATGCTAGTTTACTTGGTAAGATATTAATCATGTGTGTCTGTACTAACAAAAGATTTACAGCAAAGGCTAAATAACTTTGCATTTTATAAAGTTAGTCATTAAAATTTGACGCCTCAAGCTAACGCAGTAATGTTTATTCATATTTTTTGACAGAAGATGTGATCGCAGTTGAGAAAGTTTTCTAAACACAAGTTGTTGTTTTCTAAAGACAAACAATCTACTCATGGAAAAATTGGATACATCGAGATTTAACGGACCCAAACTGATACAATCTAATATTTTTACGAGACATTTAATATAGAGTCTACTATTTTCAAAGCTTTCAACAAAAACCTATCACATACGTCTCAATGTTATTACTTCTGTATTGCAGGCTACAGTATAAACGGCACTCAGTTGAACAGGAGCGAGTACAGCAAGTGGTTCATCCCGCGCTGGCTGCTCAGTGACGACCGTGTCTCCAAATATCTCAGCGGCACTGGATACCTCATCAGTGGTTAATACTCCTTATTTATGTTCTTTAATCATTTATCTTGTCCCAATTTTATTACTTTACTGTTCTAACTGCTGTCATCTAACAGGTAATATTCTTACCAGCCATTTCAACTTTCATATAATCCATCCATCGTTTCGTTGGTCATCTCCTTCCATTACCTATATCCGTTCACATTCCTGCTATAGAGATTGTCTATAATATGTTTGGGGTCTACAGCTACAAGAAGAGTTTCCTGAAACTGAATAGATCTTCCGAGTCCAAAGAACGACACCAAATATATTCCTACCTAATTAAATATGAACCTAATTTATTCATACTGATAAACAAATATTCATTCTTTCCAGGAGACTACATAGAAGCGATCCTAAAAAAAGCCTACAACATACCAATAGTGAATCTAGAAGACGTCTACTTCACGTACCTAGTGGCCCACAAGCAGTTGGGGCTGGTCCTCACGCACGACAGGAGACTGTCTCCCTACAAACCCTGGCTGAAGACCAGCTGCCTCTACTGGGAGTTCGCGTCTATCCACAGTTTGAGCCCAGATGAGATGGTCTCATCGTGGAGTAGACTGAAAAGACTAGTAGACCGGGGTAACGGAACTAGTGAGTGTTGGTTCTTTGAGTCGTACTTGGGAGATTATAGTGATGTGGTGTTGTATTGAAGATGGTCTTTTGAAAAATGTTGATAGTCTATTTTGTGAGTGGTTTTGAATTTGTCGTGATGGCATAGAGGCTAATGGTCTTGCATCAAAGTTGTGGTATATGCAATGATGTGAATGTGGGTTAAAAAGGCTGAATTATTAATGTTTGATTGAAGAAGTGCCTTAAATAAAATTAATGAGGGGTTTTACACTACCGAGCAAACGTATAGTTTGGTTCCGAGTATTTTTCAGTCATTTGAACCACAAATTGCCAATTATTTGTTGGAACTGGGTAAATAATTTACTACAATTATTAAATAACCTGAATTCACGTATAATATTATTTATGTGCTAAACAATTGCCGCCATAATGTATAAGATGAGCAAAAAGGATAGACGGAATATCCATTGTAATTATGTTGAAAAAGAATTAATTTATAATTGTCTAGTTATAAGATAACGCATTTAATTTTGACGGGTATTTTTATTTGACCTAATATAAGAATTGATATAAGATGTAAATAATAATAATTTATATTTCTGTGTAATAAACGCATAAGTGATTATTTTTGTAAATAGTATAGTAACTAGAGAGCAAACATGTCCTTATTTAGTCTCGAGAATATCTGTGAAAGCGTGACAGACAAACAGACAAAGTTAATACTTAGTAAGAATAATGAATTTATAATTGAATTTTGAGGCCTTATAGACTTAGGGTGCTTACATAAAGAAACAGGTTGCCGGTACGGACAAACCTGTACGGGTAGGTACCGATCAGTGCAGGTATAATATTCTAAAGAAACAGGTAAACAGGTAACCTGTTTCTTTATAAGTGAGTCAATAGGATTGTATTGAAATATTATACCTGCACTGATCGGTACCTACCCGTACAGGTTTGTCTGTACCGGAAACCTGTTTCTTTATGTAAGCACCCTTAAGTATTACTTACTTCATGTACCTGAAAAACTGTAAATAGGTGTAGTGTATTACGACGAAGGCTATTTAACTGATAAATAGGACTAAATAGACAATGTTTTTAATTTGTCATGGAAAAATACTGATTCTACATATATTCATCGAGCTTAGAATATATTGCGGGAACGGCTGTCATTTGAACATTATTTGGCAGTCATTACGGGTAATCAGAAGCCAGTAAGTCTGACACCAGTTTAACCAAGGGGTATTAGGTTGCTCGGAAAACTGGGTTGAGGAGGTCAGATAGGCAGTCGCTCCTTGTAAAGCACTGGTACTCAGCTGCATCCGGTTAGACTGGAAGCCAACCACAACATAGTTGGGAAATGGCTCGGGAGATGAATGTGTAGTTTCAATGTTGTGTGTCGATAAACAGTCATTACGTGTATGTTTTATTGTAAGATTTAAAAATAAACGTTTCTAGTAAATATTTTGTTTTTCTTTTATAGGTAAGAAATTATCTATATTCCTATGCTAATATAATACAGAGGAAATATTTTGTTTGTTTGTTCACTGTTGGAAAAATAGTAGTGAAAACGCTAGTAACTAATCACTATTTCTAACCAAAGACGATGATTAATTGCGCCTCCTTCCTTTGAATATACATGTACAGTCAACTTCAGGTCAGTGGTAACAGTTTTATAGGAAAATCGTACTTATTACTATTGTGTTAAGGTGCATGACAGTTACCACTGACGTGCGGTCTACCGTACTCATAGTTACCCAATAATATTTTCCCAACTGTTTTAACGTTAACATTAAAAGTAATTAAAGTCTCAATTTCTATAGAATGATAGAAACCCATTTCCTTGGCTATCATTAAGACAGTTTCAACTTTGGACACAGCAACACTGAATAGGTATCTGGCGCTCAAACTGAACCACGTTCTAAGATTTTTGAGCCACGAGGTTCCTCTCCCAAGCCTTTACTACATTTATCTCCCTGATTTTTTGAAATCTTGACTGTCTGAGAGGAGGCCTGTGCCCATCAGTGGGACGATAAAAAGGCATATGATTAGCTACGTTCTCTTACGTACATTTCCTTTAATATGTGTATGTATTGTTTATTGGCTTACATTAATTTCTACATATATATTTAGCATGCCTACTACCCGAAATCTATCTTTACAAATTGACTCCATCCAAAGGTTGTTAAGACCGCCTATTATACTCACACATATTTGTTTGTTATGCCTTTGTCCATGTTTGGTGTACAATAAATAATATTCTATTCTATTCTATTCTACGTTCCTATTCCACAGCTGTGCAGCTCTGCAAAGCTCAGCAGATAATGTCTGCAGAGCCAGATGCATGCGTTTGTCATCACACGCAGGTGTGCCGATAAGAATTGATTGCACTCCAATGCATCGTTTTTTAATGCATTCATATAAACCAGGGACGGAGTAGAAAGTGCATTGATAAGAATAGGTACTCATTTTATTTGATACAGTATTACACTAAGTTAATACTTTTATAAGTGCAGAAGTGACTTTAGTACTTTATACCAGTCCATAAAGATGTATCAAATAAAAATATAACACAAATTTGCATATTTTAAACCTTGATTTGTCTAGATATTTTAATGTTTTATTTATTTAAAAAAAAATTGTACACACACAATTAAAAAATAAGACAGGAATGAAAGAATTTACAAAAGGAGATTGGGCAAGAATGTATGAAGTTTGGTCCAAATGTCCACCACGAACGAGACCTACATAATTAAATAGTCCATTTAATTTAGAGTAACTTTTACTAAGAAAGTAAAAAAAAAACAATGCCAAAAAAAAGTTACAGCCAAAAATGTATTCTTAATTTTCAGTAGTTTTTGTATGTTATCATTATTATTTTTTATTTTATTCCACTTCCATTTCCGCACTTTATCTAAAACTAAGATGAGTAAGACACAATTGCTTATAAACAGCCCATTTTTTTGCCTATGGATGTACGAATCACTAACCAATTGAGGCGCCAGAAGTGCTTGAGTATACTCAGCGGTTCCTGGATCTAAGAAAGTTCGATGTAACTGGTGGTATCTTCTCTCTAACAATGAACAATTCTATTTCGTCAGAAGTAACAGAAAGTATGAAAATCGAACATCCAGAAAAATAATTGAAAAACTCTATAAAATGTTTTATTTGATTTTGCTATAACTTTTTTCTGGCATTATATTTTTTTTTACTTTCATAACAAAAAATGTTCTATATTTAACGGGCTATCTAGCCATATAGATCTCGTTCGTGGTGGACATTTGGACCGGAATCGCCCATTGTCTTTTAATAGACATGCAAGTAAACAGCTCACCGATAATAGTTGTTTCTGTAAAGTCAATTATAGAAAAAGCTCTGATAAGACTACAAATAAAAATATAAAAAAATCGGTCATTTTTGCCAATATTTTCCATCGCATTAAAACAAAAAGACGACACGAATTCCAATCATAAAATTGTCACTCAAATCCATCCCTGTACACCGAAACAAAGAATCAAAGCGTTCATTGATGTGGAACGTCATATAAAACCCCATAGATTGTAGTTATTTCACTATGTGCATCATGGAAGTCAAGCTGATCGTAGTCCTGCTGGTCACGATGACACTCGTGGTCAACGACCTCGTCTTAGCTGGTGAGTCACTCGTACACTCAGTGGTGATAGCACTCATATCATGATACACAATGATGATGGTGATCATCACAGAACACTTGTAGAAAGGTCTATGTTCAAAGGTAATGATGATGATGAAGTGAAGAATTGTGGTGATTGTAAATTCGATGAAATAATTTCAAGTGTTTAGGTGAAAATAATGTAAATAAGAGAGCTAAATATTGTGCAAAAATTGATTGAGTCTGAAATTAATAAATATGAGTTTAAGTATCTACATCTAAAAATCTAAATCCAAGTAGAGAATCGCCTAACTCGGAAGTAACTTTTTAGACTTCTTTTTTAACCACCCGCTGCCAAAACAAGAGGATGTAGGCCAGAAAATGGTATGTGTTCCTGGGCGAACCATAATCAAGATAACAGAGAAACGTGTGACATTAAATACCGAGCCGGATAGCAACTCAGAGGAGTTCGATATGCGCAAGTCAGCTAGAAGGTGGCACATGACAACACCTACGAAAGATCAGTCCTGCCAGATGTGCGTGTGCAACGATAGTGGAAAGAAAGAGTACTGCAGCAAAAGATCAGCTGACAGTGTTAACGAATGTATCAGGATCAAAGCCCTGACGGAAGAATACAATGCCGGTATACCGTACTCGCACTCCAGGGCTCTAGCGTACAGGATCAGACGAGGTTTGTGGTATGGTGCAGGTGGCAATAAAACGGAAATGTTATGTGTTCGATTTTAATCAATGAACACAGTCTACCGTGAACATTCCATCAAACTCATATAGGTACTGCATTTTTATTGTGCGGATTTTAAACCTCGTCAGTTTTCATAGTAGTATTTGATGTATTTACATACGGTAGATAATATTTAAATTATATAATTAGGTAGATAGGTAGGCGAACTTGTTATATACAATGTTCACTTTGTAAAACCAAGTTGTCCAAACCAAGACAATCGTATAACACAAATGACCTCCATCACAGATTATTTGTGGCACAACGACGAGATCCCGTACCAGGCCAAAGCGAAGTGCTTCCGCGGCCACTCCTACTACAGCAACAGCATCAGCGCCAACAACACCGACATAGACATCGCCAGCGAGATCGAGTCACTCCTCGACTACGAGAACGAGTTCACTTGCTTCTACTGCATCTGCTCCGTCAGTGGAGAAGGCGTCGACTGTATCCACAGGGACGTTGCCTTCTGCAACTTCTTCCGTGAGATCAGGTCTGACAAGCGCGTCAGAGACAGATACACCACGCTGCTGCAGCAGGACCGGCCCACCTACTTCAGACAGCTGTCCTGGAGGATGAGGAGGACTATGGACAATGGAATCTTTGATTTAATCAACTCCGGTACGCTTCTGCGTTGATTTGGTCCTTCTTTGGGTTTTTGGCTCTTATTGTTTCTAGGTTCTTGTTGTTTTTCTAATGTCGTGATTTCAGTAACCATTTGTGTAATGTATTGCGGTGTTGAGGTATGATGCGAATAGTGAATTGTGACGTGTCTATTTATTGTTGTGTTGAAATATTCTGATGTTCATTCAAATTGTTATCCGCGTATCGATGAAAAATGTGTAAAAACAGTTGAATTAGAGTAAAATAAAAGTTGTGTGGCTATTTTTCCATTGGCCATATTCATTGTACAACTGAGCGTCGCCTTTTGCAAGCCAATTTTGATAAATTGCCTCTTTTTTGCCCTTATGACGTTGTCGGCAAACATTCACATGTAACGATTTGACTGTTTAATTTAAATTAATGAAATGAATACTGATGCTTGCAGGAGGCGACACGTTGTGCTGCAACCACCCTGACGGCCACCGACGGCAGATACACAATGAAGTGAGGAACAAGCTGAGGACTTTGAAGAGGAGGATACCCAAGGAGAACCTGCTCGGAGGCTCGATGAGAGGAGACTACGTCGACTTCATCGTCAATAACGACTAACATGAAGCTCCCGAACGATCGACTGTGAAACTGTGAAGCGTGGGAAATGTGTGTTAATTTAAATTTTGTAAATGTGGATAATGAATAACGAAGAAGATCACGCTGAAATCAATGTTGAACAAAACTTGAATAAATTAACTACAGATATGACAAAACAAGAATCCGATACTTTGAATGTTGTAAAGTATAAAATTGAATGTAATGGACTAATAAATGACCCAAAAATTAGTAAACAAGTCCAACATATGCAAAATGAAAAAAGAAAGAGAAAAGAAAATTATAACCGAAATGAGAATCAAGATTATTTATCGGCGGTTATAACAATGACTGTACCTGAAATATCGCAAAACAAACCGATTACTAAGAAAAGTGATTCAGTGAAGTTTGTGTGTTGATGTGTTTGTGTTAGTGTACATTTCCACTTTTATAATACTGTGTTTTTTAATTAAATATTTTATTACAAGTTTTAGGATTTCAATGATTTCTATAGCCTTAATTTTTGCACCTGTTTGTTCGAGCACACTGACATCTTAATCACTAATTCTTACACTATTTTGTAAAGTCGAAGTTTCAAAAACTAGGAGACCACCTTTTTGCACCATTTATTCTATTTTATTTCCATCTGCACCGAGAGCACATTTTTAATTTATTTATTAAGATTATAAGCTTAGCTTATTTATGATTATGATTAAGATTAATGTAGATAATGTTCAGCTCCCGTCAATAACAGTAACTGAATATTAAAGGTATCCAAGTTTTGGCTAGACACTTACACACTGAATATTTTTTTATGTTTGAGATAAACGCTTGAGTCTTCTTTCTTAATGATTTATTTAGTGAAACATATGTACGGTAGACTGCACATCAGTGGTAACTGTCATGCACCTTAACTCAATAGTAATAAGTACGATTTTCCTATAAAACTGTTACCACTGACCTGAAGTTGACTGTACATGAGCGACATAAGCGTAATTTAGCTGTCGATTGAAATCTAGTCTCAGAAATGAAGAAATATGTATATTAAAAAGATCAAAACTTAGCGCTCAGTGTTTCAAGAGGTAAGACATCCCGTAGGCCAAAATATTCGTTAGATTTAGATAAACTATAAATTAATCATAATGTTTTCAGTAAACTCTGGTAACATACCAACTGCGAAATGTGTCCCTTTCGTTTCGGAGTACACCGACTGTAATGAAGGTAAGAATTTCACTTTTTAGTTATTTCTCGTCTACATTAAAGTTCTAACTTCTAAGTAATTAAAAAGTGCCAAAATGTCATGGTTTCGAAATAATGACCTGCCCAGCCTTCTCCCAACTATTTTGGGGGTCAGCATCAAATCCAATAGGAAATGACTATCTGAGCTCCTCACTTCAGTTCGTAAATTGAGAGAATTTAAAGATAAAGATATTTTATTTTGTGAATATAAAGTATCCTCTAACTAAAGGTACTAAGAATCATGAACGTGAAACAGAAATTCATCAGAGACCAAAACCGAAATGAAATAGAATAGCAATTCAAACATGGCATACAAAACATCCTACATAATTGTTGAAATATTACGAAGTTCTGTTAACATTCTAGATAACGTTTGCTCGGGCTGCAGTAGATGCACTTGCACAGGTGAGGGTGAATGGTCCTGTGAGGAAGTCAAGGACTGCCGGGAAGATGGAGGTGAGGATGATGAGGACATCGAGGAACCTGACGACGGGATCTTTGATAACGCTCTCAAGACGCTAGAGACTGGTGAGTTTGACTTTAATTTGTATTTTAAAGCTATATTTGAAGATGCCAGGCGTTGGACTTTCAGCAGCAAGTACTTGTTAATTAATATAAAATACAAATTGTTACAGAAATGAACAAGAAGCGTTTGTTGAATATAAAGAACTCGCAGCACCCGAGAGTTCCAGCTCCCAATGTGCTCCAGGAACAAGACGATCTATTAGGTAAGGATTATTTACATTATTTTTTGCTGTACTATCTTCTTCTCTAGTTTTAAGGATTTGAATTTTGCACAATCTTATATTGTATTGTTTTAAGTACTTTATGTACTTGCTTCCTTTTCTTAATTTTTGATTGCTATATTCTATTTCCAGGTTATTTGGTAGCAATACCTCGTCAATGAGCACTGATTCGCACGTACTTTTAATATAGCACTATTGCACAATTGTATTTAGTTTTATTTCGGCTTCAAACAATCGAATCATCGAGGTAAGTGGCATTTGATGTATGTTAAACGTATTCAGCCATTAACAGTTCTTTAATTTATTACAGCTTTAGAGCGCAGTCAGAAACTTGATGAAATCGTGGCATCTCTGACGCGCTCGCGCAGGTCTGTAGCTACAAACAACAAACATCGTAAAAGATCAATTGACAAGGCAACCCACAAGCTTAGCAAGATGGCTGACTCTAGTCACAACAATACTATTGAACATCATAGAGCTGTTGAAGAAATAAACGAAGGTAATGTCGTAAATGGATTTAATTTTAAAATTGCATGTTCGAATCATTTAAATAATACTTTCAATAAACTCGGTGGATTTTATAAAATATTTCTTCTCTTTACAGTTGCTCTCAAGGACTTGAATCTAACTGGAACATTAGTTGCTAAAAAAATTGACCCCTTGCCACTAATTGCTGGTACCAGAAGAGCAGGTTTTGTAGACAACAGCAGCAAGGCACTTCAGATTGACTTCAATCATCCTAAAGCTTACAACCAAATCAATGACAATAAAATAGAAACCGTAGAGCAGGAAACTAAATTTGATTCAAGCCACGAGAACTTAAAAACGGTGCTCGGTAATTACACTCAAATGTCCAAGAACAGTAATCTTTCAAAGATTGTAGTCAATGAATTAAAAAAAGGCAGTGAAATAATTGGTGATGCTAATGCTCCCGTCACGTCAAACATCACATTCACTCCAGAAAATGACACTTTGACTGCAATGGCATTTATTGCTGGTAATTTATTAAACAAATTATGGGACATGGAAAAAGATGCATCTACGACTTCAACAGAAACTGATGTTATGAAACATGAGAAAATTGCTGATTTACTGGACCTTTTCAAAGAACCACTTAATATAAGACAAGAAACGTTTCTCAAAAATGCTTTAGAACAGTTGTCAACTGCTGTAGATAAAAACAAGAATGCTCAAAATATTTCCATATGTCAGACTATTACTGACGTTGTACATAACAACGACACCAGTGAGGAAGACAAAGCACAAGTGACCACAAAAGCACCTTGCAACAAGGATAAGGACAAACCCGTAGAAGAGCCAAAAATTAAACATAAAAAGGCTGCCATTAAAGCTATAGCTAAAATTAACAACGTTTTGGATCTGATTAAAAAGTTTGAAAGGGTGCAAAGTAACTTAAGTGAGTTGAAACACGGACCGAAACTTAATTTTGATTATAATCGCACGTTGCCCAAGACCAGAAAGAAGGAAGTCGACAATTTATTATCTAAAGAAGAAGAAAGTTCTCTTAATGTATTTGGAGGTATCTTGGAAAAAATAACGAAACTAATTCTGCCTAAGAAAAATAACAAAAAAATTGTCAACCTTATCAGAAGTCAAAGCGTTCTTCTGAATAATGAAAATATCCTTAAAAAGAAATTTCAGAAAATGTACAATATTGACTTAACTAATATGACTGTCACAGCTAAAGATAAAATAATTTTAGATTACTTAACTCAAGTCGATCGAAATAAAGATTGCTTATTGAAAACTAATTCCAACGAAATCACCGAATCAATCCCAACCATTGAAGGAAATATTTTACTGAATTTATCAGAATTTTTCAAAATGAAATCCTTTTCCGACTTGATACAACTTTTGGAACCCGAGAGATCTAAAAACCATCGAAGTATTGAATCGGAGAAGGAAACTGTTGAAACGACTACGAAGTATAAAAAAGGTAAAGCTGCATCAATTAATAAACCAGTTGACACAAATAAATTGAATTCAACTAAAGAGAAACTGAAAGCACACTTAAAGACTATCATAGAAGATTTAATGGAATTACAAACTGCTAAAGGCGGAAGCTTAAAAGGCAATGTCAAACTGGCTGATGCCCTACCATGTATTTATAACGTTTTGAATGCTGGCAAAAATGAAATTGATACCAAAAAAGATGTTCAACCAGCCAAAAGTATAGCGACCATATTTGAAGATGTTAAAAAAGAGTATAAGCTGGCTCAAACGCGAAGAAATTTCGTTGATGTTACGAAAGAGAGGCCAAAGTCGGCAGTTGTATGGGATCGATTAGTTAAAACCCTAAATAACAAAGCAAACTCCAAGAATCGAAGAACAATGAATGCAAAAGTACCTAAAACATACGATCAAATTAAGAAAATGATGGAAAAAATTGAAAATGGGAGTTCTACATACAAACATTACGCGTTGGTGGTCAAAACACCACCTACGAGTAAACTGATATTACTTAAAGCTTTAGACCAAGAGGTGCAGGCTACAATAAATGTAATAAACGAAATAACCCTATCTTTAAAAGAATTAGCAAAATTGCCGGCTGAGAAGTTCGCAGAACTAGATGAATTTGTGTCAAATTTGGTAACTAGTACTAAACTGACCGAGAAAGTCGATGAAAAATTAAAAGCAGACGTGAAAAAGTCGAAAATGAATACAGAGAACGAAATATCTAAAAGTAAGCCGAAGGAGACACAGTACATTAGAAACGATGTGCCTCAGAGGGTAGAGAGCGATAAAATGAGAATCAGTAGGGTGCAGATAGTGAGTCAGTTGATCAAGAATCGTTTGCAGGTGTTCCTAAAGACGAAGGAACAACTCAACGATGATGTACGATCTGATATGAGCTACAACGTTGCTCGGAAAATAATCCACTACCTTGATACTGGCAATTTTGACCTCGCAAATGAATTATTCAAAGTGCTTGTGTCGCAAAAGCCAAATGATTTTGGAGTATTTCCGAATGGTGATTCTGCAAACGATAAGTTGATAGGTAAGGCTATTTATTATTTTAATACCTATGTAAAGTCACTGGCATATTTATTTTATATGAGAGCTTCGAATAAATTATATAATATAACTAAAACAATTTGAAGAAATAGGTAGTAGCTAATTTACAACCAGGGTTTGAAAGTTACCTTACCTACAGAGCACCTTTTATTATTCTCTCGATTATTTCGATGGAAATTCTACAATCATATTTTTACCGATTTTAGTAACGACAACTCCGAAGTTAGGTGTGATGTCACTGCGTCGGATGTCAATACTTGGCAGGGAGGCCCTACTTCCAGTCGAGGAACCAAGCAGAAGAAATGAGAAGCACATCAACTGGGTGAACCAAGACCATCTGATCAAACAGCTACTGAACATGAAGAACATGGGGTTGTAGGGGAAATAATATTTTTCGATACTTTTATAATTTTCAATAAATGTTTTGTATTAAATGATCCTGGTATTTTTATTACAAATGCGTTTGATGATGGACTTCATCAATTATTTATTCTACACAGTCAAATTCAGCTGAGTCTCCCTTTAAATATACTACTACAAGAATATCCTTGTAAACTAGCATTATTACAATAAAATTAATGTACATACATTTTTGTGTCAAAAATGCATCTATTTTGATTTAGACACTCTATAGACTTTGAAGAAGACAAACGAGTTTTTAATAGAGGCAATATTTAAAAGGTCTTCATCGCTACGCAGAAGCATATAGACAATGTATATATTCATTTATGTACAGAAGTACAAGATACAGAAATCCGTGAAATCTGTAGACATATTATGTTGCAAAGAATGAAGAATTGAAACCTCAGAAACATTAATAACACAACATTGCTGGCAACAAAATGATCTGTTTATTTTATTCTCCCTACTATTAACTGTAGTCCCATGGAAAAGACTGCCAAAACCCAATTACCGAGTCGTTAGGGATCAAGTAGCATCAACTATGTTTTCATACAGAAGTAACCAACTAAACATTTAAATTGTTTAAATTCAAACAATCATAAAAAGCCAATAAATTAAAATAAAAACCACCATTAGCTTAAAATTGTTACTTTATTTGTACTTTAGATAAACTTAATCACAGAATTCAGGGATATTGATGACTTATCCTATCAATGTTTAGCCGAAGGGATGGGTTTCGTGACGGCGGTGTTTGCTTTTGAAGTTACTGCTGTATATTTTGAATTCACTGCTTTAGATTTTGGCGTCACCTTCTTTGTAGACGACGTCGGTGAAGTAGACCTTCTTGATTGGCGCTCTGACACAAAAACGAATAAGTTACAAGGTATATTATTAGAGAGCCTCATAGGGTAGTTAGAAGATCAGATGACTTGAGCTTCATTATACATTATACTAGATTGCCTTACCACGTTTTGAAGCGTCCCGCTTCTTTTTTCTTTCATCGGCCTTACGAACTGCAGTTGCTGTAGCATTTCTCTTACTCTCTGAGATCTTCGGATTGACCTTATGTCTTAGATAATTAGGTATGATACTCTTTATTCGCGTCTTGAAACTATCCAAACCTGATCGTTTGAATCTTGCCATTTCTATATTCTTCTGCCATCTTCTCATTGTTTCCTCATACTCATTATATCTTTTCTCGGATATTTCGTCCAGCTTCTTTTTAGCTAGTTGTTTTACTATTTCTGATTTTGGAACTTTTCTGTGAAGGAGTTCAGCTATATCTTTCTTAGAAGTTTGCAATAAAGTACGAATATGCTTTATGAATGAACGGTTTGGCTTTTGACGATTGTCTGTGGGTTCTGTTGTAGTGTTGGTTTCAGTTTCGTTCATTGCTCGAGGTCTAAAAGTCGTTGGTTCATTCGAGTAATATCGAATTATTATTTGTACTTTGTTATGAATCGCTGTCAACCCATTGTTTATTTTTTCTAATACGTCATCACTAACATTATCTAGAGACGGAAGCATTCTCCTGCTGTGAGCAAAGTCTATTAGGCCTAGAGCATCGTTCATTTTGCCAATATCAGAAGATAAAACGTAATGTAATAGTTTCATTCTGTAGAGGGTTGCAAACGGAGAGCTGCTCAGCAAACTATTCGTCATGCCCTGCCACTGACTGCCAATGCTTGATAAGTCATTCGTCATATTATATTGAGGATCATGTACTCTCAATCCTGGCATTGCATTCTCGTCAAAGTAGTACGATAGTATCACGTGTTTCATAATTCTCCTAGAAGCGGGTGACAGAGGACTCAGGGCATTGGACTTTGCCATACTGTTGTCAATAGCTTCTATGACTTGTACTAAACAATCTTTGAACGATACGAAGTCACATCGGCCGTACTGTTTCATTTGCCTCCTAAAGTTTTTGAATCGCTTCGACTTTTTCCCAGATTTTGGTTTTTCAAGTAATTTATTTTTGTAAACATATCGCTTCATTGCGTGCATAAGAAATTTTAAGTCCTCAGGTAGATCAGATTTTCTGTGTTTTGTAATTAATATTATGTCCCGTATCACTTCGAAAATATCCTTTTTAAACTTTGCCATTACTTGTTCATACAGATTTGGATTGGATCTTCTTAGGTCTGTATTTAAAGGAGTATCCAAAGCTAGATTATAAATAGAAAAATGTGATTCACTTATATTATTTTCTTTCTTATTGTCTTCAGGTAGATCATCGTCACTCATTATTATTTTTGCTAGATTATCTTTAATTCTCTTTAAGTTTTCTAATTCGTTAATTTTATCTTTGATAATTTTATTCAATGGTATTAGTATATCCTCCTTTAAATCCATTCTCTCCTCAGTTTTATTGGTATCTGCTTTACTAGTATTAGTTGTGTTTAAAATCATTGTAATGGTTGGTGCGACAAAGGTCGACGTAATGTTCTCCTGTCCTGAAACATCTCTTTTCATGATATTCACAGCGCTGTAGTCTATTATATCATTGGTGTTTTCAAAAACATTTAAATTTACATCCTTGTTTAAACCGATAACATCTGAAACATGAAATTGGAACATTTAATGATTAAGCATTTTTTATAAAATTAAAAGTACATTCATACCTTCAGTAACATTGCCCTTGTTGACTTTCCCAGCAGATTCCAACAAATCAATCACAACTTTCGTAGTCGATTCAGTACTTATTTCAGCAGCATCTTCGTGCATAAAGTTGACCAAATAAGACAGATCATCATTAACGAAACCAGTGATATTATCATCATCCATGACCATATAATCTACGTCAAAGGATTGGTTATTGAATTTATCAGTTAAAGGTTTCCTTCTGTTATAAGCCTTAGTATCTACTGCAATGCTTCGGAGTACTTCGTCGAAAGCTACGTAATCTGTGTCTCCGGTGGTTTTGGTATTCGTAACCTTGGTTGTGGCCTCTGAAGTTTTCGTTGTAGATACTGAAAAAATACAGTTTTTATTTAAAAAATATAATGTCACTTTCTTAGTTTCCTTCGTCTTCCTTTTCTTTCGATATGTTGGTTAAGTACAACTGTGGATTCTATTAATTTCACACACACTTAAAGTTCTGGTATCTAATAAGCATCCATAGGATACCTCCTACAGAAAACCTCCATTTTTGGCTTCCATTTTACAAAAATCTATTCATGAACCAACTTACCACGTTCAGTAGTTGTAAGTATGG
Source organism: Helicoverpa armigera (assembly GCF_030705265.1). Lineage (NCBI taxonomy): Eukaryota > Metazoa > Arthropoda > Insecta > Lepidoptera > Noctuidae > Helicoverpa > Helicoverpa armigera. The sequence goes on from NC_087144.1 coordinate 9,104,137, forward strand.
CTTTATCATTATCCATGGCAGACACTTTGGAGTCACTTGCTGGCGTGGTACTAATCTTCAACTTGCTCAACGGCTTGACTCCATAGAACCATTCGGACAGTTGTTCTAATGTGATGGTGCTGGATGTGGTATCCTCTGGGCTGTCAGTGACGGAACGCTTCACCTTGTGAGACTGACCTTTTGAAATAAATAGAGGGACACAAAAATATTTTTTTCCGCATTATGTTGGTCGTGAAAACGGACAGGCAAGATTATTACAGCCTAAAGTAAGACCCATCGAGTAAAGCTCAGCTCACAAAAATATAGAAGTACCTATTTATTGATCTGTTTAACCATATTACTCACGCATTTGCCAAAGTAGTTACACTTGATAACTATTATAAAAATCAATATTTTTTGAGGTTTCGAAGGAGTGCTATAATTTCTATATTAGTCATGCCAAAAACTACCTCTTATTTCAAGCAACAAAATCAGTATTAAAACTATACTTGAAAGAACCTACTGAAAGACAATAGGTACCTTGTATAACCGAATCGCTGTCAATAAGAGCCTCCATGGCTATAATGAGGACTCGGTGGTCGATGTTCGGGGGCGGGTCCTGGCCGTGGCATGGCTGCACGATGCTGCAGTTCCACAGGCCTTCAGGGTCACAGGAGCAGGTCTTGCAGCCGAGGCACACGTTTTCTAGAGTAACAAGAATCAGATTTAACAGTACATATGTTAGAAGACCGTTGAGGGAAAAAATCTGTGATAAGGTATGTCTGAGAAACAAAAAAATAATTTTCTTTGCATACTGCAATTGGACGACACTTAAGGAAAAATCAGCGGTATGTCGATAGCATGGCATTTTCGTTTAATTTATTAATTATTTCCTTTTTGAAATGTTAACAGAATGATGGTTATAGGAACTGGCGATCGGTTCCCGAAAGGGAAGTACCTACTTTACTGTCTTTATTTTGGTAACTAGTGAACTATGTTTTTTAAAAGGTTATCCATATCATCATGACAAATAAAGATCATTGTCAATTGTCAACACGAAGTTCTTTTGTCAATTTGTACTGTTGAAGTATATTCAGTTTGTTATGGATTCCATTAATTTATCAATAACGTGGTGAGTATGCGAAAACTTAGGCGCCAAACATCCTTTCTCACCAAAAAGAAACACAAATGTGTACGATTCGGGCCTAGTCTTATAAAAGATAACAAACACAGGAAATACCTCAAACCGCAGCTGGTTAAACACAGTGTCTAGTTGAGGCTGTTGTTTTAGGAATATTTTGAGAAGCGACAATAATATTTAGACTTTTATGAGGTATACTGTTTTATGATAAACATTAGCTAGGAAAGGCATTGTTATGAATTTCATAGACTAGTCGATTATGTAAACAACTGAAACAGATATTGAATGGATCATTACAATTACAGATTTCCCTATTCAGAGCCTTTAGAATTCAAAACAAACAAACAAATATTTCCTTATTTACCTTCTTATTTGCTAATACAATAACGGGGAAACATTTTTTGTTTGTTTGTTTTCATTCTGAAGGAATCTACGAAATCTATTTGAAAAATTATATGATTGTAGGGACACTATACACCGGGTTTAAGAATTTTCCATGGGACGACATTAAAAATTCGGGAAACCGCTATTCATTACATAAGATGCCCAATTGAACATGACTACTGTATATGACCAGCAGGAAATACTAAAAATACATAAGTATGAAAAGCCGCCAGTAACAGTGTATAATAGCGCTCAGCAGTGGGACTTTAAAAAAAAGGTTGATGATGACGAGTATGAACATAATTGTACACTAATAAAATTGGAATAAAGGCAGGAAGATGATGTTGATGATGATAAAGATGTTGTGAAAGCAAATCTTCAACGTACCTTTGTTACAGTTGGTATACCGGGAGACGTAAGGAATGCAGTCCATGTTGTTAGATACACCTGAAACTGAAATATATGTTAATAACTTAACAACAAGTTAAGGCAAGATAATGAGGTAGATACATGAGAGATGCAAATAATGATGCGAATTAGTATTTTTCAAACCACTTAGCTGTAGGACTTACATAACAAACAAAATTTTCTTCTGGACATACGGTAACGGTATTTAGTAACTAAAGTAATAAATTAAGGTGCTATTGAAGAAGAGCTTATTATCTTCTATATTAACAAAGCTCTCACAGATACAAACCAACCTTTAGCAACCAAATCAAACATCAGATCGTCGACTTCTTTCCTCATGGCAGGGTCTGCTTCTCCACCAGGATCCTCATCATCCTCCTTGAGTACCTCCTCAGCCTCTGCGTAGTAGTCACAGCGCGCCTGGTCGAGGGTCATGCAGTCCTTCTCGAAGCACAGGTGACACTCTTCAGCCCTTCGGTAGGCTCCCGCCGAGAAGTAAAATTTGGAGGTGCATGATGTTGGTGCTAGAAGTAATTAGTATTATGATAGTCACTTGCAGTTTTGACTCTCACTGAGAGTTTCGTGTCATCATCTGTTTCACGCTTCCCACCCACTTTGGGTTGGGGAGACCAACCAGATGCAGCTACACTAACGACAAAAAATTTGAAGTTTTTGTCGATAATTTAGAACGTTTAACACACACGGCAGTGTAACAAAGTCGAGGCAATGAAAAAAGTAAAGAAAAACAGTCGGCATTGTATGGAAAACATTGATAAGTGCTACTTGCACACACTGCGAACGTGTGATTCTGTAGTTCTGAAAATGGAAACACAGGGGGTGTTTCAATTTTAAAATACTTTTAATGAAGAAAATATCATCAGTAATATTGTTTATATATTCTTACTGAATTATCTCAATGAAATAAATGTTGTTAAAACCGGGTGAATTCAGTAAGCTTTATAAGCAATCATACACGACGATTCGCAGTACGTAGTTTCTAGCCTAGCTATTTTCAGTATCTACTATTTACTACACATGAGTATATAACGTACAAGAAAGAAGATAAATTCTACAAAGTCAAGAGTAAAGAACACACTAAAAACCAAAATAAAATTGCGAATTCAGAGCAGAACCTACAATGTTTCCTCTTCAAGAAGGAGAACCATCATTGACACACTTGCAAAAGCTTAATCCCAAAGCTATTGTCTATCATATTGACAGAACATACAAGACACTGTTGACATCTGCAGACAACAATGACGTATCAGGCAGTGACGCAACAAACAGTGACGTACTCACCGGACAAGAGCAGCGCCAGCGCACACGCCCACGCCAACATCGCCGTCAACAGTGATTGCTACAGTTTCGTAACATTGCACACTGTTTACTGCCTCTATTGTTTCCATATTAAGGGACGGACTTGGGGATGAATCTGTGACTTCGTACGATTGGGCTGAAAGCCAGATAAAATGTGGTGTATCGATGTGTATGGAAAGAAACTACACCCTTAATTACCTTAAAACCCATTTATGTTCTTGTTGAAATCAGTGGCAGTTCACAGTCATTTTCTGAGTCTACACCTGCGCTTGTTAAGAGTAGCCTACATCTTATCCCCATGTATGAGCTATATTCAGATTAAATTAGAATTTATTTTTCCCTGGAAGATAAATAAATATTCATCCATCCACACAATATAATATTATAAGTCTGATGCAAAGTGTGATAGTGTGATGATCACCATTCACGCATCCACAAACGGTCCCCCAAATCCGTCCCTGCGTGAGAAACGTGAAATTCTCTCCGCTGTTTACAAACACAGGGCGTGCGCGGACGTGGTAGCGGTATCGACTCCTGCGCATATTCGGGCTTGCGGCGGCGACCATGCTGCTGGCGCTTTTGCTGCATTTGGTATTATTTCACCTGCTCAGTGCTAGAGGTGAGAATTGAACCCTTTTATAGACCCAGATTTAGGAATCCTAATTTTTGGAAAATCCATTTTTGGTCTATATTTTAAGGGATCCCGTTTTGGGATCATAATATTTTACCGGAAAAAAGACGAATAAGTGTTTGCGGTGTTTTATTTAAATCAGATCTGTTTCTTGATCAAAGATGCCATACATTGTCACGTGATTTCCAATATTTGGAATTCTTTTTTGCGGTTTTTTTCTAAAACCTTTACTGTGATACGTAAGAAGTTTTGATCATTGCTGCTGCCCAAATATTAGAGGATTTGTGAACTGTGGCTTGTATTTTATTTTGTGTTTTTTACCTGTTGTACTAACATCTTGTTGTTTTTTTTTACTGGAAGGTTTACAAAGTTTTTCTATTTGAGTGAAAACATCCAGTTCTGTAATAGAGGTGTTTGATAACGCTAGAAGTTGTTGATAGTAGAGTAACTGGGTTTTGTGTAGTCATTATTACTGAAGTTGCTCGATCCATTTTTTTGACGTTTGACCCGTTTCGTGAGAAGTACCCTAGGACAGTACTGTCAACAAGCTTACAAATAGCTTAACAGCTATCTAAGAGATTGTTAATTTTTACGTTGCTTTGCTTTTCTTCTGCATGTCTTTTTGGTCCATAGATGAATACTCGTACCAGTAGGCAGTTCTACAATTGGGCGAAGATTTTAGACTTATTATGATGACTGATTATTGTTTTGACTATCTTTGACAATTAAAACCATAAGTCAGTATCTCTCATCATATGTGTAAAATTCATAAGATATAAAATTGACAGACATATATCAAATCTTCACGACTATATAACAAGATAAATTCAGCAAAATTTCGTCATTTTTTTTTCAAAATCAGTTCCGCTGAGATTGGCTTTTGTTTTTGTGTTGATTTCCTTTATTGCAGACATATTATTTTTTACCAATTTATGTACTCTTCCTTCCCAGCAAAAACACATAGGAAGTGGTGTAGGGCAGTCGTTTTTGTAGGCTGTCTCATGTAATATTTGACTGTTGTTTTTCATCCTATTTTGGATAAATAAATGATTGTGTTACTCAGCTATAGTAGCATCAATTATTATAGTAGTTACATCCTACAACGGCATAGTAACATAATAGTTATTGTCATAATTATGTCAACAGTTTGTTTTAACTATAGCATCTCAAACAATAACAGTCTTGTTGCCAGTTGTAGGATGTTGTAAACATTCCTGGTGTAACCTGACAAATAATATTGTGTAACGTGAGATATTCAAAGAGTAAACTATCGTTAGGATTCAGTTTCTTGTACCAAAATCCTTCAGCTACCCAAAATAAGGCATTTAGTGCTGTTATTTATTATTGTTTACTGTCTATGTATTTTGTAAAATATTTGTTTGTGGAATGCCTGGTAAAAACTCAGCTAACTACCCATAAAGAATGATACAGTTTCAATGTTAGATATAAGATCTTTTTGATAAATTAAGGATCAACTTCCGAGTTAAAAATGGTAGTTTCTTGTAATTGCTAAAATAGCACATTTCGTTCGGTCTCGTCTCATTTTTCATAATGTACTTTTTCAACTTGATAATACATTAAATGTTGTACTAAATATTTAAGAAGTAATGTGACCCATTCAGGGTGTTTATGTTTGGTTCGGTTGTTGAATATTTTGCTTGAGCCGGCCGTTATTTGAGATGCTTGCGTGCCAACAGATAATGTTACTTTAATATTATGACATACTCCAATGTTTCGGCTACCGCGTTTTTAAAACAAAATTAATTTGACAATTATCGGCAATGCTAAAATAAAATTATCATCATCATCATGACTACTGCGGTGAGCATGGCAACTACCCCCCGTTTCAGGGAATATTTTGTTCAGCACTGGAGATTTTTCTGCTTTATCGTTACGCTACAGTCAACACAAGTCAACCAAGAGAAAAACTGTATTTCGCATTTTATTTTCTTTATTGAAAACTTAACCCTATAAACTTGCAACCTCCATTTATTTATTAAGCTTATGTTTCTCTACATAGGTGTATAGTATTTATGTATTGGTAATATTTTGTTAGTACATCTTTTTATATTTACGTTAGTATTTTTACTGTTACGTGTAGGGGCCGCCTTTTGCGGTATAAACCTCCTTCATTACTTAGCCAGATAGTCTTGAAAAACTTAAAAAAACTTGCAAACCCCATTGACAACAAATCTGACGTCACCAGTCCACCAATACCCTTATAATCCAAACCAGATAAACCCCCTTTAGATGCTCCCCGCAAGGACTCGCAGTACGAGGTCCAGCGAGTAGACTCCTGCCCCAGCGTGGGCTACACCTTCAGGCGGCAGCAGAGCCACAACTCCCTGGACCCTGGCGACTGCTTCCTCTGCTTCTGTCAGGAAGACCACTCCGCTGTCTGCTGGAAGCGAGAGAATAGGCGGTGTGATAAGGAGAGCTTCCACTATCATGGAGTTGGGAAGAGGTTTGTTTGGAAATCCATTTATTTATTTCAGGCGTTAACTTGTATAGATTTATCTATATATATGATATTGTATGTGATAGTATATGATGATATGATGATGATGATGATATAAGTGCTCTTATGATAATGATGCTTTGGAATGGTTCGTCATTACCTACAGTTTAGTAAAGTTTAGCTTGTTAGCAGACACAGGATATTCGTAAACTTATATTGGATCATGTGATGATTCTTTATGTGTTTAAAGACGTTGTCAGCGTCACTTGTAAATCCAATCGAAGATGCAAAAAATACATTATTTTGATTCAAGAAAAGAGCTGATCACATTACTTATCTGTTTGCTATTTCAACAGGGACACAAGAATTCGTCGGAGTCCATCATTTGCAGATATATTTTTTCGAGACGCTTCCAGGGACAGTACGTAGATCATCCAGTATTTCTTAAACCTTTCATATAATAGTTGTGTAACTTTGTCATAACTACAAAAAATGTCTTCTTTGCAGTCTTTGGCAAAAATGTGGAGCCAGAGTGCAAGCCATTTGAATCAAGTTTCAGTGATGACTGCCCTCCGAGTAAGTACTAATATATCTCCAAAAGTTTATTTTAAATCCATTTATTAAAAGGATATTGCAGTGACCGAGATAAAAAGCAGTAGTTCCGAAATAAAATAATGAAAGCGGGAGTGCTACGCGTTCGTAGCATGCTTGCTACGCCGTAGCCCGGCGCGTAGCACAGGAGCAAGATACTACGTAACCCGCATAAATGTTGACTGACTGATTTTTCCCGCCGTTTCACCTACATCCGAACGAACACTTTCTGAACGTATTTTCTATTAGTACCTACACCTTATTTCTTATTAATACATTTTCTATGTTCAGCGGATTGGTGCATTGGCTGCACAGTGTGTGACTGTGACTCTAACGGTCGGTGGGACTGTCACCTCCTCAGCTTCTGTCCAGACGGTAAGCTTATTGCCACAGTTGTTTGTGTCCAGTGACATTTTCTGTACAATTTAGGTAATATAAATATAGTTAGATGGACACCCAACAAAACAAGAGATAAATATATTTTTTCTTAGATTGTTTAAAGTGATTACATAAGCTTTGTCTCATGATTTCTTTTGTTAACTAATTGAAGAACAGTAACAACAAAACTGTTAATTCCAGAGAAAGACAAACAGAAGTCCAAACGTAAGGGATCCATGAGGAAATTGGTAGGAAAAAAGCCAGTGAAACACAAGAAAGCTCTATCAACCAACCCACCAAAAAAGACAATATCAAATCCAGTTAAAAATAATAAAACTATGAGTAAAGCTAAGAACAGAACAATACCTATTAAACGTGAAGGCAGCAAAACTGCACCACCAAAGCGTATCGTGAAGAAATCTGTACCAATCAGAATGGATATGACGCCAGAGCCAGGAGGTAAGAGGAGAACTCCTATCAGATACAAGAGAATACCCCCAAGCAAAAGCGAACAAACAAAGGAAAAAATAATTAAAAGGAATATAGCAACACACAAACCAATCGAAATCAAATCCACGAAAGTCAACTTAGAAATGGAAATCGCTCAAAAATTGATGAGAAGGGTCATGGAGAACCTTAAGAGGTCGATCAAGTCTGAAGTAAAGGATATGTCTAAGATAGCAAAAGAAAATGTTGATAAGGCGAAAAATATGAATAATGCAAAGAAGCCTGTACCCAAAGGGAAAGAGAAACCAAAAACGGTAAATAAGAGGCAGATTAAGAAACCGAATAAGAAACCACCTCAGAAAAAGCCTAAGCCTAAGAAACCTATGAAAAAGCCAATATACAATCCTAAGGCAAAGCCAACCAGAAAACCCACCGTTACACAATATTCCAGACAGAAACGAGATGTCAGTAGAGAAAGTCATATTTTAACTTTAACTAAACCTAAAGGTAATTGTAGTTAGATATATAATTTTATATTTTGCTTCTTTGTTCCCCAATTTGTTGCCTATTTGCCAATTCGAATTTTAAACAAAGAACAAAAAAATGATTAAAATTCCTTTAGTTCCAGGCTATCTTACAACAGTCAGCGATGAGCAGTTAGCCGGGGATAACACTACAACAGCGCTGTCTATAATACCAATGGCCACCAATTTAATAGTCACCGAGGAAGCCAACTACACACGCCCTGCGAGACACAGCACCCTTCCAGGAAACGAGTATTATAGATATGTTGTTGGTGGTGAAGACTCGAAGGTCGGTATGGATACACCAGCAGGCGAAACAGGAACCACACAGGTGAACATGACTGAAACTGTATTTGACCTCATTGATGGTCAGCCGACTACTATAGTCCCCACAGAAATTACTGAAATTATTTACACCATACCACCAGTACTACACTATGAAGTAAACAAAACAGTTGTTAACATAACAAAATTGCACGATTTGAAGTTTTCAAAATGGTCTCATTTAAAACGATTCAAAGATAAGAAAAACAACTCCAGTTCCGATAAGCATAAGAACTTCGGAAAATTAGTAACACATACAAATTTCAACCAGTCTAAAGGCAAAGAAAGGATCCATGGGAAGAATGTGGCACGTAAAATAAATGGTAAGAAGTTTAATGTAGTTAAACTACTGAGGCATCCAAAATGTAAAATGGACGCCTGTTTCAATGATAACAGCAGCAGTACACAAGCTGGAAGTAAAAACATTGGTGACTTACATGGCATACTAACGCAAATACTAAAAAGCATGGATACAAACACCACCACCGTAACACAAACACTTCATAGAAGAAGAAAATTCAGCATATTAAGATATTTGAAGAGGATCTTCAATAAAATATTTAAACGAAACAAAACACCCAATCGGTTGAGCAAGCACCAGCTAATAGAGACACTGTGTGAAAACTTTGGACCCTGCATAGTAAGCAGGAGAGACAAAATGATCTTGAACGGAAAACTTGCAGACATAGATATAGAATCTACCAACATTCTGAAAACAGTCAGAATTATCAAAGGTTTGTTGAAGTTGGTGCAGTTACCTAAAAATGCTGGCAGCAAAACTGTGAAACAGGAAAATTTCCGAAACGATATACAAAAACTAAATCATATTCTTAAGGGTGGTTACAATAAAAATGATCAAACAGATTTAACTACAGCTCAACAGATTCAAATTGATTACATAAAGAAAAACACACAGGAATTTATAAAATCTGTCAGTAAGTTCGCATCACTGCTTAATGAAATCATTATGATACTAACTAAACAAGATGTGAACATACCCATTATTGCTAGCACAGGAAACGATATCAAAAACACAACAAAAGATGATCCGTTTGAAAATTTGAAAGACCTTCTTATAAGATACAACTTAATTCAAAACACTTTCATGAAACGGATGTACGAACAATTGAACAATTTTGAGAATAAAGTTACTGAAAAGCCGAAGGTGAGTGAATTTAAGGATGTGAATAATAGTGTAGCGATAGAAAATTTCTCAAGGGATATCATTCAAAATCTCAGGAAGCTGAAGCGTTTCGCTCAAACCGTGAGCTCTAGTTACCGAGCCAAGAGGGCCACGGCCAGAGATGACGATGCTATAGAGTATCTGTTGATGTTGATGGAGTACTTGATCAAACAAAACCATCCACTGGATGCTGCACCAGGTAACAGCAATTTATTTGTTTATTTATTTGTTCCTTTATTTCAGGCAACTAGGGCCCATAGAAAATACAATACATAAATAAATGACATTATAAAACTTATAATCTACAATGTTCTATCTTACGCTTATTAGTCTTTCCGCAGGCTTTTTTATACTTTGCAAGATGGTTTAACTTGCGTAGGTTTTAGTAGTATGTAAAAATAATCTGCAGTTTTGAGACTCATAAAAAAAATACTGTAAGCAATTTTCAATCAAGCATTTTAATCAACAATGTTTAATCTACTTTCCAGTTAACGACGGAATAGATTTACTCATAGAAGCTATCAAAAATGCACCAGATATTAAACCGATTAAGAAAAAGGTTTTAGAATACACACCTACACCTTACGTGGATACCACTACTGCTCCTCCTTTCAGATCTTATACCACAGAGAGTTTTTTAACCGAGGAAGATAGTCCTTCAGAGAGTGAAAAGTCTTCCAGCGAAGATAGCGGTAGAATCAAGTTAGAAGATACCGAAGGGAAATTAGAAGCACAGAAAGATATAGTTGAAATGGTTGCAGATGACGAAAAATATCCATATCATCGGGAAGATAAATATCATTATGATCGAAGAGCGGAGCCTGACAAAATAGAAGATATCACTGACGCAGTTTACTATAATAGAGTTGAGGGAAATATGGGGCCAGATCAAGATAACCTGTATGAAACCACCACACCTTTGGCTGTTAATTCAGAATTAGGTGATAAATTGGATAGTCACGATGATGTTAATGCAGAGAAAACTCTGGCTATAGAAAACAATATAGAGAATAATATTCTTGATAAACCGCTTGTAGAAGTGGAAAATAATGAGAAGAAATTTGAAGTGTTTGTTGGAGATATGGATGATGAAGTGATACCATCAAGCACTACTCCGGTTGCAGAAGTACTTCTGTCAACAACAACCACGGAATCTTACATGCAATCTAAACCTAAACCTAAAAATAAAATGAGACATTTGGATTTAGATTCATTCGACAGCGAAAGTATTGACAAGAAATCAAAACTAGAATGGATTGAAGAAAATTTTGGTAAAGGGTATGTTAAAACTAAAGAATCGGAGGAACGTCACACTACAACTGCTGCAACTACGACTGCAAAAATTATAGTAACACCAGTCACTGACAAAGGAGATGTCAGTAGTCTCACTAGGGAAGAGAGACTTGATGACAATGATAAAAACAGTAAGAAGAATAAAATAAATGCTGAAGAAGTGATGTTGAGAAAACAAATGGATCTTCTGAATTCTCTTGACTATGGAACTGAGAAGGGCGAAGTGTTTGGGTCTGATTCTAAAGATGGAATCAATGAGGAACGGTATGCCAGTGATAATTTTCCGTCGTATTTCGTCTAGTTAATGTAGTAATGGGTCGTTTAGCTGCAGAATTTGTGGGAGTTAAGATATTCAGGATAAAACTGAGTCTGAAAATATTGTAACCAAACCGAGTCTTTTGGGGTTTACCATTTAACTATCACGATAACTGAACCATGAACAACAACTAAAAATAAAATGTTAGATTGCCTGTACGACGTTTGGTTATCGTTATAGTTAAATGGTGCAACCCAGCCTTTTCTAAACAATATTTAAGTCCTATGATTATCATTCACAGTTGACTCCACACTATGCCTAATCGTCTAGTCCGTACTGACTCAATAATTTCATAGTTGTTTTGTTTAGAATATTTTCAAAATAATCATGATGTCATTTTCGATTTCGATTGTAAAGCGTTACGTTATATTTCGATTTGTTATGAAGTTACCAATATGTATTTATTTGTGTGTTATGTATCTTTTATGATCAATGCATGCACGTAGGGTTTTTGTCATACTGTTACTAGATGGCATTAGTAGTCCATCTCTTACAACCAAGCTATTCTTAATACGAAGTTTTTTAGTAGAAACAACGATAAATGATTCTTGGATTACATGAAGACTTGTGTATAGAAATGAAAAATTAATGCAAATTAACACTCAAATTAAGACAGAATAGATTTTGCATAGTCAGTGTTTTAAAGTTTAAGTTATGCGAAGATTTTTTTCTCTTTTAGTTAAGAGAAGTCTAATATTTGTGAGAATATAGATAAATAATTGGTTCAAGTTCTGCAGCTAAACGCTCAAGCTTAAGTTATAATAACTTGTATTAACGCCATATAAATAGCAATTTGTTTTTAATTGTACATACGCTCGATTAAACTACTTTACTCTAGTTGAATAAATTATTAACATTGTTTTGAAATACTTTCATTTAATACCTTGTAGTATTTTGTTCCTATTCAAGCCATTATGCATAAACATAGTTATATTTTTCCCTTTCCCTAATGTCTAAATAGAGGAAAATGTAGAAAGTAAGTTATATGATCAAAAATACTAATCTCTTTTTATTCAAAATGTACGTCATACTGTTTCGGTTTAACAGAATCTCTAAACTATATAACAAAACAAAAGCAAGACTTTAAAAAAATAATTTGTTGGCAAATGAAAAAAAATAAAAATAAGATTCCGTTCATCTCCATATTGATTTATGAGCCTAAACAAACTATCGGTCGACTAGAAATTTGCAGTCGCGAAATTGTCGCTCATGCTCGCCTTTTGGTTGGTTTAGTTTTTATCATAGTTAAATGATGCAACTTACAATATCTTCAAACAACTCCAATTATTTTCCTGCTCTTAATAAAAATCATCACCAAAATAAGTAAGTACGTAAGAATGGTCTGGCATGCGCCTGCGCGGCTCATGTCGCAACTGTTTCGGTCTGGCGGCGCTCTGACCTTCCGTCTCGCTGTGGCTAATTGTCCGTCTTCGCCTTATCTCGGCAACTGAAACATCCGCTGATACTGATACTGGATTTTAAGATATTTCGTAAATACTGAGGACAAAATGGATCAAGATTGAAAAGTAGAATCTGTAAAAAAATGGTATTTGAAGTTGGTTAATCTTTCAGAGAGTTAAACTGTTGTAACTTTTCCAACAAGACGTTTGTATCTTAGGTGTTTTCCAAAATAAATGTCAGTTGGGTATAGGAAAGTTTATGTAGTCTTGTAAGAATGTAGTTATAAATGTGCTGATTTAACACTCCCCAACTACCTAAAATAATTTGAAAAATCCAACTTATCACACTAGGCCACCTCACCTGCAACTCTAGTAAAAAAACTTTTTCCCATGACGGTGCGTCATCGTCAAAACATGTAGCAGTTATTTTGTAAGTTGCATTCTGCCCAATAGGCTCACGTAGGCAAACGTGGCAGGGTGCAGAGGTCCATCCATGTATTAAGGTCTATGCACAACGTGTAGACATGGCACGCCGTTGACGGATATAGGAATGGCACGCACGGACAACAGGATATCAAGTTATTCCAATCTGCAAAATTTTCCCAGTCAACATTGAACCTATACTTTGGAGACAAAGTTGGAATTTTTTTGAAGAAAGACAGTTTGTAGTAGCTTGATGAGCTTTCGCCTGAACCTTAAGTGTGTAATCCATTTTTCATGTTTAGGTAGCTATTTTAAAAATATTAAAGTTAAATTGCAGTGACTAATTTCTAAAAAGTAAGTATGTTCAAATGAATGTCTTTTGCTACAATATCCAATTCTCTGTAATTCACTGTCAGTTGGTTAGACCTTTGCACAAATTGTCTCAGCTGTGGTTTGCGGTCTGCATCGCTGTGTGTCGAATATTCGGTTACTGCGTGTGCGCCGGTTAAACATCATATTGTGTGAGAACTGGGTTTTGTAAGCGATCTGCCCTGTGGTTGTAATTAGGTTACATCATAGATATATGAACTTAGTGATTGATGATTTTTCGATTATTAGTTATTGTTGTGTAAAACATCCTTGCTTTTGGGTAATTGGAAAGCCCATTTAGTTGGTTGTCGTTTGTTTTAAAAGTTATAAAGGCACGTTTAAATAAAGCTCTGGTATTCAGCTATGTGCAACAAAACCGATCTCAAGATGGTAATGCAAAATCTTATGTGATTGATCTCTGTGATCTATTGTGATGAATTTATTGTGTACATACCTCTAGAAAAATTAACAATACATTATTTACGAAACGCATGACACACACAAAAAATAGCCATAAGTAACAGAAAAACAATAATTTGTTGGATACAAAAGAAACCTTTGTTCAGTCTATTTTTGACCCGATATTGATGCATAATTGAATCATTGCAGTGCTGACAACTTTTATACACCAGTTTAACTTCAGAATATGGCGGTTGCATATGGTGCACTGATTTTAACGAAGGCCAGTTTCCTTATATTATGATTATACTTTAATATTATAAGGCTGAAACGTTGGGTTGTTTGATCGCGCATAAGTAATTCAGAAACTACCGGACCAATTAAAAAAAAACATTTCAGTGTAAGATAGGAAATTAGCCTACGGGATGCGAGTACAGCAGTTAACGGAAGCTAGTGTTTAAAATAGAAAGGACAAAAATATGGGCACATAATTATTTACTTTAGAAAATTGTATCAACAATGAGAGTGCTTTTTACCTAACTTCGCCACAAGGAGGGTTATATTTTACAAAAAATGACCACCATTACTACAATGTTAGATATCTTGGTTAATTCGCAACGCATCTACTAGCCGACGCGATGCACTTGCGCCCGCGCATTGCCACACGTTTCCTTCACACTAGATAATATATCTAATTGCTAACATCCACATTTTGTGTTTATATTGTGTCGCAATGCTACCTGTATTTTAAGGCTTAAGTAAATCCTTTTTAGCGTTCCGTATCCCAAGGAGAAAAACGGGACCCTGTTACTCAGGCTTCGCTTTTCGTCTGCTACCATAAAGGGAAGAAGGGATTATTACTAAGACTCCGCTGTCCGTCTGGCCGCTTGTATCTCATAAACTTTGACAGTTGTCATTTTCACAGATTATGTACTATTGTCGATATAACTATGATACACAGTACTGAAAACTAGACAAAAGCGTGATTATTTGCATTTTCTATACATAATGGTGTAGAACTCTTCGTGTGTGAGGCTGACTCGCACTTGACCGGTTTTTTGTGTAAAATGGCTGGGAAATACGGCGCTTGGTTATGCTTCCGTCTATTATAATGTGTCTAGCCATGAAAATGTTGGTAGTTTCTGTCTGTGTCTGTACGAATACCATGTAAAGAATATTTTGTTGTAAATTGTGTAAAAAGGAAAGATTGTTGATCGTTATTGATAAAGTTATAGAAACAATTGATTCTTGTGCTGCGTATAGCAAGTTCGATTCCTACACGTAATAACTTAGATTATTCCACGTTATTAATATTCGCAAAAAATCATCTATCAACAATAAAAAAAAAAAATATACACAAATTCCAAATGTTTGTTATCTTATTATACCGGACACTTATTAATATCACATTCAAACAAATTGCAATGCAGAGTGCAGGGTTAGACTGATTGCAATTTAATTGAAAAGGTCACCGAATCATTATTAAGTAATCAATCTTTCAAGAACCTGTTCGTAATGAGTTCTATCAATGAGTAGTTCTTCCTACACAAAGGCTGTATGCAGTTAGTAGCCTTCGTCAAACTAATGTTAAAACATATTTAGCTTGTGTTATGTCAAAATCTGTCAAGTCATGACATTTTTCTCCCTATATTATTTCTAGATATTGTAAAAATAGTGACACGAATATTCTATAAATATTTGGTAAATATCGTCAATGATTTCAGTATAATTTTGTTTGTGTAACTTCCAAAATTTGTGTGTAATTTTTATAATCCGTGTAATTAATATGACATTATAAGCTCTTTGGTTTAAACTGTAAGCTAATATTAATCTTGCAAGCAGAGAATAATAAATGCAACGATTTTTTTTGTATAATTAAGACTTGTCCGTTCTACTTTAAAATCCGAATAAATCGGGGTTCCGTCAAAAGTATTGTGTAATATTTACACCATTTACTAACAGTCTCTTACATAAAAAGCAATTCTACGTCACGAGGCATAACGTAGCCTAATAATATGATCCGGTTGTACAAATTACATGAACAATATTTCGCCCCCCGCCATAATGCGACCTTTCGCGCGCTGCAACTGACATTTCCCCACGTTTTGGCGCCAACCGCGCGCGGGTACGCACAGACAAGACAAACTTACTTTTAAAATTCGAATCGATTTATTTATTCGTTCACTGTGAATCGATTGTGACTTTTTAAATAAAAAATATCGATTTGTTTTTTGTGATTTATATTTTTGACTCTAAAAATGAATGTTACGTGAGAGTTTTTTTCAAAAGTGTCGTGTTTTTATTAAATGTTTTTCGCCGATTGTTCTCAGGTGGGTTGACCTTACGTTTTTACGTTTCTCTGATATTTCGTTATCTCGACAGGCAGACATTGAACTGCTTTCCTTTTCGTATAAATTAAGTATTTTATGATTTGTCTTGATTTGTTTTATGTAAGGTTAACAAGTGTTGAGAAACATCTGTTTAAAAATGATTGTTTCGTCATTACAAACCTTTTTGTGAAACTTCTTTCGGTTAGTGTCGCAGCTTGATTTAAAAAAATATAGGTACGATAGGCACTGCGCTAAAATTTCATTAACCTATGTTAATTGTTTATTTTATCGTTATCAATAGAAAAGTATAGGTACCAACTTGGCTTGTTAACCAAATATTTTAAAAGCGAACCTAATACGAACTTTATCGTCCCTACATTCATCATCGATCATTAAATCAATAAATTATTAACTTTGGCTTCGATAAGCTTGTGTCTTTTAAAAGCCCAGAAATTAGTGTTAACAAGCGTGACTATTAGGAAATAATGAAATAGCATTTATATGTAACTGTACAATTTAAAGTTATATGTAATGGATCGGCAATTTGGCATATTTCATTATTATTTATTTATGTGTTTTAAGTCTGTGATTGTTTCTCCGCTATCTAACTGAGTTGAGGAGAACAACGGTACTCAGCTGCATCTGATTAGACTGGAAGTCGACTCTATTACACGGTGGCACAAAAGCTAGACAGATGATCATTTATCACACCGATACTCTGCTGCATCTGGTAAGCCAACTGAGCATTGTTTAAAAAAATTAGGAAGGCAGAAATTGATTTAACATTCCACCGGCTAACCTATTGCGCCAAAACTCTCTAAAATCAAAAGGACAATTTATCAACAATGTGTGCTAACATTTCAAGTCCCATAGGCGATAATTTCTTACATTCTAAGAGGCTACACTTGTGCTTAACACCAACACAAGTGTGTGAGGCAATGTCTTGTATTTAACATTGCAACATTATCAGTGGGCAGTCAAAATATTTGCCAGTTGCCATGTGCCGTTGAAGGGCTCTTTGATTAACATCATACATGCTGGTTGCTGCTAAATGACATACAAAAATGCTTGTTAAGTAGATACTGCATGCATTTGTGAAGTTGGTTAGAGTAATTTCATCATCCTCCGAGCCTTTTTCCCAACTATGTTGAGGTCGGTTTTCAGTCTAACCGGATACGGAACTCGTAGACTGAACTAACCGGATTCAGCTGAGTACCAGTGCTTTACAAGAAGCGACTGCCTATCTGACCTCCTCAACCCAGTTCCCCGGGCAACCCGATACCCTTTGGTTAGACTGGTGTCAGACTTACTGGCTTCTGACTACCCATAACGACTGCCAAGGATGTTCAATGACCGCCGGGACCTACCAGTTTAACGCGCCATCCGAAATCTTACTTCATCTATAGGTACTACTATTACCTAAGCTGAAGAGTTTGCTCGTTGGTTTGTTTGCCTGAACGCATTTATTTCAGGGCTGGACCAATTTAAAAAAAGCTTTCTTTATCCCGTTTAAATATTCTTCTAAATTACACAGAGCAGTTAAATCAAAACTTGCCGGTGTTTACCTTGCATAGCTATACTTGATTATAGTACATAACCTCGTAATTTGTGATGACTATTATGTTTCAAGTTCATTTTAAACCAGATATAATTATTATGTCATACAAGATTACGGAAACACAAACTTCTTTGACCTAACTTTAAGGTCTTAAGTCATAAGAACTATCGCTTTTTGTAAAGACATCTTCTAATAGTACATACATACTAGCGGATTCTGTGGCGCATATACAAGTTTTTCTACACACGACATACGTCATCGTTTGCTGCGGTTCGTATACTGATCGTCCCGCGCGAAAAATCGAGCGAAAAATCCGCTAATGTGCAAGAGCTCTAAAGATCTCACAAGAAATATATTATGAACCTGAATAGACAATAAGATTAGGTATCACATACACAATTGACTCAAATTAACATACTACACTGGGTTATCATAAAATCTGCAGTAATTTTGATCGAGATAACGCGAAGTATATTGTCGCTTTGTGGGTCAATTGTCATTGCTCCGAGATTCATGGCTGATGACTTAAATAGCTTGGAAAAGTTGTTTCTCAAGATCATTACTTATGAATCAAGATCTGCTTATGATTATTATAAGCTGTTTCCCGCGGTTTCACTCGCGTCCCGCGGAATATACCTACTACCAGTACCCGAATACAATATAATCTATCTCACCCGGGGATGGTGTAACTCACCAACAGGGGATGAATTTTTCAAATTGATACACTCGTTTGAAAGCCTCAAGGGTACAAACAAACAATTGCACAACTCCGTTATATTAACTGTAGATGATGTAGGTACAGATTCCGGTAAAGTATCTTATAAATCAGTAAATTTTCTTCTGCTCCCGTCCGTAGATCCGTTGGATTTACGCCTGATCTACCCGCGGTTGTGTTATTAGCATGACATTACATAGGTACCTGTTTATACGAAAAGGCGAAGAAGATGACCACCTGATTATACTCAAAGTATTCGAAGTTGGATTCCATATGAACGCTTCTTTTTAAGTTAACCAAATAAACACTCTCGACAACCTATACAAAGTACGCGTGTAAGATACAAACTTGATTTATTTTAAACTAAAATCGTGATAAAAGTGTACTTGACCACCACAACAATATCCATTATTTCCTATAGAACTGTAAAGATTTCTAGATGGCGCAAGTTTTCAACGATTTCTGTCATTGTAGCGTTTCTTGCGAATATTTGCATTTATCCGAGTTTCGCACGCATGCGCAAAGTAAAGCCGTTTCTAAATATTTGTAGTACTGTTTGTTTTTGCAGTTATTGAGAAATGTTAGCAATTGCATCTGATGGGCACTTGGATGGTCCTTGAGTATGATGACCATTTGCATCTTCGTCGAATTTTGTAAGACGGTCGGGATGGATTTTCTATGACTTACACTTAATAATACATACAATTAGTAGACTATTTTTTAATAGTTTTCTATAGTAGATAATAATAAAGAGGGACATTTTTCTGTTTGTTTGTACCCTAAACTACTGAATCGATTTGAAAAATTATTTCAATGTTATTGGATAGGACTAGTCCCGATTATGATAGGCTATATTTTATCTGGGTAGACCGCGGGAAAACAGCGAGAAATAAATGACTTAGGTAAATAGCAATAAATAGTTTCGGAAAATCACTCACATAATTATAATCATTGACACATAAACTATGACCTACACTTCAGAATAACATAAATACGGATGCATTCATTATTCAAAATATTTCTCTTCAAACGTATGCATAATCATCATCATCATCATTATCAAAACAGCCCACCATTGGATTAACTATAGCAAATAATAAATAATATTCACGTTCACCAGTATTGAGATCATGGCCGATCAAATAATTATTCACCATAGAAATACTTATTTAGAGTTACTTAGTCAGAGCTATGGTCAGGTTGTTATTATGGTGTCGGGTAAATATTCTAATTTATCGTTAAATATGTTTCCAGCTCACGAGTATTAGAGCTAAGATTATGCTTGTGCTTTAAAGTTGCAATCCAAACTAATATTATAAATGCGAAAGTAACTCTGTCTGTCTGTCTGTCTGTCTGTCTGTCTGTCTTTTCTTCACGCCTAAACTACTGAATCGATTTGTGTGAAATTTGGTACAAACATAGTTTGAAACTTGAGAAAGGACATAGGATAGTTTTTATTACAAAAAAATAAAAATAAAATTATTCCGGACATATAGCGCCATCTATTGGTCAAATCAAAAATCTGCTGGTAGTCACTATTCCACGCGAACGAAGTTGCGGGCAAAAGCTAGTAACTCCTATAAAGTTCTTGTCAAAGTTGTTGCGTCTCGTATTTTTTTAAGTTTCAGCGAACAGAAAACCACATGCACGAATATTTTTAAAATTCTTTAGAAATTGACGGGAGTTTTATATCTGAGTGTGTGCCCAAAATTATACCCGGGTACGGGACCAAAAATATAAAGTAAAAACATGACAACTGCTTAACTAAATTATTCTTGTAAGGACCCCTAAAATCTGCGTAAAATAAACTTGACCACAAAAATACAAATTAAATGAAAACAATCAGTTTGTTCAGCTAGTTTTGTGGTCGATTATATCTCAATAGTGTTGTGGTTTAGCCATGTGGTCGATATTTGAGTATCGATAAAGGTCAGGGCTAGCCGCACTGTTGAAATCTCTTTGTGAACCTCGGGTACCGGTTAGTTATAAGAATGGTCAATTAATCATAAAGTTTGTTGATATGATGACTCTTTATTAGAAGGCTTTTTAAAGCTGATGTAGCTTTGTGTTATTAAGTTTCATCTTCATATTAAAATAGTAGCTTCCACAAGTTGTTTCACCCATGTTCCTTCGGGACTAAGTACTCCACGAACTGGATAAAAACCAGCCTATGGCTTTCCCTGGTTACTGGGCTTTCCAGCACTGAAAGAAGGTTATATATCGGTCCAATAGTTCCGTCGTTGGGAATTGAGCGTTCAAACAAACACAAACTCTTCAGGTTTGTAATGGACATTTTAGTTAGTATAACTTCATTAACATATCCATGAACTAAGGCTAATGACCTAATGTCGTGGTGGCCTAGTGGCCACTGGGTTGAGGGGGTCAGATAGGGCAGTCGCTCCTTGTAAAGCACTGGTACTCAGCTACATCCGGTTAGACTGGAAGCCGACCTCAACGTAGTTTGGGAAAAAGACTCGGAGGATGATGAACTAAGGCTAATGAATTTGTGTTAATGACACAAACATAATTAACTAATATTAATACACTACACTTATATTTTTTTCTTGTATAAACATAACATACATACACAGTCAGGTCAAGAGCTCCAAAACTAGTCAGTTACGAAATAAACCGTTTACAGAAATCTCAAAAACTTTTATTTACTTTTACAAATAGCTGAACAATCAGTAAACAAATTCAAGGCGTTTTTATGTAATTTTCAAATCCACCATTATATGCAAATGTTATGTTTGTATGTATGTAAACCTTCTTTTTTGTTGATTGTTATTTAACATTGAAGATTGACCATGGATTTCAATATCTGTCTTTATGTTGCAATTCGTATTTTTAATAATAGACCGATCTTTGTATGGATTTTGCAATCTATACTCGAAGCCTGTAGAGGCTTATTTGAGATAGTAAACTTTTGACTTCAAGTTTCCAATAGAACTGTGAATCATAGAGTAAGTAATAATATAGCAGAAGTGTATATTTTATCTTAAACGGAATATAATTTTATTAAACTTTATGAAATTGATGACTAAAACAGTTGCATAACAATTGATGTTACGGAATCTTAAAGAGTGAACGTTTGCCGTAAAATTGGATTCGAAACTGTTTATTGTAAATATTAATTTACAACAAGCGTCTCTGAGTAGTCGGAGATGCTCTAATGTTTTTTTAAAAATTATCTAGTATTTTGCTTTGATATGTAATAAAAATAGGTATAATCTATCCTTTTCCTAATGATATTGTATTATAACGTACTTGACAAAATAATGTTACATGACTTTCGTGCCATTATTTTGGTTGACTATAGGAACAACTAAAAACTTTATCTGAGACTTAACCTTTATAAACTTATTTGGAAATATCGTAAAATTTCAGAAATAGAGTGCACCAGCAGTTTACAACATAATAATACAAATCAAAAAGTAAAATAAAAACAATGATAGCTTTGCCCTTTACAAACATACCAATAAAACCTTATTCCATGTACATTAATATGTAAATATTCAATAAACTGATAATGAGCAACAATTGTACCGGCTTTACAATATGGAGCGGGCTTCCATGCCGGTGAGCGGCAAAGAATTAATGTTTCGCAACCGATCTCCTTAGGAACGTGGGACTGGTTCATTTTAATTGGTTTTGTACTAAATAGGAGTACATCTGGTACTGAGGGCTCTTTATATTCACTTCTAAAGCGTTTTCAGAGTACAAAAGATTGTTCCAACATCTGTACCTACGCACTCTTTGAGACTGAAGTTGACTGGTTCATTGAAAATGAAGTACCTACCTAGCCACAAAAAAATCAATGGATAATTTCTAAATTGATGACTCCAAGAAAACACTTCATCTCCGCACTGCTCTAGGAAAATAAGTTTAAACATTTGCTGGGGTATGTTACCTGGGTTAAAAGGGGCCAGTCTGTTAAGGCTTTAAGGCTAAAAAAGATATCTCATACCTTGTGCCTATAAAGGACTAGTACCTACATTGTACCTGTATATGTATATCTAGATACTTGGTATAGGTTTTAACATAGGACTATTTGCTAGCCTTTAAATCCGTTCACAATTTACTCTAAGGTTATCTAGAGGGATAAAGATCCGTCGTTACATGCAGATGCGACAAATCTTTGAACCATCAGACTTTTCTTTACCTTAATGCTGTTTCCAAGTGCTTTGGGAAGAAAGTTCATGCATCTGGTATTGGATGGACATAATTATCAAAATTCATTAAAATTCGGTCCGACATAAATCTATACTGCATGTTCTACGAGAACCTACTTACACTCCATAATAACAGCACGTTAAAAATTACATGTACAATAGACTTGTTCTAAAAAAACGTTTAAGCAAAAAGTTCCCACGAATTTCATAATCATACAAACGTGCTCAAATGTCCCAATATTTCATACTAATACACTAGTTCACGTCTGAACCCGAGGTCTGCACTATCACGCGTCTGACCTATACTCACTCAAGGCTTGGGCAAAAATATTAACAAAAGAATTTCATTCGTTAAGTAGGATCGAAGGTACTTTATAGGTATCAAATACATAAAGAACAAAATGACTAGCGGAGATGTCATAACGCAATATCTCCTAAAAAAGTATCGCGCCAAAATGCGACTGTTTGAGGGACGAGCACGTTAGTAGCTCCGACCTCATAAGCCTTCCTTAGAACAAGTCTAGTTTTTCCAAAATAAAATCACTATCAATGAAAGCTTCTTTAGTCCTAGTAACAAATTGTTTTGATCACGCCTGCTGTACGTTATCGTTACCTACAAGAAGGCATCTGGCCTACCTTCCTTATGCCATCTCCGCTATCTTTCCTTCCTCTGTGGTCCCATCTCTCGGTTGGATAATCTTTGGTCGCTCTTGTGTTTCTTGTGAACGTAAAGTGAAGGGTGTCTTACATTGATACCCAGTATTATAAAACCTTATATTTGTGTATATCGTATTATTTAACATGGTAATAAAATACCGCTGTAAGTCATTATAGTAGGGACCATTTATATTAACTGTCGTTCTAGATTCCATGATCGTAAGTTTTAACGAGGTTGCTATTAAATTGTTTTGTTACGTAGGTAGGTATACCTAGTGGATATTAAGATTTTCCCATGGATATTCTGTTGATATATATAAGGTTTTTAAGTACAAGCCTCGTTGGTCTAGCTGTCGTAAGCGCGGCTACTGAGCACGAAATCTTGGGTTCGATTCATGGTTCGGGCCAAAATCACTTTGTGGGTTTTAGAAACTTACACAAAGCAGCCCGGAGCCTGGAAGTTGGTGATTGATTCATAAAATATAAATGATAAATGTCGGTCCTGCGCCTGATCTCTTTCCGGTCGTGTCGGATTGCCGTCCTATAGGGCTATGAGAGTGAAGGAATAGTAAATGCACCTGTGTCTCGAAAAAAAATCGAAATACTTGTTTTTTGGAGTGACCACATAATCTCAGCATTCCATGAAATTAATTTAATTAGCTTTCCCTATGGGTACCATAGGTACATAAAGAAATATCACACTTACAAACATAAAGCTAAATATAATTATTGCCGAATAAAGGATGTTATTATATACATTTTAGAACTTGACCTACTAGCATTAATTGAAACGCGTAAAGTTAAGTAATAAATACATATTACATTAATTATTACACTCATTAGCGTATATTTCAATAAAACAATATTAATCTAATCGTAGATACAGGCTTATACGTCAGATTTTGGCTGTTTAGCAATATTGCTTGGTGACCAGGACAACGAAATTAAGATAGTCGGCCAATCGTTTGGGCTCATGAATCAGAATGGACACCGTATCAGACCGGATAAAAAGTTTTATTGGAAACAAGCCTTTTCTTGGAAATTAATGGGGGAGGAATGAAGGTGATGATATAGATTTTTAATGAGGCTTTTTGAGTTAATATGAAGTGATATAAAATTAAGTAGGTAAATTAAACAAGGAGAATTTAATTTCTGAAGAAACCATTACGTCAGAGAGACAGAGCCATGCGGAACAAAAATAAATATTCTTGTTTTTACTTACTGGTATAATACGGATATGTGAGCATTCATATTCATAGTGTAGTTATGACTTCCTGTCATATAAAAATAAATATTAAATAAAATAAAACCCCATTTAAGGTTTTTAACGGTCAATGGTAGACCTGACTCGATAAGTTAACAAACTTGTTCTATATTATATTCTTGACCTATTTTTTAATTTCGTAAAATAACTTTTACAAAAATAAAACAAGATATTTTAATAAACTCGAGACAAAGTGAATATTAGACACGGCGGCGCGTGCGCACCCCGGTGTGAACGTTATGTAACGCTTCACAATAGACGTCGTTATGTTATGCACTCTCTTTACAATGTACCTCACATTGTGAAGTTTAAAATAACACATTAAAATCACTTCACTATGCAAAAAATAAATAATTTGTACGTCTGTAAGCTCATAACTTCTAAAGTACCGGACAAAAGTAAATAAAAATAATGCTTATTTAATTGTATGCTTAAGATTTGTAAAGAATAATCCGAGGTATTAATTAGTATGTACTACAGAAAATCACAAAGCGAATGCTGATAACAGCAAGAAATATAATAATATTATGCCTTGTTCCAGATGGCTAAACAAGAATGTACCACCGTGGGAGGCAGAAAATGAAGCACTTCATCATCAGTGCAGTTCTTCTGCTGAGCTACCCAGCATACTCTCACTCCAAGTCCATCAAATCCACAGAGAAACCTGACAAATATGGCGACGATAACTTTGACAATAGCATCATCGATTTTGATGAAGACTACACTGTCAAATATAACAAGAAGTATGGCATGATCCCATGGAACTCCAACGAATATTTCAACAAAGAAACAAATAGATACACCATAGTTAAGGATTTCGATAAGAAAGTAAATAACAATAGAAATAAAACTGAAGCCAAATTAGAACCAACATCTACAATAGATTATAGTGTTATACCTTTAGAACTGATTAGTACAACTGAAAATACTCTTCTAAGTATTATAGAAAGTACGGCAGAACCAGACTTAACAGTGATACCGTTATCAACAACTAGAAAACCAACACATATAGAAATCAAGCAAACTGTAACTTTACCGACTTCTACGCAAGAAGTTGATACTTCGACTTATTATACTGAAAATGAGACAACAACAGATGTTACAGTTACTGAAAATAACATAGGAACCACCGAGGCAGATACATATACAACTTACGGTACATCAACTGATGTTTTCTTCAACGACCGAAGCACTTCATTGCCTTTAACCAACGCTACAGAAGCAAACTTTGAAACTACCACAGTTATACCAAATACTACTGAGAAGGAGAATGTAAGCAGAGTAGATTTAGGTGCAGACGGAGAAGATTCAGACGTGCCAATATTCACGGAGTTAGATACAGAGGATCAGGCGGAGGTGCCAGAAGATTATTATGATGCTAAGGACGTGGTACCAACGACTGCTCCTAAGACAGATGCGTTGTCAGTGATCTTTGGGCTTGCTGGCAGTGTAGTGGAGAGCGTGGTGGAGAGTGTGGCTGAGAGAGTAGTGCCTAAGGGTATAGTGGACTTGTTTAGAAGGATGCAGAGGCAGAGTGAGATGTTAGAAGCAGAGAGGCTTAGGAGTCGAGAGGAAAATGGTGGGATTGGTAAGATAAATTGATTTTTCTATGGCGTTTATGTAAATCAAAATCAAATTGGATGGTACTTGTGCTTAAGTCTCTTTTGCAAATCTATAGTTAAATGATGTGATGAAGAAACATAGATCATAATATTTGTAACTGAATGTAGAAATTATTTACGGCTGTGTGATAATGACACATTCAACTTAACGCCACCGTGAAACATTAATGTAAGTTTGTGACACGAGTGTCATATGCAACATTTTATGGTTTCCATAGAGTTGTGTGATAACTGAGAGAGATATAAACGTTGCATCACGGTTTAACGTAACTAGAATTGAGAAGCTTAAAAAGCATTTCGAATGCTCATTCTCTCCCTACCATGTTAAACCATATAGTTTAGATTTCAGGTACAATTTTGAATATCTTTCTTCGGTTTTCGGTATTATCTCTGATGTTCTTAATCCTTCTCCGTGTGAGAGGAGGCCCGTGCCCAGCAGTGGTACGATAAAAAGGCTGTAACAGTAACAGTTCTTAATTCTGTTGTCGAAACTAGCTTGATACATTCAAAACCATAAAATTCAAATAACTCGTTCTTTTGATTGACTCCATCAAAAACATGACGAAACTATAGCAACTTGTTCTTTTCAAGCAACGGTGCGAAATTTTCGACATTTTTGTTCAAAAAGTGTTGCAACAACGCACGCGCATTTTAATAAAACACTGTGGTTTTTGTAAGCCTTTTGCAATATACTATTTTAGGCTGTAATGTGTAGAAAGACGCAAAAATATTGATAACATGGCAAGAAAATGAATATTTTGAGGATTTGATCGTTTTAGGCCAGATTTTTGAAAAAAGGGTTTCAACAATAAGAAAGGGAGAATGCAAACTTAAATTAAATCAAGCACTTTGATCATAATAGTGCACCTGCTAGAGTCAATAATCTCTTTCGAAATCATTGTTCAGCGTCAACAGAAATAGTTACTATGCGCTACCGATAGAGTAACAAGATATACTACCGATTACACACAGTACTCGAGGTTTCGAAACTCTCTGAGAACATTGTATTACTGTACAATGGTACATTCGAACTTATTTGTACAGAAATTGAACTGTCGCATAATTTGCTTGTGTTTATTGGTCAGGTGACATTTGAGGTGAAAGTACATACTTATGAGTATTATTTAACAGTGGTAATTTGCATCTGATGTATAGTTAAGCTCCAGAATGTTGTATCTTAGCACTCTTTTAGGTAGCGTAATTTTGTGCGTCGCCCGTTGCGACTATACCTGATCTTGCACTCTTAATGTGTCCCGACATTATTATGTACATTATATACATTATCATGATGGTGATGACGATGATAATGGTTGTGGTGATGATGAAAATTTTACAACGTACCGCCTGGCTTCCTCCCCCCAAAGTAATATTAAAAGACGTGGACCATTCTTTCGCTGTTCTTTCTAAAAGAATTTTAAACGTAGTTTAAACTTAGGTATGATGAACATAGTATAAAGGACAATGGGCTATTTATTTTATTATAAATTAATGTAATTTCTATTATTATCAACTTCCCAGGTCAATTCGGCCGTGGCATCCTGAAGACCATATCCTCGGGTATCAGCAAGCCGCTCAGCCAGCTCATGGCAGGAGCAAGGGACATCGGGTCCCTGGACAACGACCGAGGGTTCGTCTCCAGCCTGGCTTCGGGAGTCACCAGCGTCGCTAATGTTGCTAACTCCTTGGTGGACTCGTTTAAGGATCGGGTGCAGGCTATTTATCCAGGTGCGTTTGGAATGCATTTTTTACACGGATGGGGTTATTTCATGACCTAAAGGTGCTTAATTTGTTATTTTATTTTAATTTTGTCATTTACATCCTGTATGTATATTACAGAAGGTATTAGTTTAAATATAAAACATAAGCCTAATACTTTCCTAAGACTCATGGATTGGTACAGATCAACATCTTTGAAATGAGATAAAGTAGGTACAAAAATTAAACATCAAAATGATAGCGAAAACCTCTTAATCTTATGGTTAACTTCCAAAGTCTTCTAAATCCTAACCAGTTCATCACATCCTCAGGCACGGTATGGTGCGGAGACGGTCGCTCAGCCACGGCGCGCTCCAGCGACCTGGGGCTGTTCTTCTTCACGGACACCTGCTGCCGGCAGCATGATGCCTGCAAGCTGTATATCAAGGCTGGGGAGACCAAGTATGGTCTTACTAATACTGGACTGTTTACCAGGTGAGATAGTTGCTCTTATAACCAGGAACGAGAGTTGTATGGCATTAGAAGTCCTAGATTATTGACCAGAAGAAACTTTTGCTCTTATTTCTTCTGTCTGAATTGTGTTTTTCATCTCTATACCATCAACTATGGGTCTTGGTATAGGTATAAACCAATCAATATCAGAGACATTGAAGCTTGAATCTCCTTTAACTGACACATCACGAAATTTTGAGGTTTTCTCGATGATGATCTTATTATGATGTTAAGTAGGTACCATAAAGTAATTTGTATAATTTACATAACACCTCTTATTGTCCCATTGTGTCAAATATCCTATTGGTCATGTAATCATCATTTGGCGGCAAATTATCATGGTATTTCGGAATACTCGGCTTTTTAAACTCATGATCATCATTTTGTAGACAGATCAGGGTCACTTGCTAAATATTTTAGCTTGTTGAAATTATATAGCAGTTATTGAGGCCAGGTGTGATGTCCAAAAAGTTATGTACAAAATAGGCAGTGGAAAATAGCTTGCTGGCTGGTAACGTCTAATGATAAATAACATTAAATATTGACGGCTAGCCATTAAACGGATTTAATAGCCATCCAAATTGTTCACTGTCTACAAGAAATCTCAGTCTCAGAGTTTATAATTTAAATAGAGGCCAGAATCTGAAATTCTCCTAAGAAACTGATAAAAATTAATTACCCAAGCGATAGGCATTATGACCGCCAATTACAGCAGCTAAATCTTTAAAGATTAATAAAAACTTCAGTTGCACCACCCTGGTGCAGTCGAGTAAGAACAATGATTGAGTTCCTATAGCAACCAGACGACTTATTGTTGTTTTATTTTCTTAGAGCAATGATAATGTACAATGATAGAAAGTTCATAGTTCGGTTCAGTGGTTTCTGTGAATAGGTCACCAGTTGTCAAGAAGCGGAAAGTATGTTTTTTCTCTTCGTCCGTTTTCCATTATTCTGCTTGTGTTTCGGATATTAACGGATATGTTTACTTAAGCTCGTTAATAAAGTTGTAATTTGTGGCTTTTAATGGCTTAGAAGTCTTCTCTTCTTCTTCCTGTCCTGTCGCCAATATATATATATATATATTTTATATATATATTTTATATATATTTTCCACTACCATTCTTATGTATCAGCCGTCATACTAATGACACTCCCTTCTTCTTCTGCACGTCCTTTTTCAGGCAATCAATCCATCTTATTTTGATTGTATCGTTACCTATTGAAAAATAATTTCCTTACTAAATCTAAAAATCCTGTTTTACTAGGATAGTTTTTGATATTTATTGTAAATATGTAATCTAAAAATCATTCGGGTAATAATATATTGATGGAGTATGTACTTATACTATTCACGTTTTCGAAAGCATTGCTTGAGAATTCAAGTGAAGAGCATACAACTTCTTGAAAGAACTAAGATCGTGCTTATATGCATGACTCCGCAGATACAAGTAGAATCGATGTAGAAATATTGACAATATGCAGTAAACACACATACACATTAGGAAATCTGACCTTAGCAGTATTACATTATTTATTTATGTTTGGCAAACTTGTCAATTGGCCGAGCCTATAAGATATTAACGGAATTAACACCATTTTCAATAGTAATTACTTATATAGTTTTCGAAACTCTGCCTATTGATAGACAGTTAGAAGGTCGAAATATCTTTGTAAGGCATGCCATTAAAAATAATTCGCGATGAAGGCGTGCCACGAGAATGGTGGTAATTTTTATGTTGTCGATTTGTCAAAAGCATTGGTTGTCTTAAGCAATTTCTAAATAAGCAATGTCAATGTAATGGATTATTTCAATGTGTGAGTTATTTACTACATTCTGCGTACTGCCTGGGGAGTTTATTCTTCTTACCAGCAATGTTTCATAGGAACTGGTCAAGGTCGAGCGCTTCTTTGGCTCTATTTGACGTTCGAAAAGTCATTTTCAGCATGTTTAGTTTGACTTGATTTTATTTTTATAACTAACTCAAATTAAAATACTGAGCCTGAAAACTCAAAATTTTGTATTGAAAACTTGTTAATTGAACTTCAATATAACAGTACAAGTTGTGTTTTTGTATACCTAACTTAAATAATTATACCACACATATTATGATAAAAGCAAAAAACTATAATTATACCTAGAAAGAAAGAAAGAAAAATAATTTATTTTTGCACAGACGCACACGTATACACACAAAAACAAGACAAGGAAAATTATTACAAGATAAACAGAAATAACATTAAAAAACTTAATACTAAATAACAGTTTTAATCTATGGTCCACAGCGTCGCTCTCTATCCTATCTCATAGATTTTTATTATCTGTGGACCATACCTGTAAAAGTCACTATCACATTGATAACGATAAACATTAAGAAGAAAAAAAAAAAAATAATTAATACAATTTCACAAATTCCTATCATATAAAACAAGTGTTATGGTGCGTGCGCAAAAAAAAGAACGTGCTCAGCATATGCTGCGACCTCAACCACATGAAATTGGTGCCACAGCGCTGATTTTCAGCACATCCTTTAGCGACATGATGGCGTCCGTCCCACCATTTTGCTGAAAAAATTTACTGAAACTCTGTAAGTGTATCTTGATTATTGGCTATGTGATACTTTAATTGTGGTGTGTCTGTTGTGTTTACTACCTACATTACAATTGGTTAGTGGGTCACGATATTCGCGTCCACGCTCGGCTTGCTCTTGCGCGGTGTTCAAGGGCGCGACGCGTGCGCATAGCCGCGTGTAGGTTGTACCGTAGTAGAAGAGTTGCGTGCGCGCATGTTCGCGTGCCTGTTAAGAAGGTGTGGTAGGTGAATGAACTGAAGTTTTCTTATGATTTTCCTATACATAAACACACCTCTATGTGTAGTGTAAACATTGTACAATAGGCTAGTTTCCTAAAAAATAATAATTAGTCCGTCTTGTAGATTGTCCAAAATTAAGCGATACGTATTTTTTCTTTTTTAAATTGGATCTAAACTTGTTAAGATATAGCGTGTTAAAGTTGAGTGTGACGTCACAAGTTGCTACAATTTTCAGGACACTGTGACGTAAAAGGCCCCCACTCCTAATTTTTGAAGTGTATTTATCTTTGTCATTTTATGTTTAATTAAAAAAAGAAAAAATACGTATCCAATATTTTTTGATTATCTAAAAAGCGGACTAAATATTATTTCATTATTTCGACCATGGAAACTACCCTATTTTGTGTGGATAAAAAAGCTATTGTGTCGAGTGATTGATTGATTTTTTACTTTACTCTTTTAGGTTACTCATGTTAATTATATGTAAGTCATCTTAATATACTTTCGAGATATAGTTGATCAAACAGGCAACTTGTTTCACTCAGATTTACTGATAGGTCTCTTCTCTAGCCATTGTCTATTTCATAAGCCACAATCATTTTCTTTTTGTTCTTGGCATTTGGAAGGTCAGTGACCTCTACCAAGTTTCCCGGGAGCACCCTCGTAACTTTTACATCATGTCGCTCATTATAGCACTTATTTCTGCCCTGGGAAATGGCCTATCGAACTAATTACGACACAAATCATAACACTAGAAACTTCCTTAACCCTGTAAGTGCTGCGGACACTGTTAATACGCACATCCTACGACAAAAAAATATACCAATTTATTCATGCAGATGCCTACCACCTTATGTGGTACACGTAAGGTTGAAATTACAATGAGCCAGTGTTGTCTAAGTTTGTTCGCAATGTTCTGCTCGAGTGGGCGAAATTGCCCAACAGTGGTGTCGACAAAGATGATTATATTGAATAGATCGATTGATTGGATCGAAGGAGCTCGAATATTGCCAATACCGTAAGACATACAAGGTGAATGAATTGTTGCTAGTTTTCGCAGTAAGGTTAGTTTTTCACATGTCAGTGAATTTATAGGAAGATTTGGGACTGCCATGTAACTTTGTTGCTGGCCTGAGGAGGCAATCACTCCTTGAAAAATACATAATGTAAACATCCAAATTGAGAACCTTTTGGGAAGTAGGTTGAAACTCTGGTATTCTGCTAAACCCAGTTATAATGAAAGCCGATCAAATGTAGTTAGTAAAGAGCTACATAGGAATTTATTTATTTGAGAATTTCCATCAGTAACTCAGTATTAACTGTTGATCAATATGTACATGCAGATAAGACTAAATATTAGGTCAATCTAGTACATAGGTATTGTTATATCCGTAAGCTCAATATTGCGTACCCAATTTGACCCCAAAACTATCTTGATTGCTAAATTCGCCAAGATTATCAGGTTGCTCAGCAGTTGGTCGCCTGCAACCGGTTGCCGAGCCTATGGTTGCTATCTGATTGTTACGACTGGTTGTCGTCGTTACTTATGATGATAAATTGTAAGATGATATAGAGATGTGTAATATGTTGTTGAAGATTTAAATTTGCTATTTTGTAAGGTCATTTAAAACTGCTTAATTTACCTAATCATTGCTCATGTTGTATTTGGGAAAATATCTACAACTGTAAGTATTTTGGTACAATTACAATTAGGATGAAATACTTATAATACATAAGTCCTCCGTTGCTTATGTTAAATACATCAAAATGTTTGTTTGTCTTACCTTCATGTTAAGGTCACTTGGACCAATTTAAGTAGATGAGAGACAAATCCCAGGAGAGGTAATTTTCATTCAAGTGGATAAAAAAGTTGTCTCCATATACTACTAAAACAGAATAAAACAGCTAGTGATATAAAACAAATGTACAGAAAGTTGTCTTAGCACATGCATAGGTGAATCAGAGCCCACAAAGTAGTTGGTGGTTAATCTGACGGAACAAGTGACGTTTATGTAATTATCGTTTACTACTAGTGTCCAAGCCGTAGTGGATTATATCCAGCTATTTACGTGTTTGCATGTAGAAGGCTGACAGATAATATACAGGGAATTTAGTTATTTGCAAAATAAAATACACAGTAAAAATATTCTTTAAAAAAGAGTGTCCATGGATTTGTTGTCGGTTCTTTTCCTCAGGATTTACTTTTAGGAACAGTGCATGAAGTGTCTGACATACCACCTTAAACCTTTACATTCCTTTTACAAGAGATACATTTACCTACAATACACTAAAAACTTTTCATTTTGACTTTGGTCGAACGATTTCAGTTAAGTTCCCAAAAACTAAGACTATCGAGTTAATAACCCTCTTTCCCTCAAAGTCGGGTAAAATACAGACATAACTCTACAAAGAAAACCGAGTTACATCTCATCTAACCCCAGCGTATACAAGCATTTAACTATTATCTCACACAATGCTTCGGAAGCTGTTAACTGTATCATTAAGTACATAACCGTTGCGCAATCTTGTGTAACCAGACGGAAGTTATTCAACCGACTGCGGTTAATTGTCGCCGTTACCTGATAACTGTGACTTTTGAACTGTAAGCGTAAGAACTTAACTGTTTGTTTTATTGTGGTTTGTACATTTTTGTAGGGCAATGTGGCTTTTCTTTGGTATCTGATTGTGTAATACTAGTTTTAACAAAACTATTGTCAAATAGAAAAGAGAACCTTAGAATAGATTAGTGCTTTAGGTTGCCCTTGGTTTCAGCCGCGTTCAGATTAAAATTCTTCCCTTACCAGGATAAATATAGATGTGATCCCCACAGATAAAATAGTGTTGTTTCCCAATGTTGAAATATTTGTTTAAATCGGTTTAACAGTTTCGGATCCCTTGGCCTTACAAAGATTAAAAAGATTAAAATTCTTCCTTTTTGTACTATGAGCTTAGATAAATAAATTCCATCAATCCTATTCTTTTTCCTCGTTAGACATCTATTTACATACACTTCTAATTCCAAAAACAAAAAAATATGCGGGTTACATACCACTGTCACTCAAACCACACTTCCCTCCACATATACAAATTGCACTTCATAAAACCGAACTCCAATTAGCATGTACCCTAAATAGTAACAGATCTATGTGTTTGTAATTACCGTAGAGAAGTAAAACGGCAGTAAATATGTGCATCATTAGATAAGCGCTTGCGCAAGTGATCGGCGCGAGGAGAAAGTTTGTGCTTGTTAGTACAGGCTGTCTAAGTAACTTGTTATGGGGATTTGGGTTTTTGTAGATGACGCTATATTTTAACAGGAAAACTGGAATAAAATAATTGGGGTTTGCGCTAGGTCAATCTAGGAACTATCTCCTGATTTAATTAGCTTCCAATTGAATTACAATTGTTGCGTTTGCGTCAGTTGAAATAGTTTTGATAAAATTGGCTAATTTTAGTCTGTCGGTTTATAATTTTTTGGTTAATTTTGTTTGTTAGGTAAACTTATGTCTTTTTTGGATTTTGGTTTTTTTTAATGTGGGAATCAAGTATTGAGGTTCGTTTCTGAATATTTCGAAGGTGAATTTGTATCAAAATAACATATGGAATCAATACTTAAAGATGTGTCTCTTTTTTACCAGATGCCTATCTGTATCACATATTAACAGATCTTATGTAACTATTCGTTAAATAAAACGTAGTGGCAATGATCTTCAAATGACGCACTAGATAATACAGTCTAGGCCTGAGCTGCATCATCATGACCCTGAAGCAATGTTTAGCAACTGATTACGATCAGCCTTTAAGTTGAAAGTGCTAACTATTTTGTAACGGTGACCGGAGATAATCGCTGGCTGTTTGTCACCAATTAATATTATGACGGTTCTATTACTGCTGAATATTGGTATTATTCGGATTCCAATCTTACCAAATACAGCTAAGCGACCATGTTTTACATAGAGCGATTTTAATTCTGACCATCTCAACCCAGTTGCTTGTACGGTCACCAGATACTCCTTGGTAAACCTGCTTGTCAGATTTTTTGGTTCTGGCTACCCGTAACCACTATCAAAGATTTTTAATGACAGCCGGGACACACGTTTTTAACGTGCCTTCCGAAACATGGAGCAACTCGTCCTGATAAGATGTCTTCTCATCCACGGACCACGCTAAGAGTTGCTTAACCTTATGATCGATCGACCCGTGGCTGACTTAGCCCCGAGCTCTTTCTTGATTTATTATCAAATATTTTCATGTATTCATGATTTATATCTCCCTAACCACATACCTCTCGATTCCAGATCGCACTGCAGTTGCGACGCGAAGTTCCGCGAGTGTCTCCGGCGCACCAACTCGCTGGTGTCGGCGCAGATCGGCGTCACGTACTTCAACATCCTCGGGCCGCAGTGCTTCAGGAACACGCATCCTATTGTCAAGTGTGTTAGGAAGACTAGGTGAGGGAAACAGTGGTCTTTATAGAAGATCAACTTTGTTTGTCATCGTCATCATCACAATTGGCACCATCTTTATCGTGATATACGTCATTTATTCTTATTATTTATCACACATATTTACTTTGTCATTTGTGTTATCATCATCTCAGTTACTTATTTTCCTACATACTTCATTGCTTCTAATTTGCTTGTATACTTCGTCACTTTGTCTCAATGTGAGTTGAATTTTTGGAAAATCATCTCTAGGACTTAATGCCAATCAGGTAGGTAACTGTGCATAAAAAGGGCAAAGTTTCATGCTATTTAACTCTTTTTATGTTTACCCTCTTAAGCAGACGGGGGTACAGAGTTAGTATGAAACTTAGCCTTAGCCTTACCTAATCTTTGATTTTATGTTCCAGAATAACTGGTCAGAAATGTGAAGAATACGAGCTGGACTACACCAAGCCTCGCATGTGGCAGTGGTTTGACAACGAGACCTTCTGAGACGCCTCGGTAACAGTGGAAGATCAACGAGGCACTGAACATATTGCCTTACGCCTTGCCTTATCTAATAAACAGTCATAAATACAGAAATATGAATTGTGACAGAGACTAACATGTTGTTTAAGGGTGAATTACACCATTTGACTCTAACGATAACCAAATAATAACCAGCCGTATACTTGCCGCCCATTGGTCAAATTGGTGATTTGATTACTGAAAATGGTTCGGTTATCGTTATAGTTAAATAGTGCAAGTCACCGTAAAAGTAAACAAAAGAAAATCATTTAAAATTAAGTTTACTAATGTAAATAATAATAAGTTAGTGTTTAATTATTTATTGCCTAAGAGAAAGTATCCCATCCGTAGAGATATGAAGACAGAAGATTATGCTAGTTTTTAATATTTTTGTAATAAAATAGATAACAACAATTTTGGAAGTACAACGTCTTGTTTTATTTTTTGTTCCTAATTATCTAGCGTGTTAATCCTCGTCATCCGGACGAAATATGGGTCTTTATTATTATATTTTAAATTAATAGGTCTGTATGTTGTGTCTTGAGCGATGCATGCTGCGTTATGATAATAAGAAAATAATTCGAAAATTACAACTTGCTTCCTCTTTATTTTATTAGTATACATAGATTGTAGGTGAGAATTTGGTTTTCAAATAAAACAACAATTATTTATATAATAAAACATCAGAATATATTTCGAAATTACATTTAACAACGGATAAACAATTAAATTACGGCACAATAATACTTAAAAAATAATAAAAAAGAAATATTTTTCTGCTCTCTTTTGAGCGTTTTTAAACTGTTAAATTGATATTAATTATTTTGTGCGTAAAATGTCATCAGAAAATTGTGTATATCAGATATGTTATAATGAATAATATTATTTTATTTATTAGTTCAAAATGATATTCCGATGAGACAGTCGATTGGCGTTTTTATTTATTTATTATATTTATTAATAATGTATATTATTTAAAGTATAATGTTCTAGAATGCGCGGTACACTGTTTTTTTAAGCATTTTGTTAGTCTATTTGCAAGTAAATAGGGGAAAGTGGGTTACTGTTGCAATTACAGCGTTTATATTTATTATAATATTATCATGCATATTTGTGTATGACATAATTAATAGCTAATGGTTTAAAATTATTTTCTCTTGTGGTAAGTTGCCATTGTCGTAATCATTTATTTGCAAATAGACAAAATTTTCAAATTTTCTCTTACAACGTGTACATTTTTTCCAAAAAGTTTATATCTTATAAAATGACGGTTTGTCTACTACCATTAAAAGATTTAAATTGCTGTAGGTATGGATAAATGGTGTTATCTAAAATGTCTTTAATAATACACTGACAGTTAAATATTACCTGATATTGTAAAAATATAGCAAGTCACTGATTTACATACAAAAAAGTTTTGGTGTTTCGATAAAATCGTTTTAGATTTTTTTTCACTTGAATATTTTTTTATTATTTTTTACAATATCAGATGTCATGACACCTAGTATGTTAGATAATAACACACATAAAATTCATAATAATACGAAAACACACAAAATGACGTATTCACATGGAGACATCGACTATAATATATTTTACTATTTAAATATAAAACTCTAGAGTAAGCTACGCCTACTAAATCTATGAATATCTATGGGCCTATCAAATATATAGATATATTGCTTAACGTGGTCCGATGGGATTCATTTAATTAGGCGTGAACCTATTTAAGGTCAATAAGGTCTATGACGAACGGTTGGAACATGGAATCTTGACAAAACCAGTATAAAACTTTAAAACTTGGCTTGATTGCTTAGCTTACACAAAATTAGCACATTTTCCATTTAATAGAAATAATTATTTTTCCTAGAATCAAACATTTTCTTTATCTAGGAATAAACTTAAACTTTGAAGAAACTTTGTTTAAGGAGAGTCAAAAAAAATATTTTGTCCCTTTATTTTTTTCAGGTTTTCTAGTAACTTTATTGCATAAAAGGTAACTGGGGTGAATTCAGTCTATTAAAATAATTATATCAAATTCCATGTTCCACATCGCCCCGACGCACTCAAGTGAAGAAAGTCACAAACTAACTCTCTCACCAGTGAGCGTGAACAAAGTCGCAAAGTAAGCGAGGGAAACAGAAAGGACACAGCAGTAGAATTAGCTCCACATTCCTTTAGCTTCAACATCAAATTAACAGCATTTACATACGTTCTTCTTCACTTCGAAAAAAGTGTAAACTGTCGTAAGTCAACTTACGACGTTATACGTTGTGGTTGCTCAAAATGATTTGCTCTGTAAAATGTCGTATCTTGATCGCAGCTGTCATTTTTTAAATAAATAGTTAATTTTCTTCCCATTCGTAAGCTAAACAGAAGCTTATCTTCTAATAAATGCTTTATCAATATTTTTATAGAAACGTCAAATGGTACGATTCTTTTAATTCGCAATACCTTATTGTCGTTTCCCTGGATACAACGTTGTGTCTACTATCCCCTTAGTCTCGACTCTAATCCCACGTAACTCGCAATGGCGTAAGTAATGAAAAAAAACGAAGTTAAGAATTATTTAATAGGTAACTTTTTCAAAGTTCTGATCTCTATTTTACTGCAAGATTTTGGTTTTCATTTGATTAATAGTATTCTAGCAGCCAGAGACGTGTAATTCGTATAAACGATACATAAATAAGAACGCAAAACATAGGTCTGTCATCGTAAAAAATCTATGATTAGCATATTGATAAGTTAATTACCATGGATGAAGTTTACAAAAATGTAGATACGTTAGTTTATAGTCCATATTATCGTAACCTATCTCCTAAACGACTAAACTCTACTGCTGATGGTCTAGAGGTCTAGGATGGGCCAGGATAGTCCAAGTGTGAGGCGAGATTGGTGTTTTTTTGGACCCTGGGGTTATAAATATGTCTTAAATTAAACGATGAGAAGCCATACTTCCACGTCTTATTTTTCTGTTTTGTTTTTTTAATCGACTGATTATCATGTGGTTTTTTAACTTGTTACCCAATTGAGACTCAAGTATTTTCTTCGAGTGTGAATTTTCAGCCGATCAAAAAACCAAAACCAAAAGTACTAATTATTACAATACTGAATTACAATTTAACATCGAGTAGAGAAGTTAAAATACATCTAAGTTACTTTAACCACTAATAATTCAATAATTAATACTAATATTATATATAACTTTATGTATAAACATACCTAGCACGCGCCACCTATGAAATTAATACGACACTAATAAAATAAGGCAAACAGGTATTTTCGGAGGGATCAAATAATTATGTTATTCCGAACATCAGGCACTCAAATTGAAATCATTTCCATTAACGTAACATCGCTAACTCTAAGGCTTAATATAGTATTTAAACTGGTGACGATACATTTTATATTGACCATAAAATTATTACAAATAACCCATTTTATAGTAAAACGGAATTTGTGCTTGGGTGCGTCCAACTTACTTGTTTGTACGAAAGTCTTTAGGGCAATGTTCAATGCTATAGTTAAGTTAATATCGTCCCCAGTTTGAATGCTCTAAGTTCTAAGGTTAAAAAAAACTCTATGCGGGTTTGCTAAAAACTTGACAACTACCATCCTAAAATTTTGAGGAACATTTTGCTTTTACATTTTCATAATATTTTTTGGCAATCTATTTTTTGGATGGACTCGTAAGTTTTAGTTCTTTCACTGTTTTTCTTTTTATCTGTGTTTGCAATCTTTTCGAATGTTAATTTTGTTTTTATTTTCACATTATTTTTGACAAATGAATTACTCACCGAACCTATCTCTTTGTCTGTGGTCAGATTGCTTATTCGTTCCAAGCCACAACCATTCCCCATGACAATCATTACTTCCGTCTGAAAAGGTATAAATATGTTTGATATTCTCACCGCTTCATATTTCATTAGTACTTCTTAATACATATGCTTTCATCCCTTTTTTAAATTATTTTTATTAAAAAAACCTGACCACAACAGAAAGATGTCATCGTCTAAAGACAATTTCGTTCCTCGAGCACACGACCCCTGGAGCAAAATAACCAGCATCCATCGTCCCACTATGTATAAGCTACGCTAAGCGATACGAACTAGCCCTGTTTGTCAGCTGTCTAGCGACGCCACACTACTGCTATGCCTAGCTACGTACTCCCCACGAATAGCCTTAATTAATTCGTTACGCCAAATTTTGCAGCGGTGGACCCAAATATTTTGTTGATATATTTATGCAGATATTAAATGTATCATGAGAGTGATGTCTGAAAATGTTAGTTACGATAATTGTAAAAAAGTTACGATACTTGTCTTATAAACTAAAATTTTATGAAGCAGTATAAAGTCGTAACTGCACTTACGTCATTTTACGGTTATAAATGCAAGAACTAAATACATATTCCGATGATTGGACAATACATTATTTTACATGGGTTACGAATAGATAATAAATAGTTTGGCTACTTATAATAAGTTACTGTTTTCTTGTTACATAATAAGTTAAATATTTCATAGTGGAATGGGTTACACTTAGTGGAAGATTATATAATGATTTTCGGATTTTAATATTATTTTTACATTTTAATTACGATCACTATTATGTCTGATTCTTTGAATAAATGTACAGCGAATATTCAACCTTATATTTAATGACTAAACGTACGATATCACATAAAACATACATTATAAATTAAACGTTTAAAACTAGACAAAAAAACGAAAAACACATTAAATATTTTATACGCTACATACATTTTGCATAAAAAAACTTTATCAATTTTCTTATGTAATATAATAATTTTATAATTTCAAAATCACACGTAATAATGTAGTTATAAAATGACGTAAATCTATGTGGAGTACAAACATTACGTTAGGAGACACAATGGGATCACAATTATATATTTTATTTCTAATCATTCGTTAGCTAATACTCAATAAGCCTCTTCTAAACTACTTGAATAATACCATCGTTTACAAATATCTATACGATATTATAAAATTCTTTCCCATTTCTTTTATTGAACAGAAAATCTACAATGTGACGGGAAGTCACTTAAGATGTTATTCGACCATTGGCGACTAGTAAATTGTTATAAATGTTCTTTTTTTAAAACAACGCCATCTCGTAGTCATAAGCAACAACTCCCGCCGTGCACTATAATATTAAACGTTTATTTCGACTACCATTTATTTAAATTCAGTCCACCAAC
Source organism: Helicoverpa armigera (assembly GCF_030705265.1). Lineage (NCBI taxonomy): Eukaryota > Metazoa > Arthropoda > Insecta > Lepidoptera > Noctuidae > Helicoverpa > Helicoverpa armigera. Next base: position 9,145,613 of record NC_087144.1, read on the forward strand.
AATAATTTTGTTTACAAATTCATTTTTATTTGCATTAAATATTCGTTTACCGCCGATCCGTCAATTTCCCGGAAATTGTTACTATTTTTACCCGTTTTTCTGATAGCATAGCAAGACAGTTTCAGTTACTTTAGAATATCCACAAGCTCAAAAAGTATTAGGAGACTGATATTTTTAATAATTATAATTGTAGAATAATTAAACCAATAAAATATTTCTACTTAAATACTGGTTTTATTATTCTATTATAAATATTAGTTTAGCCTAACGCGAACAGATGGCGTTGTACAACTTAATACAACGCCATCTATTGGCGAGAAGACGAACTACAATATTTCTATGGGGCTCACAGAATATACTCGTGAAGGGATCGCTGCTACAGGAGGTGCTATGGGGTAATAGTTTTACAGAAATAGTAATTTGCTGAAGTTTGACTGCGTAAGATTTGAGTGTGAACTGGAATTTGATAGATTTAAATATAAAATAACGTTAATTATTGAACAAAACTATTGATGCAAAAGATTGTAACCAATATTGTCTGATCTATCAAAAGTTTTCAAACAGAAATAATATCTTAAAATTCCATTCATTATACACGGATAAGAGCTGCACTGTACAAGTGCAACCCCGCCCCAAACAAAACCCAAAATTATTTTCACCAAAAAACCAGAAGTCAATTCACCCAAATCTCACGCAGCCTACTGGAAGCCACTTCACGTGTAGGTGGCAGCACAGTCGAAGAACGGGAAGCAGGCGACAGGGTCGGCGGCCGAGTGCTAGAGAACGTGCAGGTTCTCGCAGGACTTCGACTTGGAGTCGCGAGCCCATACGCGGCCTAGGAGGCCTCGCACCTGGAGATGAAGACAACATAGGTTAGGATAAAATTGTTGGGCGACTGCTGACACTAATGGCTATTCCTCTTATTTTTAAGACGCATCAGCGATGAACCTTTAAGGTTTAATCAAGCATTACTTAAGCCCAAGTTCACCTATAACGTAAACGGAAGTTTACCATGAACAACTATTTACTATGTTCTTAATTTTCTAATTTAATTTTTCTTGTTTAATTTCCAAAGTATGTAAACAAATGCTTACAGAAGAACAGACGTATATAGTGTCGGTGAACTTGGGCCTAATAGTTTTCAAATCAATATCAATCAGTGGTTTATTGATCGACATCTTCTAAATAAAAAATGTGTCTTCTTGTAACAAGAAGGGAAGGACAAAATACGTTTAATAATGTTTTGGTTTTCGTTGTTTTATTGCAGCAAAAGTTACTTAATTTATTAGTGGCTAAGTTAAGTAAACTATTGTAATGTACTTCCTTATTTAATAATTAGGAAGTGAATGCTTACCGCTCGACGGCGCGGGCTTGCTCAATATCCTATGTAATTTAATTATTTTCAACGTAATTAACTAGCATACTCGACTTATCGTTATGAAATGTCCAGGATGGTAACTTGCGACAAAACGATTGACCGATAACAAAACGGATTTTCGTAATTTGAAATGCTGAAATTGGTTTGCTACAAGTTTTCAGGGTATATTTTTTATCAGGGTATATTTTTTATCAGCGTGCATGACGAAAGATTTACATCTGCAGCCGCTCGCGACTTTAGTCAACCATCCCGATTATTGATGACAGCTTCGCAAGCCGTTGCTGGCGATTAGATATCATAATTGTTTAAAATTCTTTCACCTGCCGTGACTACTGTTGAGTGGACGTAGAACTACCTACCTGACGTAGACCTAACTGACTAGATCTAAAAGAACTGTCGATTGCTAGCAATCTTAGAGACCATGTGCTTGTTATGTACATATATAATAATATCCAAAACAGCAATAAAAACCACTCAAGAGTGCACTGAAATAGACACAGAATATTGACTTTTGAAAGACATCAACGAGCGTATCCCAGTCCTAGTGCTCGTATAGTAGGTCCACCCAAGGATCTAATTAGCTGCTATAGTGTGTATGTACCTTGACGCTGGCGGAGAGGCGCGTGCGCTTGCGCGGCGTGGTGTTGGCGGAGGCGGAGGGCGGCGGCGCGGCGGGCGCGGGCGCGCTCTCCAGCGGGGAGCGCGCGCGCGCACGGTTCTTGCGGGAGTTGCTGCGCTTTCTGGAACACGAAGACAAAACAGGTTTATGGTTGGGAAAAGGCTCGGAAGATGACAACGAACCGTCGAATACTGCCACTGCAGACATAAAAGTCGTTAGCAAAATCTTCTTCCACGAAAGAGTGTGTTATACCTAGTGGTACTGATGACATGTACGACCTGCAGCTGCCTGCCTTACAAGTTATTTCTTCAACAAGATTTTGTAAGAAGTGTGGTTCTTACCTGACTCTCTCGGCATGCTGCTGCTTGAGCCGGATCTGCGTGAGCAGGCCGACGAGCAGCTCGTCCACGTTGTGGTTGATGCCCACCGACGTCTCGATGAACTTACCTGACTCTCGGCATGCTGCTGCTTGAGCCGGATCTGCGTGAGCAGGCCGACGAGCAGCTCGTCCACGTTGTGGTTGATGCCCACCGACGTCTCGATGAACTTACCTGACTCTCTCGGCATGCTGCTGCTTGAGCCGGATCTGCGTGAGCAGGCCGACGAGCAGCTCGTCCACGTTGTGGTTGATGCCCACCGACGTCTCGATGAACTTACCTGACTCTCTCGGCATGCTGCTGCTTGAGCCGGATCTGCGTGAGCAGGCCGACGAGCAGCTCGTCCACGTTGTGGTTGATGCCCACCGACGTCTCGCTGAACTTACCTGACTCTCTCGGCATGCTGCTGCTTGAGCCGGATCTGCGTGAGCAGGCCGACGAGCAGCTCGTCCACGTTGTGGTTGATGCCCACCGACGTCTCGCTGAACTTACCTGACTCTCGGCATGCTGCTGCTTGAGCCGGATCTGCGTGAGCAGGCCGACGAGCAGCTCGTCCACGTTGTGGTTGATGCCCACCGACGTCTCGCTGAACTTACCTGACTCTCTCGGCATGCTGCTGCTTGAGCCGGATCTGCGTGAGCAGGCCGACGAGCAGCTCGTCCACGTTGTGGTTGATGCCCACCGACGTCTCGCTGAACTTACCTGACTCTCTCGGCATGCTGCTGCTTGAGCCGGATCTGCGTGAGCAGGCCGACGAGCAGCTCGTCCACGTTGTGGTTGATGCCCACCGACGTCTCGCTGAACTTACCTGACTCTCTCGGCATGCTGCTGCTTGAGCCGGATCTGCGTGAGCAGGCCGACGAGCAGCTCGTCCACGTTGTGGTTGATGCCCACCGACGTCTCGATGAACTTGCACTCGTACGATGTCGCTAGGTTCTTGCCCTCTGGAACACACGAGAGGAATCGATTTTAAGACCTGGAGAATCATGGACTAATTTAACTGGGATAATAATTGAAATATCTGCGAATTATGTATCTTGTAACCCCCACGATAACAAGAAATCAATGACTGTATAATAAATAATTGACATACTTGAACATTATCTGAATTGAAAACCTCCTGCTTGTGGGAAGTCGATTAATACAATAAAAACACAACGTCAGAACACAACAAACATCAAATCATCATACAAAACTAATTCCCGTAATTCCCGCTACTACACGGAATGATACAGTTTCCAATAATTAGAAGTTTTAATCAGATTTAAATTGACGTTTCATCCAGTGGGCCGGTTAATAGAGTGGGCTCAAAGGGAAATTACACGGCGTGCGTCACTGAACAAAATGGCGGATTATTTGTCACAGGAAAACAGGCTCAACTTTAAATATTATTGAGCCGTGATAATGAGTTGCTTAATTAACACAAACTCATGATTGACAAAGTCGAGAAAGATTCGTTTTGACGAGAGAATTTTAGAATCAAAGCAATGTAAGTCACGTGAAATGTCATTACGGAAATATCCATATAAAATCTACTCTAATTCCCTATTAAAAATAACTCATCAGTCATAATTTAAGCCACAAGGTAATTTGATTTGACCCAGATTAGGAGCATTTTGTGTAGCTATCAAATAAAGATTCATGTCAAAGATTACCGTCATTGACAGTTTGATTAAAGAACTTCATAAAATGGGCCTATCGATCCAATCACTTTTGTGTTAGGAAGCCACTTACCATCAAACGGGCCCCCTAAACGCAATTTGACAACTGAATTTACTTTGAAGGCCTATCAAAAATTATAAAAGCAATTAAAATTCAACCACTACTTTTGCTTTGTTTATTTCGCAGGCGGTCGTACATATAACATTAAATCAGAATTTTAACTTTTCTACCAACGAGTTAAAATCAATTAAAAAGTTACAATCACGAAAATGAATTTTAATTTGTGCACACGTGGAAAAAATATCGACCTTTCAATAACAGTACGAGCGCCTGGTAAAATATTGTCGGCAAAATGTGTCGTAGCGTTGTAAACAGCGGGCGTCCAACGTTGCCACGGAGAACAAAATAATTTGAAGGTGCCAACGGAAAATCGCCTGGAAGTTGCGCGCCAAAAAGCGGGTGAGCGGGGTACGAGGGACGACACTGTCTTCTTCCTTGTACGCCTTCATTGGGACCGCCCATTTTATATGCAATACCAAAAATCGTTGACAGATGTCTCAAAGAACCTGAACGTGTATCCTTTTGTATCTGATCGTGTAGGTCATGCCCACCATACGTTTGACCTATTTGGAAGTTCCCGACCTACCTGCATTGCGGCATCTCCACTCATCTTTCCCTACTCCGTGGTCCCTGCTAATTGGAATGGTATGTACTGCAAATATCTTTGAGAATTTAATTAAAAACGTAAAATTCTCGCTAACGAACATAATTGGGGGATCTGGCTTTCATGACGGGTTTGTTTTGGCCATTTCACAAAAATGTTATGGTTTCAGCAGCTCCGAGGAATTTGTTAATTATATTGTCAAGTACTTTCGATGTTTGTTTGAAGATCAGCGTTTCTGCTGATATAATATTTAATCCTAATAATAATATTATGATTGCGAAAGTTTGTTTTGATCGATGGGTGTTTGTTATTGTTTTCTGCATATCCAATCTTCGGTGCCTTAATATGGGTATATATACAATCACAAAGGGAGTATTTTTCTTGTCGAGCGAAAATGCCCACGCATACAATGCTTGGGCATGCTTACTGGTTCAGAGGACATGAAATAGTTATACTAAGGATTTAGGACTTGCACTCCGTAACAAATCCGCACTTATGTTCATACTTCATAGCCCTAGATCCCTACCCCTACCCCTAGCCCTAGATCACAACAGGATACCTATTTATATTGTAAAAATTGCAACATTCCTCTGAGACATAATGGAGCAATAGGTATCTAAATCTGCATAAAGTCCTTACCATCAGTAGGAACAGCCCTCGACCTGGCCAGGTCAGCCTTGTTCCCCACGAGTATGACAGCTCTCCGCGAGGTGTGGCCAGCTGCCCACAGGATCTGCAGTCTTCTCTCGGCCTCCATGAATGATGCTCTGTCGGCCGTCGAGTAGACCACGCAGTAGCCGTGAGCACAGCCCTCCGTCTGGAAGATTAGTGTTGTAAATGGTAGCGTGTGATGAAAGTTTGGCTTAGGAAGCCACTGGACAAGAGTATAGAGTTTCACCAATTGTATGCATTTATTAAGGAATTTTCGCCAAGCTAATAAACCTCAGGCACTTTCAGTGTTTTTGTATGTATGAGCTAGTCAGCAGTTGTATCGTACATGGCTACATTAAGTACAGTAAAATAAAAAGGTGGCTGTAACTTAGGATTGTACTTCAAACGCCTAAAATGCTCATTTTGGTTAAAGAAAGTTTTATTTAAATTCAAGCCTATCAAACTAACTCATTTTTACACGAATTTTTGCTTGATATAAGCAAACTCTGAAGAGTTTATTTGTTTCTTTTCTTGTTTAGGAACTACTCCTCCGATTAGAAAAAAAAAAACATTAGTGTTAGACAGTCCATTTATCAACGAAGACCACAAGAACTTTTGGCCCCGCTGGCACAAGCAAGTAATGTACATGACTCACAATGATATGATCAGGCGGCGCGTCGAGGAAGGTGATCTCCGACTCCTCGCCGGCCAGCAGCACGCACACGGAGCGCTCGCCAGACTCGTCATCTGTAATATCGTGCTCTGAATGTCCGTCACGAGGGAACTTCATCTTATCTAGGACATTTTGATGAGAGTCTGTGCTAAGACTTACCTTGCAAATAGACAGCAAAGTTAATAAGAGACCGTCATTTGCTATTCGTGAAATTAATTTTACTGTTAAAACAGCAGAATTGAGAACCTTCTCCTTTTTTGAATTCGCTTAAAATCGATACAAGTACAAAAGCATTTTTGAAAGAATTTGCTCTTTTTTAAATATTTTATGTCACGGAAGCGGGTGAGCCATACTTGTACGTGTAAGTGTACATACACATGGTCTCGGAAGAAGCGGGGAGCCACAACACAAATAAAGCTCGTCCGCTTTCGTGAAATAAAACAACTTATACGTTCATGCTTCATTTTACTTATCTAGAGAGATAAACGTTTATTTACTAACTGTTCATACTTAGACGAAGATATTTATACAGCCTTCAACGTCTAGCTTGATGCTATATAGGCAAACACTATAGGATCCAGTCGAACTCACCGATGCTAGTATCATACGCGTGCAGGTACTCCGACGTCATGAACTGTCCCACCAGGCTGGACTTCCCCACTCCTGGCGCGCCCAGCACCAGTACTCGGTACGAGCTCAGGCCGGCTGATGAGTCCCTGGGTAATAAGAGGATATGAAGATTTTCAAATAATGTATCTTGCTCAGCTTTTGAGTATCAAGGCCGCTATAATTCTTTTGAACAATCTTGTAGCTCCGTCAGGCTTCGGCCCTTAGGGGCCCTCACTAAGCTCTGTATGCGATATGATACTCTAAAACAGTAATTAAAGTACTGCTGCCTTACGTGCCAGGAGTGTGCTCCTTGAAAATGATGCCAGTATTCCTATTAGCAGCTTTTTTGGCATGCGATTTTTTTCATTCGGTTAAGGACTTTTGATGATATACCTACATTAAGGTAATCACAACAAAGCATAAGTGTAGTAGATTTTACTCAATATTTTTTGATCAACTGACAAGTTTAAAATCCTGATTGTTTGGTATAATGTATGTACCAGGTCCCAAGTCTTTACCTCGAGGAAGCAAGTGAACAAGGAGCGGATGCCCTGGTGACAGCCTCGGTGCTGGATGCGCTGGATGCGACGGACGTGTTGGAGCGCGACCGACGCGAGCGCAGCGAGTCTCCGCGGTTCACTACGCCTTTACCTAAGGGAGACAAGAAGGAAGAAGAAGGTTATTAATACCTTCAGGTAAACTGCCAGTATCCATAAAAAATAGTGCACCATTTAATTTGGTATAAAGTAGTAAAATTGATCTAGGTAGAGGTATATGACGTCTATTTAATGCATGTAGGGGCTACATGGCTCGTCGCTGTTTGCAATTGTGTAGTGGTATGAAAGAATATTATAAATACTTAAGTAAACAACAGAACTTATAGAAACTTGAAATTGAAGAAGTTAATGATTGAGACTCATCCACTTATTCACCTTCTTTACACGAAGTAATTTTCTAGATCGTAACACCCTTAACCTTGATACACCGTAATTTAAACGTATCTTTCCAAAAAGGATGTTTTCCCATTTTCCTCAAGTGTGTGACAACATCAATCAGTTTGCCGATACGCTCCAGAGTACACACAGTACACAGGGTACACAGGAAAGTACACAGAGTACACAGGTTTCCTCTGAAGCCAGTAAACGCGTTCCAATCAGAGGTGATTACTTTACACGCAGACATCTATTTACTGAGGTTTTCCTCACGTTACATGCTCTTGAGAAACGAAGCGGTTTGATTACATATAGATACTTACGCGATTTTCTGGGCTAAGCACATTATTTATAGCGAAATAATGAAGAGGCAGTTTATTGGATATTTTATACGTTTGATACTACAGTATTTTTGTAGAGGTGTCTTTCTCAAAAAGAGGATTGTCAGTGGTAGTGGTAACCATGGGAAACGCTACAGGACCAGTTGTTTAAGGCTCCAGCAGACCGGATGCGTATGCGTAGACGTAAGCGTAGTCACGCGCGTAGTTACGGCGTAACCATGAGTTGTAATGTATGGAAATGTATGAGACAGGCCACACCGCTTGCGTAACGTAGACGTGCACGTCGTGACTACGACGTGGTTACGCGTACGCATCCGTTCTGCTCGAGCCTTTATGTGTACTCGATTCCATCCAAATAAACAAGTCATTGTTACGAACTTTTTAAATGCAAAAGTGACTCTTTCTATAAAACGCGCATTCACGGCAATAGTCTAACTAGAGTCTACCTTTCAATTAAAGTAGCCTATCTCCATTTTCAAGTTCTACAACCTAGACTTCTAGAGCACGAGAAACAACATAGGCTATTTTCTATTTTTGTACGGAAAGTAGGTCCCTAGGGTCACGAATAACAACAACTTATATATCTCTGTCTGTTCGTCAATTTCCATCGATTCTGCTTAACAAACAAAGCGAGCACATTAACTAGATGTTGGAGCTGAGCACGAGCGATTAATTCCACGTCGAATTAATTGAAAAGAGGGTAGAATGGTGCTCATTACCGTCACGGCGCAGATACGGCCGGCAATGGGGGGATTTACTTTCCTAAGCTATGGTAGGTCAAGTTAGGCTGTATTGGTATATGTGTATGTTTTGCTGTGTTTTTTATGCCAAAGTTCAAGATATTCTCAGTTTTCCTAAACCAACTGTTTGATGTGAATTTTCAAGTTCGATTTTGAAAGTAAAAGGTTGTTTTAAAAAATAATTACGTTTATGATGTTGGCAAAAATGTGCTTTAATTGTCTAGTTACATGAGTGAGTGTAATAATTACATTCCAAGAACTATGATATTATAAAATTCTTTAGAGAAAATAGCGAAAGAATGCTCTGCGTCTATTTAAAAGAATTTGATGCTAAAATGCTGTGAAAGAATGCTTATTACTCTCTTTACAGTGTTTGTATGGTCTTAACTCACTCTTATTATAAGCACTCTGGTTATACACACAAATAAGCTGGTTGCCGATTTTAATAACCGTAACGTCGTCTGTTATATTGCGGTTGAAGATATAATTTATATGATGTCACATTCAATCTCCAATCGCAAAACCCGGGCCAGTTATTGAAATCCGCAGTAGATGTACAATTGAACACAATCAATATACCTATTCAAAAATAGATTGTTTGTATTTCACATCGTTCTAAAGATGACGTAAACTGAAATGTTTGTACGAGGGTCAAACTGAAAGTTCTTAGAAAATCAGAAACTGGTTACATTAGCCAGTTATTCGTTTTATTATATGTTTTATTGTAGTGTTAGTACGTCGAACACAGCATTTGAGTCACCTCCGTTAAATCTTTTCATCATTTTACGGCACCAATCCACACTATGGAGTTTTTGAGCCTCAGTCAAATTATGAGGTATCCACCAGGCGCAAAGCTTCCTGACCGCTTAATGTTCGTGGAGGATTTTGTGCACTTGACTCATAACGATGCCTAAGCTTGTCCGAATCTGCTGATAGGTCACTCTTCTATCAGTCTCTATCATACGCCGCACAACACAGATGTTATCTTCAGTCGTCGCCGTAGAAGGCCGTCCCTCAGGTAAATTATCTGTGAGATTAGTGCGACCACGTTTAAACTCATTAAACCAGTTGTAAACAGTCGCACGAGATGGGGCTTCATCGTGAAAGGCCAATCGTAGTCTATCATAACTTTCTTGTTGACTTAAATGACATTTAAAGTCATAAAAAATCATTGCACGATTTTCTCGTGTTAAATTCATGTTGACGTGACACAGACAATTTTCAATTTGCCGCCAAATCGTAAAATAAATGACAAATGAATTAAATATATACTCAGTAATATTGGTAAAGAGTTCTATTTTCAAATTTTAGAATTATTTTTTTATTATATTGTTTATAAGTGGCCAGTTCTAAGAACTTTCAGTGTGACCCTCGTATAATCTGCGAATTTCCCAGTTTAGAGACCTAAACAAATGTTAGCATTATGTTAGAACTGAGTCTAGGTATACTTTGAGGTAACGGTTCGGTTTACCAGTGGGAAAGAGAATTATTTGCGTCTTTGGAACACTTCGTGGGAGATATTGAATGGATTTAGAAGTGTTTGGGTTTCTGACAAGTTGTTCCTTTATGTACTGAAGCATAGGCGTATTAAACTCTAGCTAATTACCGCAGTTTCATGCGCATCTTAGGAGAACTTCTTTACGTATCCGTATGAAATATGTGTTACGTTACCCGGGGATAGTGTGGCTAGCCGGACGCAAGGACAGATGCACGGCAAGGGTTCCGTTTTCCCTTTGAGTAGGTACGGTTAAAAATACTTTTAGCCAGCAGCTGCCTTCCTCCCTGTATCTACTAAAGAAGAAAGTGAACTCACCAGTGATACTAAAATGCCTGAGCCGGTAGTACTCCTCCTCTACGCCGGTGTTGGGCATGGAAGCCACCCTGGCTCTCTGCTGCGGTAGACCCAGCAGCTGTCTCTCGCGCTATACCCACTAAAGAAGAAAGTGAACTCACCAGTAATGCTAAAATGCCTGAGCCGGTAGTACTCCTCCTCTACGCCGGTGTTGGGCATGGAAGCCACCCTGGCTCTCTGCTGCGGTAGACCCAGCAGCTGCCTCTCGCGCTATACCCACTAAAGAAGAAAGTGAACTCACCAGTAATGCTAAAATGCCTGAGCCGGTAGTACTCCTCCTCTACGCCGGTGTTGGGCATGGAAGCCACCCTGGCTCTCTGCTGCGGTAGACCCAGCAGCTGTCTCTCGCGCTATACCCACTAAAGAAGAAAGTGAACTCACCAGTAATGCTAAAAGCCGGTAGTACTCCTCCTCTACGCCGGTGTTGGGCATGGAAGCCACCCTGGCTCTCTGCTGCGGTAGACCCAGCAGCTGTCTCTCGCGCTATACCCACTAAAGAAGAAAGTGAACTCACCAGTAATGCTAAAATGCCTGAGCCGGTAGTACTCCTCCTCTACACCGGTGTTGGGCATGGAAGCCACCCTGGCTCTCTGCTGCGGTAGACCCAGGAGTTGTCTCTCGCCGGTGCGCGAGCGCCCAGCTTTTACCGACTGCGACCGCGAGTGGTGAGGACTGCCGTATCTATGGGAGAAGGGAAAATTATTAAATATCTACGTCATTGTATCTCTAGCTTCCCGATTAACCACAATAAATAAAACTAGCTTCCAACAGCGGATTATAGATTACGGAGGATAGAGGGAGTACCGTCATAAGTATAAGTAGTAGTAATAAGTACACAGGGTGAGTACATAACGGAGTACATAAAGGAGCACATAAGGGAGTAGATAATGGCGTACATAAGGTAGTAGATAGAGAAGTACATAAGGGAGTACATAAGAGAGTACATAAGGGAGTACATAAGAGTACATAAGGGAGCACATAAGTGAGTACATAAGGGAGTACATAAGTGAGTACATAAGGGAGTACATTAGATAGTACATAAGGGAGTTGTTAAGAGAGTACATAAGATAATACATAAGACAGCAGATAAGGGAGTACATAGAGTGAATAAATAGAGGTATCTATTTGATTATATTGAATGAATAATCAACCTGTCGATCTCAAATTCTCAATACTCCCACGACGTTGACGCAATGAATTGGACATCGCTCTCGAATGCACGAGTGTAATCACAAGCCCATCCTTGTTAGTGAGACGTAAGGAAGGAAAAATACCGATACTGATACTGGAATTAGCTATAGAATTAGCTATAGCGTTCTTTTTTGTAGGAAGTCTTCAAATGATCACTCCCGCTGTGATTGCAGTTTGAGGGAGTGTAAGATCTACCGGGGCTGCGGGTTGTTCGAAAGAGATACCGCGGCCCTGGCACATAAAAAAGCCTATGACAGAACACGACGGTTTTTAGTCAGTAAGAGTCTGACACTCCCTCACCGCTGCTAACCCACAGCGGGAGGGGTCATTTGATGATTTTTGCCGTCGTTAAAAAAAAGGGGTGTAAGACTCTTACTGACTAAAATCCACCATGTTTCTGCTTAAGCCCTTTATGTAGAAGGCCCGCGGTAGCTCGCGCGAACAATCCCGCAGCCGCGGAAGGCTTTGGCTTGGTGAGCCCCATCGATCTTTCACTTTAAAACTATTGAACTTTCGATGAAGTTTGGTACAAACACAGATAGATAGAGCTTGAGAAAGGACATCGGCCTTTTTGTTTATCGGTGTTAAGTTTCTTCGGGACGTGAGTGGACCCGCTAGCCAATCTATAATTATTCGATGAACTTTACAACCCAACATAGCTGCCACCCACAAACCCAACATTTCATCATTTACAAGTTACAAGAAACAATTCCAATTTTCCCCAAGAAAGCCCCCTTTCCAATAAGCTCCCAATAAGCAGTTGTGCCGCGGTAATTACCCGGGGTACCGCGGTAATTACCGGGGGATTACTTCCCCGAACAATGGAAGTTTTAATTATTACGCGGTTGCTTGGTGCCCATCGAGGGTGCAGTACTAGGAAGTTCTGTCAAGACAGTTTGCAAGTTTAGCTGGAGTATCTAATCTTGGTTTTAGTTGAAAGTGTCTGTAAGTTCTGAGTTTTGAAGTCCGTAGTGGTTTCAATTTTTTTTTTTAATGTTCTAAGAAAAATGCATGTAAGGAATTGTGAAATCCAATTGAAATTAATTTACTTCAATATTGTGAAGTCATTGGGAAAGCATGTTGGTGAATGTTATATAATGATTTAACACTAGCTGGTGCCCGCGACTTCGTCTGCGCAGGTTTAGTATTTCGAACAATATGTTTACAAATTGTAGCCTATGTGTTATTCTGATGTATAAGCTATATTATTGTAAAGTTTCATTAAAATCCATTCAGTAGTTTTTGCGTGAAAGAGTAACAAACATCCATACATCCATACATCCATACATACAAACTTTCGCGTTTATAATATTAGTAGGATGCATAGGCAATGCGGTAAATATAGGCAAATTTCCCAAATATCCCCAGTATTGGGAAGGCCTTTGTCCATCTCCAGCAGTGGACATTTTTAGGCTTTGATGACGACGAATGATATAATATGACTTAATACTTATGTGTTAACCGTACATAATCTTCTTGGGAATATAGAAAAAGTTTAAACATATATTTTACATAGTTCAATTTATTAATCTAGTTTCCGCATCAGGTCATCAATCAGGTTACGGTAACCGAGCGATACAAACGTATGGTATATGTATGTATGTATGTATGTACCCGCTTATCAGTAGTATCGCGAGCCGTCACTAACCACGCCATGAGTTATGGGGATTTTATCTATGGCTGCACTAGTTTATGGGTTAAGGTTTTAAACTTTGTAAAGAATTTTATTTTAGGTAAAATAGAGGATTCTAGTCAATTTTTGAATTCTCTCTTTTGAAAGGACCACGCTGTAATATTTATCGTAAGATATTGTAAGGCTTTAATTCAGCGATAGCATAATCGCGAGTTTTTTTGAAACAGCTGTTTATAATGATTCAAAGTGCAAGTAAAACCCTCGTCTATGTAGTAACTGAACTTAGGCTTTAATTTAATCTTCAAGACCAGGACAAGTCATAATATACTACCCGAAGTACGGAAATAGAGAAGTATGCAATGCTAAATTGTATAATAACAAAACATCCAATCCCAAATCTTGAAATTACACCACTACTTATCCATTACACGAAACCAAGCACAATATTAACTTATCTCTTATCAAACAGGCCATCAAGTTTCTGCAACATTTTCAATTTTTAAACCGGTAATTAAGTATCGGGGAAAAGAGGTCAATATACCGCTCGAAAAACTCCGGAAATGAGTGGTCCGGCGCCGGACCGGTCCGCAAAGATCCGGAACGAACCGGAACGGGGACCGATAATGAGAAATTAATAGCTGATACCAACACTTGAGCCCTGTCGTTAGATTTTTAATAACTATTGATTTTAGATTCGATTCGCTGTTGAGTCGGTATTCTGATTGGAAGTTAGATAATATTTTAGACACCGGCTTTGCTTGTTTTTGTGATTTAGTAAAATCATTGTAGGTGTATCAGGTATCTGTGGAGATCAAAGGGGGAGGCCTATGTTCAGCAGTGGACGTCCTATGGCTGAGATGATGATGATGATGATTGTAGGTGACAATGGCGGTATATAATTACACAAAGAAATCATACTGCGTAGTTTCAGGTGTAGATTTAGTTGTCGAATGAAGTCTTTTTAATATCGTGGACACAAAGCAAAATTTTCAAAAGTGTAGGCACTTTTGAAAATTTTACAACTTACAGGTTCAATTTCTTAAAACACAACTTGACATAAAAAAATATATGAATAGGTAAGTTATCGACACGGTCGTTAGCAGTTTTGAAAATTTCGATTGTGAACAAATCAAAATTTTCAGTTAGTGGAGCTGATATTGTGTCTGAAAAACCTATTTACTGAAAGCTGCACTCTTTCGCAATAAAATACTTACGAATTCTTATGTATAGGAGTCATGTAGACTGTCGAATCATCTTCCACGGTAAAACTGAACCGGATCGCCGGCATTTTGTTGCAAAACTTCCGTCTGAACTGGTTTATATTACTCTCAAACTATTGTTGTTGTTCTGGGTTGCTAGAGAAAAGGATTGTGTTGTAAACTTCCCCTGTTTCAGGGAAACTAAACCACGTAGGGCGGGATTTTTGTTCAGATTTTCGAAATTGAATTATGTGTACGTACGGCTTAATTTTGCACATCGCTATATATATGTTCTGTCTTTAAGACTAGTTTCATTAAGTAATTATTCACTACACTTTTAATTCATCACCAAATGTCACAAAAGAACAAATATTTTACTGACTTTTATTGCCAAAATCACTTTTGTCTTTTAAAGTCAAAAATACACACTTCTTTTGCACAAACTCCCCTATATATTTTGAAAAATGCAGCCACAAATACACTACCTCACTCTTCAAGAAAGTATTCCTAATACAGATGACGGAACTCCTCAACAAGCCACAGATATAAGGCGTAGTGCAGGTTATACACAGGATACAATTTCCTTTCCCCGGCGCGAGAGGATGCGCCGGTGTGCCCTCGGCTTTATACCGGATCTTGCTGTATAAGTGCTGCGCAAAGGATGTTTAAGCCTGTTGGGGTTATAGGATTATTGAGGTTTATTTTTTAAGTTTAGCTTGGTGGAAAAATTGTGTGTTTTTTTGCTTTTGTGTGGGGTAGGTGATAGGTTAGCTTTTAGTCTTGGTTTATTTAGCTAGACCTACCAAAACTGCTTGGTAATATTTTGGCAATTGTTCATAGGTTTATGGGGCCTATCCTAGGCTGGATAGTTAAAGCTTGTTTGTTCATTGATATCTTAATAGCCAGATGGTTTGATGACTCGTAATCGTCGTGATTTCAAACATATTAGTCAGTCTAATACCGGCCAGATACCAGATCGTAATAATGTACGCACTACCTTCATTTATTCACAGGTTTTTGACCAAGATCCGGTGCAATGGGACTATCGGGTGACAATACTAATAAACATAAAAGGAAAGGTGTCCTACTCCTTACTAAAATAATGCATTTAACGAAATTAATAATCATCCCCACAACTTACATCCACTTAAACAATTCCTCTTTCACAAGGAAACAATAGGCAATTCCCTCGTAACTGCGGAGTAAGCTCTCGGCAGTAATATGTTTAATAACACGCGCGGTGCACGGCAGACCAGTATTCTTGCTCAGCCGTGCGTGCACACGTGTGCAGTGGAGAGAAGATGTAGAAGTACCACTTTGTACTGTGTTTCAATGCTTGATGATGTAGGCAATAGAGACAGAGGTGAGCCATGTTGGATTTTGATGAGGTAATCAGTAGCTCCGAAAGTTGGTGAAATGACCGAAACAATAGGCAATTCCCTCGTAACTGCAGAGTAAGCTCTCGGCAGTAATATGTTTAATAACACGCACGGTGCACGGGAGTCCAGTATTCTTGCTCAGCCGTGCGTGCACGCGTGTGTAGTGCAGGGAAGATGCAGTAATACCACTCGGTGCTGTGCTTCAAGGGTTGGTGATGTAATGGGAAGATAGAAAGCGGCCATGTTGGATTTTGAACAGTAGTTCAGACGTTCGAAGTTGGTAAAGTCACTACATGATAGTCAAAATGCGTGAATACTGTGGCTATTGTCAAATAAGTTTTTCGCTCTGAAGTCGGCTATTTAAGTCCTTGCGTAAACGTTTACATTTTGCGCAGTTATAGTAGCCAGGCTTAAAGCGACAAAGTTATTCGGCTTGGGTTGTCACGACATTTTTGGTAATTCGTAAAGTAGCATACCTACTTTGAAGTGCCATGTATCAGGATTAGGCATCCTGAAGAAAAAATAATGCTCTCTATGTATCATAAATACTCGGACGATGTGTAAAATAGATAAAAGCTGAGAGCCAGAATACACTCGTGTAACTTCTGTAAGGTATACCTGTATATTGACTCCCCCGGGGACGAGTTAGCCCGGTATTTGAGATTTAATGGCATCTCAAACGTGCTGAATATTTACGTTCCTTTCATTTTATATTTATGAGGGGATTCCAACGCTTTTTAAAGAGAAGATTAGCTGGCTTATTTTACTTGAAAATAACTCGATAATAATAATATGTTTATCTTGTACATTATTTCCTATTTGTCGACGCCAGTTTGCATAAATATTACAATACGAAACTTTCAAATCTACAACTATAAGTTTATACCAATCTATTCATTCCTCCAGAGATGTTAAAATATTTCTGCATAAACAAGTGTTCTTCGTGTAGTCTGGCCAATCTATATTTAGTTATTTCATTTTCATGTAGACTAGCTAGCGCAAAAACTCAAAAATCAAACACACAATGCTAATAATCTTATTCAAAGCAATTTCCAAACAAAAAAGCCAATAAAACTCCCCACTCATGGCTACACTCGATTAAGATTCCCACTCACCAACAATTGAATATACCAGTCCGGACGCATTTGCAAAAAGATGGCAACATTTAAAAAGTTGCCGTCGGCCCGAGGCAGGCGCAAAGCGAATTACCTTCACAAAAGATAAAAGAAACGCCTTTTATCTTTCATCTTTGAAAGTGTCACAAAGGACTGGTTTACGAAGCAAAGTTGAAGTCTTTTGAAGTCGCTACTTGAAGTCGATTTAAGGTGATTTCAGACGTTTAGTTTGTAAATTAGTGTGTATTTGATTGTCTATGGAACGTTATTGGTTTGTGACACGCAAACTTCTTTGTTTAGTCGAAACATTTTGTAGGCAATTAGTTAAGCGTTGTAAACGATACTATTATCATAAACAACTACCGTCGTACCGCAAAAACTTTTAAACGTCTGTTGAACACTTGTCTAAAAAAATCAGAATATGACGTTGAAATAAGGTCCGTTTTGCAGTCACATTTTTTAGACAAGTGTTCAACGGATGTTTAAGTTTTTGTAGTAAGGCCACTAATTAATATTTGTTGTGCATTTCCGCAGTTATTTAAAATACTGCCTTAAGCAATTGTAGGATTTTTGCGAAGTAAAACGGAGAAAATTTGTTCGAAGAAATGAAATAATAAAAGCTACGATAACCACAGACGATCTTGGAATAGACTATCTGCGTTTTACAGCTTCTAGGAATACCGCATAAAACTAACTTTAAGAATTTTTCTTTCTTAGAATTTATCTGCCAGCCACAAAGTTAAAGAATAAAAATCTCTCCTTTGTTAGTTTGTGATTTTCCTGTAGGTAGTTGAACAAATGAACATTTTTAAAAGTGCCTAATAGTGGACATAATTTCTTAACAACACAAATTAAAAAATACTTAATGTCCTGCAATAAAAGAAGTAGATGAATACTCGAGTAAGCTATCGATAACACGGCGTATAGCAATTCTGAAAATTTTGATTTGTTGGGTACTTTAGAAAGTTGGTTGTACCTAAATTGCAAAATAATATTTTCATAGTACATATCAAACATACGTCCATTTGTAAACGTACCTATTTCCATTACCGTCCATTAGAGCTGCACTATACATACGGCCCTGTAAACTGGACGCCACTATAAATACTGCCCCCTTCGTAACTGAGGATATGGGGACATTTCCTCATTGTTTCCATATTTCTAACTGTTACGTATTTCATCAATTCACGCCCACGCACTCGCTTGAAAAGGTCAAAACATTACATTTCGAATGAACGATGATGACGATGAGTGTCTATTTTAACTACGTATAGTTGTTAATTTAATGGAATAAGCTTTAGTTTTTATTGACGGCGTAGTTTCAGAAATAATGGTTAAAAATAGTGTTGTGACTAGAATGTTGGAAAAGTGTCTTTATTTACGTCAAAGATTGTTACATGCATGATATATGTACTTTACTGCTGTTATTATAATATGTATTTCCTCTATTTAACTTAAATCACACGTTTTGTTGAGTAATAAAAATGAACCGTGCTCTATTTCTTCTTTAATAGACCTAATTGCTGAGGTCGCCATCTTAGATACAGAGTAAAAAAAAAGTATTTTCAGACATTAACACATTTTTGGCAACCGATTACCGTAGGTACTCATTTTATCCAGCAGAAAACTTACATTAACAGTCCATAAAACCTCACCTCTTATCAAACTCATGAAGATCTTCCGACGTGAACTGGCTGGTGACATCCAGTAACTGCTGTATGTGATCGCTGCAGACCCTGCTCTTGCGCCGCTCCTCATCCCTCACGAGGATGGTGGCGCAGCCCCCGTAGTCCAGGGACAGGGATGGTTGCTGAACCACTATGGTGGTGCGTCCTGCTGGGATCGTGGTGGCTGCCGAGTCTAGGGGGTTCGCTGTTACGTGGACTTGCGCTGCTGGGGGATGAAAAGGGTGGTTAAATAAAAACTTTATAAAAAATAGTGATATAAGCCTACTAAAACAAGGAACTTCATAAAGACTCTTTTCTGAAAGGTTTTATTTCCTTTAAAGAAAGAACTTAGCTGTGTTTGGACTTTGGATCTGCTGAAGGGTGATGTGATATAGATTATTTTTTCGTATATGTGTGCTAATTGTATTCAAACTAAATATTAATGACTTTTAGGCTGTGGAGATTTGATAAGCTGCTTAGTTATGCATGCATTGGATTTCGACCAATGGGATTATTTCACAAGATTTACGATAATCCTAAGTGTAATACACCACATTACAGACGAATTAATTGTGATGTGTTATTTAGATTACCATTATAGCTTAGCTTGCTTATTCATAAATTCAAATAGATTGGCCACCTTACATTTACAAATTACTAGTTGTTATAAATTCTGAAAGTTCTGTGTAAACATTAAACTTGGAAATAAACATGCAGCATAAAATACTGAACAAGAAATAGATGTGGAACTCGATAAAACTTGTGGCGTATCTAATTTAACGTCTGTGGTAATCGAGCCCTTTATGAGCTGTGATCACGACATGGTGTCTGGCACTATGGCTATTTAGAACAACTGATAGTATTTGTAGGAAATTATACAAGTTTATATACCTAGAAAGCAAAAACCAGGTCTTTTCAACTAATGTAACGGACTAAAATGAAATAGTCCTATTTCGCACAAAGCGACAAAATTACTAAGGTAACAGAAAAGCTGTCAACGAGAACAATAAAATGAAAAAATAAAGCCTTGTCCTGCCACAGGTGGCCTCAACACTGACGGCGATGAAGAATAATGATCTTACTCATACAAAACACGTGTAAAAAACGTTAGTATAAAAAGTTTAATACCTGTAGACTGTCTTCTAGAAGACGGAGGAGGCACAGAATGCTGGTGCGCTGAGGATCGTCTTCTCGACGTCGTGAACACCTCCGTACCTTCCAACTGCCTCCTCAACTTCGCCACCTCATCCTTATAATACTCCTTCTCTCCAACCTTCTGCTTATTCTTAACCCTCGGCTCACTCCCTCTTCTCTTCACAGGATCAGGTTCAAACTTAAAATGAGTCTCATACTTCGCCTGGTTCGCCTTTGGACTTTTTGGAGTATCCATCTTAGGGTCATAGGGGATTTGGATCGACGTGGACGCGACACTGGTCTGACTGACTTGCGTTTGTGTTTTGTTTCTCGGTTTCTCTTGTCTTTTCGGGTCTGGTATTGGTACGTCGAAGACGAACCTTGCTGGACCGGGTCTGGGGGAGTCTATGACGTCAGTAGCTGATTGGGGTTTGGTGTAAGCCGGGGAGTCGATGTCGCTGCTGTTCTGGTTCCTGTGGTAGTGAGGGGGGGCTGTGCTTGGGGGGTGTGTGGGCACGTTAGGGTCGTCGATGAGGCTGGGCTCGGACAGCTCGGGCGCGTCGGGCTCCGCGTCCATGGAGTCGTCGGTGCCGGTGACGGAGGTGAGCGCGGTGGCTGCCGAGTCGGTGCTCGTGTTGATCGTCTTGTCAGACGTGGTGCTGCTGCCCATGACGACCACCTGCAAGAAAAGGGGGACCTTAGAACACGAATATATGTATCGAAACGTAAAGTTATTTTGATGAATGTTAGTAGGTACACCCGTATAGTGAATCATATGATTGTAGACAACAGTAAAGATATACGTTTATTATTCGCTGACCTATATGTCAAAAATAATTACGCTACCATTAAATATGGCGCACCCCTCTGCTATCGTGCAATCAATAAGTTTTCATATTATGTAATTGTTATTATATACCTATACACCATGTAAATAAAATACTGCACAGAGCTTTTGATACTTTGATACTTCCAAACTTTGTTAGTTTACTAAAGTATAAACTTGCATGAATAAACTATAAAAAAAAACACGTTGTACACGTTTCTTATTCATACTTCAAAACCTGGTAACCTGCTTTAAACTTTTTGTTAAAGCTATATTTTCTAACCTAAGCAGACTGTTAAAGTAAGTTGGCGCATAAAATGCAGGAAAACAAATGAAAGCAGCTGAACTTTATGACTTGCTATCTTTATAGTACAGTAAAGTTAAGGATTTAAGCCTTGAGTTGTGAGCTTGCAGATGGCAAGGAATAGAGGTTGCAAGACTTAATCAGCTTTGGAATTTCACACTGAAGACAAAACAGCCCACAGTTGACCCGATGTTGATTCCAATCAATGTTTTCAGTCGGTCTGATACCGGCTAAGCACCTGATCTTTGTAATGTGCGTAACGCCATTCACACTCATTGATTTATGAGCCCAAACAAACTATCGGCCGTCTAAAAGTTTGCTGTGGCCCTCTCACTACTCTAAAGGTAAGTCTTAACCAGCTTTGTAATTTAATTCATGGTTTTAGTTACAGGATGAAATAGATATAAGTAGTGTAACAAAGTAGTGTAACACCAAAATGGAATTTCCAATTCAGCTATAGACTTCGAATTCAATTGAAAGCAACTATTAATAAAAGCATTCGAGCTCCATACTGCAGTCAGTCGCTTCAGAAATAACTTGAAATTCATCAATACTGAAATGCTACGCTATGCCGCCAGTCTAACTTTAGAGCCATTGACCGAAATTCTAGCTTTCTGAAACTACTAGACTTGCTATATCCAAAATCCAAACCTATTTATTACTGTAATGGTGTCTACACACCAAAGCCGCTGAGGCCGGCGGCACAGCCCGGCGGCCCAACCCGCCGGCCGTATTTTGTACAATCATGCGGCATGATTGTACAAAATACGGCCGGCGGCTTGAGCCGCCGGGCTGTGCCGCCGGCATCAGCGGCTTTGGTGTGTAGACACCTTAAGGGTGCATCTACACGGTGCAAGTAGCTTGCGCATGTTGAGGCACATGCGGGTCCAGAGACCCGCGCATGAACCAAAGCAAAATACGTGCTCTTGTCACTTGCGCATGTTAACTTGCTCCAGCTACATGCACCGTGTAGACGCACCTTTACAAATGCAGAGACAAAATTCAAAAAATGAATTAGGCTTACCATAATTTCAAGTATTGAAATTTCACCAGATTGGCAAACAAGCGAAATTATTCAGGCTCAAGTGCTTTTGGAATTTTAATAAATCTAGACAGTAGGGCGAAGGTGCATTGAAATTCTGTCATCAACTACTTATGTAAGCTCTTACGTGACGCTTACATTAATTTCAAAAACAATATAAAATGGAATGCTGATTTCGAAAATGCGAAAATGTACTCAAGGTCATTGAGATAAGGTTCAAAGCTCTTTGTCTGGGGTTTTCGAACAAGGGCTTGGAAAATAAATTAAAATATATATTATGTATTCGACAGCCATACTCCATACTGACATGGCTTGGGGTCGGTGGGGATTTGGGGAATTCGGCTTCAATGAAATATTTTACAAGAAAAAAAATCTCAATCCAATTGATTGGTACAATTACATACGTGAGGCTTGATTTTTATTTTCATTTAAATGCCTGCAGACTTCAAAAAATAAGAGAAATCTGTCATTGCACACTTGAGTTGATAAATAAATACAAGAACAATTTAAGTATGTATAAAATGCATTCATATTCATTATCAGCAAGACACAGTTTTATCGCATCGTTAGAAATTAGTTAAATAAAACTAAATCACGCCGCGGTTTTGTTCTAAATGAACTCTACGACATTTATGCACAGTTCAATAATAACTGTTGTCTATTTTTATTGGGCTTCGAAAAGAGTCTCGATCACAGTGGTTTGAGAAGTAGGTTCTCTATATTTGGCGTGCTAATTTGTTCGAAATAGTTACCTTGGTACTTTAAGAGATTCAGAAGGAACATGGTGGGTTTTAGTCAGTAAAACATTGACTACACCAGGTGGGAGCGGTCATTTGATGATGCCCCACACAAAACAAAAGGTTACATTGGCTTATATTTCGAAAAATATTGTTACAATAATAATGATTTAAAGGAAAAATTGTTTTTGTTTACCAAAACCAAGGTAAAAGAAAAACAAAGTGAACTTTTTCCTTTCGGCTTTAGCAAGAGGGCAACGACAATAATTAATCTCAATTTTTATATAACAAATGCCCCTAACCAGGCCTAAGCGAAGCAATTTATAAAAAAACCGGCCAAGTGCGAGTCGGACTCGTGCACGAAGGGTTCCGTAAATTACAGTTAAATCAACCTATCTCAAAAACTATAAGAGATACTTTGATCAAACCAAAAATCGTTGAAAGAGTTAATTAGCATGCATCACCTCTATTTTTTTTAGAATTTTATACCCCGTAGTTATAAAAATAGAGGGGGGGGGACATACTTTTTACGACTTTGAGAGCTGATATCTCAAAAACCGTTCACTTTAAGAAAAATGTTTTTTAGAAAACTTTATATCATTTTAAAAGACCTTTCCATTGATACCCCACACGGGTATGTACATCGAAAAAAAAATTTTCATCCCTCAGTTACATGTATGGGGGGCCCCACCCCCAATTCTTTTTTTTACTATTTAGTGTCATATTTTTGTAGCGGTTCATACAACACATATTCCCATCAAATTTCATCACTGTAGTACTTATAGTTTCCGAGTAAATCGGCTGTGACAGACGGACAGACGGACAGACGGACAGACGGACATGACGAAACTATAAGGGTTCCGTTTTTGCCATTTTGGCTACGGAACCCTAAAAATCCCGCTAAAGGGTCCTTAAATTTTTAAAGTCAACAGTTCTAAGTTAATAAATTAAAACCAGAGACGCGTTTTTCGCTCCGATAGTCCTCAACTTTGAGGATAAAGACTAACTCAGCAAAAAATGCTCGTTGAAGAGTACCAAAAATGATTTCACGTCAATTTTGCTGAAGTAATTTTCCACTGAAGTGACGTGAAAGGTCTGAAGGCATTCGAGTAAATTAACATTAGTACACGGGGCTTAGAGCCACAGATAGATAAAACTAAATGGAGGAAAAAATGAGATCGTTGGAAACCTGGCGTTGAGAGTCAAATGTGTTTTAATGAGTGGGACATTTATACATTCAATACTTTTATTAGAAAGCAGTATAAGTAAAGTCCATTTATCCGTTTAGCGGCTTAAAAAAGCGTGTTAAAAACCTTTAAATGACCTATTTCAATGTGTCCTGAAAGTACTACGGATAGGTAATCCTAGTTATGAATCGGAACACGACCGTTAATAATGCTAAACTGTATTCGCTAAAGTTCTGCGACTTCAAGGCTGTACGTTCACTAAGCTGGCCAATTACATAGCGCAACTTACACTTTCAAACTTTGCATGTACACCCATTTGCTTTTCTATATAGCTAGTAAAAACATATTTTATGGCCATTATGTTTCTTTGTTTGTTTGCCCTAGGCTCCGAAACTACTGAACCGATTTGTAAAACGATTTCACTGTTGGATAGCTTCGCTTTTTTCGTGCAACATAGGCTATATTTTATTTCGGTAATCACAGTTGATGCCATGATGCGCGAGTGAAATCACGGGAAAATGGCTAGTCTATAATAAAGTAACTTTGAACAAGTCGTGAAGAAACTTATTTGTTGCATCTGACACTCTATTTCAATTCTATTATCTTTTCATATGAGCTTGTTTGAAGTATCTCAATTATAATATAATCTTTCAACCTTCTGAGAACTATTTAGGTAATATAATATATTCAGACATGTAATAACGAATAAAATTTTAAAATTCTAGAGATTTACAGCCTATTTTCAAAATAATTGAGTTGGTAAGTCGAGATCTTTTTACAAAAATTCTGAGAAGTGGTTATCAAAGCATAATTTTATTTTTTATTTTTTATTTATTTATTTGAATCAGGCATCTAAGGCCCATAGAAAAATACAATACACAAATATTATAACATTAAAAACATACACTAATACATATTATTTATATAAGTAACTTAAAACTAATGCACACGAAGTGTCGGCGTCGTGTTACGCTGCGAGGTGTCGCGTAGCCATCCTCGGAACCTCCGATAAACGACACCTTTCGGCCAAAACTCTTCCTTGAGGAATGTCTCGATGTGATGAGTTGGAACTCGCACCATGAACGAATTGAAGTTCGTATTGTGACGCGACTCCAACTTTGCCACCCTCAAGGTCCAGTTGGTCTTGGACCGGACATACTCCACGATCTGCTCCACCGTCGTGGTGTGATGTAGACGGGACACGTACAACTGCGTCGTTGGTACTGCAGGACGCAGCAGGATATTGGGTCCAGTTTGTGCGGTACCGCACTGATTCCTGCAAGGTGGCCTCTTCTTTCTCCTTTCAACCTTTATGAAGCCATCCTTGTCGCACATGTCCTTCTTAGGACCAGTCTGTGGCTGTGATGTGCCACGGGTTTGTTTACCCCCTTTTGCTTTGGCCCGCTTTGTTTGCGTCACAGCGGGCTTGTTGGTGGCTGCTACTGCCGCGTAGGCGCGTTTGGGGGTCGATGTTCCTACGCATGTCTCGGCCGCAGGTGTTGATACAGCAGCGGCGGCGGCGGCGGGGCGGGGTGCATCGTCAGCGACATCGGCGATCGGTGACGCACTCGAATTCGCCGACTCGAAACTGATGACCGACGCATTTTGCGCCCCGCGACGTGTATTCACATTGATTATATCTAATGACCCACTTATGGAAACAGCGTTGCGCAACAACGCCACTTCACCACGCAGGTCATTGATGGTAACCTGTGAAGCTTCCATCTTCGACTTCATATCCTCCAGGCTTGCCTTCAGACACGTTATGTCTTTCAGCAGCCTGGTGACGTCGACGTGATCGAACGTGACGGGAGGCAGCTTATGCAAGTCCTTCGCCACGAATTCAGGCACGTCGTCAGGATCCGTCCTCTTCAGCAGGGAGATGATGTCCTGCAGGCTTTTGTCGCCACCGTCCCTTCGGCGGGATGGCATCTGCTCGAGTTGTCCGAGCGACTTGTAGAGCAGCAGCTTTGCACTGCAAACCTCCTCCTCTTTGTAGGCTGATCTGCAGATCTGCACGATGCTGACCTCATCCATGTAATCGATGGCATGATTAATGAATGCCAACACTTCGTTGGCGATGAGCGGTTTAGAACTCATCGCGACTAAGACGGGCAGCGGCTATTGCCGCGCAAAACGCGAATATAATATTCGTACTGTGCAGCGAAAACGCGACCGTTCTCGAGCGCGCATCGCACAATATACAGAGTTTTGAGAATTAACTATAGGAATTTGTAACTGCAGTGCAAGAAAGCGTTCCAAATCCTTTCTAGTTAAAATTCATACGTTTGAGTCTTATCGTGTACTTTAAATATTATTTTTAAGCATAACGTGCTTTGAAGTTAACTATAAAAGGGGTAAGAAAAATATGTCCTCCAAACCTGGATCTCTTAGTACAGAAACTAATTCAATCACTGCGTCATAACATTGTCACGCTAAAACCGATAGTACCCACGTGCTACCCAACAGTTGACAATTGGGACAAACTCGATACAAACTATTTGAACATTAACCCCCGGGGGCGGGAACTTGCGACATCTTCACACTGCCCTTCCACCGCGCAGCCCCGTGACGATTACAACTTAATAAGTACACGTGTCTTGTTATTTGGATATTTATTTAGATTTAGGTCTGTGTTTTCCTATTAATTCTATTAGTTTTATTAACAAAATTCTTGTTATGAATGGATTTTTCTGTTACATCTACAAGATTCGCATTTGTTTTAAGTTTGTAATCAGTCAGACACAATATTGGATTTCACACAGTTATTGAGAAATCGAAAATAACCATAAAAACACACTCACGTGTGAATGAAAGATTTAATCATCATCATCATCATCATCTTCCTGCCCTGTTCCCGAGTCATTTGGGGTCGGCGCAACATGTCTTTTTCTTCCATTCCTCTCTGTCCGACGTCAGAATGGAAAATTTAATCTCTAACCGCAATTACATAAGACAAACCATTAAAACAATGTTAGAATATTCTGTGACAAGACATCCCTATTCATAATATTGACAAGCTCAAATCCATAAACTAAACATAATGACAGCTATATTTTTCGCAAGGTAACACCGCAATAAAACTGTCAACGCTGAACAAATGGCGCGAAATGACAGCTCAACTCATTCGAATTGCTCACGAATGAACGCAACGTCACATCGTTCACTCCATGTATCATTCGTTCACTTGAACGACGATGTTCGGTTCAATTGGTATGTTTGAGAAATTATTTTATTATGTGTTACAGATGAATGAATTTTGTAAGACGTGTATTTTCATACGGTTTTACCTGCTTCTTTAGGTATTTTGGGGGCGAGAAATCGGCTTACTTAAAATATGAATTCAATCAAGTGTATGAATATTTGTACTGTACATATATTTGACCAGTTAAGTGTAAATCCTATTTAAGAGAGAAGTCATTTAAAAAGTGCAGTTAATAACATGCTTTTAAGATACTTTATGAAAACCTTATAGCACTGATATAACAATCATGTATTACTGTTATTACATAACAGTTGATAACAGTAATTTCAATTTAATAACTAATTAGGAGTATTTACCAAAAAATGTTTTCTTAATCATTTATAACGATTTATTTTAAGTAAGACAGAAAAGGAAAAGTTTCAGAAAAAAAGAACGATAAGAACCTACACGAGCTCCCGTCACAAGCATCTAATTTACAAAAGCAATATTAGCTTTACGTAATTATATTTAGTTTAAATAACCACGGTGTTTTGACTTATCATTTTGGATCCAATTTCCTTATTATTAATTGAAGTAGTCAATTTACTCATAGAGAACCAAAAAAAAAATAATTAAGTATATTGTTTCGACTGTGTTGCCTCTAAAAGTCAAGACTAATCACAAAATTGCAAATACATTAAAAAAAAACACTTGAAAAATACATCAAAATGTCAGCAATTAATAAAAAGTACTCAAATACATTTGGACATTTTTATTGCAAAACAAAAAAGCCCCATAAACATTATCTCTGAGTAATTTCAGAGATAACAGACATTCCGACTAAATTGTTTTGTTGTTTGACATTTATTTTTTTGAGATAATACATCTTTGTCTTACTCAGCGGTTTCAAAAAACGTTGCGAAACTTTGAAAGCCTTGTTATGAAAATATATGGGTATGTATAGTCATTTGTTTAAATATGTGACGTGTTTTTCAAGTTATTTTAATGGTATATAGTGTGCACTTTTTTGCACTGTCAACTTTCGGCTTTTAAGTACCTATCTAAAATAACATTCGTTTATCGTTAGTTAATATACAAAATGGTGGTTTCTTTTTTACAAAAAACTTTCCTTATCGTAGTACTTAGAAAAACTCTACAAATATACTGTCAAGCTAAAATGAATAAAGTTACCTATACTGAATTAAAATAGTAACAATTCTTATAAGCAAATCGTCCAAGAAACTGTGATTAACCAGAGGGACTAACTTTATCATAAACAATCAAGTTTATAGATCTGTGTCTTTCTAAAACCTTTTTTGTTTTTAATAAAACCTTCAAAAAGTTAACCTTACCTTATCAGGTGTAAATCAAATCAAGTATCGGTTCAACCTTATGTAAGAGTAACAGCTATCGATCCCTATATATTTAGCTGTGGCCGGCGGGTCAATATCAGTCACACATTGTTACCGCGAGTGGGTCCTACGCTTTACATACAATTACTTACAAGAGGTCTACAATACTATTGTGGGAAAGGGAATACATTATTATGTTGAAGGGTCCAATAAGGGCTGTTATAGTGGTCTGAAAGGCTTCTGATTGTTCGCGATACTGATGTGACGGTGAATAATTTAGATTGTTAATGTTCTACTACGCAGTTGCTACGGGGGCTACGCAGTTACTACGCAAACTACGCCGTAGCTACGAACTTGCTACGCGGGCTACGCCGTAGCTACGAACATTCTTCGCTTGGTTACCGCCAAATTTAATTAGGGGAGGTTTTTCCCGCAAAGTCCTTCTATTAAGAATTGTTTAATGGAATCAACACAGGAATATTTCCATTCATTTTTATGAACGTTCAAGCTTCTACTTGATACAGTTTGCGGAAAAAACCTCTCGTCTCACTAAGCCGAGTGCCGCCCACACTAAATACACCGCAATTTAGGAGAAAGCCTGTAATGTCTAAACAAACGGCTTTCGATCAAAATAAGGTAAAGCAATATATTTAATACGCATTACTGTTGAGGCGGATCACACACTACCACACCACTACATATACACTTCTCGTCAAATAACTACGCCCCGCTGTAACTTTGGCTACTAGTTACATCACTATAGTCAAAATGTTCGAACAAAACACTACAGCTCACGTTTTTACCGGTCTATGTAAAGTCAATTTGTTTATTGTTTGTCAACTTTTGTTCATACATTTCGAAGCCAAATTCAATGCGGCAAAGTCACTTGAAGTCAGTATTTTTTACATTAACAACCTATTTGTTTAAGGGGATTTTCTCACTATGTTTTCCCTGACATACTTCACGTTACACGTTGCGTATACCGTGGTAGTGTGAGATCCATCCACCGAGTAGGTAGTAAGAAAATCCCTGTTACTAAGATTACACAGTGAGTATTTACTGTGGGCTCGGCCGATATCGTAAAATATTATATAAAAGGGTTTCTCTAGGTTCTCGAGATTTACAGTAATGTTCTTGTTGACGATCATAGAAATAAGATTTTGTTTTATTTTTACGTATTTTTTTTATATGTTTGCTTAGGTCAGATCTTTTATGTTGGATAAGAAACAATGTTTCTAAGTTTTAGGGGCTAGTTTTATCATAAGTGAATGTTTCTTTGTTATGTTGACTAACCTACTAGTTTCGATCGCGGTTTCATCTGCGTTCCGAGGGAATCTCATACTGTGGATAAAAAGTTAGGCTATAAATGCCCTTTTCCTGGTTTTAATCTAACTCCCCAGATACTTTCAGCTAAATTGGATCAGTGGTACTTGTGTACTAAATAGGGTCACTAACACTACTTTTTGTACAAATAAATAAGGTGCATAATTTATATCTAGTCGTGGCAGTAAACAAAGCATCTCCGTTAACTTTCTTTAACTTGAAAGCTATTGTTTCTGAGCCTGATCTGTGTCAGATCCCATCCCATCGGAATAACAAGGAATAAAGATTGCAACGTTATATTTTCTGCGAAGTTGCCTGTCTCTGGAGATAAGGATTCTTCAGGAATTTTATTGTCATGAACTAGAAGCTAAACGTACGAAGTAACTTTTAGTATCTTGGTTAGAGACTAAATATTTTCAAAAAGATATACCCAACGTCCTATCTTTTGCATTATAAGTTAAAGTTAACTGCAAAACTCTTTATATCCTACATCTACAATAAATCAAAGTGCTAAAAATCATTAAAAATTCTGATGATTTAAAAAAAGTGAAAGAAAAGGATGAAAAAACATAGATGGGAGTGTACCCAAGCGAATAGGGCGCACTCTGCAGATTGAAATATGAATTGATATAGGACCCATATAGCTCAATGAGAACCTATTTGTTCGAAATCGGGTAGGACCAATTGATAGCTTTCTGCGAATTCTAGGATTCTGTACTCAAAGGTTTGTAAACAAGACCTTGAAAAAATACGCTGTCCGTCCTTCTATTTATTTGTCCAACTATATATTGTGGTTTGGGAACAATTAAAAAACTAATCATAGTTAAACTTACTAGCCTTACTTTGAGAAGCAATCGTATTAAGAAAATAATTTATTGATCATCATAATCTTCTCAGCTTTAGGACGTCAACTGTGGAACATAGGCCTTTCCCACTGATTTCCAAAAGGAGCAGTTGTAAACGGCTGGCATCCAGCAACCTTTGCCAGGTTGTCTAACCATCTTGTGATTTCTTACTCAATGCATATTTATGAGTACCGGTGGTACTAAGCTGCATTCGGCTAGACTTTAGGCAGACCCCAACATAGTTGGGATAAGGACTCGGCAGATGAGTGCATATTATCGTATGTCTTCACCCCATGAGAGTAAGTTAGTAACAAATAAGCATCTAATTTGGTGGGTAATGTATGTAGAAGTATGTTAAAGTCAAGTATTCGTAATGGGTGTCTCGCGGAAGATTGTTGTTCCGTACTTAGGATCATGCGGCAAATTGCCTGCGATTTACTTGTCTCGAGTTTAGACGGAGGAGTAAGTCACGAGCGATAGCGATTTTATCACTATATATTATTTTACTACATATTTGTATGCTTTGTGTTCTTTATTTAAGCTAGCTGCTGTTTTTTTTAACTCATAGTTGGATATATAATGTATATAATATAATACCTACTAATAAAATTCATAATAAAAGTGCATTGTGACTTGTAAGTCAATAAGATGTCAGCATGATAGACTCTGGTAGTGTCAAATACCAGAAATTCAAGTTTGACCCAAATATGAGACACTGAAACAATAAGAAAGAAACATATTTTACATGGGCTTCAGTTAATATAAGACTCTCCATAGGCTCTAATTAAGACCGAAAATTATCAAATAGAAAGCCTAGGTAGCCTGACAACATAAGACAATCAAAACAAAACAAATCGCTTTCGCTTACAACTTACAAAAAAACACATTAGTGTCAGGTAAAAACGTTGACATAAATGAGTTGGCGAACAGTAAGCCTCGTGGAGACGACTCTTGATGCGGGGCTCCTAGGGGGGGGGGGTATGACGGTGCAGGGGAGAATTTGTTACAAAATATTATACAACTTAGTTGAAGAGTATCGCGTCTTAAGAGGTTTTGAGTTAGCCGCCTTATATCCCAGTTTTTTAATTAGATTTTCAGGAGTTATTAATGCGATTTTGGTTTCAGTTTCAGCTTATTACGTGCCTATCGTTTGGAGTTGGAATGTGCGCAAAATATAACGGTAAATAAGGACTGATACCTAATCTGAATTTCGTTATGTCGAAAAGTTTGGTTAGGTTAGGTTAGGTTGTCCTAGGGGAAGAGCAGTCACCGGGCCGGTGCACCCTGGGCACGGACAATAATCTCTTCGCGGGGGGTGGGATAGAGGAGATTGTTGTCCGTGGCTAATTTCGGCAGGAGCGGAGGAGTCGCTCCCGAGGGCTCCCTATAGACGCTCTGCAGCTGCAGAGTGCACATAGGGAGCGAGGAGGTGTAGGCCGCGGAGCGTCTTACAATCCGCGGTCTAGGGGACGTCGTGGCGTGTTGCTACGCCACGTAGTCCGAGGTGGTAAGACAGCAAGTTGCTCCTCAACTTGCTGTCTATGGGGGCAGTCGTGCCCGAGGGGGTGCATAGGTTAAGTTAGGTATAAGGTAGACATAAGGTAGATTATATAGTATAGTAGATAGGGAAAAAAAAAAAAAAAACAAAAAAAAAAAGATTTAAGTAGCTTTTAGTTTCACCGAACAGCGGGCGGTATATCCTGCACCAGGGGCACCCGTTGGCCTCGGGAGGACCAAATACCCTCCCGAAAAGAACGGCCGCATCACCTTGGGGAAGTGATGTGCGTAATCACCCAAATCGTAATATGAAAATGTCCGATATAGAATGTGTTTTGTCATGCGACCCGGCTGACGCCCGGCGCTCGCAGGTATCCGGGCCTGCGAGTGTTAAATTGGTTACCGATGGACGCGCAGGGGTAGGCGACCAGGCCCCTGATGCCGATAATGTTACTGGCAGCGGTAAAAAGAAAAGTGGAGGCGGGAGGACGCGTGAGAAACGCCCACGCGACCCTGCTCTGGAGGCTGGGTCAGCAGGCTTGTCCTCCGATGAGGAAGGCCTGCCAGCCCCCAAAAGGACGTCGGCAACGGCGGCCTCGAGAAAGGCAACTGGTTCGCAGCCGCAGAGGAATGCGCATGGAAGGTTCCTGCGCTCCAAGAACTCAGTGGCCAGCGGGACAGAATACGAAATGGGGGTCTCTAGTGAGGACCCCGGGGTCGAGAGTTGCACCTCACTAGGGAGCACCAAAGCGGAACTTAACGCCGTCAAAAGGGAGCAGCGGAAGGTCGTCGCAGCCGACGAAGTGTCGCTAATGTCTAGTCGCGCACGTGAGCGACGTGCTGCTCTGGCAGCAGAAGGGGGTGAGCCATCGGCGTTAGTTCTGAGCCAACTGGCCTTGGACGGGGTGGACTTAGTACTGAAGGTTGCTACCAAATCTGGCAGCCTGAAAGGTACTTTCACCCGTGGCTTGAAAGAGGCCGCAGGTGACATCAAGGAGGCTATTGGCCTCCTTCTCAATAGGACGGCCTCTGACGAAGTCACGAAATTACAGGAGGAGAACGGCCGTCTCCGAAGAGACCTAGAAGACCTGCGACAGCAAGTCGCCTTGCTGAGCGAGCAGCACCAGCGACACAAGTCCGTCGAAAGCACAGACGCAGTAGCACCGTCTCCCCCAGCGCGACCGGCAAGCCCTCAAAGGGTTGAGGAAGTCGAACGTATTGTCCGACTCTGCATGCTCCAGTGCGGGAGCATGGTCAATGCTCGACTGGAGGCAATTTCCCAGCGTCTTCCTGCGGAAATCCTCCGTCCACCCCTAGCAGCCGACTCTCGAAGGGCTGAAGGGCCGCCGAGACCTGTGGGGAAGCCCGTGGAGGACACTGGAAAGCCCGCGGAGGGAGCCCCCCCGAATGACGAGTCAGGAACCTCTGGGTCTAAGGGTGAGACTTGGGCGAAAGTGGTTGGCCGTAAAAAGGCTCGCAAAGCCGCTAAGAAGGCGTCAGCAGTAGCGCGCGCCACCAGCGTAACTGCAAAGGGGGCCCAATCTGCACGACGGTCTACCAAAGATGGTCGCAAAGTGCCGGCTGTACGTGCTCCGCGATCCGAAGCTGTGACGCTCACGTTACAGCCCGGAGCTGTGGAACGGGGCGTGACGTACCAGTCGGTTATTGCCGAGGCCAAGGCCAAGATCAAATTATCAGATCTTGGCCTGCAGTCCGTTACCCTCAGGCAAGCTGCCACGGGTGCACGGCTATTTGAGGTGGCTGGTGCTGGAAGCGACAGTGCCGAAAAGGCGGACGCTCTTGCCGCCAAGATGAGGGAGGTCCTCAACCCTGAGGACGTTCGGGTCTCCAGGCCAGTCAAAACCGCAGAGGTGCGAATTGCTGGTCTGGACGACTCCGTGACCTCTGAAGAGGTGGTGGCGGCCGTTGCCCGAAGCGGTGAGTGTCTGCCAGAAAAGGTACGTGCCGGCGATATACGCGCCGACGCCACTGGACTCGGCGTAGTATGGGTTCGGTGTCCTGTTGCGTCGGCAAAGAAGATAGCCGATAACGGCAGATTGCTGGTGGGCTGGGTATCAGCGAGAGTTAAACTCCTGCAGCCCCGGGCTTTGCGGTGCTTCCGGTGCCTGGAGAAGGGGCACGTCCGAGCAAAGTGCACTGCTGAAGTTGACCGTAGTGACCTTTGCTATCGCTGCGGTCAGCCCGGCCACAAGGCGGCCCAATGTTCCGCGCCGCTCAACTGCAGCGTGTGTTCGGCTGCAGGGAAGCCAGCGGGACACAAATTGGGTGGAGGAGCCTGCGGCGCACCTGCCAGCAAGGCCAAGAAGAAAAAGAAGAGCTCTAAACCTGCCGGGGAAACCTCGCCGCCCCCGCAGGCTAGTTGCTCCGCGGCCGACTCCCGGCCCAGGACCGTTGCCGAGGGAATGGAATGTCAATAATGGCTCAATTCCATTTCCTCCAGGGCAACATTAACCACTGTGCCAAAGCTCAGGATCTTCTCCTCCAGAGCATGGCAGAGTGGTCGATTCACGTGGCTGTGGTCGCCGAGCCTTACTTCATCCCCGCTCGAGATAACTGGCTGGGATGCGCTGACGGTTTGGTGGCCATTATTGGTGAGACTCTGAGCGACCCGTCTCGGGGCCGCGGCTGGGTTGCTGCGGTCTCGGGTGGCATCGTCATTGTGGGGGTGTATTTCTCCCCCAACAAGAGTCTCGCCGACTTTGAGGGTTTCCTTGTCGAGTTGGGCGCCGTCGTAGGCCGCTATCACCCGCGTCCCGCACTGGTGCTCGGGGATTTCAACGCCAAGTCATCGGCGTGGGGATCTCCGGTCACTGACCCTCGGGGCGAGGTTCTAGAAGAGTGGGCGGTGACGACTGGTCTAGTCGTCCTGAATCGGGGTTCAGAATACACGTGCGTGCGGCAGCGCGGCGGGTCGATAGTGGATGTCTCGTTTGCGAGCCCCTCTATCGCCAGCCGAGTCCGCGACTGGCATGTCGCTGTGGAGGTGGAGACGCTGTCGGACCATCGGTATATCCGGTTCGACGTCTCTGCCCAGACCGTAAACGGCCGCCATCCAACAACCCCGATTAGGGACGGCCCGCGCTGGGCGCTTAAGCGCATTGACAGGGAACTACTCGAGGAAGCTGCCTTAGTCCAGTCCTGGATTTGGGAGTCGACGACGGACGGCCCCATCGACGTCGACGCGGTGGCGCTGCGGTTTCGCGGGCGATGACGCAGATCTGCGACGCTTCCATGCCCCGTGCCCGCCAACAGTCCGCAAGGCGCCAGGTGTACTGGTGGACTGATGAAATCGCACGGCTGCGTGTTGAGTGCGTTGCGGCTCGCCGCGAGTACACACGATACCGGAGACGACGTCGAAGGAATCCCGTCGAAGAAGACGCGCTGTATGAGGTGTACCGTGCGTCCAAGGAGACTCTGTGGCTGGCCATCGGCGACTCTAAGTCGCGTGCCAGGAAGGAGCTGCTGGGGTCTCTAGACCGGGACCCGTGGGGGCGCCCCTACCGATGGGTACGTGGCAAGCTACGGCCCTGGGCGCCTCCACTGGTACAAAGTATGCAACCCCAGTTGCTAGAGGCGGGGGTATCGGCCCTCTTCCCTGAGAGAGCGGAACACGTTCCCCCGGCGATGGCGTCGCCCCCAGCCACAGGTTCTTCAGAAGAGGAGAACACCGATGTCCCCGAGGTGACGCAAGCAGAGACGAGAGCGGCCGTGTCGCGACTTCGGGCTAAAAACACAGCGCCGGGACCCGATGGAGTTCCTGGTCGAGCTCTCGTCCTGGCCCTGAAGGAGCTGGAGCCCCAGCTGAGGGGGCTCTTCACGGCTTGTCTCGAGCAGGGTCAGTTTCCCAATGTGTGGAAGGAGGGGAGGCTGGTGCTGCTCAGGAAGGAGGGGCGCCCCGCGGACTCGCCGTCCGCGTATCGGCCCATAGTGCTGCTCGACGAGGCGGGAAAACTCTTTGAGCGCATCATAGCCGATCGCCTCGTCAGCCACTTGTGCAGAGAGGGGCCGGATCTGGACGACAACCAATTCGGTTTTCGTCGGGGGCGCTCCACCATAGACGCCATCATGCGCGTGAGGGCCCTGGCGGAGAGACTGTGTCCCGGGGTGGGGTGGTGCTGGCGGTGTCCTTAGACATCTCCAACGCATTTAACACCCTTCCCTGGAGTTGCATTCGGGAGGCTCTCAAATACCATCGAGTTCCTCCCTACCTCCGCCGTATAGTAGGGGCCTACCCGGAGGGCAGATGCGTCAGTTTTCGGGGACGTGACGGTGCCGGTCGGCACCTTATGTCGTGCGGTGTTCCGCAGGGATCGGTCTTGGGACCCCTCCTGTGGAACATCGGCTACGACTGGGTGCTAAGGGGTGAGCTCACACCGGGCGCCGACATGACGTGTTATGCGGACGACACGCTTGTCACTGCCCGGGGGAGCTCGCACAGGGAAGCGACGTTGATAGCCACAGCTGCGGTATCACAGGTGGTGAACCGCATCCGGCGCCTGGGCCTGGAGGTGGCCCTAAACAAGTCGGAGGCCATCGTGTTCCATGGTCCCCGACGTGCGCCGCCGCCGGGATCACACATCGTGGTCATCGGGGCCCGGATCGCTGTCGGCCCCACCATGAAGTACCTGGGCTTGGTGCTCGACAGCCGATGGGAATTCGGGCCTCACTTCCGGCGGCTGACGCCCAAGCTGATGGGCGCTGCGGGCGCGCTATCATCGTTGCTTCCCAACTTGGGGGGGCCGAGCGCCGCCTGTAGGCGGTTGTACGTGGGAATCGTGCGGTCCATGGCCCTATATGGGGCCCCCGTGTGGGCGATGGACATGACGGCCGGCACGCTCGCCATCCTGCGCAAACCGCAGAGGGCGATGGCCGTCAGAGTCATCCGAGGGTACCGCACGATTTCCTACGAGGCGGCTTGTGTCCTGGCCGGATCCCCGCCCTGGGACCTAGAGGCGAAAGTACTCGCGTCATTATACCGATGGCGCGAGGAAGAGCGGGTACGGGGCTCGATGCCGGTGCAGCGGGAGATCGAGCTGCGCCGAGAGGAGCTCCGTCAAGTCCTTGTGGCGGAATGGCGGCAAAGGCTGATGCGCCCTACCGCCGGCCTTGCTACCGCCGAGGCGATCCGGCCAGTACTCGACGACTGGCTCGAGAGAGGGCACGGCTCCCTGTCATTCAGGGTGACGCAGGTACTGTCGGGGCATGGGTGCTTCGGCAAGTTTCTGTGTCGCTTAGACAGGGAGCCGGACGCTCGGTGTCACCACTGCGTCCATTGCGGGGAGGACACGGCGCAACACACGCTCGCTGAGTGTGTAGCTTGGGAGGAGCAGCGCCGTGTCCTCACAAACGAAATCGGAGACGATCTGTCGCTGCCGGCTGTGGTGCAGAGGATGGTCGGCAGTGCAGAGTCGTGGGACGCGGTGGTTTCCTTTTGCGAGGACGTGATGTCGCAGAAGGAATCTGCGGAACGGGAGAGGGAGATTTTGACTCCCTTCCCCGGTCGCAGAAGGCGCACCGGGCGCAGGAGAAGGGCGGACAACGCCCTCTTCCGCCCCCCATGAATGGGTTCAAGGGCGAGGGACTTGGGGAAGTTCCCGCCCCTACTCAGTGGACCCGAGGCGGTGGCACGCGCGTGTGTCGGCGCGTGCCCCTGAGATGATGCACGGGGTAGGCGAACACCTCACTACCCCGTGCAAGAGACGAGGCCCGTGCGAGGGCCAGCACTAGTGTGGGGCTGCGGAAGAATCTGGATTCCCGCGGCCCCGCGCACACGTGCAAGGAGGACACAAGGGGGTTTTAGCCGGTAGGAGTCCGGCATACCCCTCCGCCTTTCCCCAGGCGGAGGAAGTCCATGAGGATTTCCCCCTCCCAAAAAAAAAAAAAAAGGTTAGGTTAGGTTATTAACTTTTATCTATTATTTCATGCAAAAGCTGTTAAATGGATTTGATGTTCGATGGTTATAGCTTATTTATATTTTTAAACCGGTGCAAGAAGGGGTCCCTGACTTTGAGGGCGAAACCGCATAAACTGAAACTGAACTGAACTGAAATCAATTTATTTTCCTTGTGTAAGGTTTGGATATATTTTAGATATCTAATTTCATATGTTATAATTTTGAATAGTATAATAATTTGTTCAATTGATTCACCAAACGAAATAATTTAAAAAATGACATTTTCCGGTTGAGTGTAGCAGCTAGCAACACTTGGCAAATGGCGGGATTCTGAGCGGAGCACCGTACCGTGCGGTCGTGCAAGCGAGATGGTGTTGAAAAGAATAAAGATTGATAGTCTGTTGAAAGTGTTGACGTTTTCTTGGAGAGGAGTCCTAGACCTTGGAGTGGAGTTCTTACATTTCAGAAGTGGGATACAGCGCAAATACTGCGTAAGTACACGTCTTCTATTTTTGTTTAGATTATGCGTTAGCCATTTGAATTTGGAATTGACGTGTTGGATATTTTAAATGAATAATTATTTTTATACCAATTTGGTGGGCAAATTGACGTGAAAAGGTTTATTTATTTCAAGGCACACCAACAACTTTACAATTGTTAGTCCTGTGTAAATAAGTCAGTTACAGGTGTGCACAACGCTCACAGAGAATAGTGTGGTCGGTTGCCAAAAGCCTAGCCCTTAAGCCAATAGGTTGGCATAGAATTAATTTAATTTCAATGTTTTTGTGTCTAAGTTATTATTTATTTGGTGGTTAAAAATACAGATACCATGCCGTTCTCTAAGATGATTTTTTTTGGGTTAAACCACGTTTTTACGGAAGTACCCTCAAATAATTTTTTATCCTCGTTTTTATAAAACCACCCAAAAAACAAAATATATATATCTCAATAGATAGCTAATTTGGCACAACTGGGTATATAAAAGGGTGTGATTTT
Organism: Helicoverpa armigera; assembly: GCF_030705265.1. NCBI lineage: Eukaryota > Metazoa > Arthropoda > Insecta > Lepidoptera > Noctuidae > Helicoverpa > Helicoverpa armigera. Next base: position 9,184,636 of record NC_087144.1, read on the forward strand.
TCAGTTATTTTTACGATCAGAGATACCGTTTCCAAGATATTTACGATTTTGTCTATTCATCCAAGTATCCTATTATTTTGCTATTGTGAATAGATCTAACGTGAGTTATTTTTATGTGAGTTGCCAGACCAGAGCATGGATGCCACCGGCAGCTGGACTCAGCACAGGCTGGAGATGCCGGAAAGAGAGTCGCCGCGAAGCAACCACACTGGCAGTCGAAGCGGAAGTCGCAGTCGACGTCTGGGAGAGCAAGAGAGGAGCGCGAGCCAGCAAAGATCAGCGCCGCACTGCCACGATGGGCACCAGGATGTCAACCAGGAACAGCAACCATCACGAAGGTTATGTAGTCCAGTTTTTACTACTAACGATCTTTTAATGCTACTAAATTCCGTTAAACGTGTACCGTCGCGTCGCCGTCTCAACCCATGGCTCAAGGCGCACCATCGAAACATTTCGATTTTAAAAACATATTAAATGATTTTAATCCGACTACTAAAAATCAACGCATGGATGTTTGGCTTAGAAAGGTGAACGAGTGCGCCTCGGCCGATGGTAGGGACGACAAATGACGATACTTTTGCTATGCAGGAGCTGCAGGGATTGGCCAAACTTGATATGAGAGTTTAAACTCTAAACTATTTACGTGGCGGGAGTGTCAGGAGAAATTACTTAGTGCATTCTTTGTGAACAAATTGTGGTCAAACCCTGGAGGACATGCTTAATAACTTCCCTGTCCCATGAGTCATATGTGATACACACCGATTGTCTTACTATTGTGTCTGCTTGGTGGAGAGTGAAGTGGTTAAACGTAGAAGTAGATGCTACGAAGGAACCTATTTATGATTTATTATTATGAAAAACTTGCTGAATCAGTGCGATATCACGGGAGCTGTAGATTACATTAGCATTACCCACAGAATCAGTGATCGGACTGTGAAATCTAATGCACTTGCTTTGCGAGATGCCTGACCAGTTACTTCAGTCCTTGATTAACAATAAAGAATTTTAATTGTAAGCAGAAGAAGGACATCCTTACCTTCAGTGTCCTAAGCCTTTTATCCGATGCGATAAATGGAAAAGTAGGTCACAAAACCGACAACTGTTTCAGTAAACAGGATAGATCTGAGTTTTTTTTTTTATTTGTGTCAACATGTGTGTAACTTCGTTTAAAAAAAAATACTAATTTATGGCAACTATGGTTTATTTTTAAATAGTGTATAGATTGAAATTAACGAAAATTAAGTTAGAACGCCAAAAATATAACTAGAATAAAAAAATAATGCTGTGTGATCACTTCCAGAATGTGACTCTATTGAGAATGATATTAACAAAAAAATACACAAAGTATTATTAATATTTTTACTACTAATTAAAGAAAACAATCTTGTCAAAAGAAAAAAAAAAAAAACACAAAACACGACAATTCTTTGAACGTTTAATAACAAAAATCAAACTTTTAGTTATGTGACTTTTAATGCACATCGGATATAATTTTTTTAAATATTAAGCTATAGTAAAAATATATTTCTGCAGTGATCCCTAGTTATGAATCAAAATTAAATTCCTGCCCATCGAGCGAAAACAGAACAAAACAGTGTTTTATAAAGAATTTTAAATATTTTTTTTTGTTTAAAATAGAAAACAGGGACAGTCATACCACTGAACGCCTGAAAAGGATAAAGCTTCATCTACATGGACGCGATTATTATAATTATGTAATATTCCAGATCAACATTGAATAATAATCAAGAAATACTATATCTTTTCAATAATGGAACAAATAATTACAAAAATATTGTACCTCGTTTACATAAAGATTGTAAACATGAATAAACTAAAATTGATCCCCACAGAAAACTATTATTCTGAATTTCTGAAACAACATCACTGTTTCCATGTAAACTTAACTTTATAGGATCAGTCATGTTGTGACTTTGAGCTCAGCCCGTATGTGACCATAGATTTGGTCACAAAACGGAAGTCACATTTTCATACTTGCCGATTAAAAAGAAAATTATAAATAATTATTTGTGGTTCTTTTCCATTTGATGTCATTTTAAAAGTAACCGAAAGAAATGGCGGTTTCTAGAAATAAACAGCAATCCTAATATTTGGTTACGCTGTAGTAAAATTCAAACACATATCTGAACATAAATTCCGTTCTTGTACAACAAAACGTCTACGTTCCTCAAAGTCCTTTTGACTTTAATAGTAAAGTAAAGTAAAACGCAGTAGTATGTTTAAGTATTGCCTGTTTCAAAGTATTAGGACCCAAAAATTGTGGCTTAAAGTACTATAAAATGCGGTCACAATACTGAATGTTCAGGGTGGATCAAAATTTTATACGTTTTTATGTAAATAAGCCAGAATATTACAAATGAATTGATGAATATTATTAAATGATGACGAATAACCTATTAATATTTTTATAAAATGATTATCGATATTTTGTTTTCTTTTATTGATGCGAGATAAGGAATTGTCCATAAATTGATTTTTGTCATTGATTGTTTAATATCAAGTGGGTACCAAGATTTTATTCCTTAGAAATGTCAAAAGGTTAATATTTATGTTTACTTACTTCCTTTTATGTGTTGTTAAGTATTGTTAGTTATCCATGATATCTATATATATCTTTGAATTCGAATGAAGTCTTTAGATTAAGATGACACATGTAATTGATTGAGTAATGATGATCTTTTGAATTATGCGAGAAATGAATGGTTCGCTATTTAGATTGAGTGTCTGTGAGAGGTGAAGGGTTCACATGACAATCAATTTTCAGTTGGATATGACCTTGCGATAAATGAATGACTCGTTTTGGTCATATAAATGTGAGAAATGAAGGGTTCACATTTTATATTCTCGCGAGAAACGAAAGTTTAGTGGGAGCATAAATTATTAAGTAAGGCTGTAAATAGTTTATTGTCTCAAAAAAGATACACACAAGAGAAAACACACATCAGTGATTACAATTTTCACATGTACAATAATTTCGTTGAACACTGGTACCCAAAGTAAGATTTAACTTGTGGTATGGGTACAGGGGCTCTCGTTATTAATTTCCACAGATAGTTAACGTGAAAGTTAATCGTAGTGAATCGTAGATTAGATGTAGAAATAGTATGGTGGGATCGCTGGGTTCCGTGGATCTAGGTTTAACATGAGTTGAGGTAAACGCGGTTGTTTCTTGCAAGGTCGTTAACGATAATTTGTTAGACACACCAATTCTTATCGGGCAGACGTTTACCGAGCAGCCACTTCTAGTTATTTAGAAGGATTTTAATGAGCTTAAATTCTCAAACCACCGAAATGTTCGGATGATAGCAATAATGATAAAACGGTTACAGTCAGTAACTCTTTTAAAGTAGAGTCACCGTTTCACGGACTCCATTTAGACCACTTGGGGCCTGCTGTGAAGTCAACATTGGGGTATACTCACATACTGGTGGTAGCTGATGTTTTAACAATATCGTATTTATTAGAGCCGTTAGGAACACTAATACACAGAATGTTATCAAGGTCTTAAACGATATATTTGATACTTTTAGGACGCCCATCCGTTTAATAAGTAATCGCCGTAGTTGTTTTACTTCACATGCGTTTAAAAGGCTTTATCTGGATAAGGGCGTGAAAAATGTTTGAACGCGGTGGCTTATCCGCGCTCAGACGGACGAGTGGAGCGATATGGTCGCGCCAAATTGGAGGTATTAAAGGCGCAAAACGTGGGCAGTAACGAAAGAGAATGGGATAGTAAGATGGGGAAAATCCAGTGGGGTCATAATGATAGCTTGCAGAAGACCATAGGTCCGAGGAGGTGAATGAATGGTGAAATGAATCCCATATTAAACGAAGTAGCCGGGGCTAATGATGTTGATCATGATATTGAATTAGTATTATGATAAGAGTGGAAAGCAGGCTGGAATTTATAGTAAAGGATTTGGTCAAGTTACTAAAATGAATTTGCAGAATGACGGTAAAAGTTTAAAGCTTTTACGTTAAGAGTTACGAAGATCTTAGGCAACAACAGGTAGAGACTGGTTCCTGTCCTAGTACTTGAGCGTACGCGTACGCCTAGTGTGTGCGCAACGCTGCCGTGGCTGTGGATTGAATGCGTCTTTTGATTCATGCGGAGTCACTGGGGGTGAACGATGATGGCATTGATTGAGTGTATAAATCGAGTAATGATGGTAGTGGTGATGAAATGTAGATGAGCGTTTTAAAAGATATAATAAATATTTATTGCGAAACAGATGTATTAGATTAAATTAGTTATTTTCTTATGATTCTTATTTACAGATTATTTTGATTTGATTATTTTTATCGGATACTTGTTCATTGTATGAATTTAGTATTGTTACAGATATCGCTCCTCGACTCTAAGAAGTGATTGGTTTAAAGATTCGAGAGAGAAATTCGTCACGAGTCGTCGAGAATTGACTGGTTTGAAGCACATGCAGATGAGTTTTTGGTGTAAGTCCTTTAGAAATGAATGGTTAAAGGCATTCTAGTTTCTCCTTCAGAAATGAATGGTTGAAGGAGTTCGTCTAGTTGAAACCCTCAGAAATGAATGGTTGAGGGATAGGAAGTCCTCGAGAATTGATTGGTTCGAGGCACATGATGAGTTTATGTTGTAATTCCTTCAGAAATGAATGGTTGAAGGAGTTAGCATTAGTGTTCTGGCTGTGGTGTCTCAATCAATATATTTATGCCAATATAATGTATGTAAGGCTTATTAATGTTAATGATTATTTCACAGATACAGTGTTGTTTTTTTTGTTTTAATTTTTGTGAATATAATTTGAAACGATGTTGAATTGTATAAGTTGTAATTCAATTATAATTAAATTGTAATAGACAGCTGTGTTGCTGGGAAGTTTGTTCTTCACCACTTCTTCTTCCCAGCCATAACACTAGGAAGTGGTGAAAGGGGGGCGTTTTGGGGGTGCTGTCCTTTTATGAATTTTGTAAAATATCGCTATTGGCCAAGTGTAAGGTTAGCCCACCTAGTACGTGTATGGGGACATACACGAGGTCAGGATGGACGAGTGTAAGGTTTGGATATATTTTAGATATCTAATTTCATATGTTATAATTTTGAATAGTATAATAATTTGTTCAATTGATTCACCAAACGAAATAATTTAAAAAATGACATTTTCCGGTTGAGTGTAGCAGCTAGCAACACTTGGCAAATGGCGGGATTCTGAGCGGAGCACCGTACCGTGCGGTCGTGCAAGCGAGATGGTGTTGAAAAGAATAAAGATTGATAGTCTGTTGAAAGTGTTGACGTTTTCTTGGAGAGGAGTCCTAGACCTTGGAGTGGAGTTCTTACACTTGTAAAGTTACAAAGTCAGCACTGAATTAAAATAAATTCCTAATTTCTATTCTACCTTTTCAAGTGTGATCATGCTATAAAATAAAACGGTAAACCTCACCACTTTTTCTTTATGAAGCTATCATAATCTTTTGACACTTCCAGCCTACATTCTAAGTAAAGGAAAATTCACGGAATTCTATAGAAATATTAAATTTTAAGCAGCCACGGTCTGACGGTAATTTTATGAGTTTACTTTCGCGATAACGTTAAAATATTACGGCGAAACAATGGTTTAGAGAGCAGTGATTTTAACTGCTCCTTGTTAAGTGTTATGGCGAAGTTTAGAACTGTAGTTAAATTGTTTATAACTCTACTTAGAGAGTAATGTTATTATTTTGGTGGTGTTGGTAATGGAACTAATTGAAATGTTAGTACAAAAGATTGATTAATGAAGCGTACGTACAGTGCATGGCTAAAAAATATTCCATTCTTAAATAATATTAATATAACCGTGATAAATTCTGTAAAAGTAGTTTTATTGAAATGTCTATACGAGTAAGTGTTAGAAATCAATACATAATAGATCTTTATATACTTACTCTGCCATTCAAAACCACATTATTAGACTAATCTGAGGTTAGACCATTTTAGACATTTTAGTTAGACTTTCTAACTTATTTCTAATTTATGTCAAGTTACCTGTGACTGCAATTTTGACCTCTTTTGTTTACAAGACTCAGTTTAACAAACAAAAAGTCTAAAATATTTCAGGCTGTTAACAAAGGTTAGGCTCATATAGCATGCCATGTTGACAAGTTCTATAAAACTTTCAGTTTCAGTATTTATGTTAGTTTATCATGTGAATGTCGTAATTGTACACAATTATACAAACGTAGTTATTTATTTCGGTTTTATGAAGCTATGAAAATAATTAACACGAATAGCTTTTACGATGGTAATATTTTAATTACGCTATTGTTATAATAACAGTATTTAATTTCATTAAATTATATATATTTTGCAGAGAACCAAAGACGATATATTTTATTATAGCTCCTAATTTAACGCTATATTATAATAACATAGTTAAAACTGTGATTCACTTTCTATGTAATAAAAAAACCCCAATTAAAGGAGAAAATAATAGGTCCTACATGGTTTAGTTTATTATTAAGCACGAGTTTTTCAGTCTGATACAGTGCCAAGGGGTATTGGGTTGCCCAGTTAAGTGGGTTCAGGAGGTCAGATAGGCAGTCGCTCCTTGTAAAACACTATTACTCAGCTGCATCCTGCAGTACTGGAAACCGATTCCTAACACAGTTGAGGTCAGCCTAGGCAAATGGTAATGACAAGTAGATGGCTGAAAACAGGTGAATTTTAGTAAGCTTTGATCAAGTTTCTGCCTCTTTTATTTACCAATCGATACCTCTATTTAGTCACAGTTCACAAGTGCATATAAAAGTACTATAGTAGGAGGAGTATCTATAGTTAATATATTGGGTAGGTACTACAGTAACAGAACGATATTGAAGCGTGTGAGAGCAATAAAGTTAATTGACTATCACGCCACGAGTGTCGGTTTCCATTCCCGACAGTTGTTTTGTTTTTGGTGTATTTGAAGGATTCAATAAATTGCTTTCAAAAGGATTCAAAATTGATAGGTTAGCGACAGCGTAGTTCTAAAATAAGATTCAATATCAAATGAAACTCATCTGCTAAGCTTTTTTCAGGGTACAGTTGAGTACCACTGTGAGAGTAGAGAGCGACACTGTGGACGATAGATTAAAACTGTTGTTTAGTATTAAGTTATTTTAGTATTATTTCTGTTTATCTTGTTATAGTTATTTTTCTTGTCTTGTTTTTGTGTGTATACGTGTGCGTCTGCGCAAATATATATATATATATATATTTTTCTTTCTTTACCAGTATTATTTGACATCTATAGCTCAGTTACTCAAAAACACCCCTTTGCTTAGTCTTACCACACTTTCTGGCTACAAAATAATATAAGCTTAGGAACTGTTAAAAACCTACAAATTGCACCCAACCACAAAAAAACTTTTACAGTTTTACAGTTAATTTGAGTAAAATATTCCGCCCTCACCGGCGATTACAAGGCTTAGTACTCAACGTTAACACCTCTCCGCGTTTGTGCACCATGCCTTACTTAGTCCACTTTGTTACGCTGCAGTAACTTATTGAGTTACCTTGAGTTACTTTGTGCTTAGATTTGTGGCTTTTAATGCAACTTTGTGGGTTTTGCTACAAAAGTCGTGTAAAGTTTCTGCTTTCTAGCACAAAATATGTTAAAACACAGAAATCAGTGTTTTCGAATGGTATATCCAATACATCATCAAATTTTGGGGCAGATCCTCACGTCGTGCAGAGTTTAATTTATTCCCATTTTTATAATATTTAGTTGAATTAATCGATAAATATTGGCCAGGATCTTCTTTCTAAAGCACACTAAAACCAACCAACGAAAAGTAAATATTATTTTTGTTTGCTTCCTTTGTTTTTAATATTAAAAGACTTCACACTAATCTTCATTAATAGTTATTTCTTGTAATATTTCAAAACTTCCACCACCTAATCAACTCAATTATAGGAGCATATTCAATTACCCACTTATCTAGGCTACCTACATCAAGTCTGTCTATACGGACAGGTCTTAGAGCTTATCAGTAAGACTAATGTCCTGTTCCTGTAGAATCAATCAGTTGATCCCATCGGACGCGGGGAGATTGAGCACTATGGGCGTAGCTGATAGAGATCGGGTGATTAGTGGTAAGCATTAATTGGATGGGATAGTTTGACATGATATTGAGTGATGATTAAATGATAGTAATGAGTTTCTAGTAGTTAGTTACTATTCATTAATGGTAACATTAGTAGAATTGGTTGCTCATTGAGATGATTTGATCAAAATGTATTTAAGGAAAGGAATAGAAAATAAATAAATGCAACTTGCTCTAGATCGCGATGGTTGGAATTGAATTGATACAAAGAAGTTAAATTACATAATTCTTAGATGGGATGTTGAGCCGCATTTAATGAAGTGTGCAGTACCTACTACCTAGTCATCTTTTTGAAAGATAGATATAAAATTAAATAACTTACATAAGCTGCAGAATCGATTCTATGTGAATCTATTACTTTGAGCAGCACATTTTAAAAATATTCTCCTAGTCCAAATGTCGTTTACCATCACAATACGTCGATACCCCACTAGAATGCAGCGTCAGTATTTCCGATAGCATTTGCGATTTTACGACAAAAATGTCGGCAGGTGTGTGCTTCTATATTTCGTAACGTAACAGCAGCTAAACGACATTATATGATTCAATATATGACACGTAAAAAGCGTTTTATTAGGCCTAAAATGTGAGTAGCGACTGGGTTAGACCAACTTGATTTATTTTTGATCTTTCATGTAAAATTGGAATCATTGATTTGATATCTTCCTACGGAGTTTTTATAAGGATATGTTTTACTGCATTGTATGTCTCTAACGTTTATATTATACAATACTTTGGCAACCTGATTGTAAAACAATTATTTTTTATAGCATACTTTTTTGTTTCATTATTTCACCTTATATTACATTTAGCAAGGAAAATAAGCTTAGTTTGTAGGTAAAAACCCACTCACTTAATTGTCTTTCATGTCGAAAATATTAGACGTTACAAAATTTTAACTTAAAAGTCTTTCTGTTGCAGCTAAAATAGAGTGACCCTTATTTAACTTTAAGATTTGTAAATAAGAAAAGACCTATAAAAGACGTACTTTATTCAATAACCTCTAACACAACAATAAATACAATATTTACAAACTCCCGTCCACTCGCAATAAGCAGTATATTATTCCTGATCCCCGAGCTTATTGCTTTGAGTCCCGGATCACATTATACCCGGGTGAACCGGTCCTGTTCGAGATTTCTTCAAGTTCACTTCAAATCTTTTACGTAATCCGGATTTTTGAACACTGATAATGGCGTAAATACATGTGAGAGATATTTTCTGTTTGTAAAGGTTAATGGTCAATATTTTTGTAGAAAAAACTGTCTTGTTTTCGTACTTAGTGGTCTGGGTGCTGTGCACGGTGTTAAGAGTTCGATTCCTAGGCGGATTTGTGGATTTTATAAAATAACTTTCATAAAGCAACTCAGAGCCTGAAAGTTGGTGGTGATGCATGATGATGACATAGTCCAATGTCCTATTGCTTCAAGACGGTAGTTGCTAGCCATAATTATATAGGCATCTTGGGTATCATGTATATAGGTATTATAATTATTATATTTCTATGTGTCTGTATATGTAGGTATGTATACTTCACTATGATCTTCAGAAGAATATATAAAGTTGTTTTTATCTCGAAACAAACCTACTAAAACAAACTTCTACAAATAAGAAACGGCAAACAGACAGCTGTCAGTCATACAAACAGCGTTGGTGTTATCAACATCATTATATATTCAAATGATATTTTTGGAAAATAAATATTATTTCTCTATGACGCATGACCGTGACCTAGGTCAACTTCAAATGGTAACAAGTCCAATGGTAACAAGTCTATATGATAACAAAAGCCTTTGACTTTGGAATAGAATCAAAAAGCAATATTATTGTGTTATTTATTGTATTGAGAAATCGTCTATAAAAGTATCTTTCTTCGTTTAAGGTAAATCGTGGTCAAACTTCCCATTCAATCAAAAAAACCTTTTACATTACGAATATTACAAACCGACTGACGGTTATATAAAGTCTTAATTTCTAAGAATCAAATTCACGAGCATTCATCCGGACCGGAGTCGTCCAGACTTGTCCGGATTCATCCGGTTTCGTCCGGTTTTAGTAGTAAAAGTTTTACGAGCGGTGCGGTAATGTCAATTACTCTGTGGTATTTGATTCAGAGGTGACAGTAAACAGATAGGTCAGTAGGTAACAGATAAAGCTAGATTTTATAGATATTCATTCAGTCATAAAAGTGGAGTTTTTGTAATTTTCAGTTCTAGAATTTCTGATTTAAAAAGCAATGAAGTATTTCGGTGATCTAATACAGTAAGAACAGGAATTCTGCCAGCGGTTTTACGACTACTATGCGCTTCCAGATAAAACCAATAGCCAGTTTTGATAAATGGACCAAGTAACCCTGAAAGATCATTTCGACTCAATCCAATTGTATCTCAGATTAGGCGTTCAGACTAATAAACACAGGAAGGTAGTCTTTACCTTCATTATATCAGTATAAACTGTACCCATGTAATTCATTGTACCTGTAAAAAACTAAGTAAACTATCTACTGTTTATATAAATTACAAACAATTTAAACTGTCCTCTTTACTTGTATTGTGGCATTTCTACATTAAACTATACAAATGCTTGTTAATACTAATGCTTTTCAAATAAAATGAAATACACTTTGTTTTATAGCTCAGGTTTTTAGGAAAGCCGCATTGAAAGCTACTTTCCGAATTTTATGGGACATTGGTAAATGTTAGATAACTTTATTGCTTTTGTGAGAACTTTACTACGTAATTGAAACCTCTATTATTCCTTTCCTTCTATTCTAAAATGTTTTTTGTTGTAACTATATATTACTTCTCTAGCATAAATATTATCCTAGCCTTTCAGATGCAATTTGGTTTCCAACAAAACGTTTTTTGTAGTATAAATCTTTATTTACCCCAAATAAGATGAATTTTGTTTGTCCAAAAAAATAAGTAAATTCTATTCGAACTCCGAACGGTAGTAAAGTATGCAAAATCAAAGTGCTGGTTGTATGTCGAAAACAAAAGAATATCGCTTGAGATATATTGACATAAAAGGGATGACAACGTGATGGAGAATCCATGCTGATGTGACGTAAAATATTGTATATTGACTGACTATTATTTAAGTTATGTAGTGGACTTTTATTGTCAACTATTTATGAGAGAAATGGTACGATACATGTGACTAGATATTTTTTACTAACTAAAGATATGTAGCCTCACTTTGATAAAAAAAGTTTTCAATGTCAATTGATATTTAAACATTTACGGTATCAAAAAATCTTATTTGTTTACTACAATTCCACGACTCGCGTCTGGTAGGTAAGATTTTCTGTCAAAAGGCTAAGTATCTGACCGATGTAAGAAAACTCTGACACTAAATCTCGGTAAGGGATTAAACCTGCGGCTCACTCGATAAGAAGCTTTTTCAAAAATATCTTATTGCATTAAAAATACTACGAAAAAACAAAAAACTACTTAACACTCAAACTAAGACATAGATTACTCTAAGCTAGTTCAATCTAAACTAAATCCATTTAATCCTGAAATTAGAACTAAATCTAGACAGAAATTATACTCAAGAAAGTGCTTATAAGAAAACCTATTAGCACGTTAATTAATACGCAATCTTCATTTAAATAGTTTCAGAAATAAATTAATCTGAGAGTTGAAAAGCCGCGAATCAGTTCTAGTTTAAAGTATTTCTGAGAAGCAATTAAACAAACAATGAATTGTGATTAGTTGCGAGTGTGAACTTAATCGATATTCTTAAGTTACGGTAAGTTTGAACTTGGGTATATGCCCACTGTTGATGACGATACGAGAACCTTCATTTATTGCGGTCTCCAATGCATGGGTGTATCACCACTAAGTTTCAAACTCCAGACTGTTTCATTAAAGTTACTTAAAAACCCATAAAGCAATTCAATTCAAATCAAAAGTCATTTACTCAAAGTAAGTGAAAATTAGCACTTTTTGAACGTCGTTACAAAAGATAGCCCCCAAAACGCACCACTTCCTATGTGATTTATCTCGAGACCCCGTGCACAGGAGCCGCCTTTTACGCGGTTTGATTTTGATATTTAGTTAGTTTGATAGTCAATGGAAAACAGTATGAGATTCCGGAAAGGCATTTCAAACCTTTTGTAAATAAATGAGAAAATATTAAAATGTCTTTTTTTGCAAATATCCGTTCATTTACTTTCTCACCAATCCTTTGAATTACATGTTTAAAACAATGGACACACACTTGCCCAGTTTAACCCGCAGTAATCCAGGTGTCTTAATTATAAGACTGAGTACACACCGGCCTGTCCCTTACATCTTAATAGACCGTGTAGTATGGTAATACGGCCATTGTGGCCTTAATTGCACCCGCACCTTATAAGGATAATAGGCGTGGTTGAAGAGATTAGAGAGAGAATTATAGTTGTTTAGAGCTTATTAATTAGAGGTAAGATAATGATTGAGTTTTTAAGGATAACGAAAATTTTTTTTGTTACAAAAAGGATGTGGACGTTAACCGGTAAATCCAATGTACGTATGTTTTGCAGACATAGAGTAGGTTACGATTTTTAACCTAATAAAATGGAAGAGTTTCACCATTCAGCCATATTTCAGTGATTTTCCCTAAAAGTAGAAGATCCTCAATTCGAATGTTGGTATGTTTTTTTATGTTAAGCTCACTTAAGTGGTATAACAAGGCGACTTACATAAATTGCCATGTCAACCATCATCATCATCATCCTCCGAGCCTTTTTCCAAACTATATGGGGTCGGTTTCCAGTCTAACCGCATATAGCTGAGTACCAGTGCTTTACAAGAACTGACGACTGCCCTATCTGACCCCCTCGACCCGGCTACCCGGGCAACCTGACCTTGGTACTTGCCTGACCTGGAATCGAACCCGCGCCCTCATACTCGAGAGGTTGGTTCTTTGCCCACTAGGCCACCACGACCCCCATGTCAACCATATTTACAATATTGCCCATTTTTCATCCATATTTTTAAGCATTTTTGAATGCACTTAAGCCCAATAAAACTACAGTAACACGAGAGCACTCATTTCCCTCAGCTTACACGAGTTAATACTTCAGCACATAGCGACGTCACTAGCTTCAGCAGCATTCAGCTTGAACCTCCATTTATTACACAGACTCTACAGTACAGCCAGTATCGAATTAAAAATGCTTTACAGATTATTGTGTGTAATGAAACGAAATCACGTTGAGTTTTAGGTAAAGTCTTATATATTAAAAACGGTATCTTAATGTATAAACGGTATCTTGATTGATGCAGTTGAACTAATTCAGAAAAGATTTTTATCAAAATTATTTTCGCTCGCATTTTATCACATTGATCGCATTTTATATGTATTTATTTATGCCACAAATGTGATGCAAGCTTTAAGAGGTCCCCTTATAATCAATTAACCATCAATCGAATCAATTATATGTATTAACCATCACCTACAAGAAAATAAGAGGTATATAAATTACAACTTTCAAAAAGGCAAAGGAAATTAATTATATTTAGAAAGGCTTGAAGAATGCAATGAATTAATTTATTGCTGTTTTAATGTACTAACTTAAAACGCACCCGAACTATTTTTCAAGTAAACTTAAACTTGATCACTTTTACAACAATATACTGAACCTACTTATATTCAAAACATAAATTACTTTTAGAATTCCCCTATCAGACGTACTTCTTTCAATTAGGCAAGCTGAGTTATAGCCCGTCCGACACGCCTGCTCAAGGGTTTACAATCTCCATGGGGTGCCGGGGAGATTTATGGGAAAGTATCTTGTGTTAAGCGATAAATACAAGTTTTTACTTCGGAAGTAAATTAATTTAAGTGTTATTTAAATGAGCGTGCTGATTTCTTTGATAAGTTGGATCAGAATGTGATCCTTGGAGGGATTATTAATAGTCGCCTTTACCTTTTTTTACTAATTATTTAGTCGTTAGCTTCCACCCGCGATTTCATCTACGTCCCTTGAAAACTTCTATCAACACCCTATAAAATTGGCTATCCGTCAATTTTTGAGACCACAATCAAACTCTTCAGCTTTATAATTTTATTACACGTAGATATAAAAAAAGTGTTAGAATTAAAACCTCTTCACTATATCTAAGAAAATTTGAAACAAAATCAACACTCCAGCCACCCAGCAAAAATAAGCAACCTGGGACCAATATCACGACAATACCTTAAAATTGACACAAATTCTCGGCACATATCACTTCGCCCCCTATTAATAAAACTAGACGGGACTAGCGGGGTAATTAATTGTTAGTTAACCCCCTCGATAGATTTACGGCGCGAGGGGGTCTCGTTACGTACCTTTGTCCTTGAGCTAGTTGTTTATGATGGTTCGTCGGTGATAGCGTTTTAGGGTTAGGGTCAAACGACACGTTTTTTGCCGTGGACTAGAGATTCAAGGTCAAGGAAAGGGAGATGATAGGCTTTGTTAATGGAGGAAAGTTTGAGAGGGTTTGTGTGGTTGGAGAATTTGTAGTAGTTTTAGGGGTGGGTAAATTATTTGAATGTCTTAAAGAGCAATTTTTTGTAAAGGATGTTGTAGTTTATGATAAATGGACCTCAATTTTATTGTGAAAATGCATTAAATATGTACAACGTTGGAATACATTATCACGTTTCTCAAAGATACTTCAAGTCAGAAATGAAAACTAGAATAACTATGAAATATACTAGAATATCAGTATTCAAAATCTTACATAACAATAATACTTTTTCCCCCATTACACAGTAAAGGTTACATTACATATTTATGTACACTCTACACTCTTTTCAGCTGAAATCTCGAATGACTGAAATATTCAGGATGCAGAGTGCAGTTAAAGTGCTTTTCTAGTGTCAAAGCGTGCAGCAGAGTGCACTGGATAATATTACTTCTGAAATACTTTTAATTCTAGATGTAAACTTCAGTACGTAATGTTATAAGCTTGGACTGTTTTGAAGACGGAGAAGAATTTTAATTTACTTTTCTGTCTTTAAGTGAACTGGCATTTTATTAATTTAGTTTTATCGCTATGTAGTAAAGCATTGCTTGCTATCAACGAATCTTATTTCAAGCTTCATGTAGTAAATAGCACTTATGATGTATGTATATTGTATAGTTTTGTGATAAAGCTTAAGAGTTGAAATTTTTTTTTGTCTGATTTGAAATAAAATCCTTAGTGATAAATAACCCTTTTATTGAGGAAGGCTATAGCATTTTTATTCAGATATGCGAAGTGATTCGTTCGGAACTAGGATGGAACTGAATTGAACAGCTTAATACCTAATAATATTGCCTGGGTTTCCATAATTTCGTCAGCAGAACAATACGCAATAAGTGTCACAGTTTACAAAAGACAAACAGACACTCAATGTTTACAAGTATACTTCAATTGTGAAGGATTTGCTCTTCCAGTAACTCTTGATATTATTCTCCTAAATATGGCCCACTGAAGATGACGAGTGTATTCTCATTGAAAAAGGCTATTTAAGCAGTTATCTATATACTTATAGATACTGATGTTATAAAGATCTATAGTTTGTGACCATTTTTAATACTTCTATTACTAAAAGAAAATTACGGCGTTATTCGTAAGGGTTACAGGTTATATTTAATCCGCAAGAAACAGCCTGTTAATACTACACTAGCCATTGTTTCAGAGTTACTTATCACAAAAAACATTGTAAAACGAACACAGGTTGCTGGTGATGTATTTTATGACAAACATGATGTATTTTATGTACACCACAAAAGGTTGCTATAACATTAAATACCTATTACTATTTAATAACACAAAAGACAACGAACATTAAACACCTATTACCTAAAACACAATAAATACCACTAATAAAATAAGCAACCACAAAACTTCGCAATATCTCAGTTAACGACGACACCATCACGCTAATAAACAGACGAACAGACAAATATCTTCGACTTGACGACGGATGTAACAATTAATTACTTTGAGTAGCACACTGTTGACTAAACTGTCGGCTGACAGTTGACATATTGGAAGGCATTTTTTTTTAATCAAAAATTCAAAATCGTTTATTATACAAAACAGTACCTACTTTTTGAACGTCAAAAAGGAGAATGGCAGATTTCGTACCGCATATTTTTGTCGTTGTTCAGTTATAGAATTTGTACCAATTATTAAGGCAACTAAGTCATTTATTTTAATGTTAGTGTAGTATTTTTAGAACTCCGGATTAATTAATTATATCAATTAAAAGATTCAAGTAATTAAACGTAATATAATCTTAAACTAAACGCAACTAAACGTAGTTCTGTTTTTAGAAGTTGCCATTTGTAAAATATCACGAGGCTCGAAATGATAAATAATTATTTAAACATAGAAATAACAGTAAATATAATTAACCAATTACATATTATACCTTAAAATGAATAATTATTGCATACTATCTTAATAATTGACAATTTAATTATATAAATTATTTTCACCATCAATGTTTTTATTTTGTATTGGCAATTATTTTATTGACAGGTAACGGATATCTTTCAGAGTCTAGTCTCTGTCTGTCAGTGTCTGTTCAGTTCTTTGCTGTTGTTTTGGATTGTGGTTTGTTACTGCATCTGAGCAATTTAAGCAAATTATCTGGTCATTTTTACGTTGAGTCGAGGAACTGCTCCTCCGTACTCTATCTGTTGATAGTACTTTCGCGAAAGGACGCTTTATTACTTGCGTTGTGTGTGTACGTGCTTTAAAATGACGAGTTTGCAATGCATCAATTGCAACGTTCGCTTGTCGCGAATACGAAGGCACGCTTTATCCGATGAGAGTGAAGATATCGTCAATACTATTCGGCTGTGGACATATCCTAGAGATGTAAGTAGTTTTCAAATAACATTTTGCGTACGAGTGTGCCAGTTACGAAGTGAGAACTTTTACGTGTTAAAAGTAGACTCACCATATAAACTACACGATTTCATACTAAAATAATATGAATGTACCTAAAACTAATCTTAACATTATTTGAAAAAATAACAAACGTTGTTGTGGTTGTAAAAAATATTTACAGTTTGTCCTGTAAACGATCATTGTTGTGTTTGTACATTAACAAACATATAAGTGATCTCTTACATGTATTGATTACTTGCCTAACTTGGTTTGTGTAACACTGTTAAAATAGTTATTTAAAGCAATGTTGAATCATACTCAAAATCACTTAAATATTTTCCAGATAACACCTGCTGACCATGTTTGCCGCACGGAACAAATATTTGAATGATCTGCAAGTAGTTGTTCTGGGTCTGGGTATTTCTGCACATGAGTTTCTATGTTGATGAAATAATACTAAGAATAGATTAAATAATTATAAGAACAATAAAATAGATGTGTATTCCTACAAAAACAAAGTTGTTTTATTATACCACACTCGAAACCCGAGAACTTGACCATTATCAAACTGTTGCAGTCCGCTGCTGGACAGGTATCTCCTAAATGCACTCTACTGAGTGGGTACGATCCTTATCTATCTATCTATTTACCTAATTGTACGTACCTACCTAAAACACACCCAAGATTAAGAGACAAGCTAGGTAGAACATTTATTTTATCATTACCATAACAATGTTTATGTACCTAGCTAAAACAACTTACATGGGTACACTGTAGTACATAACCTTAAAAAACAAAACTGGTTATAACTTTTACTTCCCAAGTTCTAAAAATCTAAGAATTTACAAAGGGCTTGCCT
Organism: Helicoverpa armigera; assembly: GCF_030705265.1. Lineage (NCBI taxonomy): Eukaryota > Metazoa > Arthropoda > Insecta > Lepidoptera > Noctuidae > Helicoverpa > Helicoverpa armigera. The sequence goes on from NC_087144.1 coordinate 9,202,474, forward strand.
ATCATATTACCCACCAATTATAACATAACAATGTTTATGTACCTAGCTAAAACAACTTATATGGGTATACTGTGGTACATAACCTTAAAAAACAAAACTGGTTATAACTTTTACTTCCCAAGTTCTAAAAATCTAAGAATTTACAAAGGGCTTGTCTATCATATTACCCATCAATTAAAACAAAAAATATCCCAAAACACGAAATTTTATTAGCGGTACGAAAGTCCCATACAAGCCTGCCATTCGCCTTTACAAAAGACATCCCCAGAAACGCCCACTCTTCACCACTTCCCATGTATTTTTGCCTGGAAGAAGTGGCGCATCAAACTAACCAGCAACACATGTCTGTAGGTTAAAAGAACCTTTCAACAATGAAAATCTTGATTCCAATCAAAGTTTTCAGTCAGTCTGATACAGGCTAAATACCTGATCTTTGTAATGTGCATACTTCCATTCATTTTCATACTGATTTATGAGCCCAAACAAACTATCGGCCGACTAAAAGTTTGCAGTGTGCTACTCCGCTTATAAACAGATAGACGGACAAATATCTTCGACTTGACGACAGATATAACAAGTTTAATTACTTTTATATACATAGAAAGTAATATACGAATGTACGCGGAAACGGAAGTAGATTTCGTGTTCAATTAAGACAGTTTACGGCGTTTCGAAGGTAATAACTTGAGTGTTGAAGCTTCAATTATGGTGCCTGCTTTAATTACAATTTCAAATTTTCAGAGTATAGTGTCGTCAGAGTGAAGATGATGGTTATATTAAAATAATAGGTTCCGCTACTGGCCTGCCTTGCGTTCTGTGGGAACTACTTTGCGGATCTGGATACAAAGCTTGTAGACTAAAACTTCAAAGTTTTTTTCTAATACAATAAGTTGGAGGAAGCCTTTGCCCAGAGGCTAGTAAAAAAAATCTGAACTCCCTTTTAATTGAAAAATAACTGTGCTAAATAGTTTTGTGAAAGCCCCATGAATGTATCCAGGTGTTTCTCTGAAATATGAATGCGAGCTTTCTCAAGCAGCACACCTTTCTCAGGATTTACATTGAAAGCTTCAGTTATGCACTTCCATGAATCAGAATTCACCTACAATACTGGATTTCACAAAGTGCATCTCAGCACTTCGAATGTAAGCTCAATACAATACTGCAAAGCTGATTGCAACGCACTTGCATACTACGGGCTACGGCGTAGCAACATGACGCTACGAAATTACATTCGTAGCGCTATGAAGCGTAGTAAGGAATGCAGTTTATAATAATACTAGATGTTACTAAGGTTTTACCCGCGTTTCAAGAGACTAATCGTAAGCGTAGTAAAATGGTAATTTCTGTTTAATACAATTTAATTTCTACATTATAATTATTTTTAGTTTTAAAAGTAGTACGCCAACAAATTAGGTAGAATATAGTATTTGCAACACAATAAAAAGACCTTTAGGCTACAATTGAACATGATTATCAACATCTTTAAATACCTTAACGAGTGAATAAATATTTTGACTATTAAGGGCTGATTGTTCAATCATCAGTTAACTTCTATCTGAGGAATAAATATGGCGGTTTGACATATTTTCCATACAAAAGCTGTCAAAACGTCAAACATATTCCTCAGATAAAAGTTATCTGGCGATTGAAAAATCAGCCCTAAATGAAATAGAAAAATAATTATGTTACTGTTTCTAATAACTCAAGCATTCCTTAAACATGAACACACAATTTAACTGGAATTCCCACTCCTGTACATCAATTACAACAAACAGTCACTACACAAAGCGAACACGTATACAGTGGCGCACCGTACCGTGACGCACCGTAACACCGTACCGTGACACATGTATCATTGTTCACTTAATACTGTAGGGGCTTCATTACACTGCAATGTGTCGAAGTTTAGAGGAGCGCGGATTGTATACTTAATGTACAAGGAGTGACGTATGTCTTCTGTTAATTTTGTGGACTTCTGGTATGTTTATCTAATTAGCTAGATTTTTGCATTGGTTATATAGAGTCGGTATCGACTTATATGCTAGTCGTATGCGGCTCGAGTGGTCGGTTTTTACCATATTTTCTTGACCAGTGTAAAAATTACCAAGATAAGACACCCAGCGTGACTACTTTAAAGAAAAAGACAAATTACTATAACCCATTCATTTCAGAATCAAACCCATTCATGCAAAAATGACACAATCTGAAGAGAATACAAAAGTCCCAAAAGACACGAATATTACACCACAGTGGACATGCACCTTAACACTGCATCGTACAATGATCAGCGCGGCGTCACGCGGTATTGTGCGCTGTAATGGTGACAAACTGAGCGGACATTGTTACGCTTTCAGTACAACGAGTATTACTACTCAATGAAAAGAATGCCTTTGACAGCCGCATAGTAACATTATTGCATAAAAACTAAATAGATGACATTGACACTTCTACATTTCTGGGAAACCACGACTAATACTAGTATACAAACTTCGTGGTCATTCCTCATTTCTTTCTTTGTATTTTTCCTGCCAGGACGGGTTTCGCTTTTGTTTTTTTGTCTCTCTGTCTGTCAAAATATTCGTGTCGCTCTCGGTCTGTCGCGCGATAAGAAAAGCTATAAAAAACCCTCGCTAGAAGTGCTTTCCGCTAGTGCCCGTATCACCCAGACTAGAAGAAATGCTTTACTGAAGCGAGTGTGGAGGAAGTTTCCCGCTGGCCGGCCGGCATCGAGTGCCCCGTCGTTGGCAGATTCTTTCCCGTCCACTTCTCTGTTTCCCAGGTAAGTTTGTCTTTTCTAATCATCTGAGAGTCACGGGGTTTCAACGGAGATTGCAGTAACTTCTCCAGCGAGTACTGTTCAACTAGTTTTATCATCATTATCGGCCTTTTTGGCCCAATATAATTTATTATTATACAGTGAAAGAATAAGTGTTTATCACAGCTCTTGCTCAAGGTGGCTTGGTGATTGACATTAACTTATCGTACTTTCATTTAACGAAATCTATAACCCGGCCCCGAATCAATCATGTTTCAATCATTCTATATAAATGACCATAATTTTCTAAAGGCTAATTCCTATTTATTAAGGCAGAACAGATCTCCAATATTACGGAAAGTATTGACCTTATAAAATTGAATTGAAATTCAACTGAATCGCAGAAATAAGGTCACGTAATAAACTCTTGATCGCATCATACGAATATAGGAGAAACTCGTAATTTTCTATACAACATGCTAACATAAACATATTTCAATGCGAACTCGATTTTCTATAGAAATGCTGGACTAAGACATACTCGTATGTATGTACTGTAATTGGCTTATTACAGAAATACGGTTATTTCAAATTGATTCCCAAATCGGAGTTTTGTAGGTACAGCGATATAAATGCCGGAGTAAATAATAATACCTATGTATTTAATTTATTATTCTGCTAAGTAGATTTCATCATCTGCCTAGCCTTTTCCCAACTATGTTAGGCTTGGACTTTTAACTGGATGCAGCTGAGTACCAGTGTGCCACATGGAGCGTCCGTTTATATATCTGACCTCTTCTACTCAGCTACCCGGGTCACCATGATGTATGATGATAATTAAATCAAAACGTTTAAAATAAAACTTTAAAACATTGCCAATGGATCACAACAATGGGTATCATCATCATCATCATCATCATCATCTCAGCCATAGGACGTCCACTGCTGAACATAGGCCTCCCCCTTAGATCTCACAAGATACCTGTTGGAGGCGACCTGCATCCAGCGTCTTCCGGCGACCTTTATAAGGTCGTCTGTTCATCTTGATGGTGGACGTCCTACGCTGAGCTTGCTAGTCCGTGGTCTCCTCTCTAGCACAATAGGTATGACACATATTAACTAAAAACTACCTACTTACATCATCATCATCACACTCCTGCCTTATTCCAATTTTATTCCGGATAGGCGGAGCATAAAAACTACATGTTATAAACGTAAAATATTAATATTTACAGTTAAATAAAGTATCCCTAATTAAGCTGCGTTCATAATAAAACGCGACAATATGTAAACAGCGTCCAGTAATGATATTTACTTCAACTGTCTTTGTTATTTGTTGCTTCATTAACTTCCATCGTTTCTCATTAATATATCAATTAATGCGAATAAACAAATATTTATTATTTACTGTTGAATAAGCGACAATTATCTCGTTTGGTAAATAATCGTTAATAATGTAGGTCTTGTGTATTTTGTTGTATAAATAAACAGGTGTATAAATATCTTTGTTTTTCTTCGGAGCAACCAAATTATTATTAGTTATAGAATAACTACAGGTGATGTTTATAAGCAAAGAGACAGATAAACAAGATCACCGAAAGATATAATTGGAAGTTTCTAAATAAAGATAGAAAAATACCTAAGTACCGTTTATTTTTAGGGAAAACATTGGGCGATCGCACATATTATTTACGGCTATAATTCTTCGCAAAACATGTAAAGGTAGTACTTTTCTGCACACTTCTCCACTATTTTCTCTACATAAATGCCTTCATTGAGCTCTATAATTACAGTATTAATAGCTTTAGATGCACACTGCAGATGCATTATAGTGCATTGTCACTGACGTGACGATGCAAGCTCTATTAATGGACGGCGTGACGTGCGCTTTTGTTTCTACATATTGTAAATGGTATTACATTGCTATGTGTGTTACTATTGTTTCAATAGTACTTAATACCGTGTGATGTAGAATTTATTAAATTATTTGTGTTATTAATCTTTTGTTGTATATTGTTCTACTGTCAATAGATTTTCAAAGAGTGAAACAGTTCTCAATTTTAAGCACGGCTCAAATGTCATTCAATAGGTATCTGTTATATTATTTCTGCGACAGTAATACTTTTCAGTAGGGCTTGAAAGTTAAGTGACGTTTGACTACTTCGAGGTCAATTACTAAAATCTAAAACACTCCGTACAAATTATCATAATTTATAATGTGTAAGTGTTTTATTTACTTTTGAATTTTGTAGTGACTACCATAAAGTTCGTTATTCGATATATGTACAATGGGTCCCCAATAAATCCGTAAAATATACCCACTCTAATAAAAACCTCTAAACTCGTTTTATTGCTCAACATAGTACTTACTTAAGCAATCACTTGAGAGCACCGTTACTAAAACTTTACTGTTTACACAATAAAAATAAACGATAGAAACACTACTTAAAAGTTACTATACACTTAGCTTGAGATAGCTTTTGGGTAGAGGAATATAATCTCAATTTCAGGTATATCATCCGAAATATGCAGCTGTTATAATATACCAAAAGCAGTTACATTTTTATTGTAATTAAAAGTAACAGTAGTGTATTCGTCAAGCAATTAAAACCCTTTACAAATTTTATGATCATTGCGATTTACTAAGTTTGTCTTTTCGCTTTAAATGTAAAAAATTGTACACGTTGTTCTAGTGTGCATTTAGCAATAGCTAGAGTTATTCTGAAGGAAGGTTTTCAAAACTTTTTCTTGTTAAAAGATCTGCAGATTCAATCACTAGAAATCGGTTCAATAACAACAGTTTAACAATAGCTTTTTTAAACCTTATCTTAAAACTTCCCTTTATTTAGAGTAAAATCAAAATTTTAATTAGGTGTTAAGCACATTATAATCACTTAAAACTGACGGCCATATAAAAATTACACCTACACTACATGACCGTTGCATTGCAACCGACTTTTACCCCAACAACCCCAGAGGTGCAATCGTGAACACAACTACTGACGTGCTGTGAAGAGCTCTCGCCGTGCAGTTTATCAGTCTGATGTCTGTGCTGCCCTTTATTGCGCGAACATACGATGTTTTTGCACTCGCACTGACGTGGTGTTGTGTGGGTGTTAATAGATTTAAGTATAAATAGTTTTTAGTAAGATTGGATTTACGAAGATATTGATATGCTTTGTTTTCGTGGTTTTTCAAATAGTTTTTTTCTAATTTTCAAAATATATTGTACAGTATACATGTATTTTACACATGCACTTAAACATTCAAAAGTCAGTTTGTTTGTTACTGTTTCCCGTTAAAATAATCCAAATATTGTGATAAAAATCACGGTTATAAGTGGTACCCTAGAAATTAACCTTATCTACTTATGACAATTTCAAACTCTTCTAAAACAAATGTAAATAGACAAAAAGCAATTCCTTTGAAACTATCTTAGATTATAATTGAAGAGAATCAATTAAATCTATCGGCAGTGTTGCCAGGCGTGAGACGTGACGCGGTTCTATTGAAATTCAATATCAACAATAAGTTTAATCGAGTCTCTTGAACTTCGATCTAATTGGCATTTGTGCTAGATTTGTTATTTTTATTCATTTAGTGGAGAGATATCCGCATTGTATAACTAGATATTCCTTAAAATATTACCGGCATCCCGAGGGAACTAATTTTCACACCTGGATAAAATATGGACTATAATATATAAGCTTTTGTATGTAATAAAAAGTTAGAGCTCCTTCACACTAGCGTATTTTGTCGCATATATGAACGCTTTGTTTTACATATGCGACACCACGCGTATGAACACTATGAACCAAGCGATACGACGCGGAAACCGAGCGTCAAATCCACTAGTGTGAAATCCCTCTTATTTGAAAACAAAACAACCGAACGCAAACCAATAAATATCTCGCGAAAACTTTCCATTTTGTAAGACAACTAATTTGAAGGAAACTCGAAATTTCAGCCAACAATAGTTAATCGTTTATCCTGAACTCATTCGATTTGAAGCCACAATCGACTGAGGTGGAATCGAACTCGGAACTTTCTGCAAATCGATATTTCATTAGAAACTTGTAGTTTGTATTTAGTAATAAGTGCTTTGTTTCAAAGCGCCCTGAATCGGAATTGTTTCAACTGTGTTAGCCTGAAAGTTTTACATACAATGAAACACAAACTTGCGTATTCATGTTAGTTTTTGTCACAAGTTCCAAAAGCAATACCAACTACCTCTAGAAGCAAATCTAGACTAGGCCCTAGGAATAATTAGATATTATTTTGATGTAGGTTAAAATGAGTAAGAGAATCAGATTCTCTTAACAGTTACATTTTGTCTGCAACATCTATAAAAGTCATTACATTAGGTATGTCTATATTGGAAATGTGAGAGTAATTCTGCCTATCGTGCTTTTAGGAACCAATTTAATGAATTTGGTAAACAATCTAGATTCTGCGAAAGGACACAGGCTAATCTTTATTCAGTTGTGAGTTCTTATGTACTTCTCCCGCTCTTCTCTTATTTAAATAGTATTGAAATCTTAACTTAGGTTCTGTAACACAGACTTGTAGTATCAAAGGCTTTGATAAATAAAACAACAATATCCAGAGATTTCTCTAGATATTATTGATACAGACAGCTGGTGAGTCCGCCATTACCATAACTGCGATACAATGCTCGGAGTATTACAACTAGTCATCAATTATTTACTAAATACGTTTCTCGCTGGCTAAGTATTAATATGTTATAGATTAGTAAGTCAGTGATATCGGGGGTTATATGTATCTAGGTATTTAGATATGTCATAGATAACTTTGATATTTTTATTTATGATACACTGAATTCGAAAAGAGATTTGTACGTAATTTATCCCGAACCATTATTTTAAAAGTTCTATCTAAAAAATAAATATTTTAGCAAATTGGTATATTAATCATTCTAAGATATGAATCATTATTTTATTCTTCGAAGATATAATAAGATACTTTTAGAGTGGGTAGACGAAGCTAATTCACACGAATTCCAATTATATAATTCCAAAGAAGAAGAAATTACCCCCCAAGCCACTGTATGTACTAAAAATAGGCAGGTTCTCATTAAAGTCCTCTTGTAGTCTTTTGTGAATTAATAAGGAGGCATACATCCCTCATATTGATTGTGCACGAATAAACACGACTTTATAATCTATAATTACCTATATAATACAGAAGAAACTTTTATTTTTGTTTGTTTGTATCATCAAGGCTCCAAACCTGGACTGATTCGAACAATTCTTTCACTTTTAGAAAGCTAGACTATCCTCGTGCAACATATGGCTATATTTTGTTCAGGTGCCCCCGGTAAGCGGGTGAAACTGAAGGAAAAGCCAGTATGTATATACGAGTATATACCATATAAACCTGTCGATATGAATGGACAGGCGATGGAGTCTTGCCCTTTGCTGACCAGTGACCTAGATTGTATGCCATTCAGTACCAACCGACCTATTAGTGTGAGGTCTCACCCAGTCGTTTGTACTTCATTGTCAACTATGGTCTGGGTTTTATAGAAGAGCATGTACCCTGTTTATTAAATGAAATGTAAGCTTGGTTTTTGGGGTATAATCTTCTGCCTAGTCTCTTCATTAGCTGTTAGATTCGGCTTAGTCTTATCCAGCGAGTATCAGTATTATAAATTTTGTCTGTCCTAATGTACCTAATTGTGGGTGTTACTCAACCGTCAAAATGAAGTATAATTGAGACTCGATACGTCCTAGTAACTCTGCTAGAAATCTCAAAATCTTTACCTATTAGCTTAAAATTACACATATTTCGTAATTTGGCAGCTAACGCCTACAAATAGCATCATCACAAGGGGAGCCGGGGTATATTAATAGTGTGTCCAGTGAGATGGCTCTGCACGGGCGGGCGCGCCCTAGCCCAGTCAGACCTAATGGATTCTAAGTGACACCGTTATGCAGTTATACTCACATAGGTATCACATGTGGCTTCGTTTGTCAATATCCTTATTTTACTGTTATAAATGGGAAAGTAACTCTATCTTTCTGTCTGTCGGGTTTGATTTTAATACTACTGAATCGTTTTAAATGTGGTAGACAGGTCATCCAGAGAGCTTCAGAAATGACTGAGGCTACTTTTTATCCCGATGTAGGAAGAAGTTCCCTTGAGATGCAGTTGGAACCGCGTGTAACAAAAATAAATGAAGAAAATATTTTTATCATTCTTGTCCGAATGAATGTGAAATCATTGCTTTCTGAGCATGTTGAAGTATTTATGTATTTAGTTTCCTGGTCTGAAAAATATACAATAATGTTCTTTGTTACGTTCGAGTCACTATCGTTAGCTAGTCAAGTACTCTTGAACGCCAGTGAAGAAAAGTCGAGGAAAATACTGTGAGGAAACTGAGATTTTGTAAAAATATAACAAATGTGCACCCGCTTCGCGGAAGTATAAGGATCAAAGCATTATTTGTATCTTCATTATTTTTCAAGAGGATTTATAAGAAAGAATGTTGGGTTTTTCTATAGATACTCATCAGCAGTTTCATCCATGTCATTTGAGATCTGCTATGTGCATCGTGCAAATATCAATAAGTGCCAAATAGGTTCATAACTAGACGAGTTAAAAAAATATGGGTTTCTTATACGGCCCTTCAGAGGTCATGAAACTGGCCATAAGTGTTGCTAGCCTTCAAACCTGTATGTGATTTAACAGCTGGCCACATCGATCGGGCTTGTCAATGAACTGGTAGTGGACTCATAGATTCAGGGTTACGTTTGCTATTTCATATACATCTATACTCTATAGAAAATTATATTTTTTTATCAAACTGATACAATTAAGAAAGGTTATTGTACGATTGTTTTTTTTTCTATTTAGAACCTTACAGCTATTGTCATAAAGTTAGATTTGGACCTAACCTTTTTGGTCACAGTTTTAAAACTAGTTTATAACTTTAAATTAATTTTAGTTTAATGGTTATTAAATAGTTTAATAACGCTAGACAAAGTCTATTAAAATTGACGAATTAATTAAGGAATGTCTGTGACAAGGACCGATATAATTAAAATTAGGTAATGATATTAATAAGTTATAATTGAAAATCGATGCAGGTTACAATGGAAAGTTTTATCATTTTAGTTGATTAAGTTTTCAGCATGAGAGACAGTTTATTATATAGTAGTTAAATGACTGCACGAATATTTTAAGATATCGACCTTTTATAGAAAGGTATAGAGCTGTGTTTAAGTAGCATCTACGAGTGTTGGGTCCAGCATTAAGCAACAATATGAACGATTGTTTTTTTTTTCAATAAAAAAGAAAGAAAGAAAACCATTTATTGGACACTAGCTTTCGCCCGCGATTTCACCCGCGTCCCGTAGCTGGATGGTGACAAAAACTATCCTAAAACCTTCTCCCGGGTCTAAGTTAACTCCCCTCTAATTTTCAGCCAAATCGGTCAAGCCGTTTTCATGTTATGTCGTGACAACGGAAAGCGGGTTTCATTTTTATATACATATATAGATTGTCGGTGGAATTGGGTCTCAGCTGTTTATCTTTTGTTTTGAAAAGGTACTCTAGTTACATATTATACCTAGTTAAAAGTCTAGTATTTACGATAGATAGGTATGGAACGAAAAGTTCAAGGATGGCCCATTTCACAGTCGTTATTGGTTGTTAATTACTAATGGGGATGTTTCCCGAGGGTGTATTTTTACGTCAGGGTGACATTATTACCAGCGGTTCGATATGTCAATATGTCCATCCAGTTTTGGGTCACCATATATTCAATTGTAGCTATTAGGTGCTATACACATAGATAGTTAGATAGATAGATATACTCTTTATTATGTACATTGTACAGAAAGACATACTTACATGAAACAAGAATACATTAAGTATTATTGTCTCAGAACTGAGTTCTTTGTCATCATGTTATAGGTGTAATACTAAAGATACAACTATTGGCATTTCATATCAATAATGACATAAATAATTCCAAAAAAGTTTTAGAACTTTTGTCACATCCAAAAACTTACTATAAAACTGTTCAAATTAGTAATATTAAGTGCTACCGCCCGCCGTCACAGAACCAACACACAAACATAGTGGTCAAACTTATAACAACTCTTTTTTTGCATTCATATCAGGATATGATATCAGGATAGGATATGGAGGTTAAAAAGTAGATGTTTATATGGAACATAAGGACAGATATACAACTAAAACTACTCACAATTTGAGCGTCCATGTTGCATCCATCGTTACAGAAACTTCACAACGCACTCATAACACAGCTTGTTTCATCTCACTTAACGTAAAACCACTCAAATTCATTAAAACTTTCACTAAAACAACTCTTATCCAATCAAAATCGTCCCGAAGACCACCGAGCGTTACCGAAGTTGAGTTCTGTTTTCAAATTGGGCTCCCTAATTGGTCGGTCAACTCACTTTTTGAAACACTGATTGAATTATGTTTGTTATGGTTTAAGTGCTTACGAATGTAATGGATTACTTCAATAATTGTTTAGTCTTTATAAAGTCTTGAGTTTACAAACTTTTAATTACACAATTTAAATGTTTATACAACTTTGATTGGTTATAATCGATAACTGCAAGGTCGTTTATCGACAAATCACACAAAGCAAAAACTTTTTGGTCCACTCACGAACAAAATTATTTATACAAAATAAAAATATAAAACCTCTTTCGACGAAAAAATAAATGAACCTTTCAAAACTGGCAAGAACTTTTCGAACATGGAACGAAAAAAAAAGAAAATTCTAAATTGAAATGTTTGTGCGGCCGCGGTTGGCGGCGATTAGTGACATCGGTTCAGTGTGGAGGTGCGGCCGGGACGCGGCGGTCGCTCCGAGTGGCTGACCGGTGGCCACTTTTCACCCTTGCGTTTTGGGGCGCCGCTTGTGGTGTATGGGATGAGCGGTAGCGAGTAGGTATTTGTTAGGAGCATATACCTACATAGGTTTTAGCCCTATAGACGAGTAATTCATGTTGTCACATTTATTGTATTCTTATAAAAGGGGTGTACTATTGTGCCCTCCCGATAAATCATTGTTTAGTACCGTAAACTATAAAAGTCTCAACGTTGTTACTAAATGTTTCATAATATTTAGGTAGGAAGATGGCCTGCATTAGAAATGTGAATCGTATGTTTTCTATATGCAAGAAGAGTAGTACTATTTAAATAAAAACAGACCTGTGCCAACTCAAGACTCTTTTTTCCGTAATTGTATCATTTTCATTACCAATTCATTCTAGTTTGTCAAAACCCGCTACATCTTCTGCCTCACACCGCCGTGCGTCACAAGCACACTCGATGACGTGTGTATCTGTTTGTCGTGAGAACAATAACGCTGATTGGTCGGTCAACGTCTTGTGACGTCACGCGCCGCGCAATCATTGGTCATTCACTTGATGGCGACGACTTGATGCGAACGTTACTGTTCTCATTACGGAATTATGTTTTCTTTGGTGATTTTGGCGGTCAAGGCCGGTAGTTACAGGTTGTTTGTGTTGATAATTTTGAAGGTAATAAGGTGAAGGATGATATTTTGTTAAATTGGAAAGGGAACAAATATAATGACCACCATAAAATGCTTTGATACCCTAAGATTTGTAACCAGAAATATCTACTGAACACCAGGAAAATAAAGTCTAAAAATGTAATAGTACCAGCTATTTTAGTCACGACTTCACTTTAAATTGTATTCGACCACCAAATTTAGTAAATGATCACCAACTCTTGACGACCAAATTAATGTATTATTTTTGCCTAAATAAGTCACTGTGATTGCCATAAAATGTAGGCTTATTACCAAATAAAGTATTATGATGCCATATTAAGTTATGTGTCCGGCTTGCAATGCATGCGTGAGTGTCAGTATGACGAGTGACAGGGGAAAATGGAAGAAAATGACATATTGCGCCGACCCCAAGTAAAACTGAGAACAGGGCAGGAGAAAGAAGAAGAAGAATGTGTTTCTCAATACACTCCCTCGAAAACACACTCTTATCGCACTGTTTAGAGGCATGCAATAGACAATTTTCCACCCTAGTGCAGGAAAAGGGTCCCCATAATCTTATTACATTTATTGTATCAGGCCGAACTTATTTTTTTGGAGTCAGTTTACTTAAACAGGATAGCAAGATGTAAAAACTTTGATTATCATTTTATATTAAAACGCTAGTATAATTTTGATGATCATTTACTACTTTTGGTGATCATTTACTACTTTTGGGATAACAATGATTTATTTGGACTCATTTTACTTAAATAGGATAGCAAAGTGTTAAAACTTTGGTGATAGTTTTACATTAAAATGCGAGTTTCATTTTGGTGATCATTTACTATTTTTGTCTGCTATTTGTTACTATATCTGGTGATCAGTTAAACATAAGCCAATTGGAAATATATTTAGCCACAATTCAATGAAAATCAATTCATGTTTAGATTTGACTTTTATGTACTTTCGAAACGTAATTTTATAAATACATACTATTAAGCTGAAGAGTTTGTTTGTTTGGTTGAATGTGCTTATCGGAAAAAGTGCTGCTCCGATATGAAGCAAAAAACCACTAAATAGCCCATTTATCCATAAAGGCTCTAAGTAATTCCTACAATACGCAGGCAAAACTATAGGAAACAGTTAGTGTATAGATAGAATTAACCATATTATAGGCATACAAAAGCGTCAATAATAACGAAAGTAGTTCGAACTAGGTCATAGTCTATGCCTATGATTTGTCTATGACTAGCTATTAGGACATTACCTACGATCGTAAAACTCGCACAGAACTGAAATGGCGGTGAAACTACTCATGTTTCAGGCGTTTCATTTGATAAATTATCGGGTATTAAAAGCTAGAAAGAATAACAGCAGTTTCACACTCACGGATTTTTGTAGAGTAGCAAAGCCTACCATATATTATACGCGCGAAACATACCTAGGGGAAAAAATATGTCGCTCGGTTTTAAATGTCATCTTTATCACTGCATTCTTACTGCCCATAATATGTCGTGAAAAACCCGACGGAAATTCCGCTAGTGAAAGCGTCATAATGACGTCATAGTCTTTGTACGTATCATTTTAGATTCTATCACGATTGTTAGTTTAATTTGCTGTCGATACTAATCATATCACACCAATAAATGTGAATGTTTGTATGTGTGGGTGATAGACTCTTTCACGCAGAATCTACATTGCAAGATTTTAATGAAACTTAGCAATAATAACATAGTTTATGTATACTTTTTTATAAGAGTTGGAAAGTAGTTTTCCAGGTGTTTTCACCCCAAAAATCTCAAAAACCAAAAACCTCGAACAGCAGCTTATTCTAAAAATATTTCCTTCCGCCAATAATAAAAACACATTTATAACAAATTAGCAAATAAACAGACCCTTCATTTACTTACTGAAGGTACATCAAATACAAATCTATGTTGACTTTATGAACAAATATCCACTGAAAACAGATTAGGATTGTTGAATGAACGTTATTACCAAATTGCTCTCCAATTTACCGAACACAGCAAAATGAGCAATAAATGATCATACATAAACGTTATGTACTTCAATGAGCATAATTCGCGTTATTGCATGCAAGCGAATCATTTAACTAGCCCGTTTAATTTCAAATAACTGGCCCGCGGCAACACAAAGGAATCTATTAACTATTAACCAATAATGCTGACTATTCACTCTCATACACAAATATTTCATTAGAGCATTGCTTTCATACATTTCTGCTGTCCAATTAGTCCAGTTATCACATAACACAGGTTTGATTCCCGGGTCCTGAAATCGCTTTGTGGGTTTCGGAAACGTTCACAAAGCAGCCCGGAGCCTGGAAGTTGGTGATACACCCGTGCGTCGGAGAGCACGTAAATGTCGGTCCTGCGCCTGATCTCTTTCCGGTCGTGTCGGATTGCCGTCCCATCGGGCTTTGAGAGTGAAGGAATAGAGAGTGCAACTGTGTTTGCGTAAATGCTTGTGCGGTGTAATATGTATCTATGTTCTCCTAATATGAGACCAGCCACTGTGTCCCATAACTAGCTAAGGCGCCATTATCTCTTCCAGACCTCGGGACTATAGAGTCCCGGATTTTTGGGAGGCGAACGTGGGGCCGAAGCCAACACGCTGAAGCCCTTTTGAGACAACTTTAATGAAATGGTGACACAAAACCGACGATTATCCCTGTATACACTATAGAAATGTACCCAAGGACAATCCCCGGTTCTGTGCTAAACTATTGCTAACTATGGATAAAAACTACTTGGGCTATTGTGATGGGATGCTAATGGACTAGGAATGGGGAAACTACGGGAACTATGGCACCTGTCGATGACAATGTATTAAATACATGTTAAAATGCGCCATTATTATTATTATCATACAATTTAGTCATTCCATGTGGCACACTGGTTCTCGTCTGCATCCGGTTAGACTGGAAGCCGATCCCAACATAGTTGGGAAAAGGCTAGGCAGATGATGATGATTGCTTGATACAATTTTCCGAGAGCGAGAGAACAGTATACAGTAGCTCTGTCTCTTTCAGTGACACGTCTGGTGCAGGGGTGGTCAACCTTCAAGTTTTTTTTACGATTTAACTTTGCCAATACGAATACGTGACAAGTTTAGCAATACGTCGCTTTTAGGATTACGTTACAAAAGTAATATTAATAGAGGAATCCCTTTCTAATGCTAATATATAAAAAGTAGTATTATAATAAAGTTTGCATGTACTGTTCTCTCAACAGAGGTACAAAAACACAATAAAAAGGTCATCTCATACCCCAAACCCACAACCTAATCTGACCTTTATCCACACCACCATATTATTTTACCAAACTAAAATATTATCTAGTAAACAGTCTCCCTAAGTTAGTCTTTACCAGTTCCCGATCAGTAAATCCTTACTCAGCATATTATCTATTCTGATTTGTTGACCGAAATAACAACAGCCTGTCACCTGACGTACAGACAACAGATTATATTGATAGCTACGGAACCCTAAGCTTTAAGCTACAGTTTACAATATTGTCGCGAAGGTTTGGCACCCCTGCATATGTCTGCCTATGTGTGTTTGTGATATTAAACTACCAATATTATATGAATACGTGTATTATGTAATGTAACTGGTCTGTAGTTCGGTATTGTTATCTTATTTAAAGTTAAATAAGTTTATAGAAAATTAAGTAATCGAAACAAAAAAGAAAAACGATTTGTATTAAATTTTAATCAAAGTTCAGGAATTTTTTCGCAAGTTTTTTCTCTACTTATTTTCTGTTACTTTTAAATATTTGGAAGGATTTAAGTAAAAATGTAATATAAAATTTGGGAATTCATAGATTCATTATCGAGAATATAGCGCTAGGTAACACCTACCATACTTATTTAAAAAAACATGAACAATTCATTGTTATTAATAAACAACAAAAAAATACTTTTATATATCTACAGTAACGCTCACAAAGCATATAATAAAATAACATATCGAAACGTGAGTTAATATTTCTCGAGTTTCACGACATTCGCCATATATTCAGTCCAAATCTTATTTTGTATATGCTTATAAGATTATTGTTATTTTACCAACTTCAATATAGAATTGTCTAATATTTCTCAATACGCAGATAAAAAGAGAGAGGTTTTCTTTTCTTTTGAGTTAGCAAATAATATTCACTCCAGTTAGATTTACGTGACTTTACATAGATCTATATTTTTGATTAAGTTATTTTGGAATATATTTTGAGGCGAAAATGCTTAAGGAGACAAGAATTTGCAAAATGGAGACGTAACCAGATTTTAGAGAAATGATGACCACAGAAAATAGAGGCTTCAGAATTGTCTATTCATCATTGATTTATAGATGCATTTAAAATGAAGTATACTTAGTCTGCATTTCACACATTTTTTTAAAAGATTTCTTTTGATCTCTGCAATAAATCGTAGCATTTAACCCTACATTAAATTACTTGAAACGTGTGCGTGGTTTAAATAAACGCTAGCAGCTCAAGGAATAATATTGGCATACTTAGTACATGTTATACCTGCCCTCTGCAGTAGCAGTTTCTTACGTACCTGAAACAAAAACACAAATATTATTAGTACGTAGTAATCATAAGAAAAAACTAATTTAGCATAACATTTATATATGTTTAAAATATGAATAGCCAGCTATGTTTTTTTGTGTTAAATAGAATTAACTGAAATTAAACAACTTAGTTTTTGCAAATGTTTTTATATGTTTCACTTAATTATTATATTCCACGCTTACATTATCATATTATAAGTAATTACTTCATTTATTTTACGAATTGAAGCTATTGGTTGAAGTAAAGTTTTAAATCACCGATGATAAATAAAATAATTATTTATTACCTAGCAAATATTTGAGTGATATCGAAGGCATTCACAAAAATGGCGATTCTCAATAGAATCAAAATTCAGGAATTAAATCCTGAAACAGGTCAGGCTAGATATTGAATTCCCAGCAAACTACACAAAACATTCTTCATTCCGTAATGCCTAGGCCCATTGTCACGAGCTTCAATACACAGACATATATGCCCATAAAAATATATATATCGACCACTGTGCCACCCCGCATTGTTCTACCCAGGGCTAAAATACCGCTCTGAACAAAATACCGTTGAGAAAAATACCGCTATCATTTAATACCGGCAGCTACTGCAATATTATATTGTCAATAAGCTGGTGCAGATGCATTTTATATAAAACCAGAAGCGATGAAAAATATATTATTTTATGTGCGACAATATCCGTCGTTAATAACGACCTGTTGCTGAGCTAAGGGTCTTAGTAATATTATAAAGCGGAAAATATTGCTACCTGGACGGTTTTGAGCAGGTATTTGAGGAAAGATAAAAGCATATTATATGCATCTCCTATTATTATCCAGCATAGAAATAGTCACCGGCAGATTTATATAGTTTGATTATATTTTCAAAAGTGTAACTTATTTTTTACACAATGCTTGCAATTGTTTAGACTAGAAAGTTTTTCCGCACGGTTTTTCCGAGCACATTGTACGGGCGATGGTGAAGCAAACAATTGCCGACCACAGTTTCAAACGAAGACTCGTGAAATCATGCGACAGGCTTTTTGTCGCTCAAAATGCGCTTACGCGTAAAGAAGCCGGTCGGAAAAACCGCTTGTGTGAAATTACTGTAAACTGATTTTGGTCAAACTAGATACATATTTGTAGAGGTATATCATGATCTGCACAACCACACCTATTGTAGAAAAACTTTTATGAGAGGCCACGGCTACCATTTAATTGCTTACTTATGCCTGTTTTTTTGTGCATGGGTAATATAATCACACGGTACTTGCGTGTTTTTCATAATGAATAAAAACTAAACTTGTAGGTAATACTTAAAGACCTTCACCTTTGTGCCAATAGAATTAATGCTATACCTGTTTTGTGATACAGATATTGAATAGTTAGATATTTTAACTTCGAAAGTAGATCCGCCGTATCAAGGTGCGTTTTGAATGCCTCGTTTTAAGCGGGTTTTTGTATATTCTTCCTCAGTATTTACATACATACGTTGGAGGTCTAAGTAATAAATTCGAAGTAGTCCCAAGAATGCCGAAGAAAATGAATTATAGGCAGTTACCTAAAAATAAAAATAAAAACAACTGCGCGTAACATTCCAGCCAGTGATTCAATTTCACAATATAAATAGAAATTCAATAAACACGTATTTCATTGAAAAGTTTCCCTGCAAACATTTCAGAGCGATTAAAAAACATAATTTTTTTGCTCGTCCGATCCGAGTATTGGCATTTGAATAAATAATAAAAAATGTTGGCTGTCGCGTAATGGGCAGCCATTTTAATTACAAGCATGACTGGGTGTCGGAATATATCTGTCTATATGTTTCTATATACTCTATGACGCAGGATTATTGTCGTATATTAAATTACATATTGCTATAGATTTATCCTCACTTGTTTTTATATTTTACTAGCTGACCCGGTGAACTTCTTACCGCCTAATTATTGGAGGCATATTTAGTAAGTAACAAACACACGACACCGTACTTTTTTATTTTTTTCCTTATTTGCTCACTTTTTAGACCTACCCTGGACTACAAACATTTTAAAACCAAAATCAGCTCAATCGGCCCAGCCGTTCTCGAGTTTTAATCAGACTAACTAACAACAATTCATTTTTATTTATATAGATAGAAGACTAGCTTCTGCCAGCGGTTTCACCCGCATCCCGTGGAAACCTCTGCACGAACCCGGATAAAAAGTAGCCTATAGCCTTCCTCGATAAATGGGCTATCTAACACTGAAAGAATTTTTCAAATCGGACCAGTAGTTCCTGAGATTAGCGCGGTCAAACAAACAAACTCTTCAGCTTTATAATATTAGTATAGATTACTGTGCATATAGATTGATGTGACATTATGTTCATATATGGATAGGTACCTACGCAGTTTTTTTTAACGTCACCTTTTTGTATGTTTATTAATTCAATCATATTTACACTTTAAATAAAAACTATTCTAATAAACATAATTAATTTATTTCACAGTCATCCTTTGATTTTTTGAAAAAAAAAAACCTTTTTGTTACTGAACTGAGTTTATTATAAAAAATAAAATATCGTTATTATTGTCGGTATGTCCATTCTTCTGGTTAATCGTGTGAACTGAGCAGGACATAACACGAGTAATGACAGTTTTATATTTCAAAATATTATCAAAGTGAAAATATAAAGTAAAATATATTAAATCCTACATCATATATCAACGTAATAATACGTACAAACATTTTTCTTTATCCGACGTTTCGGCTGCATTAAAAAGAAAATAGTATCATACCTTCACTTTAACATTATGATAGCCCAATTTATTCCGGATTGCGTATAAATATGTGTATGGGTTGTGAAATATAAATCTTTAAAAGTTAAAGTAAAAAAAGTATTTGTCTTTGTCTTCAAAACGTAACTCGTTTGAGTACAAAAACCTTTATACCTTAGCAACGCTGGTTAACAAAAAAACTTATATTATACCTCTTGAACCCACCATTATCTACCGTATCGGAGTTCACTTACCTACTAAGATAAAACCCTGACGCAAATAATTTATTTTTCTAATCTTCTAAACAAATACTATTAATTATAAATTGAATTAATACTTTTCATTAAATGATAATAAACGCAAAATCAGTGAACCATAGTTATGTTTACATCAATTTAATTTTAGAGTACCAAGAAACTGCTTCCCCAAGATCATAGATTAGATCCAACTAAACTAGTTAATGAGTAACTTTTAACGAGAACATTAAACCGGTCTTACTGCCGAATAAAGTAATTAATTTGTAGAACAAACAGCACCGCAAGAACTACGTGATTCACACATCTCATTAATTAAACTTAAATAAAGTACAGTCTGGATTTTAATGGGTGAGCCACTAGCCACTGTTTTATCTTCAACTAGTTTTTTCTCGCGGTTTCACCCGCGTCCTGGAGGAACTGATTGCTGATAGATAAAATATACATAGCTTATGTTACTCGGGGATAATCTAGCTTCCTAACAGTGAAAAATGCTTGCTTGCGTGCTTGATAATAGTTTCGGAGCCATTATACAAAAAAAAACAAACAAACAAAAATATTTTCTCTTTATTATATCAGAGTAGATATTAATACGTAGAGATTATAATACAACACTTACAAAAAATGTCACAAGGTGTGGGCTTAGCGGACAGTTTATTATTATATGATTTTGAATTGATTATATTATTTATTCGACAACTTATTACTTATAAGGAAAACATTGATAAAAATGCACATGATTATATGTCAGATTAGTAAATACAGTGCATTGAACTGCATGCGATGATATCACTACTAACCTAACTGCATATTTCGACATTAATGCATTTATGCAGCTCATTGATAAACAGCTGCACAAGACGCTAGTTCAAGGTTAAGCTGCGGTTACCGCGGTCGGTCAGTGGATAGGTGACCTAATAATTATATTGTTCAAAAATGTATACCAAATAATTTTTTATTTTTTGGTTTTTTTGTAAGTTATTTCATTCAAATAAACTTATATTTAAACTGCCGGGCGAAAGCGATGACGACCAATTTTTCGACGCCCTTTATTAGTTTTAAGTTTATTTTTTGTGTAAATATAGATTTAGTTTAACTTTTAAATAATGTGCAGTTTATTTACGTGTTATCTATTTATTTAAGTCATGTTAAACGAATACAATTTCATTCATATAATGTAGATTACTTAAAAAATAATTTAAAGAGCATCCTATTTCACAGTAGTCAATAGGAAATAATGTCCCAACCAGGAACCGAACCGGCGTCATAAAACCAACAATAGTTAACTACTAATTAAAGGAAATTGATTATAAATGATTGCGTGCAGCGGGAAGGATGGAAAACGCATCGAGTTAGCGCGGAATGACCTCAAACACGATGTCTTATATTTAATGCACTTATTTGTTCGTTTTATTAATAACAAAGAACCCTTCGAAAAGAAACAAAAAGATATAGGACCGGTTTTTTCAACAAAAGTTGTTTTTAAAATAAATAAAAATAACTGTCATTATGTCATCAGTCACTTTCAATTTTATTTCTTTTTAGGTAGGTATACCGACTACAGATATTTTTCAGGACCAATGAAAAATTCATGTATTTCGTCAAAAAAGTTGACTAGGTATCAATGTCTCGTCTACACAATGTACACATAACTACATAATACATGTGTATGCATTTATATACATACTAGCAGTTCCCGTCCCAATGTCTTTTCTTAGGCTTATACTATAAATGTGCCAAACAATATAAGCGGTTCAATAGTTTTGCCGCAAAGACGTGACAGACAGACAAAATTACTTTCCCATTATCACATCAAGTAAGGATTACATTACGCATCTATGTACGTCATTATTACAATCTTGAACTTGGCCTTTAAATACCTACTCTGTGTCAATTACCACTAATCGGTAAAAACACGATATAGCCTTGAACTCACGGCAGACGACAATGAACTTTGTTTGTGTATGCATAGAGTTCATTTCACCTTGTTGCTGTTTATAATTGATTAGGTGACTAGTAAACCACGTGTAGGTTGTTATAGAAAATATTGCGAAGAAACTGGAAAATTATAAACACAATTTTTTATGACACATAATTAAGTAGATAAAATATGAACAAGATAAAATACATTATTAGTATGTCTTTGTTATTACGCTACCTTCCCCATATATTTTGGAATTCCTGCAAACTTATCAATTTTTCAAGCCATTTTATTGTTTTGCACAGACAAAGTCGCGAGCAGAGCCTAGAATAGCTACACAACTTCCTGATCTTAAGTGATACAATTACCAAGTATCAAGTCGACATATAACTAGTTGCGAAGGTTATTCCAAGTACTTAAAGCCTTTTATATTTATATATACTTACCTTTGTTGTAAAAATAAAGCAAAAATGAAGGGAAACCAGGAAATCTGGAATTAGTAGTCCGAGTTTGGTAAAAGTCATTGAAAATTGTATTCCGTATTATATTTTTGGTGTAAGAAGTAAAAATAGCATATAAAAAATTGTCTCGAATCTGCCTAGCCTTTTCCCAAATCATAGACAACCAAAGATGTTCAAATGATAGCTGGAACCTTCGTGTCTTCCGTAACACAGAGGAGCTCGTCATAACAATATGGTCGGTCACCCATCCGCGCACTGACCGCGGCAAGCTTTAAACAATTATTAAATCCATCTGCTAAGTACTGTTTGACCTACAAATACATTCCCTTTATCAGTTATCTAGTTATAACATAAGATCTTGACCGTCACCTCTAAGTAAGTCTAAGCAAGGCGAGGCAGACAACTAGAATTATTATTTATTACATAAACATTAGAATATCAATGAATTGACAGTACTTATGTAAGTTATATTATTATAACTGGTTACTAGACAATGGCGTTACTAGACATTGGAAAAACAATGGTTGTTACGTCAATTTGTATTTTTTTCTTGTCAACAAGTTTCAGTAAAAATCAATCAGATCGAAAAAATTATGTCCCTTTGTTTTTTGTATAGTTTTTGCAAGAATGATTTGTTACTCACTTATATTTATACGTTAGTCAATATTTAATTTATTTTTCAATCTATATTTTTGTACTTTTTTCCTAATCAATCTTTCTCATCATTTCCAAATAATACCTAACAGGTTTTAAGTTGCAATAGATTAATTGAACTTTAAGACCAATACCTCTCCTATCATCTTCGATTACTCAATGAATATAAATAATCAGACAAATATTTATATCTAACGCCAAAGTCCTGTAGCCATTAAACAAATAATATGTATGTTAATCATAATTTTGATAACTAATTACCTGACAAACAGCATTACGCAAACACAAATGATTCGACTTAGACATTAAACAAATGAATAATCAAGTAGGAAGTGAACTAGTAACTAGTATCTTTGTTTGTCCAAAATAAACACGACATTTCTTGAATTTCAAACAAAGCAAAATAGTCTGGACTTTTCCTACCTTTCACACTGTAATGTGAACCTTAGAATATTAAATTTTTTGCCATCAAAATCAAAAACCAGAAATTATTTAATCAAACAGAAATTATTTATTACATTTTTAGATTACCTAACAAAACAGTCTTCTTAGTATCACACTTTGTTTATATTATCTATTATCGTCTTTAAAAAACATGTTTTGAATTCTGACATAAGAGTATAAGTTAATTTGAGTTCACCTGCGAAAAAACGGTCGATAACCTTCTAGACCTTGCCATTTCTCGTTTCTCTCAAGATCGGCCATTGACCTTAGCCACAATATTTTATAACAATGCCTTAATGGAAATGCATAGATCATTCCAATCATTCAAAATCTCATTTAGAACCAAGGCCAACACGTAAAATATAAACTAGGTAAATACTTGCAGTCACGGCACCTTCTCAAACATATCGATATTTAATTACTCGGGAACAATTCCAATCAAACACAAGACCACTGTTACGAACTAGTATATTTTAATAAATACTCGTTTATCTTAGGAAATATGGTATCACCAGTATACTGACTATACGTCACGTCCATGTGGTTCCACTGAGGGTCCTCCACTTTCACCATTTCGAGAACATTCGGCAGCTGAGCCATGAGCCACTCCACGTCTCTCGTGTCCACTAAGCCATCGTTCTTGCCGTAGATACACATCACCGGCACAGTGGTCGCACTCAGATTATACTGCGGAGGCTCCTCGCTGCCGTACAGCACCAGGTTCTGCTCCCGGCCGTAGTCGAACTTCTCGAACCTTCCACTGTTCATGCTCTGTCCGTAACGCGCCATGTTGTGCACGGACGTCCCCGCCGGGAAGTGCCCGAACAGGACTCTCGTGGTCTGGTTTGTAATGGACCCCAGGTGCGTGGAGTCCACATGGTCGAACGCATCGATCACCTTCTCACACAGTCTCTCAGTCACGCCTGACAGCTGGCAGAAGAACGCCACAAACTCCTGACTAAAGCCACCTTTAGAGAACACTTCCTGTAAACCTGACATGGATAACAAGCCTTCCATTCTATAAAACGTCTGCGTCATAGTCCTGAATATCTTGGACTGCGTGTGCATCTGCCTGCTCGCAGGCGCTAAACTAATCACTAGTTTCACTTTATCACAGTATCCCGGCTTCTCGGAGCACATCACCAGGAATGTGCCGGTTCCCTGGGAGAAGCCGATGTAGTTCAGCTTCTCGAACCCTGTGTAGTTCAGCACATAGTCGATCATCGCTGGCACGTCGTAGATGCCAATCTCCTCGATGTAGAACTTCCAGTAAGCGGGATCCTTGTCAGGGTCGAGGCGGACGTGCCCCCGGGAGTAATAGTTCCCCCTGACGTTGCCCAGCCAGAGGTCGTAGCAGGCGTCGGAGATGAGGTAGGCCAGGCCAGCGTCGGGCCCCGAGTCTATCCAGGAGTCGGAGCTCTGCAGCAGGCCGTGCATCAGCAGCACCGGGGGAGATCTCTTCGCTCGGTGACAGTTCCTGGCCTTCACTATCCGGAACATGGTGAGGATGTATCCGTCGTCTGTGAGCACTTTGTGTTCCTCGGAGAGGTATCCATACTCGGCGGTGAGCTCGGTGAAGTTGAGCAGGGAGTCCTTGGGGTAGCCGAGCGAGGACTTGGTCTCCCGGCGCAGGTAGAGGCTGGGGGAGCGCAGCACGTACCCGAGCGCCGCCACCGCGAGGGACGCCAGCAGGACCTTAAACGTGTTGGATCGTTTCGAAGCCATGTTATCAACTGACCGGAGCACTTCGCGTGCAAACATAAACGTATACTGTATATGTATACAGTGAACACGCTACAGTGCGTCTGTTTGTGGCCGCGCTCAAGTAATTATTGATATGCATTATTTTTAAAAAACTACGTCATAAAGTCAGGTAAGACAGGTTTCATAAAAAAATGGAAATCGGTGCACTTCGCTTTTTAATGCGTGAATTATGCATAAAAATACATATTGCCTATTTATACAATCAGATATTCTAACTTCCTCATCACTTTTAATTTTGACGGTCATTTTGGAAAAGGCTTGTAAATAGTTGTGCACTATTATAGTTTCAGACATCGCCGCGATATACACTAGTGAAATAAACTACAATACACGTCACGGCGCTGTTCGCTAATAAAGTCGAGTTTCAACCCTACCGATATATTGTGACTTTACTCGGTTCATTTACAGTTAATAAAATATTTATTACGTTTTGTTTTGTCATTATTTTATACAGATTTTAAATTCATGACATTTTCAATGGACAGATAGAAGAATACAAATATTATATCGCTTTAAAGTATTTACTTAGCAATTTTATATCCGCATCTAACTAACATTAAATCTAATTTAAATATTCGTCATTACTATTTCTTATCAGTCTGCAAAGATCTATCATATGTTAAAACTTTAAATTAAAATAAATAATAATTATTAAGAGGTTATGGTCCTAAGAAAATCTGCAGACACTTTGTCTAATACTTTTTTCTTCAAAAAATACAAATAATCCTAAAATATAATAAGTAAGTAAATAACATACACGGAAGCAAGTGGTGACAGTTTCACATTATACAGATAGGTGAGAAATTGTTGTTTTTTCAGAATGCACTGTCGAGGTCACTAACTTATCGAAACAATGGCGCAGTTCAACAAAAGAAAACACATTTTTATTTTTCACTATTTTAAGTTTTTGACGATTTGTTATTTTTCAGTCCATAAATATTCATGCATTATTTTGGTAATGACATAAATCTCATAATAAAATCACAAAGTACGTAAATCATTATTTATACGAACTATTAATAATAAGTATTAGATACGTTATTTATTTGACAAAATTCCTAGGAAGGCCTTGAGTTTGGACCGGACCGAAGCGGTTTTATTTTTTTCAAAAATCTTAGAAACAGGTATTTATTCCGCGACACGGTCTGCTCATTCCAAAAAAAAACTTGCTTATTTATTCTAATGTTTAGTGTAATGGTCATCAACCAATGTGGCCTTGAACTCTAGGGTCTCTTAAATAATTTCTAGTAAACACTGTGGTTTAATTTGTTTACTAGTATCATCATCGGCCCTTAAAGAGGTCGGCTTCCAGTCAAACTTGTTGTTATATTATGACATTTTCTTTAGACAGATTACATCAGAATATTCTACAGGCTCTTTTCTTCGGATGCGAGAAAAAAATCCTCAGGAAGCGGGCGAAACAGCTGGTGGAAGCTATAGTTTACAATATCTCGAAAACCATCGAACTTCGCCCATATACAAGATTGGTTCTTTGTTGCTCTTGCGCCCGTGTATCAGCTCCTAATTAACGTTGAATTACATGTTTGTTTAATACACGTGTTTCTCTTACAATTATTTAAACGCATCTGCATATAAAAATATAGGTACATGCATATGCATATAATGTAAAGTTTAGGAAACATGGTGAGAAAAATATGAGTTATCACGCAGTAGCAACAAGGTGTCAGATGACATCAGTTAACCAGTTTATTGCAAGTTATTTATTAATTCTACTTTAACTACGTATGTATACAAAAACTTATTAATTTTATTTTTATTAGCTAGTGCTCATGGTTATGACTCAGTGAAATTCAGGTATATCGCACCCTTAAAGATCTCTTGAAACTGAAAAAAATATATACTTTCTCCAAGGCATGAAAAAATCTATCAAAATTGTTTTTAGATAAAGCAACGTTATTTTAGCATTTGTACAATAATTATAATTTTGTAAAATCTTAAAAAATATAGTGTTATGAAACAAAAAGTAGATTCAATATTGGTTTACATATGATTACTGAAACTAATTGGGTCGTTCTATTGAAACTTACAGCAATTTGGAAATTCTAGAAGTCTAGGCTGTACTAGTAAATAAAACAAAGTAACTAAACACAAACTTAATATTACTTTATTGTTAAACAAAAACATTTATTAACTAATAATAAACTACGTTCGGTAGGCGGATCGGTATATATAAAGTTTATTCCGACTTTATTTGTCTAGAAAGTATAATGTAGGTTTAAAACAATTAAAAAGTACATAAAAATAAATACCTACTTACGTATGTCAAATATATTTGACCTAATTATGATTATTGGCACTACAAAAAAGCGTTTATTGTAACTGTCCCGTATACAAATTTAATACGTTTTTAATACTTTAATGTTTAAAACCCCATAAAATACGTTTTCTGTTTGCTACGCACGCGAATATTTTAGTAAATATTCACTAATCTTAGGAAATATTAACTTCTTGGTATACTGACTGTAAGTCACATCCATATGATTCCACTGAGGGTCGGCCACCTTCACAAATTCCAGAACATTTGGCAGCCGAGCCATCAGCCACTTCACGTCTTTGGTATCCACATATCCATCATTGTTCCCATAGAGCACCATCACAGGCACAGTTGTGGCACTAAGGTTATACTCCGGAGGCTTCTCACTTCCATATAACTTCACATTTCGTTTCTTCCCATAGTTGAACTTCTCGAATCTATCACTGTGCATGCTCTGCCCGTAGCGAGCCATGTTATGCAAGGACGTTCCTGCAGGAAAGTGTCCGAAGAGCACCTTCTTAGTCTTGTCAGTAATGGACCCCATGTGAGGGGCCTCCACGTGATCGATCAGATTGAGGAACACTTCACAAATCATCTGCGTCAGCTTCGACACCTGACAGAACAATGATGACGACTCCTGAACAAGTCCCCCCTTTGGAAATATTTCCATCACACCGTTCGCAGATAACGCATTCTCCATTTTTTCTAGGGTCTGCACCAAAGTTCTGTATATCTTGGACTGAGTGTGAAACTGTCTGGCAGCTGGGGCTAGACCAATCATGAGCTGAGTCTTTTCACAGTAACCCGGTCTTTCAGAACACATCACAAAGAAAGTCCCAGCTCCCTGAGAGAAACCTATGTAATTCAGTTTCTCAGACCTGGTGTGCTTTAGAACGTAGTCGATGGTTGCTGGAACATCGTACACTCCCATCTCTTCGATGTAAAACTTCCAGTAAGCGGGATCCTTGTCAGGGTCGAGGCGGACATGCCCCCGGGAGTAATAGTTCCCCCTGACGTTGCCCAGCCAGAGGTCGTAGCAGGCGTCGGAGATGAGGTAGGCCAGGCCAGCGTCGGGCCCCGAGTCTATCCAGGAGTCGGAGCTCTGCAGCAGGCCGTGCATCAGCAGCACCGGGGGAGATCTCTTCGCTCGGTGGCAGTTCCTGGCCTTCACTATCCGGAACATGGTGAGGATGTATCCGTCGTCTGTGAGCACTTTGTGTTCCTCGGAGAGGTATCCATATTTGGCGGTAAGCTCCGTGAAGTTAAGAAGAGATTCTTTAGTGTATCTTGAGGTTTTATTAACTTCTCTCCTTATGTTTGGAGTTTGTACGACGTAGCCAAGAGTGACGGCTGTCAGAGAGGCGATGACGACGTGTGCGTAGAATCGTTTCAAAGTCATGTTACGAACTGAGCCACCTTTGATAATTAACTAATCTTGATCGTAGATTGCTATACATATATACGAAAATCTTAAGGTGTGTATGTGTGTTTGTTACACACATTTAAAAAAGTCATATATTTCAAAGTCAAAAACAAAGTCAATGTACCTTTTTGGTTAGCCAAAAACGGAACTTGTTAAATATAAAATAGTAATTAAATTAGATCTTTGATCTCGAACCAAAAACTAGTTCTATTGCGTGAATACTTGTTCCTTCATTTGGTCTTGTTTGTATTTTGAATTAGTCGCTATAAAAACATGATTCAAAAACTGTCGCGGTATTTCCAAGTCTATGATTATTATTTCATACATTTTTTATAACTAGGTACCAAGTGTGTTTACTCAACTTAATTTGAATTTTCTATTTATTCAAAAGAACTATAATATGATATGCCATGTTTTGCCTATTATTGTAACATTTATAAAGAGAATTTTGTGGGTCATCATTTTCATTAATTTGTCAGATTATTAACGTATTAACTACGAGTTGAACCAGGTCAAGCATTGACCTTATTTTTACTCTATTGATACAAATATTGACTTAATCAAATTGCTCGGAATTTAAAAAGAAAAAATCGATAACAAATGAGTAAAATTTTCCATAATTTTAATCATCATCATCATCCTCCTGCGCTTATCCCAATTTTATTTGAGGTCGGCGCAGCACGTTTTCTCCTTCCATACTCTTCTAGCTGCCGTCATCTCACATGTAACATTCTTTCTGACCATATCGACTTTCACACAATCCATCCATCGTTTCTTCGGTCGTACTCTTCCACTATATCCATCCACGTTCATGCCCAATATTTTTTTTACTTTTCTCATTTTCTTTAACGATTTTGTTGATTTCCTCGTGAAGGTTAAATAATAAATTAAACAAAGTAATGTTTATAAACATGTTGACAAACAGACACACAGACGTATTCCTTTCCTCATTATTAGCATATGCGTCTAATTATTACGCGCAACTGACTGATATTTTATTTAAATTAATTTCGTAGATTTAAGTTCAAGGTTATTTATATATTAATTAATGGTAACAGTTTACTTCCTCATTTACCTATTCCTGTTACTGCTCTAGGTGGGTTAATGATTTTAATTAGATCATGATAACTTATTTGTGGTGACTTTTGCCAAAGCACACCCTTTATACGTATAGCCCACTTTACCTATATTATTCAGGTTTCATGGAACCTGAATAATACCTCAGCGTTTTTTTTTTCAGCTGCGTACCAAGATCAATGCCATCTAGCCAAGATGGCATTGATCTTGGTACGTTACTGCAAGGAACGGAGCATTATTATACTTAATTAATGTCATATTATAATTTAGAGTACCCAACAATAAAAAATTAAAATAGGGAATAAAAATGGAGTACCTAAAGAAGTCGGTCAAATTTATACCCGGATGTCTCGAGAAATGATAAAATGAATTTGTGCAGAAATGTGTATCCTTTTTGAATTATGCGACTGATTATATTATAAAGGGTTCGGCGCAATATTTATTAACGAGTTCTTCGAAACCACTTTTTTATCCTCAAAAAGAAAACCTTCCATTATGCGAAGATCCGAGATTATTTACGCTGCTTTGTTTCTTTTCTTTTATTCTAATGTGCTGATCTGAGTTGCAATTTCCATTAAACCTGCAGTTATCCTCAACAGTGAATGCGTCATTCATTACAATGCCTACATCAATTATCATTTTTATTGCATGTTACATTGCTTTATCATTTATTTCGAATGCACAAATAAATGTCAGTTCTTCGGATTACTACATTTCGTCATTGTAAGAATGAATCTTTATTAATATAATAAACAGGATTTTTTTTTTGGTTTGTTTGTATACTAAAGGCTCTGAAACTACTAATCGAATTGAAAAATTCTTTCAGCGTTGGAAAGCAACATTCTTCGTGCTGCAGCTGAAAACCGACTGGTTTTATACAAAGGTAAAGTTTGAGGGGTTATTGAGGCTATCTTTGCCTTTAATAATTTTAGAAATAGAAAGTCAGGTTATTTGTTAGCGTCATGGGTTAATTTTAAAGTAGTTAATATGAAGCCGGAGTGCATGAAGTACCTATCTTGCAATTTTTCAAAGGACTTCTGAGAAAATCGTATGTATACACAGATGAACGAATGGACTGACATGGGAATGCAGCGTAGTTAGCACTAAGATAATGCATCCTTGGTTCTCATCAGGTTCATCTAAGACAGTGCGTCCTAAGTGAGTGATCTCGATTCGAATGCAAAGTCAAATCATTTATTTTATTTAGTTCTTTACAAGCAGTTATGTACGTCAACATTTATAAATTAGTTTGATTCTAGTTGCCCATTCTAAAAGTAGCTTCCTATGGAGAATAACGGACAATAAACTCCATGGTTACTCTTTTTAAAACATGCGATGCGGCACTGCGCGATGTTCTTTGAAGTAGCCAAGTTGACGTTGTGCGATCTATCGCTTCGGATCGCATCGAGTTCGCAAATGGCTCACGTAAGAGGCACCCTCACTATGTTTATATTATGTCTAGCATTGAAAAAGTCGTAAAATTATTAATGATATATTTTAATAACGCACTCTGTATGCTTCCTTGCGTTTTGTTCAAATAAAATTCTAATAAAATGCATACTACGTAGGTATAATACGTACATTTCATTAAAGTTTCAAGATTTTGGGTACCTACATATATAACAGGTTATTTATAAATAAAATAAAAACAACGCACAATCCAGTGCCCTGACAACGCCACAAAGGTACCTGCAACCTAATGTGGACTGTTAATTTTATAAAAATAAAAACAAACAAAGATGAAAGGATTAGAGTTAGCAAGAATATGCAGTTTGATTTGTTCAGATTATTTCATGAAGGAAGTCCTGATGTATCTGAAACTATGTACAATGTACATGCAATATACTTACTGCGACAATGTTTAGTATATATGTATAACCGCCACTTCGAGACTTAGGTGCTTTATTTTAGAAATGATGGAATCGTATAAAAATGTTTTGTTGTCAATTGTCAATAAATTAATAAAAAGTTTTTTTTAACAAGAATTTTGTCAATATGTATAAATGGCAAAATATATTTATACATAACGCTAGAGGCGCGTACGATTTCCGTGAATCTATTGATAAGCCATTAGCTCTTTGACACTTTTAAAAATACGCTTTTTTGGGGTTCCATACTCAAAGGAAAAAAACGGTACGCAATTACTAAGACTTTGCTGTCCGTCTGTCTGTCAGTACGTCTGTCACCAGACTGTATCACATGAACCCTGATACTAAGACAGTTAAAATTCTCATAAATAAAATGAATTAGGTGTTATTGCCGCTATAACAAAACATACTATACAAGAAACATGTTTCTTAGCCGTTTTACAGATAATAGTACGGAACCTTCCTGCATGACTCCGACTCACACTTGGCCTGTTTTTTTAACATATTCTGCACACACAGACGCACAAGCAAAGGCGTGTGCTTAATTAACACAATTATATAAGTTTTGTATGCAAGCGGAGATGCTGCGTTTAGCTAATGACATGGCTTCGACACATTCATTTAGTTTCCTGTTGTCATCCCTGGCAGTCGTGACCCTCGGCCACGTGCCGCGCTCCCCCAGCCTCCACTTGCGCCGGGAGACCAAGTCCTCGCTCGGCTACCCCAAGGACTCCCTGCTCAACTTCACCGAGCTCACCGCCGAGTATGGATACCTCTCCGAGGAACACAAAGTGCTCACAGACGACGGATACATCCTCACCATGTTCCGGATAGTGAAGGCCAGGAACTGTCACCGAGCGAAGAGATCTCCCCCGGTGCTGCTGATGCACGGCCTGCTGCAGAGCTCCGACTCCTGGATAGACTCGGGGCCCGACGCTGGCCTGGCCTACCTCATCTCCGACGCCTGCTACGACCTCTGGCTGGGCAACGTCAGGGGGAACTATTACTCCCGGGAGCATGTCCGCCTCGACCCTGACAAGGATCCCGCTTACTGGAAGTTCTACATCGAAGAGATTGGCATCTACGACGTGCCAGCGATGATCGACTATGTGCTGGATTACACGGGCTTCGAGAAGCTGAACTACATCGGCTTCTCCCAGGGAACCGGCACATTCCTGGTGATGTGCTCCGAGAAGCCGGGATACTGTGATAAAGTGAATCTAGTGATTAGTTTAGCGCCTGCGAGCAGGCAGATGCACACGCAGTCCAAGATATTTAGGACTGTGACGCAGTTTTTTTATAGAATGGAAGATACGTTATCAAGGGCCGGTTTATACGAAGCATTTTCTAAAGGTGGTCCCGGTCAAGAGTTTGCTGCGTTCTTCTGCCATTTGTCAAGCGAGGCTGAGAGATTGTGTGAGGAGGTCATCTACGAGTTTGACCACGTGAACTCCTTGCACTTTGGCTCCATTGCCAGTAAGACTATAAGAGTCCTGTTCGGGCACTTCCCGGCGGGGACCTCCGTGCACAACATGGCGCGGTACGGACAGAGCATGAACAGTGGAAGGTTCGAGAAGTTCGACTACGGCCGGGAGCAGAACCTGGTGCTGTACGGTAGCGAGGAGCCTCCGCAGTATAATCTGAGTGCGACCACTGTGCCGGTGATGTGTATCTACGGCAAGAACGATGGGTTAGTGGACACGAGAGACGTGGAGTGGCTCATGGCTCAGCTGCCGAATGTTCTGGAACTGGTGAAGGTGGAGGACCCTCAGTGGAGCCACTTGGACTTCACGTACAGTCAGTACACTAAGAATACCGTATTCCCTAAGATTAATGAATATTTATTGAAATTTTCATACGATTAGTTGATTTTGCTCAGTACAAAACTATTTAGTTGTATTTAGTATTAGGTAATTTATTTACTATCTATTTAATTGGATTGTTATTGAAGACTTTTAACTGCAAATCTTGAGATATTTTTCTATTTATTGAATATTATTTGCAACGTGCCCGCTAAACACTTCAACAAATATATGTAGTTCATATTCAATGTCATGTTACATTAATTTATATAAACTGATACGCATGTACGAACAAGTTTTTTATTTCATAATTCTTATCACAAAAACAAGTATTTAAATTATGACATTTAACAACAACAAAAAAATACGCATTCAGTTTGATCGCATGCAATTCGTCTCATTATCACTTTTTTGTTGACATAGAATTCATTATATTTTACAACCCAAGCTATTTTCGTCTTAATTTGTACCTTGTTAATTAGCTTGTTTACGGAGACGTATGAAATTGTGAATCCTGTGTCATTTGCACATCTTAAATTCGTTACGGGTAGTCAGTATACCGGAATATAATCGTGAAAATGTTCAAAAAGCTACTGGAACCCACAAATTCCCGTTTTTTCCGACACACACAAAAATTCGTTGTTACATATTTTACCACCCATCCACAGACAGACCGTGCTAACCCCTACTTAGTTTTAGAACCGGCAAATTATCAGACTGTTACTTAACTTCTAGCTCAGAAAAAATAAACCTTGATTATAATGCAGTTTTATGCAAATGCAGCCACGAATTGTTTTTTTTCCGCCCTTAAACCGATGCTAAATTGTAAGAACCGGTTTTTTAGAAATGATATTGACTTTTATCAATATTATAAGCTATGAATAAATAGGATCAGTGCATGTGGTTAACCTATGGCAAATAGTTACCTTGACATTCAAACACCGGTTAAACGAGTCGTTTGCGGAAAATTTATAAGCTCACACTGGTGATCAAAAAATTGAGTCATCCCTATTAACAATGCCATATTTTATCCGTTTACGGACAGCAGTTCCTATGCGAAAATGGGGAAAACCACCTGAAAACTGCCATTCTTTTTTATTCTTCTGAAAAACAATGGCGTTACATTTTATGCAGAATTAAGTATTTATCCACATCTTTGGAAACCTTTTCATAATAAACAAGGCAATGTAGCAGAGTTTGAAAAGATCTATTGTTTCGAGATAAACAGCCCTTTCGAAGCAGGATAAACGAGAACTTTTTTGTTTTATAATAACAACGCCCACATAAACCAATTTTTCTTTTGAACTTCGTAGATTCAGAAACCGAACGCTTATTATGGTAAAAAGGAAATATTTTTGTTTAGGGGACAAACAACCCCTTATGATTCGAAAATTACTGAACTGATTTGAAGAAGTCTTTCATTGTTGGGAAGCTGGACTATCCCCGAGTAACATAGACTGTTTTTTATCCAGGTACGGTAGTAGGGTAGTAGTTCCCACGGGACGCGGGTGAAACCCCGGGTAACAGCTAGTATGTTTTATAAACAGAGGTTTTTTATGGAAAATCACAGGGTCGTCATAAAATTGAACACCTGTGCGTGACCGGTGGGTTATGGTGCTATAAACCATGGTAATCAAATATAAATCATGATGTTTCAACGTGCTGGAGTCACATTGCCATTATATTGACTTACCATGAACTTGAACCTATGGATTGTTAATGATGAGCAACATTTAACTTGTTTTAATCTAGTCATTAAACGTGTTCTAATATAAATTAAAAAGGTAAAAACAGATCCCTATGGATGATAAAATAACGTGAAATTTTCATTTTCAATCAAAAAAATATGGCATAAAACGCAATCCACGCCCAAACGAGAGAAACAGTGTAAAAACTTTTTCATATTTTTTCCAACAACTTTGAAGTGTAACTGTAGTTGACACTTACTGCACTATTGACATCTAAATAAATATGGAAAAGTATTTTCAGTTTTCATAACAAGCGTCCAATTAAGAGTTTTAATTAAGATGTATCTCGACAATATCAACAAGTAATATCCTAGCGCCGACGATCACATATAAATGGTACACAGTGCAGGAATACGTAGTAAAACAACTGACTGGCAGATGTCAGCAAAAAATAAAAGGACTTGTACTCAAATATCGTTATGAATCTGACACTATGGCTGAAGGTCTGACGGTTTCAATTTGATAAAGATAATTATTCGTTTTACTTTTAAATCGCTACTTAAGTCTCGTAATATGGACCTTAACGCATTATTTAGGATAACGACATTATTCAAAAGCTCTAGTGTCAGTATTTTCTCAAATATGCTGGAGAGAAATGCCAAACTTGGCTGCTTTGTATTATAAAAAAATAACACAGGCTTTTCAGCCTAACATGGGCATATCTATACTCAATTTCTTCATTGCATCCCATATTTACGATACATCAGTTTGGCAGGTAACAATGTGGACTGTGTAGGACAACTAAATATCTCTGATTAACTTGCTAAGTTATACAACCTAAGTTATATCATCTGTACCTAATACGGTTATTGAGTGTGAAATAAGTCTGAGTGAATGAAGCTGTGGTTATGTTCGATATACGAGACAAGATCAAAAATTTTCAAGCACATCATAAACTAGTCTTTCTGCAACAACTTTACACTGCCACTATAGAAGAGCGACGCTCAGCCGAGTGACCCAGTTAGCGCGATCGATGCGGGTCAACGATCTCGCTGACTCACCACCAGTTTGGGTGACGTTGGACAGCTGCCAGCACTGCTGGATAATCCACTGCCTTTAAACATACCTGATATTAGATACTAAACAGGTACCTCGACGTTCAAAGAGGTAGATAGATATTCTTTATTAGGTACACCAATTTTACATTTTAGATCTTAATCTAGTTAAAGTAGGTGACGTAATGGGCGGTCTTATCGCTAAGAGCGATCTCTTCCAGACAACCTTAGGATGGATTGAGACGAGAAGGAAAAGATTATACGGTAGGCAGTTAGGCAATATGTACACTTGCTCCTGCAGTTTGCGTAAATATCGACATATCTAATACTTAATGTCCATGTCAAGACACCTTTTTCACACACGGCCAGTTAGCCCTGTGGTAAGTTATAAATTAACTTGTGTTATGGGTGCTAACACAACTGATAATCTACATATAGCTACATATATACATATTATAACAGCCAGACCACGGCCAACAAGCGTGCTCATCACACAAATGCCGGATGGACCAGGCATCGAACGGGACCTCAGGTTCGGGAGTCCGGCATGGTGACCATTGCGCCATCGAGGTCGGTCAAATGAAAGTGAGTTATATAATGTGGGTAAATTATGTAGTTTAAGTTCAAAGCATTTATTTGCGTGAAAACCTTCGTGAATTGCTTTCAGGAAACTAGTAGCAAAGTCGGGCTCATTCTGATTACTGAGTCATGCTATTGAGTTTACGTTTTACTGAATGAATATCAGAGTGAATAAGAAATAAGTGACCTGAGATACTGAAGAAATACAATATGTATTTCTTTAATAGAATGGTCGACCTTTTTGTCTGAGATCCTCGATTTAATACATAAGGGAACTGTATGTATGCAGAAGCGCCATACAGTCTTAATTTGGCACCAACGATTGAATTAAATGTATTAAGTTGTTGACAAGCTTTAAAGCATAATCGTAAGCACGTCACATAATTTAAATAAATAAATAAATAATATGTCTCCCTAGGTTGAAGATGAGCTGAAGGAGATGGGGCTGATTAACAATCATATGGTAAGACCCACTGTAAGTTTATACCACAGAAGACAATCCTACCTAAAATGGAGACTAACTTCAGCACATGGTTTAACCAGTAATACGTGGGGACTACTTTGTGCACTTGGATAAAAAATAGCTTATAGCCTTTCTTGATAAATGGACAAGTCTCACACCTATTAATATTTTTTCGAAGATCAGTAGTTCCTTCGATTAACACGTTCAAACAAACAAACTTATCTATCTGCTTTATTATAATGGACCGTAACAACAAAAAGAAACACTCATATTACATATTTATAAATTCCAAAATAACCCCATTACCAGTACACTTTTGTGACTTAACCCATTAAACCCTTACAGCTCAATATAACCACCAACCAATGAGTAACACCATCAGTATTGATCTAAACGGAGCACAGCTGAAGTCCAGACGCAGACAGGCAAGTGACCCAGATAGTGAACGAGGCATGACCTCGCGTGACCTCTAGCAAGGATTCTTGATACACGTGGTCGCTTTGTTAAGTAATAAGTGTTTGGATAATGGCTTAAGGCTTTATTTAGCTTTCAGTAGCTATAGTATTTTTGGTGACGCTTATTTGACTGGGTTTTCGAGAAGAGAAGTCATTTTAATGGAAAAAATAGTTGGGTAAGTAGCATAACTGCCTGGCAATATTATTAGATAACTAATAAGTTTATTAAGTTGCCCAAAATAAAATAAACTACGAATATAAAAAAGAAATCTCATTCTTCGTAAAACATCTCTTCCTCGTCTCCCAAATTACCAAAATCAGATACAAAAACACCTTCCAACAAAAATACACAATTTTATTCTCTATTCAACAGCTAGATACAAAATCAAAGGCACCACGGCCTCTGACACAGCTGAACCAAAAAAAGATATCAAACTCCGTGTAAAAATAAAGGATGATGGGCAATTTTGTATGAACCCTGGCCTGATAACCAATAAAGTTCTAATGTATATTATATTATTGCTTATACCCTACAGTTACTGAAATCAAACAGTTCATGTCAAGAATCGACCGGAAATAAGTACAGTCGGGCAGAAAAGAGTTATACTTTTTGCACCTATTTTTTTTAGTTAAAATAAAATCTATAGTAGAAAAATTCATTGTATGATGTATTTTCGTCAACTTATCACTTATTGAAATAAGCCTAGGGTACACTATCAATAAAAATCGGTCTTAACTAGGCATAATTGTTTTAATAGCAAAACAAAACATTAAAACTTTTACTTCTACCACCGTATACTATTTCCATTATTGGAGATAGCATTTCCTCGTTCTGCGGCACCAGGATAGTCGGCCCTGGGTTGTCGAATTATTAGAAAAGTAGCGACCCACCCCAGCTTCGCGCGGGAAAACGGTATTTCCTCACTATTTAACTGATGTTATTACACATACAAACCTTCCTCTTCAGTCACTCCATCTTTGAATATAATAATATATTATACCTAACCTAACCTAAACTCCTAGCTTTGTCCACATGGATGATACAAATGGGGCGAAATAGCCGCGAAACGCTTCGAGAAAAGGATGGTACGGCCGTGCCCGCTTGGCTCAGACTTGACTGGGGCACTGTTGTGCCCCCAGATATTAAAAAACCGTATCAAAATCCGTTGCGTAGTTTGGAAGAGTTAAGCTTTCAAAGGGACATAGGAATATAATGACTGAAAAAGCGACTTTGTTTTATACTATTAAGTGATACACAAATAGTAGATAACCAAACGGGTGGTCAGGACCGCAAGGATACATGAGGGGTTCACTCAGTAGAATAAAGTTATTTAAGTTGTTTGTCAGCTTTCACAGAGTTCTCATCATATGGCACATCAGGCTTGTTAGCCAGGACAGTTGACAGTCATTGGTGATGATAAATTGATGCCAGCACACCTCCAATTCCACAGGATTGTATTTCAAAGCAAGATGTATTATCCTGGCCATTAGATGATGTCTGTGCAATTGGGCACACTTGCTTAACTGAACTGATTTGAAAAATCTTTCAGTGGTGGAAAAGCTACTTACGTTATTTATAATAAGAAGATAGGGTTTCTTTATATAACATACGTGCCAAAGTGGTTTAATTCCATAGGCAGTCGTAGGCAGTCGTAGACTGATATCTTTTTTCCCCAGTGGTTAAAAATGTTCCACCCATAACAAAAATTGAAGTTAATGAATTGAAGGAACGGCGGAATACGTACACCTGACTTTGTGAATACTAACTGTTATTTTTTTTATATGGACACATGCACCTTCTGTGACACTTCCTGACTGATATTGACAATAATATAATGCACTGCTCCCAAACTAAATGTAGTGTTTAAAATCCATAGCTGTCCTACGCTATCAAGTGTCATATCTTCGTTCTCCGGTGGTTTACAATATTTTGCCCGTAATAAAAAA
This sequence comes from Helicoverpa armigera, assembly GCF_030705265.1. Lineage (NCBI taxonomy): Eukaryota > Metazoa > Arthropoda > Insecta > Lepidoptera > Noctuidae > Helicoverpa > Helicoverpa armigera. Next base: position 9,242,216 of record NC_087144.1, read on the forward strand.
TGAAGCTTAGGATATAAGCTATCATTTGATATACAAACGGTTTTCATTGGTTATGCCGGTTAGACTCTCCAGAACGGCGAAATACGTACACCATACGTTGTAAATACTACCTGCTAAATATTTTTTTTTTTTTCAATAAAATTGGAAAATATGAGCACAGACACCTTCTGTGACTCGTTCTGACAATTATTGACAATAATAATGCACTTAAACATCCGTCCCATACAAAATATGTAGTGTTTCAAGCCCATAGGCTGTCCTATGCTATCAAGTGTCATATCTTCGTTCTCCGGTGGCTTACAGTGTTTTGCCCATAATAAAAAATGAAGCTGAGGGTATAAGCTATCATTTGATATATAAACGGTTTTTATTGGTTTTGCCGGTTAGACTCACCAGAACGGCGAAATACGTACACCATACGTTGTAAATACTACCTGCTAAATAATCTTTTTTTTTCAATAAAATTGGAAAATATGGGTACAGACACCTTCTGTGACTCGTTCTGATAATTATTGACAATAATAATGCACTTAAACATCCCTCCCATACTCAATGAAGTGGTTCAAGTCCACGGGCTGTCCTATGCTATCAGGTGTTGTATCTTCGTTCTCCGGTGGTTTACAATGTTTTGCCCATAATAAAAAATGAAGCTTAGGGTATAAGCTATCATTTGATATGCGAATGGTTTTTATTGGATATACCGGCCAATTTTACCCATCATCCTTTCCCGCTGACATTTACTGAAAATAATCTTTATTACATCAAAAAGCAATAAATGAATCCCCTGTGAAAGGCAGCACCCAATGAAATAGCCATAAATATGATTAAAACATCTATTAAAAGGTAATGATATCATGGAGGTATAACTGTATGGCTCAGTGGTTAAAACCAGCCTCGTAAGTATGGGTTCGATTCCAGGATCAAGTACCTATGTAACTTTAAGAACACGTTTGTACTTTTTAAGTGTACCTTAGACACCAAGTTTTACCTATATTATGTAGCTAAAGAGTTTGTATGTTTGCTGAACGCGATAATCTCAGGAATTGCTGGTCCGATTAGAAACAATATTTCAGTGTTAGATAGCCCATTTATCGAGAAAGACTACTTTTTATCCGAGTTCGTGCAAAACAAGCGTGGTAATCAACGCTCATTCCTTCTCTATATAAGAAGAAGCACACTAAAAAAGGTTAAGAAGGTTGTAAAGGCTGAGTTAGTATGACGTCACTATAATTAATTCTACCGCAGTTCGGAACCGCTTCGCCGCGGTAATACCTCATTCTGGCGGCGTTTAGCCGACTTCAACCAACTCATCATCATTTATATTGGTTTCGGAACGAGATGGAATACGTTTAGTAGCACAGTCTCGTGTGATATTTTAGTAGGATTCAAGTTAGTTTCAGATTGTGTAGACAATCTTTAATAGCTCTTGTATTGGTGAAAAAGAAATACAAATAGTGGACTATAATAAAAAAAAACCATGACTATATAAGAGGAGGTTTGAAACAACAAAGACGGTAACAGAAAAGCTGCGTGGAAACCAACTGTCATGGTACGGGCATGTGATGCGGAGTAATGAGAGTCATATTGTGAAGAGGGTTTGGGCATAAACTTGGACGGATATAGTGGTAGAGGATGATCGAAGAACTGATGGTCGGATTTATGAATGTTACTCATGAGATGACGACAGATAGAAGAGTATAGAAGGAGAAAACATGCTGTGCGGACCCCAAATAAATCTGGCATAAGAGCAGGAGGATAAATATAGTTTCAAAGGACTATTCTCTGTCCTTCTAACTGTCGGTCTAAACCTTTCATCATGTTTAGTTTTTCAATGACCTTTTTTAGGTGACCCGTACTAAGTAGATAAGTATAATAGCTTCTGAACAAAAAGGTATCATTTTCATTGTAGAAAGGTCTAAGCTAAGTTTAAAAGATAAGCGCATTATGCAAAGCTGTATTCTAAGCCAAAAGATAACATATCTAGTACCTGGCTTACACATAGCGTAGTATATACACTCAGCGGCACGGAATTTGGCCCAAACAAACACAAGTAGATATCAGACCAGATAGCCGTTGTAAATTCTAATTTCATATGACATATTGTCAGTAATTTCGTAATTGTTAATTAAAATACAGAAAAATGTGTGTCTGTTTAACTTTTATAACACTAGAAACAGATTTCGTTGTTGGAACACAGAGCAGAAAGTTAAGTTTAAATTCAGATAGAAATTGCCGAAGTACTAAGCACGTTCCAAAAAAAAATAATGATTATGATCGTTTTTTGTTTCTCTTTTATTCACAATTTGATCTGAAAATTACCCTTACTGCAGCTCAAGTTGCTCAAGTAGTGTTGCTAAGACGTCAAGGGCGTACGCAGCGGAAGATGGTTGAAACTTTAAGTGCACCGCGTACAAGTTAAAGATATGCATAGAAAATGTATGACCAGACTGGCCTTTACACAAGAAGACCAGAAAGTGGGGAGGTAAGGTGTTCGTCGGCGCTCTACGACTGATTTATCGTACGTGCAATAATGAAAAATCGGTTTCTCACTGCGTTAGAGATACGCCAGCCTTTACAAACAGCAAGAGCAGTCAACGTCCGTAAGCACACAATAAGAAGAAGGATGAAGGAACGGGATCTGCGTGCCCGAAGACCAACTCGAGGCCCGGAACTTCTCCCGCACCATCGCATAGCCAGACTTAGGTTTGCAAGAGAACATGAAAATTGGACGCATGACCAATGGAGTAAAATTTTATGGACCGATGAATGCAGAGTCGTCTTAAGAGCTCCAGACGGCCGTGAATGTGAATGGAGAAAGCGCGGAGAATGGTTTCTTCCCACCACTACCAAGCAAACAGTCGGTTTTCATGGTGGGTCCATCTTGGTTTGGCGAGGCATAAGTTCAGAAGCCCGTACTGAATTATTGGTTGTCGAAAGTCGTCTGACAACAGTGCGGTATATTGAAGAGATCCTTCAAATCATGTTTTACCCTGTCAGGGATTCATAGTAAGTGAAGAATTTCGTTTAATGCAGGACAATGCTCGACCTCACACAGCTCTTTGCATAATCGATTACTTGTTCGAGGTCGGTATTCAAAAATTGGACTGGCCTGCAAGAAACCCAGCCATGAATCCTGTTGGACATGTCTGGAACATGCTTAAAAAACAGGTCCGAGCAAGTCGTAACCCACCACGAACTCTCAGTGAACTGAAAACCGCGCTGGTAGCTGCCCGTGAGGAGATCTCTCAGGTGGAGATAAAAAACATCATCCAGAGCATGCCAGATCGTATGCAGGCAGTCATCAGATCAAGAGGAAGAAACACCCATTCTTAAAATTCGATAACTTTCTGTTTTGTTAAAAATGTTGAATTTAAAAGTTTATGGTGATTATTGCGGTAAAGGACTCTGTTTTGTAACTCAATGAAACTTAATGAAAATCCTCACAATTCTGTTGTTTGTTAGTCATTTTCTTTTGGAAAATTAGTAAATTAAACAATTTTAAAATAAAAATTCCGATTTTTCATTTAAATAATGGTTATAAGGCCCAAATGTGCTTGGGCCAGATTCCGTGCCGCTGAGTGTAAATACATATATAGTATGTAAGTTGAACGAGTGCCAAGATTGTGCTCCAAATCCTTTTAACGAGCGCTTAGACGCGGTTTGTGCAAATGTACCGTCTACCACCGATTATGGCGACAAAACTGTCTATTTGTATGTAAGTCTGGGGTGAATATTTTAATGCACTACCGAGTTCAAAAACGAGGTTCTCAATTCGGAAGTGGAAGTGAGTTCGTTTTTCCAAACAAGACAATATATTCTAAATCAAAAGCCACGTTAATGTCGGTCCTGCGCCTGAGCTCTCTTCGGTGGTGTCGGATTGCCATCCCATCAAGCTGAGAGTGACGGAATAGTGAGTGCACTTGTGTCTGCACAAATGCTTGTGCACTATAATTTCGGTATATTAGAACAGCCGCCATGACCGAAATCGGCCTTAAACTCCATTATTATTGCTCCCGCATCTCTAATAGACTGGATAGATAAGAGAGCCTACCAAACGTGACAAATGCATCTATTTACCCAACACAAGCACCAAACTTCCTACCCTCAAAGTATTGATACCCAGTGTCCCTCACCAACGCGAGCCATAGGTTCACAGAAGCGCAGACGCGTCTCTTGACCCACTTCGAGTAATGGCGACAGTTTCGACCTATCGCGACCTCACACATAGATCAGTGAGGTCATAGAGGTGACGGGTCAGTTAAATGCAAAAGGTCAGTTTTCGGGATGTTGTGGAGTTGAAATGGCTTGGGGATTAAACTGTTTTATTCATAAAATATGTAAATGTTTCACTGGTCAGTGTACCAAAGTTCCCGGTCTCATAGAAACTACCTCACGCTCCTATACAAAAGTAGACTATACACTATAGTCCTTGATAAATAGGCTAATCTAACAGAGAAATCAATGTTTAATTCGGAGCAATAGTTCTTGAGATTACTGCGATCAATCAAACAAACTCTTTAGCTTATATTCAAGCTCTCTTGCCATTTTAAAACTCAAAACAATTGAAATAATATAACCATCTGAAACTGTACTAGGAATTCATCGAAGCATGGACTAATACAGACTAATACTGTATCTCAAAGGCTTAAGCCTCCATTGCCTAGCAACGCAGGTACACTTGAGTGATCAGCAACAAGAACACCTGGATGTGTTCAGTACAAGGTACACTGCCTGACAATCTATTGTCCTGACAGAATTGCTATTGTCAGGACAACGTTAGGACGTTAAATGGCTTTTGACTTTAAATACTGGGAAACATCAAAGGTTGCTATAGTATTAATTTAATATTGCGCAGACTAGAAATAGCAAGTCTATTTAAAGATATATGAGTATTTTGGTTTCAAGAGAAAGTAATTAGTATTGTCTAAAATTAAATGACATTTAATTAAAGTAATAATTTCTTACCAGACACTTAAAAAAATAAGTGGTGAGTTTGTAACAAGTAACAATGTTTAGTATGGTCAAGTTGGTGGTCACAAGTTCTACAATTAATGCTGATATACGGCTCAACTCACGTCTAATAAATAACATAGGTCCATAAACAAAATTAACGACTCGCAATTTCATGTACATACCTACCTCAAATTATTTTTAATAAGTACCAAAAATACACTCCTTAACCCAGTGTGATTATACCACGACGAACGTGCAAAACTTCAAAAACATAAAAGGGTTAAAAAACCCTAAAAAAATCTGTGCGTCACGTCCCGTACGTGGGCGTATATTCTCTTATCAAAATGGTACCTTACCGAAGGGTCCGCGGCTGTTAACTGCTAAGATAGCGAATGGAGTACGCACACACATGCAGTGGGTTTTCCTTATTGTAAGGTTAGCTGGGAAAAATGTGTAGCAATATATAAGCTGTAATTTTGTAGACGCGTTTAGAATAGTAATGTATGAACAACATGCGGTTTGAGTGAACCCTGTGAGTATTTTTTGTTAAGTTTAAAGAACATGTAATTTAGTTTCTTATGATCATTATTGCACCACATATCTTAACATTAAGCATCTAATGACATTTTTAAGGTGTCTACACACCAAAGCCGCTGATGCCGGCGGCACAGCCCGGCGGCCCAAGCCGCCGGCCGTATTTTGTACAATCTTGCCGCATGATTGTACAAAATACACCTTGCACCAAATCAATGATCAAATGATTGCACCTTTACATAGGTACCTTACTATTTAATTAAATTGTGTACTATTTATACCTTTAGTTAATGCAATATCTCGATTTAGATACAATAAATTTAGTATCTATCCTTCAGTGAACTCGGATTCAATAGGATGATGACAATTATGAATTGGACTTTAAAAGAACCACAACCTTCCTGTACGTTAGCACTCCATGTACAACTTCTCAGTGGTTTGGTAGGCAAAGGGTTACCCAGTAGCGGCAGCAGGGTTAACCGTGGCTTATCTGTGGCTGTAACAATCGTATTCAGTGGATATGCTCGGCTCTTGTCATTTCTTTGTGTTGAGGTTTGGGTATAAAGGAAATACCGATTACCCTGCGTCTGCCAGGAAAGGTACGTAGAGATTTTTTCAATATTATGACTATATTTCCTTTTTAAAGGTACACAATGTTATAAAAATCTTTGTTTGTAGTCATCACAGACTTAATATTTTACTATGAACACATGACTAAAATAGGTTTTCTACATAATTGAAACGATCTAAAACAGTCACCAATATTTAATATTTTATTTAACTTATCAATGTGACTTTAACTTTACAAAAAACCGGCCAAGTGCGAGTCGGACTCGTGCACGAAGGGTTCCGTAAATTACAGTTAAATCAACCTATCTCAAAAACTATAAGAGATACTTTGATCAAACCAAAAATCGTTGAAAGAGTTAATTAGCATGCATCACCTCTATTTTTTTTAGAATTTTATACCCCGTAGTTATAAAAATAGAGGGGGGGGGGACATACTTTTTACGACTTTGAGAGCTGATATCTCAAAAACCGTTCACTTTAAGAAAAATGTTTTTTAGAAAACTTTATATCATTTTAAAAGACCTTTCCATTGATACCCCACACGGGTATGTACATCGAAAAAAAAAATTTCATCCCTCAGTTACATGTATGGGGGGCCCCACCCCCAATTCTTTTTTTTACTATTTAGTGTCATATTTTTGTAGCGGTTCATACAACACATATTCCCATCAAATTTCATCACTGTAGTACTTATAGTTTCCGAGTAAATCGGCTGTGACAGACGGACAGACGGACAGACGGACATGACGAAACTATAAGGGTTCCGTTTTTGCCATTTTGGCTACGGAACCCTAAAAATAGGTACTTACTACCTAACCTGTAAGTCCAAATCAAATTATAAATTAACAACTGACTGACTTCAACATGTCTAGATGAAAATGTTCAAATTAATGCCTTTTTTTAGCTACACATAGAAATATTTATCGCTGCTGGTCTGACCTCACAAGGGCGGTAGACGCTCCAATGAACTCCGAGGGAGATTACGTCACTGTAATGCATCTATATATTACTGAAATTTCATTCAATTATGTCACGCTTAATGAGGTTAGGAGTTTAATGTATGTGTGGTTTTAATTTATTTACATTAATGGGACTTGAAGAACTTTTGTACAAAGGTATATTTGAGCTGAAGTAATAAATTAATGACTTTGAAACATTTTGAAGCCAATAAGAGTAATGTATTACTTGAAAACTAACTACATATGTATTTACAAATATAATGTACTTGTTTAAGTATATAGAAGTTTATAACAGTAAGTTTCGGAGACCTATTTCTACAAATTCGTTCTCTTGATATTGTCAAAATTCAGGCCTGGTTTCATAAAAATTATGGACAATCATGAAGATAATGACGTTTTTACGCACCCAATAATCAAGAAACCGTGAAAAAAAACAGCTACAATAAAATAATATTTCGAATTTCACCGTCAATTCCAGCCAGGGACTTTCAAAAAGAAAAAAAAAGAGAAATTTCAAGTGTATTCCATATTCAAATACATTTGGGCAGAGCCAGCCGCAAGGGCTCTTGACGAGGGTACCCTCATAATCGTAATTGGGGCCCTGCCTTATCTGCCGACGGTACCCTGCTGTCAACGGTACCTATTGGCTGAATAGTTGCGTTGTTATAATTTGGGAAGATATTTTAATTGTGGGTTGTTTGTGTAAGGAGAGAATGTGAAGGTTGTCTCAACGGTTTAAGTGACTTACTTCAGGCAAGTTTTTTATGCATAGTTTTCTTTCAAGATACGAGTAAAACCGCGCTGAAATGGATACCTAAGTGGGTAAGTTCATTATTTATATTTTTTGTTATTTCTAGTGTCAATACAAGCAATACACCTTCACTACATTTTGCCTTAAGCACTCCATTTTTCAGTATACACAATATATGCTCATCAATCATCCTTGCTAATGCACTCTTCAAGAAAATATAACAACACAACACAAATTCACAAAACTTTGCAGCATGTACACTGTACCCACAAAACAAACTGTGTAGATACAGTCACCCTCAAAAATTAAATATCTAAAATTGTTATTTTCCGCGGTTTTGCCCGCGTCTTGGGGGAACCACTTCCCAAACCGGAATAAATTATACCTATGTTACTCGAGAAGAGTGTAGCTTTCCAACACTGAACGAATTTTTCACATCGGTTTGGTAGTTTCTGAGCCTTTATAAACAAACAGTATACATATAGGTATGTAGGTATTTACAGTCGCCCACAAAACGTAGTGTCTAATAACTAGACAAAGACATTGAAGTAGTATAATCTGTTGGAGAGCTCTCTTCATAAATAAAACACTACACGAGCACTAAATACCCCGGATCCGCCGGAAAATGGCGGCGAGGCTCGGATGTGACGTCACGCTCATTACTGACGTCACCGGAAATGGGGGAATCGGGGGACAAAAGGGAACTGTATTAACGCTGCGGGGTCTGACCAATTGGGGGACTGTATTTTTGGATTTTTTCTTTTGTTTTATTTTTGTATTGTTGTTGTTAATGAAGAAGAAAGTTATTTACTTTTGTTTGTGAAGATTATTTCGTCAGCTGCGCGAAACTTTATTTGTGAGTCAGCTTAATTGCGTGGCTAAAATGATGAGTAATGCTTTTTGTATTTCTTTGAAAAGTTATATTTAGTTTTGGTTAACGTGTTAATGGTTTAGGTGTGCGTGTATATACCTACTTATATAACAAAGCTAACGAGTTTGTTTGTGTATATGTATGTTTACTTGAACGGGCTAATCTCAGGAATCAATCAGGGTCCGATTTCCAAAAATATTTCAGTATAAGAAACTCCATTTATCGAGGGCCATAAGTTACTTTCAATCTGAGTAGTAAGATACAAGAACAAAGTAAATATAATCAAATTGAATGGCAAAATACATGCACTACAATGCATGCTCCTATGTATTATTACATTATTATTTAAACAATCAAGCATATACCTAATATGTACAACATGAATAAAATATTCACACGTCTACAATATGCAATAACAGCACTAACTACCCCACGTCAATAATTAATAATCCCTATACTCCTAATCTCCCTCATCAGTTGACCAAATTCATCCGTTCCTGGAAGCTGCATCATCACCTGGTGAAATGTTAATGATGTCCACGAGGCTTGCATTATTGATGCCAAGACGACTGGAAGCTTCCAGGACGTTCCATTTGTAGCTGTACCGAAGAGACTGTTCTATTTGGAGTGTGTTAACTTTGGGAACATTGGGATCAGGAGTTAAGTTAAAAGGTGGGTTTAGCCTTAGAAGGAGTGTGAATATTTTTTTCGCTCTGAATAATGTTAGACGGAGTGTAAAGTTTTTGTCAAATACTTTTTACGGTCCGAAGTATAATAAATAATCTTGTAGTTATATCAGCCTTTTTACCGTCCCACTGCTAGGTACATAGAAGGCTCCTCTTACATGGAGAAGGCTTAAGCGTTAGTCACCGCGCTCGCTCACCCAATAACAAAATAAACTACATGACACAACCAGCTATGAAAACATGAAATATGTGACTTTATATGACTCACATAGCATATTAGGTACTGCATTAAGCATATTAAATTACCTCGAAGCAAGTGAGGGACTGCACCAGTCGCAAATAAACTCCACTTGTCATGTTTACCTACCAGTTATTTGTAAAACCAATATCAAATAGCTGGCAATGCCTACAAAGGATGCGCTTTTGTTTATTAGATTGGTTGATAATATTTTTAAACTGCACTAAAGTCATGTTTACTAGTTATGTGTAAAACCAATATCATGTAGCTGGTCACGCCCATAAACGATGAGCTTTTGTTTAAAAAAAAGTATGAAACATTGTGAGTATGTAGGTAAAAGGTTCTATATGCTAGATTTGCATAAAGAGGTGTGCCTTTTAACTCGCGTCAGAAGTTCGGAGAACTTTTTATGTTTCTGTGAATCATGACTACAAAGTATTGGCAGAAAATAAAATGAATGCATTTTTAAACCAACTTTTAGTTTTCCGATACTCTACATATAGTATGAACTACACTCTACTGTACCATTCCTACTCTATACTTAGTATCAGTTAGTTTTATATTGCAGTAGGGAGTGATGATGATAATTTCCATCCACTAAGAACTATGGAACAGTCCGGTAAATCACAATAGTCTTGTCACACCTGTAAATACCTTAACAAGTAAACAAATATTTTGAGTTTATCTATGGACCTGCACATACTTAAGTGTTACACTACTAAAAACTTCAGGGTTTTAGCATACCTATTTCTGTATCTACAAACATATAACCTTACCATTTCATCCCGCACTAAAACGTACGTATACCCGTACCCAATACCTACATATACCTAGTGTGACGCCTAGGCTGTCGTTTATCGTAATCTATCATAGTTTGTCGCTCGTATCAGAGGTGAGCCGCGTCATTACCGGAACATCAATCAGTAGGCAGACGGTTGAATTACGGTTAAATACTCATAGTACTCATATCGGTGCAGATTTGAAGGTATATGTATCCAGAACATAAAGTAAATAGACTTTAGTCCAGTCTAATACTTATTAGGTGATTAACTACCTACTTTTTAACCGTCGTCCCAAAAAAGGAGGAGGTTTTCAGTTCAAAGGATTTTTTATTTTTTGTATTCTCGTTTTACGACGATATAATAAAATATGCTTTTGGGTATTTCTATTACAAAGGTGTTAATTATGTTTGTTAAATATGCGATTTAAATTCAGTGTATTGTTTATTCTGGAACAATATTCCTATGCCTATTAATCTAGGTTTATACAGGCTTCAAACAAAAACAGTAACATACATCATTCCTAGAACACACTGGATTACCTACCCACAGTATATATTTTATTAATTTCCACAAAGCATCAACGTGCTAATCCTGCCGTATACCTTTTTCCGTAATTCCTGGCGAATTGATTAATCCTATTATACTTGTTTGTTTACACCAGAATTTAAACAAAATCCTACTGGATAAAATATAAACAAAAGAAGATCAGAATATTCAGTAACAGTAGCTCACTGCAAACTTTTTAGTCGACCGATAGTTTGATCGAGCGCTTGATTAGTAGCTTTAGCTCAAAACAATGGTCAGATATTTGGTCGACATCAGACCGACTAAAAACTTATTAAATTCGCAATCTTCTTTAAAAAAACCTTATTAAGTGTCAAGGGACACCCGGATGGAACAAAATTACTTCCGATTACTTACTGAAGTTATAATAACATTTTATGATAAATATAATAAATAAACTTGTATACACTCAACAAAAATAACCGTCGAAAAGACTAAACGAAAATAACTGGGTTGCTTTCTATGAGAGAGACAGACAGACAGAGAACCACAAGCATTGGGCCGACTATCAGCCGACTATTTAGTGTGCAGTGTGTGGGTACTCTAAAAAGGATAATAAGCTCATGATATTGTTCTCTGTATAAAAATTCATAAGTAGTTGTTTAAAAGTTTTAATCCACCTTAGTGAAGTAACGATAATTAGTTCTGAAGGATGCTGCTTGCTCTCACCCTCATTATATAAACCTGATTAAAGAATAAGCAATGTTTTTCACAGAAATGTGAATAATAACGCTTCTCTGAAGCGAAACTGCGAAAATCCTTGAGTTGGTTCTAGAAATTGTATTTCTTGTTATTTTGTTTACATAGGTATCAGTTTTACTGAAATAGTTCTAAATAGAAGATACTGTGTTCTGGAAATTTCAAACGGAACGCGATTGAAACCGAAATAGCAAACATGTTCAGTAGAATCCACTCGTCGGTGGCAACTCCTTCCCGCACCGGGATAAAAGGTAGCCCTAAGCATTCCTTTAATACATGTCTTGTACAGTATCACACTGAAATATTTTTGCTGCAGTAGTACCATAGATTAGAACATTCAAGCAAATAAACAAAAAACTTCAGCTTTATATCACAAATACATAGGTACATATAGATTAGCCCGCTTCAAATAATATCAAGATATATTTTATGTTATTTCGATACATAACCACACAGGGAAAAGATTCTCAAATATTTATTCCCCGCACATTCACAGAATAACAATGTTCCCATACAATAACTGTTTTCCCCAACTGAAAGCGCACCTCGTGTTTACCATACTTTAAACTTGCCACATTCATAGCTCCGTTCATTCATTCATTCATTCAATCGTTCACATTACATTCAGTTTTTACTTCGTTGAGGAACTGTGTTTCGGAAGGCACGATAAACTGTAGGTCCCGGCTGTCATTAGAACATCTTCGACAGTCGTTACGGGTAGTCAGAAGCCAGTACGTCTGACAACCAGTCTTACCAACAGGTATTAGATTGCCCGGGTAACTGGGTTGAGGAGTTCAGATAGGCAATCGCTCCTTGTAAAACTGGTCACTCAGCTGCATTCGTTGAGACTGGAAGTCGATCCCAACATAGTTTAGAAAAGGCTAGACAGATGATGTAATTCGTTGAGGTCAAAAACTTATTTACCTCCATAGTTGTTTACTTACACGTCAAAGGGGTGTTTTCACGGGAATTTTAATAAAACACTGAAGTGGTGTTTACGTATATAATATTACAGGTTATATTAGTATGCATTTACATCGTCGGCGAGCACTTTGTGTACATTGCACGACATTAATTTCGTTGGAACTAGCTAAATTAACAAACTTGATAAACTCGCTGCTTTTATGAACAAGCTGCTGTTTTCTAAGTTGAATTAAATATGATTTGGTTTTTCGTTGTCAAAAAGAGATATTTAAATTATACCCCTACTAACTATAACTCTACTAGAATAGAAAATACTAGCTTCAACCGACTTTACAAAAGGATGAAGTTCTCAATTTAAGCAAATTTTTTAATGTAGAAATATTTCAGGCTTATTCGTCGAGCAACATAAGCTCGTTTATTAGTTACTACACCTAAAATTATTTATCTCATGAGAAAAACTTTGCTACAATTTTGTAGTCAGGCGCCTTAATTACATTTAGTCGTACAAAAACTTTCCTATCACCAATTAATCGTTGTAACTTAATATCTAATAATAACTATCCTTTAACTTCCTACGCAATGGTAACTATATTCCCATCTGGGAATTCCCAGTTGATCGCACGTGCGTTACCGATTGAACGAAATGGTACCGGTATTTATGGGAGCATCGATCATAATCGCTCACTCGGAACTGGGTTATTAATTAGGTCGAATATACTACTATGAGTTTTCGATTCACTCTTAAAAGGTTAAAAATACGTACGTATTTGGAAAAATGTGATTTGAAAACCTCTGCTCTACTTCATCATCAATATGATCTGACTGGCCTATCCCACTCTTTTGGGGCCTGTTTCCAGTCTAACTAGATGCAGCTAAGTATCAGTGTTTTACATGGAGTGACTGCCTATCTAACCTCCTCAACCCGGTTACCCGGATAACCAGACGCCTCTTGGTAATGATTGACTAGTTGTCAAAATTTCTTACTATTCATTTCAGAGTTACCATAGAACTTTTAAATGGACCCTGTTAAATCTTTCACATTGATTTTTATATAAAAAATCAAGGTAAACGCCAGAACTGTTGAACGTTAACGTTAATAAAACGTCCTGTCTGACTCACGACTGATCAAAGCTTTGCCAAGTTGAGCGAAAGAAATAAATAGGCAGACGGCACTTCAAACAGATTCGTACTCCTACAGTACACGTATACTGCAAACTTTTAGTCGGCCGACAGTTTGTGTATGCTCATAAATCAGTATAATGATGAATGGTAGTACGCACATTACAAAAAAAAGGTTAGTCGGTATCAGACCGACTGAAAACTTTGATTTGCAATCAGGATTTTCTTTTTTAAAAATTGCTAGTCATCGGGTCCACTGTCGGCAGACTGTTTGCCTTTTTGATATTTTGTATATCAACGGTTCTTCAAACCATACAGACAGAATTGTGTTGCTGGGAAGTCTGTTCCACCACTTCTTCTTCCCAGTAAAAACACTTAGGAAGTGGTGAAAGGCGGGCGCTTTGGGGGCTGTCTTTTCTAAATTTGACCTTCAAAAAGTGCTGATTTTCTAACTTTGAATAAATAACTTTTTATCAAAATCAAAATCAAAAATCAAAATCTTTTTATTTCACATAGGCCTTTGCAGGCACCTATGAAACGTCACATTAGTTGCACGGTTCCAAAAAGTTGGTCTCATGGAGAAGAGCCGGCAAGAAACTCCATAGACACTCTTTTTAAAAAGTAATATAGTCACAGTACAAACAGTCTATTACATAACAATAGTATGCTCACAGAATTATACAATGCAAGAAAGTTTATCTGTAAATCTATACAATGCAAAGGGAGAAGAAAAAGTCGTTTAATTGCCAGGGAAGCCACACATGGAGAGATGAGTTATCGCCATATAATATCTTTATCGTCAACAAAATCTTGAATTTTATAATAAGCTTTTTTAATTAGGGTGGATTTTAAAGTGTTCTTAAATTTTATATCCGTGAGATCGGTTACACACTTAGGCAGCTTGTTGTAAAAACGGACACAATTCCTAAAACGATTTATTTGATTTCGTTAATCTGAATCTCGGAACTACTAGCTTGTGCTTGTTTCTTGTATTAATGGAATGTATATCACTTTTAACAATAAATTGATTTAAGTTTTTGCGTACGAACATGATATTTTCTAGTATATAAAGAGAAGGTAGTGTAAGTATATCAATTTCTTTAAATAATTCTCTTAATGACTCGCGAGGGCCGAGGCCATAAATTGCACGAACTGCCCTTTTCTGGAGAACGAAGATTGAGTTTACGTCAGCCGCTGCCCCCCACAGTAAAATACCATAGGACATAATACAATGGAAGTAAGCGAAATACACGAGCCTAGCAGTAGCAACGTCAGTAATCTGTCTTATTTTTCTGACTGCATAAGCTGCGGAACTCAGCCTCTTTGACAGTGCTGAGATGTGGGCACCCCATTGCAATTTAGAGTCAATGGTGATGCCCAGGAAGACGGTTTGACTAATAACATCTAATTTATTATCGTCCAGAACGATATTGAGCCCTACTGGTGTTACATTAGGTAAAGAGAATTGTCATCTTCAATTGTTATCTTTTATCTTATCTTTATTAAGTCTGTAGTGTGTGGGTACTCTGACTGTGTACACTCGAGTGCAGGCACTGGGAATACTCTGTGAGATACAGCGTGTGTTCCCGACAACATACACGTGTGACTGAGGTAATCGAATCACTCGAAACGTATTTATTTTTATTCAAAAGTTCAATATTTATTTAAGCTTTTTGTGTTCACCGATGGGAATAATAAAAAAAAATATTCGAACGAAACGAAACGAACGAAATAGAGGTTGAAAAATTATTTATTTCATATTTATGCCGATAGTTTTCCTTTAAGGAAAAATTATATGTGGTTGTATGTTTGTTGCACGATAAGAGGACTTTTTCTTGATACCAACTAGCTACTTTTATGAGTAATTAAGTCGAGAGAACAAGGCGGTAAATAAAAACTTTATCATAATAATATTATTTTATGTGAACTGTATCATCTAACATCTGTTAGAACCATTAGCTCTACATTAAGTACCTCATAATCCATCCTTACTTCATAAAGCAGTCTCTCTGTACCCCTCCGTAGTAAATAATTTAATTTCTAGCCCTATATACTACAACTTCTGATATATAAGTACAACTTCTATCAAAAATCGTGGCTTGTTTACTTAGACGTGCTTATCTCAGGATCGACTATTCCGATTTGATTTTTTTTATAGCCCAATTATTGAAGAAGGTATATACGAACAGATATATAACAGATATATACGAACTTGGCGGACACACTGCCGTGTGTCTAGATGTAGATTTTTATCTGGTTTGGTTAAGTATATTTGAAATTATAATTAAACTACTTAAACAAAGTAATTAACGCTCAATCCTTTTTCATGTGTGAGGAGGCCTGTGCCCAGCAGTGGGACGATAAAAAGGCTTTATCGTAACGTAACCTAGTTAAGTATTTCTCACGGGACGTGAGATTTATCAACTAGGTAACTTTACTAACAATAAAACAAATTCTCTTAACATCAGACAGTGGAGTGGGTATCGAGTTACCGGCTCACAGTGAGAGGTGAGCATCGATCACGAGAGGTCAGCTCCACTCTGTTACATGCACGCTCAACCCTAGTGCGATGTCGATACGTTATTCAATAGGGGTTCACAGCAGGAAAACATGAGGTAGTGAATTGTCATAGTGTATGTCGTGGTAAATGGTGTCAAAAGTTATAAACAAGAGTGCAAATCCACTCTTGCTTTGAAATAAAATTATCATTTTTCCTAAAACGTAATTTGGTCTCAATTTCGATTCTTATGATACCTAAGTATTATTTTCTTTGGTATTATTAGAAAAGGTACTAGAAGTAAAAGAAATAACTATTAAGTAATCTGTGGTAGAAGTACTTTTCCTGCCTACTACTAATGTCTGGTTAAAGACGACATGTACAGTACATATATACAGAGTTTGGAGTTTTACGTTATATTATTTGATTATTATATTATTGATCAAAATACCTAATCAATTTTAAATCGGTCATGTAAGTAATGTTAAGCTCTTACGCCAAAATAAGGTTTTCCAAATACACATTTAGAATTAAAAGATTTACGTACTAAGTTACAAGCAAGTTGAAATTAGTTTGCAAGTAAGAAGAAAAATAAAAACTAAACAAATAACCTCGTGTTCGCAAAATACTTTCTTTGTACAAAATACAACTATTTTAATTAGCATCTTAATGAGAAAGTTCAAACAATCTTATTTGTTTGCTCAATACGGGAAAATTCTACTTATTAGTTATTTCTCAAAATCATCTGTGATCTCCTAAAAATGTTTTATTACAGCGATATTGTGTTTCGAGTCTCCTTAGATCATTATTAACTCACATTTTAGGGTTCCGTAGACAAGAGAAAAAACAGACTTCTGTTACTATGACTTCTCTGTCCACCTACATATGTATATGTATCTTATGAACCGTGGTAGTTAGACAGTTGCTACAAGTATCCTTACAGCCGTTAAAACAGCATAAATATACTGAAAACTAGACTAAATAATATTTTAAGGGACACCCATACAACAAACCTGTTTTGGCTGTTTCCTAGGTACGGAACCCTTTCTCCGCGTATCAGGCTCGAACTTGTCCGGTTTTTTCCTTTGACCTGTTTCATAGCTTTGACGAAACGTTAGTTACGTTCGCTCCAGTAAACATCTACAGATAATATTATTCACAATAAACTCAATCGACTGTGAGACTCTTCAAAAGCACAAAAAACATCGGAAAGTTCCAGAAGCCAGCGCCATTGTGTTCACGGGTTACTGTAAACTATCTGCGCTTGTTCAAGACAAAGTTTTGCCAGGTATGTGCAAATGATAAACGTTCTTCTTCATATCAGGTAAAAGACCGCTATTTGTGTCTGTGTGTCTGTGACATCGTAGCTTTCAAACGGACGGAAAATGGGTACAGGATCTTTGCACATATGATGCAGTTATAATGATATCTAATTTTATGGCCAGGAGTACGTACAGCGTACCGGTGGGGGACTGGACGCTATAGATTCCCAGACCCACTCCACTCAGGCGAGGTCGGAGTGCCGCTGGGCCTTTTTAGTGCGTATGCCGGGAACGTTTGTACCGGGGGGCCTACATACCCCTCTCCCGTCCCCCTACAGGAAGGGCATGCGTAATAGCATTTTTTACCCGGCGTCAAAAAAATAAATAAAGAATAAAAAGGTGTACGTATAGCGTTTGGCTTAGCAAGAATGATTTTTTTTGAAAAATCACAGCCGCAGGCAACGTCTTAATAATTAAACATTTCTTTAGAACATTTCAGTATGTAGACATTTCCGCAGCACTAGGACAATCAGCACCTACCTTAGGAGGAGTGCTGTTGGAGTTGTGATGCCTGGCGGCGGCGGAGTGCGCGCGCCTCGTCGCCTTGTAGTGCAGGCGACGGAGCGCGCCGCCCAGCCGCTCCGGGGAGCCCTCGCCGCGAGCTACTGTCATGCTGCCGTCTGCACCTGGTACACAATAATACTTTCATTAACCAAATGACCTAGCAAAAGACCCCGTAACGGGCAAAAAATGTTTAGTTAAAAGAGTTAAAAGTTAGCCCAATCGGTTCAGGCAATCCCGAGTTGTAACATGACTCATGACCATTATGCCAGAAAGTATTTTTATACACAAGATGCTCTGATTTCTAACGAAACGTCTAAGACAAATTACGATCCAAGAGTGAAGTGCCTCTATGTATTGACTCCATGGTAATGGCGCCCAAATGGGACTATTGAATATTGGTCCCATTTGGGCGCCATAATATTTTTGGCGCCCATTTGGGACTAACAAATAATTAATGATTTTTAGTTCAATAATTATGAATATTTGATAAATTGCCACTTTACACAATCTATTGTTAAATAAAGCAATAAATTTTGATTTATAGTCTAAAATTAACTACCCAAATCTAATAATTCTCGTGTATCGCTATTTAAACCACAACGGGTTCGAGTAATTTGATAAATTCAATTTCCAAAATTTTGTAATTGGAAATTCTAAATGGAGTTCTGATATCGGCTTGCATACTCATTGCAGTGGATGTGAATCAGACGGCTGAATGTCAGATCAAAGCTTTACGATAGACTGTAATGGAAGCCACTGAAATAATTATATTTGTGTTGACAACTATTTGAGAACGCATTTGTGCTGAAATTGTAATCAAACGGCTTTTAACTGAAATGCATATTAATATACACTTTATACGAGCAGTTTAATAACTTAATGGAGGTTAAGTAAATACTTAAATATTATTTAGACTACTATTACCAAAACGTTATTTTCTAAGATATATCGAGTGTGTCATACCTAATCACATTAAATTAAATACGTCAATTTACTGGTTAAAACATTTCGTTAAACACAAATAAAAAATAAAAATACACAAAAAAAATTATGTTGTAAATATGTAAACGAAAAATTACTCCTGTGGCTAAATCACTGGATGGATTCGGTATTTTTTTTACAATTTACCATAAAATATCATAAAGAATATATGTGATAGAATTGAATTTGATTAGGTACGAAACACCCGATATATCCAGAAGGGAATTATGATGATGATTTGTAAACCTGCGGCGATTTCAGGGGAGGGTCGAGACGACTGGATTTTGGTTGCTTGGTGACGCCCATCCGCCTGAAACAAACCACACAATATTACATCATCCTGTACACACAATATTAGATCACCCTGTACACAGGGTGTAGTCCTAACTGTCCTAACTGTGCGGGATAGGAATCAGTCACCGCACTTCATATTGACGAAGTATTGGCATGATGCCTCTGGGAGAACCGATATTGACAAACCGATAGTGGTGATTTATGTCATCGAATGAAACCTGACTGACTGGCTAGAGTGCTAGAATAATCTTGTAAGAAAGCTTAAATGTTATGAAATTGTATGGTTGTTAAATAATCATTTGACTCGTCAAGTTGCCATAAATCACAGAAGAAATTATGCTTTGTCAACAAGTCTAGAAAATTACATGAGCGAGTTCTGTATACAGCTAACGATAATGACTTCAACAAGTATAATTGGCCAATAGCCGTCTATTTAACTGCGTAAACATCAGAATAAATTCAACGAACCCTCTCCGTTGATTGCCAAAATTAGGGCCATTTATTTTGATCATTCCGTTGAAATTTTAATCTGATAATAAATTTTCGGGTTGCCAAAATCCCTTGGTCATTCGATCTGTAATCCCCTATTAAGTCAAACATCAACAGTGGTAGGGCTGTCGCGATCTTATCGGCCGCTCCCAATCTATACGTTACTCGACCGACCGCAGGGTCAGCCCTGACCAAACGAGCCCTCTTAAAAGATAACCTGATTATCGGCCAATGGGACGATACAGTGAGCAGGGAAGGTCAAAAGGTTCACAAATTAATTGAAGTGGTCGAATGTATAAAAGTAAACTGCTTATTATGGAATCGGATTCAGAAGTAATCGAAAAGGGTTCTAACAAGCTTTCAGGCTGATTATATCAATAGATAACCTTCCTAAAAGAATCAATAAAAACCGCATAAAAACTGACCTTGATCTCGTAAAAAAATAGTCCTAAAAAACAAGCAATTCCTTGCATTTAACTTAGCAGGCCATACCTGAAGTAATAACATTACGCGCGGTCATTAACCCCCTCAGCGCTGCCGGCTCCGCGCTAATGAAACTCGCTGCAATTTACTCGACTCAGTGTTTTAACACCCACTCAGGTAACTGATTCATAAAATGTAATTGGTAATAAATGAAGGGATATTTTCCATGGCTATCTATATTTTTAGGGTGGGTTTTAAGCCAGATTACAGAGCGGTTGTCATGTGACCTCAGTTTCTAAGATTTTTAGGAATGACACTCTGGTTCTGAATTGTAAGTCTTGTATCACTTAAAAGCCCATTTTTCAATCATTAAGTTCTGTCTGGGGTAAATATGACAGCTTGACATATTTTCTATACAATAGCTGTCAAAACGTCAATCGTATGGTTCAGATAAAAGTTATTACGCTGTTGAAAAATCGGCCTTAAATCATATAAATTCGGTTCACATAATACATACCTACATCAAACAGCTACTAGAGTAATATAAACGAATCGTGTTTATTTGCTTGTCTGTTTTGTGTCCTATGCGTCATAACCGCGAATAAATGCTTTGACTTTAACTTTTACTTTGTTAGTAGTAATCGGACATTAGACTTTTTGCCTGTACTTTCGTTACTACTCTCTATCGTCCCTAGTTGACCTTCTGTAACAAATCTATTTAGCGTCAGATTTGTTGGGTCAGTGTGACAGCGATTGACCCAAATAGGGTTAGTTCTGAGTGGGGCATTATACCGAGGTGAGCTGAATCACATGCCTCACCGGCCGCTGTGAGAGCACTCACTCCTGGCTGCTTTGTTCTATGGCTTGTTCGACGTTATTGTGGTGAAGGGATTAATCGCAACGATTTTGAGACGAAAAGAGTTTGTTTTTTGATGTAGATATGCCCGTGGTATGCCCTTCTTATAAACTTCGTATACTGTACAATCACATCGAAGCCACGTGCATATGGTAAGGATTAAGTAAATTAATTTGGTAAATTTTAATACTTTGTGCAAGCTTCTGCACGAGCTTTCATCAACGTCCCGAGAGATCTACGTCCTTTTGCCACGTGTAAAGTATACTACTGCTCCCATCAAAACCTTGAGTAGTTATTGAATCAAAGACTACCAAAACCTTAGGTGAAATAGGTAGAAATGAAACCGCTTTTACTGATTTTATCGGGGTTATATCAATATAATTTAATCCCACCATATTATTAATCCCCCTATCCATTTAAACTACTGCGTTTATAACAATAATTTAAGTGTGGTTGGACAAAATATTCATACATTTACGTTCAAGCAAACTATTTGGTAACTCATAAAAAGCTGACCTTTAGCAACTCCTATCATAAATAGGGTACAAAAAGGTTCAGCATCTGTTACTAGAGTGACGATATTAGCCGAGATAAGGGTTAACGTCGAAATATCACGATAAAACGATACAAAAGTAAATCATAGATCAGTTTGGGATCCATTGCCGACATTGATTGTTATCGTATATAAAAAAAAGAAGATTTATGGGCAGTCTCAGGAGTAACTTATCCAATTTGAAAATTAATTCAGTGTTAGTTAGCCCATCTATCGAGCATTATGGGCTTTTTATGTAAGAGCCCTAACTTGTCCCCACGCGGTTGAAACTGCTAGCAGTCGCTAGTTTATAATAATGTGGAGGTATTGATTCAACCTTAAGCTGTGAAACTCCTTATATCGGTGCATTATCATAATGTTTACTCACATCGACAATAAAGTATTTTATTACCTTTAACGCGGGGAATATCTTAAGGAAGTGTTCGTCTATCTTCACATAAAATGATAAAGAGTATGTTTGTATGCACATCACAGTCTCGGGCTGGCTATAAGGTTTGAAATTCCAATTTAATTTTGATTAGGTGTTAGCTGTTTCTCACGGTTTCACCCGCGTCCTCCTCCATTTCTTGATAAAATTCAGCCTATATCATGCGGAGATAGAATAGCTTCTCAACATTGAAAGAGTTTGTCAAAACATGATTGCATTGTTATAGTGATAAATTGCGAAGTTTAATTGCGATAAGTATTTTGTTCCAGATAATCTTACTGAGAATCAAACCTCCTGTAATCTCGTCATATAAAATCACCTACATATAAAAAATATATAG
Source organism: Helicoverpa armigera (assembly GCF_030705265.1). Classification (NCBI taxonomy): domain Eukaryota; kingdom Metazoa; phylum Arthropoda; class Insecta; order Lepidoptera; family Noctuidae; genus Helicoverpa; species Helicoverpa armigera. The sequence continues at coordinate 9,264,552 of NC_087144.1, forward strand.
AGTAGGTAATACATAAGTAATCATACGCTATATTATATATGTATGTTGACGACAGTGATATGTGGCGTCGTAACTGCACTCCGGTCGTAAACACATGACTCTCGTAAACGGTCGTATTATACCGACACCCCGCCTAGATATACAAGTGCGTTATGTTTTGTAGTTCTAGGTACTATACTCTTTATGCTCTTGTTAAGGATAAATAGAGTTGATAAAATTATGTATATAGGAAGTTTGGGCTTGTAAAAAGAATATTATCACGATTTTGGAGATTCAAAATAAAGACAGAGAGAAGCCAAAATCTGTATTATGGTATTTATTAACACAACAAATATCGACCATTGACCATGGTAACTATTCCTGAACTTCTCTGCTCTGTCACTAAGCCACGTGTGGCCTATCAGACTAGCCTACACAATATCTTCAATATAATACAATGATTTATATATAGAGAACGACATAGATTTATATACAGAAACACGCCATAGTTTTTGCTTGGTGTCCTTAGAGCACGAAACAATTTGGACTCACCAACACTTATCTCTTTGCGAAAAACGCAACAAATTGCGATAGCTACTCACGCATCGAGACAAATTGACAAAAATTGCAAACTTTTAGTCAGCCTTAATTCCATCGGGCTTGTAAATCAGTATGGCGATATTAAGACCGGGATTAGACCAACTAAAAACTTTGATTGGAAGTCAGTTTTTTTTTATTGCCGGTCAACCGCCAACAGTCGGCCGACTTTGCACTTTGCAGCGTGCGGGGCTATGACTAGCAAACTCTTGAAGTTACGGTTCAAATAGACCTTAGTAACAGACTGTCGTGTCCGGTTGGTTTAACGCTCTAAGTCGGTATCACAGGAATGTGGAGCGCGAGACGTGACATATTTTATTTATGGTTTCAGTAATTACTGGCCGCCATTAATCATTGAACTGTAAGGAAACGTTTACCTTCATACACGGACAGTTTTATTATAATTAATTATTTTGAAACAAATGACTATAGTAGAAATACGTAAATATTATTTATTTAATATAAGGTTATGTTAAAAGTTAATCAATTAAATTAGCCGACTTGAAGCAAGTTTGTATGTTATACATTTTCTAGAATTTAACAAAAATATTTCATTCCACATTTAACAAGTCATAAAGCTTTAAAACGCGCAATTTGCGTAACAAACTACCGCAATATTTCTCAGCTAAATTACTTCTACGTAACTCATTTACACGTGAAACATATCTCACACACACATACTCACTCACACACACACGCACACTCACGTACAACCGCGGTTACAAATTATAACGCTCACGTAAGCTGATTAATTAGCTGTGGTTACAATTTCTGTGTATTTCTAGTGCTTCAAATTATATTATATGTAACATAATTATATTGTTCATTATAATACACTAATTAGGAAGACTACACGTGGTAAATTGGATTAAAGCGGGCTGACAGGATCGCGTAGCACGTTCGTAGCGGCGTAGTAGTTTCGTAGCAGCGTAGCAAGTTTTGTTACTACGAAGTGTTTTTCCCGACTTTAAACATGGAGCTTCGTGTATATTTCACACTAGCTATTTTTCAGCGGTTTCAACCGCTTTTCGGGCGAACTTTTTCCTGTACCAGGATAAATATAGGCTCCGTTACTCGGGGATAGTGTGACTTTCCATCATTGAAGGGAATCTTCAAATCAAAGTCATTTATTATTTATAAAACATAGGTACCTATATAAAAATGTGGATCTTTTAAATCAAGTCAGTTTTGTAGTTTTGGAGCCTTTACAAATAAACAAACAAAACATTCTTCTTTGTCTTGTTAGTATTGTGGTATAGATTTGAATTAATTAGCCAGTTAGTCAACAAATAAAATAATTTGATATTTCAAAATAATTCGTTTTTGATTCCGCCACCAAAAATACTCATAATCGGCCTAAAAATAAAATAAACAGATAAGAAATCATACAACCGCCAGCGCCCTTTGCTCCGAAAGCGATTAGTGATGACAAATGACGCACAGATTTAAAAGCCTCGAGCATTGGAGGGATTCTATGGGACTTTGTATGGGACACACATTACAGAGGACACGACCAAACTGTCAGCGCTTGACAAATATATTCTAGTATAATATAGGTAAATGTATGTATGTGTGTGGATATATTAAATTACTCGTGTGTCGTATAGAGAATAAATATGTGACTGAATAGAGGCAAATGTTCATCTGCTATTTACACTTTGAAAAAAGCAAAAAGGTTTGATAAGTTTGATTACTTTCTACTTGTAGTATTACTGATGTTTTGTGTGAATAGATGGATGTATGTATTTTTATTGCTGAATGGATTTTTATGTCTGTGCTAGAAGAATTTAGAAGCCGCGCGGGGTGGAAAACAGTTCATAATATTTTTAAGGTTTTTATTCGTGTGCTACATGGCTAAATTAAGCGTACAAAATATTTAGTTTTACAAGTACTGAACAAGCACGAATTACCTAAGTAAATTACATTTCTAAGAATTTATTTTGCTAATATCTACCCATTACTCTGCTTATTCATTTTAGCAAACATTTCTGTTTTCTTAGAAGTAGTGAGCTGTGTATTTTCTTTACTTCAAAGCGTCCGTTTCTCAAGAAACGTCAGTTCTGCGTAAAACCCACATAGCAAACACAAACAAATCCGGGATTCGGACTGCTTCCGAGAAAGTAGATCCCACAGGCTAATAGAACCCAGTGTAGGTATCTGCGTGGCTTTTGTTATTGCAATTCGTTCCAAAAGGCTGTTTCAGTAAGTTGTGCAAAATTAATACAAATTACTTACATGTGAAGATTCAATTCAGTGGACTGAATACAATGTAACATATGTATACAGTAACATGTGACAAACAACGTACAAAAGACTACATTTTTTTACTTGGATTGCCTATCTTGCAAATTACTTCTTATTTACCTACATAAACATATAGGCTACAGCTGTGTAAATGTGCAAATTAAAATTTACAGAGTAAACATTTGACTATTACATTAACATAAACGTCTTTAAAAAAAAACTGTTAACAACGAACTTTTACGTTCAATTTTCAAAATAAACGCTTCTATAAAGAAAAAACGGACATTTATGTTGTCGGTGAAAACGACCATGAAATAGTAACAATTTCCAGCCCTTTTATCTCTTCAAAAAACTGTGAGATTGCTCCTTTGTAGTGAAATAAAATCAGTCGGGACTGCACAGCACTCAGAGGTCTCAAAGGGCCTCTAATTGAGGAATTGCAGCTCTAAGTGCCTTCATACTTTCTAAATGGACCCTTTTACTTTTTGCCCCGGGAACGAAACATTTTCCTCTTTCTGTAGTGTTGGGTAATCTAATTAGCGTTGACGGTTAAAAAGTGAGATACCTTTTACTTTAGAGCGGCGAGGCGGAAGATATTTTTGTGTTATTTTATTAATAAATCAAATTGAGGTAATTTGATGGCTCTTAGGACCAATTAGAGGAATTAAACGGTATTTTTTGGAAAAGCGAATGACACAATTCGAAATAAAAGAGAATAGAAAGAAATATGAATAAACAGCTACGGGGATCATAGGCGACAAAAAATACGAATGCATTAATTTTCCATTTTAACTAACTTTATAATTGTTCACCTGAAACTTGATAGCACTGTTTTTGTTTCTAGTTTAAAAGTAGGTCACAAACACGAACCGATATAAACTTTTCTAATTGAACTATTTCCATTATGTTTTCATCACACACTAACATTATTCAATCAAAATTAATCAAAGCCACAAAAACAATTGGAGCTAACAACCAAATTAAATTGATAGATTAATCAAAAACAATAAACCGGCCAAGTGCGAGTCGGACTCGCGCACCGAGGGTTCCGTACAAATCCTGTATGGATAAAAAGTGAGTCTCGCGCCAACCGTTCAGGATCTGGAAACCCTGAGAAATCGAGGGCAACTCTTGAATATTGTAGGCACGCATCGAGTCACTACTAATGGGATCTTTTATTTTTGAGGGATTAATCACCTAACGAGCAACAGCTTCAGGTTTTTTTCGAAACTGCCTGACGAGTTGTAACTGTTGAATTGTAACAACGACTGCTAGAGAGTAGAATTCGGTGCTGCTGGCTTTACGTTTCTAGAGTCTTGACAAAAGTGTAATTCTGTCCCTTTCTTTGTTTTATAAAGTCGGCTTTATTTTATTTTGTAGCATTTTACAAACAAATCCACCTTCAAACATATAAAAAACAAAACAACAAGAAAACAAAAGCAAGAAAGAAATTAAAAAGATGTTAGGTGCATCGGTTTAGAAGTCGGTGTCTAGAGGATGCATCTATATTTATTTAACCACCGAGATCTAAACCGATGCATATAAATAGTTTTGTTGTTGTTTTTAGAAGTTATTTTTTTTTTTTTGTAAAAAGTTTTTATTTTTAACTTTTGTGAAAAGTTCTCTTCAATACGAATAATATAAGCCCAAACACGACGTAACTAAAACATACCGTTGAGGAGTTCTCTCGACTTTCTCACGTCTCCATCATCAGGTAAGCTCTAAACCTTCACTATTTGATAGTATCAAAAGACATACATCTGAGAATCAAGTTTTAATCCTATGCATGCCTACAATTTCTGATAGTTGCCCTCGATTTCTCAGGATTTCCATCATCAGATCCTGACCTGATGACATTGGAAATAAACGGCGAGTATACTCTTTCACTACAAAGAAATGATTTCTCAAATCCGTCACACTTGGTCGTTTAAATTCCCCATTGAAATGAGGAAAATATTTGATGTTTACACCTGATTTTCTCTAGATTCCCATGGTTCACATTGATGCGACTAATGCCATAGTAAATCAGAGCCTTTAGCATTATACTGTGCTATATATCGTTCGTATCCGCCGTGGGTATGGTTTCCATACTAAGGTGCCCAATGACCTTTGAATGATTTAAAATTTTTCACAGTTTAGGGGCAATTATATTTAAGAAGTGTTTGATATGAATTTCAACTTTAATATCTCTACGCGTTCATGTGAAAAAGGGTAGGTAGTAAGTTTATAATTATTAAAAAAATATTTTACATCATGTAAGCAAAAATAATATTTTAATATTTTATGTAACTTCAAATTTATCATTTTCGCAATTTTTCCTTTATCTGTACTCTATAATGTTGCTTCGTGGCGAATTTCAAGATTCTGAGTTCACGGGAAGTACCTTGTAGGTTTTGATTCCCTAGCGTGTGACGGAAATTCGTCTAAGGTGTCGGTATAACTGCTGTATCTTTTGATCGCGTTAACTTAGAAGTTTGATTTTTTCACTGCCTAAAGGGACAATAGACTTAGGTATTTGGTATAAATTTCAATTTGATACCTTTATTCGTTCGTGAGAAATAAGGTAGTAAGTTTCATTTTATTAAAATATTTTTTTTTATATTATACAACTAAAAAAATGAGATTTTCGGAATTTTTCCTATATTTGCATTATATGATAATGCTTCATGCCAAATTTCAAGACTCTGAGTTTACGGGAAGTATCCTGTAGGTTTTGATTCCTTTGCGAGTGTCGAAAATTTGTTGAAAATATCGACATAATCGGCTGTATCGTTTGATTGGCTTGGCTTAGAAGATTGATATTTTTACAGCTTAAAGGGACAATAGACCTGAGTATTCCATGTGAATTTAAGCTAGATACGTCTACGCGTTCTCGAGATAAAGGGTCTTGACAGACAGACAGACAGACAGACAGACAGACGGACAACAAAGTGATCCTATAAGGGTTCCGTTTTTTCCTTTTGAGGTACGGAACCCTAAAAAGTAACTTAATTCCAATTAATTTCCAAAGAAATGCATCAATCAACATCCCAGACACAAGTTATTCACTTAATTTTACTATAACATCACACTCGCTTATTACGGACCCCGTAGTCTTCTCGTGAGGGGTCTAAGGGCCTCTTAAGGGCGCCTCGTAAATTAAGTACCTCTCTGTAGTGGCGCGAATTATTGTATGATCACACGTAGTGCCACTTCGGTACTTCAGGCTGTTTGAGGGTACTTTGTACGTGGTGCAGATTTGAGGGTAGATCACTATGATGACGGTAATTGGTAGGAATTTGTCTCGATAAGTAGCAAGAAATTAGTAGAAGAATTTTTGATGTAGGGGGTATTCGGTGCCTTAGAGCCTGGTTTTTCTGTTAATAATTAAGTACTAAGAAAATTGTACAGTGTATGTAGGGGTTTTTGGGGAAAAATTCGAAGCCTCGGAGCCTGGTTTTAGGGGATTTCTTGAAGCAAGCGAAGCCTGCAATCTTAATAGAGCACGCTTGGTGAAGGAAAATCGTTCTCTACTATAAGAAGGGGGAACTTAAAGTTCACGGAAGAGGGATTTATATAAACTGAGGATCGAAACGAAAAAGAATAAGTTTTCTGCAGAAAATCAGCTCCAAACTGCAAAAATAATCGACTCCCACACCATTCCTCTTTAACATAATTATCTTATACATCATATTACCGGCAAACAAAACAGCCAACTCATAACACAAGAAACCTAACTTCACCTAAACAACAGCAAACTAACAGATTATAATTTGCAATTAAAATATCTCCTTGTTTCCCACACGGGCTTGTTCTCAAGTTAACGTAACTAGAACTAAGTTTACCCGAGTAAGGAATAAGGCGGCCATTACCTGCCCGTGAAGTTCCTCAATATTGATATTAAGTACTTGCTTGTCAAACTGTCATCGAGTTTGACGAGGGATCACGTCAAATTGATTGCATGTCTAGTTTACAATATGGACTTGGTTATCAAAGTTGTTTAAGTTATTTAAGTTATTTAAGTTGCTTATCTTTAGTGTGCGTCTGCTATGTGGGCATCGGTAGTTTTCGGCTTATTTGCATCGTTTCTGACCGTAGCGTTGTCGGGAAACTGAAGAAAAATTGTCTAAACCAGTGACAACTACTTAGGATTAAGTGTAAATGAATGTGCTTCATCTAAGTCAAGAGCGTATGTATACGCGCGGCAAAATATGCTGCTTGGAAAATGCTTTATAATTAAAAAAAAAATTTTTTGTTTTCCCTGCGTAATAATTAAATATCGGTTGTCCTTAATTTCTAGTAAATTAATGTCAAACGTAACTAATGTAACTGGAATAATCATCATTGTCTTGTGTTAATTGAATTAGGAATAGAGATATTACTGTGAAAACAATTGGAGCTTCAGCTTCTGTTCATATTATAATGTTGAAGGCCTTATTTCCCACCGTTGGAAGTCAATAAACCAAGTTAATGCTATCTTTGGAGACCTCTAGGTAAATGATAAATCAAAGTTTGGAATTTCAAAGTAAATTTTACAAGTTTTTAATATTTTTTACAAGTAATATCAATTAATAAAAGGTAATATCCCACAGTGAAAAACAATTAATAAAATCCCGCACAACTAAAATCTAGAATAATTCAGATTTTACTGAAAAAATCTTGTGTCGTCAATAAATGTTTTTTTCTTCCTTTTTTAGGGTTCCGTACCCAAAGGGTAAAACTGGACCCTATTGTTTTCGCTCCTCTGTCCGTCCGTCCGTCCGTCTGTCACCAGGCTGTATCTCATGAACCGTGACAGTTAGAGAGCTGTCACAGATTCTGTATTTCTGTTGTCGCTATACAACAAACGTGATTTTTTTGTCCGTTTTAAATAAAAATAATAGTACGAAACCCTATGTGCGCGAGGCCGTCTCGCACTTGGCCGGTTTTCTTGAATGTTTAGCATGCTAAGCAATGTAAATCCCCGCGCACCTTGTGGCCGCACGCGTGTAACGGCTTCTAACTGAAACCACTTTATGTTATTATGTCGCGGAGAATTCAATCCGCTGTCGGCGAGGTCACACTGCAAGTGAGCGATTCGTTAGGTGCATATATTTAAAGAAAGTTATTTTAAAAAATGCTGAAACTTTTTTAGCTTACAAACTTTGATGCCGTGATTATACAGCATAATAAAAACTACTATAAAAAAGAGAAATTATCTCATATTTTTAGTGAATCATTATACAACCACAAGTTGATTATGAAGTACTTAATAATCATAACTCTTGAACCTATTATTACTATGCCCCAGCTTTTCCCAATCAATTCGGAGTAACTATACCGAAACATCTAAACAAAGCTTCTATTACCCACAGGTCTATAAATTTAACTTGTAATATTTAACTTGGAAATCTTGGAAATAAAGAAAATGGTAGAAAATGGACTAACTTAATGAAATAAGTCTCTTCACTTGAAACAAGGCTCGCGTTACACTCACCACCCACGGTTCTAATGGCCGCGCTCGTCACCAGACGTAGTTAAAAGCATTTTATACTATTACGCCGCGCAGCGTATCGAATTCAATCCGAAGAGAGGCGCGGTCTCACTCACAGCGGGAGAATAGGAATAAACCTCGAAGAACATAACTAGCGAAGTCAGTTTCTTTCTTTTTTTTTGTGAGTGTCTATTATATTTTATCCAAAAGTCTAACGAGTACCTACCGAGTGTTCTAGCAGACAGGTATGTTAAGAAAATCAAAATCACAAAGCATTTATTCAAAGTAGGCAGAAAAACGTCAATATGACATGAGACAAAAACCCCCCCTCACCACTTCCTGTGTGTTATTGCTAGGAAGAAGAAGTGGCGCAACAAACTCCTCGACAAAACAAGTAGGCAGAAAGAAGAAGAAGAGTAAGCTATTAGCTACTTTACTGTTGAATAACATACTTATGCTATATGTATATTGCATCCTAATACAGGAAGTAGTTCCCCCAGAAACAGTTTTACATAAAGGCAAACAAGTAAACAGCCTCATAAGAAATGCAAGACTGTGACCTTTTGTATGCCACAAGTGGTTCTCAGCAGTTCTCAGAGCGAAGATGAGCTGTTAATACATAATACTAAGTGCTATACACGTGTTTGGGCTCTCTAAGATGGTCTGACATTTGAAGTGGATAGGTGGCTCGTGGCTCGTGAAATAGTAAGTTTCAGGAAGTGTGGGGTTGTTGTGCTGTAGGTTGCACGTGGCTTGGTCATTTCAGATATTAGTTTGGGAACGGATGCCTTTATATTTCATATTTTGTGCGTTATGGTAAGGTGAAATGGATGGATGTAGGTAAGATATTTAGGTACGTCTGGTATCAAAGACATTTTGAGAAAAAGCATACTATCTGAAGTTGACTTGTAGTAACAATACACTATTGACATCAAATGACTTCAAAGCGAAGAAGGTATTTGACCAGAGCTGAAGTGTTGTGTTCCTAGATTTTGACTATTGTGAAGTCACTTGGGGTCAACTTCGGTGAGCCATAGTTCTTTCACAAAAACAAATAAGTAGGTAAGATTCCTCTATGTTAAGATTATTTATTCAGATTTTTTAAGTCCATAAAACGAAATCAAGAACCGTCACTAAAACATCCTTTTAAGCATAATTCTTCTTTCGACTTCCAATAAAAATATTTAGCCCTTAAATCATTCGTCCATTACTGAAAACATAATGAATAAAGTACCTTTCCATTATAAAATCATATTCTGGCTTTACGTTACTTTTCTAAATAATTTGACAAGTTGACGAATTACTGTATTTCATTCGAACCGCTTTACATTAAATTCTTTATGCCACAAATATTTTCTAATAATATTCAAATTGCTTAGAAATACAGGCTCTATATAGAACTTACCCAATTATAACTAAAACTATATTTAGCTCAGTTTTTCGTTGAAAATGAAGCTGGCAACAATATCTCGGGCTGCCGAGCGACAAAACGTTTACAATGTCTTTCCGCCCAGTGAGCAAAGATCAAAAGCTTCTAATACATGAATTACTTCCATTAATATTGAAATGAGCTCACAAACTGTGACGTCACAGCTGTGAGCTGTTGAGCTCAACTAAATGAACAATCACGAGGGGTTTGTATTGAACGAAACGGTTAGGTAGCTTCGGAGCGCCTGATCAATTTCTCACAGTAATGTTGACAGCTGAATCAATGTTGATCTTCACTAATATAATAAAGAGGAAACTGTTTTCGGTTAGTAACCTAAAGACTCCAAAATTTTTAAATCACTTTGTCACCTTGGGAAGCTACAACACCTCTGAGTGACATAGGCTATATTTTGGCCCCATACGTTACGAGGGACGTTGAGGAAACATCTAAGTAGTTCATCGCAATTTTCGTAATTTTTTATGAGTTTTCACCGCCCGAGGGAACTACTTCCCGAATATGGACAATAAATAATCTATATGTTAATTTAATAAAAGCTATATTACGCTGCCTATATAACGCCTAGACTCATCAAGACCCATCCACTACTGACTTAACGTGAAAGAAACTCGTTAAATTAATACATTTTATGCCAAATTTTAATAAAACTAACTAGGTATGTTAACACCAAATACATCAAAACGCTTCTATCTTAATATGGTAACTTGCTAAACAGCTTTCGTATCGTAAATACACGTAACTACAGCGTGTAGCGCCTGATTGGAACGTGTGAGCAATGTGTGTGACTGAGTCGGCACTGTTTGTTAACTAATTGAGTTGACGGAGATAGCATATTTAATTCGTCTGTGTTGTAACTTGTGGCGTTATTATATAATACAATGATCTTCTGTTTAATAAATAAGGTGTTTTTTCTATCAAGTTTAAGTGGTAATATTATCACAAGGTGTAATTTTTTATATCATGATATGTTTGCAGATAGATATAAAAAGTCATTTTTATTTATTGGTCTATCACTTATCACATTTTTATAAATGAATATATTTCAATAATTACCTGAAATGTTGAAAAAACAATCTTATTCAAATTGTATGCGTAAGTGGCGTAACTTTTAATGAATTAACTCAATTTAAACGAGCCGTTGTCGGATGGCCAAGTTTTACGCCAAAAGTAGGTAAAATGGACGATCGCCATTAAAAGTTTAGAATACTTTCTTGATTATTATTGAAATACGGGAAATATAAATGACTTAAACACCGCTACGACGGGTGGAAAAATATTTAACAATCCCATAATAAAATACGAAAAAGAAACAGAGGACTTGAAAGTGATGAAAAAATGAATTATTAGATAGGTAAGTACTTAATTGATAAGTTTATATCAGTCTGTCGTTTGTGTAAATATACAATATCAAACCTTAACAAGTTTTAAAGGTATTTTCCAGGATTTTCCTGAACATTTTTAGACAACAATGGCACACCGGCCGGCAGTCAATATATCAGCGAAGATTAATGTTGCTTTTAATATTGCTTAGTTAAATGACCCGCGAAACAAGACCCGTTCCTGCCTAATGTCGCCCGGACTCATGGAGGCTTGTCCTTGTTTTCAGAACTTTCTTATTTAAATTGTAGGTGTATTACAGTGCGATTAAATTAATTTGGGTATCGTGCTGGTTTGGTACCCAAGGTGCGTTATTTTTGTTCTTCTAAAAAGATGGACTCTCATGGCTAGTATTTTCTTGCTTTTGGCTCTGATAGCGATTTTTAAAGATCGATGTTACCCTATGGAATCGCGGCACCATTACATAACTGACCACAACTCACTACGTATCGACTGCGCCAATCGCTGATTAACCTTCACCCATCGACATTTACAGAACTGAAGCTCAATAAAACTTCAAAGGTCATAAATAAAAACTGAATCACCGAAAAAGCCTACAAAATCCACTACTGCCAGCAATAAAGCGAAATAAAATATGAACAATCATGCAGCGTACATATTGAAAGTTTTCAAGTTGTAAATTGAAATGAATCCGACAGATACGTGCACGCTGCACGCACGACACGCGTCGCACGCACGGATCGCACGCAGCTGGCATAAACTTGTAATTAAGAATCAACATGCAGCCAATATTTTCAACTGTATTTATTCAAACGTGTCTTTTTTGCGCAGTTTTCAGCGGCCATGTTTTTTTATAGGATGCTGTTTTGCCTTTTGCAGGGATTACACAGATGCAATTATTTAAATTACGTAGTTGGATTTTAATGTGACATTTACAGAAACTCAAACGCCTTATAAAACTACTTCGTTTAAAAAGATCTAGCTATAATCCCTGAAAAAAAAAACCTTTTTTTTACTTGCTCAATAAATTGTTTGTAGGCAACTATAGGAAATGTAGTTTTGTTTAAATAGAAAGGATGTCTTTTTATAACATTTTCAGTTCGTACATAAATAAAACGCAATTGTTTTGAAATAAGCACATATTTTGCCTGACGACTGTACATACAAATAGGTAAATACATACTAAGATACATAAGATAATTACACCTTAAACTTTTATAACGTAAATTGACTATCATCTCTTTTTAAACCAATTTTCTCATGAACGTTTAAAAACATTTCAAGTGTTGAAATATTCTCCATAAATATGTAGTGTTGTAGTTGAGATAAGTGGTCCCGACGTGTGCGGTACAGATTTTAATTAAGCTGTGGATTGTAGAGGCTCTACATGTATTATGCACCGACCCGGCTTTGCCTGAATATACGTCCTCTCGTCTTTGGACACCCGATGCTAAATACTCCACTCAGAGAGGATTTTATTACTGAATGCAAATATTTCTGTGAATATTTTAACACTAGTGTTCTTTAATTTCAAATAGATTTGCATTTGTAATTAAAGACTTCAAGTGGTTCATAAAGAGATGAAGTAAAATTATGCGTTTTGAACAAGCATGATAATTTAAATTGAAAAGAATCGTATGTTTTTGCCAAGTTGACTGGAAAGGCAGTAAAACCAGAGGTGCTGTACAACTAAATAGTTCAGCACTTAACACAATTCTCAGTATTAAAATACTGAAAGGACAGCTACGGACTTCAGTAGTTAACTTATAAATGAAAGGAAAGTTCACAGCTAACTCCGCGAACGACTAAGCGGGTGATTTCGACAAGTGCTCGCCAGTCGCAGGTAATTAAATGCACTAAACTAACAATTTTTAATTAGTTCTCTCGTAGTTACAACTTTACAATTAGAATTGTTTTGAACTTTCTGCGCAGGATGTCAGGGGATGGTCGGACAGACCAGGTACCTACATACCTAGGTAATATGTTGATGTTTATTCAGGTACTATATCAGAAGGGTTCAAAGGTATAGCTTGCGATCAATATACCTGCACTGTTAAACAAAGCTAGCGTAAGTTTTATTCAGTAACTAATCTATGTATCTCCGGCTAAGTCGAAGTGAACTCCCATCGGAGTTCAAGAGTTAGGAACTGGAGATTGCATCTGCTTTTCAGACAGGGTTGCACTAGTACATAATTTATACTGAATTGTGAATGAAGAAAAGCACGTTTATAAACATTATTGCCAAATTAATAGGTCTACCATGTGAAACTAGCAGTTAGAACGCGACTGCTGTACATGGGGTCGGGGCTTCAATTCCCTGGTCCGTTTAGTTAGGGGGTTTTAAAGAGGTTTCATAAGACAATATATTTTTATTGCCTTGCTCATGTACTTCCGCAGCTGACTGGATTTCCCTATGTTTATAATAACAAAATCAGCACAAAAACAAAATACCTTTCAGCTCCGTAACGACTAAAAACATAAACAAAGATTTTCCAAAACAGCGAAGAGAAATAGATTACAGTGTGACACGATTACACGGGGAACGGTAAACATTTATCTAAAAAGCATTTTATATCGTTACCCTTTAGAATCCGTCATCTCAGCCATTAGTGCGTTCTCAATTACTCGTAACGAGATAAAGGAAAACACTTCGTCTGTGTGTTTACACGACATTTACGAGCTGTCGATCACATAACATAATTTATTATTATTTATATAAATATCGATTTACTTCACAAAGACTTTGTTTAAGAATTGAGAAAGCTGAGTGAGTTTGTGGTTAAAACGGTGTCATTTTTCACATCATTTACGAGTATAGTAAAGGGTCTACTGATTGACATATACCTACCAATTGTGATATACATACATAGTTTATTTAAAAGTATGATGTAAAAACATAATTAACTAAATGCATTAACTATATGATTAATGTAAAATCTAAACGATATTTCGAAACATTTTACCTATACAGAATATTTGTATCCAAAGATTAGTATAACTATCTGATGATACGCAACTGACATAACTCAATCATAACATTTAGTAGATTCGTAAGTAAACAGCTAATTACCTAGTTAGTGCTAACTTCTGCTGTTTCAGCCAATTACAAGACTTGTATCTTTGACTATTTATGAGGTAAATCTAGACACACGGCAGTGTGTCCGCCAAGTTCGAGCAAAAAAAGCGACACACCGGCCGTGGGTTATATTACACGAACCATTTCGGGCCAAATTCGACCCCCCTATAACTCAAAACCTATTTTATTTACGCACATCAAATTTCTAGTATCTGTTGAGACCCCCTCACTTGTCTAAAATACAAAATTTCATTAATATACCCATTGTAGGTCTTGAGATATTGACGTCAGAAAATCGCTATTTTTACTATACACTCACTGACTGACTGACTCACTCATCAAAAACCTAGACCACTTCCAATGGTCGTATTGACTTGAAATTTGGCATGGAGGTAGGTCTTTATGTCAAGGTAAAGGGAAAAATCTGAAAATGGCCAAGTGTGAGTCGGTTTCAAAATAATGAAGGTGTAAATTTATACCCGGTGTAAATTTATACCTCTAAGGAACTAAAACGAACTAATTTATATAATATATCTTCGAATGATCGTACCGATCTGAAATTCGTTACAAAGGTTTGTATTTAGTCAAAGTAAAGTAAAAATCTGAAAACGGTCAAGTGTGAGTCACTTTCGAAAATAACGAATGTGTAACTTTGATCCACGAAGATAATATAATGATAACATGTCGTGTCAGTTGGTAAATCTAGTCCATTTAGTTAATCTAGTTCATTTCTTTGTAAGAAGCATAGTGCTTATGCAAAAATCTGAAAGATAGTATAAATGAGACATTTCCTTAACTAATATATCATAAGAAAAAAATAAAATAAACAACCTCACAAAAATAAATGAAATCCCACCCAAAACAAAAATGTGAAAGACTGCCAAGTTCGATAATATGGGAATGCTTTGCCTATAAAAGAAGTGAGATCTTAATAAGTACCAAGTTCCATACACATATCTCAGTTAAAAATTGTTACTTTTTAATGATGTTACTTGGCAAGTTTTAATAGAAAATTAAATACTTGATTCATTGCGTTTAGTAGGTTTATATCAAGGTGTGTGAAAACTTGCCAAGTAGCATCATTAAAAAGTAACTATTTTAAACTGAGGTATGTGTATGGAACTTGGTACTTATTAAGATCTCACTTCTTTTATAGGCGAAGCATTCCCATATTATCGAACTTGGCAGTCTTTCACATTTTTGTTTTGGATGGGTCTAGTTGACATAACTTATTTCAATGACTCAGCTTTTATTTATTTATCTGTTCATTCAGCAGTCGAATTTTCATGCCTGTGATAAAATTGAGATATTGTGGTAGACATAGAGTATGCTTGCCTAGATGGCAATCTTCACTTACGACGGATTTTAATAACCTATCCATCTGTGGTTTGCGTACTAGAAATAGGAATTTCATATTACTAGTAAAGTAGTGGAAAATGTAAATATAACACTCTATGCCTGAAGAGGACTAATAATTTAATTATTACTTAGTTTTTCCGACAGCCCACCCTTACTTAGCCCATTTCCATCATAATACCCACATAACAATCCAACCAGAAATACAAACATTTAAATAATTATGAATTCCATTTCCCCTTTCGTAGACAGTCGACAGCACACTATCTTTGGTTCCATCTTTGTGTAAGTCGGTTTATTTCGCGTCGGTCAGCACGCGAAGTACCAGGCGCCCATAGAAGTGAACAAGTCATGTGGTCTAAACATTTACATACCACATTTGACAGTACTACGAATATTTCAAGTATAAGTAATGTATGTAAAGTAAGAGCTGTTAAATAAAGTGTGTATGTGTGTGTGTGAGTTTTCCTTGTGTTGTAGGTACGTACATTGTTGAGGTTTTGTGTTCGGTTTTGTGATTTGATTTCTTTTTGCGAGGAAATAAGAGGACTTGATGGAAACGAAGTTTTATTTTTATTTTGTGGTAGGTAGTTTAAAAAAACTGTATTTGTCCACTGTTATAGCAAATAAGAAAGTTTTTAACACTCATAAAATAACAAATATATATTTTAGAGAACACTATACTAAAGCAAGTTTAATTATTTTCTATACAAAAACCCTTCCATGATTTAAATTCTAACACCTCACAAAAACCGCTTCAAAATACAGTGTTTGTCCACGAAACAGGCAAACAAACACACAGTTCTAAGAGAAACTGATTTAAGCCGGAACCGAGCCGGACGGACAGCCGGACAAAAGGTAACTTTTACTAACAAACACAATACTTGCTTCGACCAACGTTGGGCAAATGTTTACCTCTTGTGTTAGCTTAGGCCAGGGTGAACGTGTCTGCAGTTTTCATTAGGAAGGGGAAACTGAATTATTATGTTTTGTAGCGTTGTTATAATTTTTTTTTAAACAAGTGCTTCTTTTTCAAGAAATTAATCATGGCGTCCCGGCCGATTCTCAGCCACAGCGAGCGGTTTTCTCTAAGTTTCCGCCCGAGCCGAGAATCAAACCCGAGACCCCGTGCTTCCACGTTTATTTTCTGATAATAATAGAGGGAAACCAACCCAATAGTTAACTCTATCTACTTCCTCGGATAATATAAATTCATTAGCTAAGTAAGTATACGTAACAATGAAACCCAAATCTATATGTAATTCAAGTATGGTTGCTATTCACAAAAATTGCCCGATATATTGTGAAGAGTCGGAACTAAAATATCCGCAACAGGCTTTACTAAACAGACATCAAATAAAACGAACTTACGATCTCTCCCGAACACTTCCGAACTTACCCGATCTTAGAATAAATCCACTTTATGTATTTTAGGAACGATTTCCAGACAAATATTTTAGGATGAGAGCAAGCCATTTCTGCAGTCTGCATTTTCATTCGGTTTTGACATAAAACAATTAAAGAACTATGACAGTAATTTATGCGTAGATAACATATAAATTACTGTCATGTTTCTTTTAATTTTAGGTACATACATAGTTTATAGTTCTGTCGTGGCCCTAATTTAAATCTACAGTCGAATTTCAGAGGTCCAACCCTTCTTAATAAGGCTGAAGTCAGAGAAACAAGGTTATTTATTACATTTAATATTGCGACCTCTCCTAAGCTCGTATTAAACGTTTAAAACCACAACACAGGTCCCTGACTTATTTATTCTCCCTAAACCTCTGATATGAAAACAAACCTTTATTTTACGATCGTTCCCGAGAGTTCCCGAGTGCTTCCGAGTGGGCCCGATTCAAAATACCGCGTAATAAAATTGTAACATTCAGAAATGGAATTACAGCTAAATAATCCGTTGGCAAAGCCGTTTGGAGATTCCATTTTCAAATAGATTTTGTGCCAGCAACTGGTCGGTAGCTTCCTGAAGGGAATCAATTACTGTTTGTATAATTTGATTTTGAAACATCAATGCGGTTTGCGCTTTCTGGCCAAATAGACTTCATTTATTAGCCCGTTCATTATTATTTTGATTACTTTAAGTATAGGTTTCCCGAGCGTAACAGTTTGTTTACCATAGTTAATTTTAGAATGAACTGTAACTTCATAATGTCTTCTTTTACAAACTTGTTCAAGTCGGTGCTTAATTATAGACAAATCACTTATTTCTCAGTAGCTAAACTTTTTTACACCACAACACCATAGCCTTGAACAGGCCCCATACATAATAGGCGATTTATGAATAGATTTCTATCATAGTTTTTTTTTGTTTTGTTCTTTTTAACAACTTGCTTAATTAATCCCAAGGTCAAGCATGGTATGGTTACGATACTATCAATACATGCGTACGTTAGGCCGGTATACATATAAGGTCTCGAATGTAGACAAAATTTTTAGAAAAAAGTTAGTATTCAATAAAATATTTCTTGCTTCGCTTCATGTACTTGAGACGGCCCCCTCGATACAAATTGGTGAACTCATGTCAATCCGAATGATATTGAACATTGATAGGCTCTTCAATTCTTTGATATAAATAAGTATTAGTATTCAATTTATGCCAATGGAGAAAGATATGAATACGAACAAAACATAAAAAGAAGTACTAAGCATGCACTTGGATATTTGTCAATACAAATGTTTTTCCGTATAGTTTTCTTAAGTTTGTTACCTTAAACAAAATATTGCAATTATTTTTCAAAATCATTAGTTACCATAACCAAGTAAGTACTACTAGACTATCTAGAGTAGTGTCGGCCAAGAGCCCTTCACAGTATAAAATGAGGTTGTTCTGTAAAATATATGCGTGTAAATAAATGATTTGCCCGGCTGCAGCAAGAGAGCTCTCGACACCTGTGAGGGCTACTTATTGCTGCTTCTGCGGCGAGCTGCGCCGAGGGCTCTTAGAGTAGAGGGCACGGACCACTAATGATTTATAATGTCATGTAGTTTAACTTATTTTATAGTTAAGTAAAGATTCGGAAGGCACGATAGATCAGTGGGTGACGGTATCATTTGAACACTTTTGGCAGTCGTTATGGGGAAGCCACGAAGTTAGACAACCATAGTCTTAAGAAGGTGCTTCTTGTTGCCCCGGTAAAAGTTATTGTTTTTGCCTGAGTTGAAGAGATCAGATTGTCAGTGGCTAGAACGAGTAATAATTAATTAATAAATTTATTTTTGTATTTTTTTGTAAATAAAGAAAACAATTATGTGAGTCGCAGCGTCGCACTCCAGTGGAATCTCAATTTCGTTTGCTTAAAGTTTGAAAAGTAATACCTATTTCTTGTGAAACAGTTGAATGCATCTTTTTCCTTCTATACTTCGATGTATTTTTCCTTTTCGTATGTAATACCGATTTTCCGCTTTCAAAGCACTGCAAGAGAAACAACATGTGATGTATATAATCAAAGCTGGGTGAACTCGGGAAAGCATTTTCTCTCTCAAAGAGTTTTCCCGAAAAATTGGATTTTTTCGAGTTCAATCGGCGGGAAGCTGGTTTGTTAGCGATTCATAAAAGCCTGCAGCCTTCTGTGCCGACGGCATTGGAAATATTCCGTGCCGTTGATGAGATTACGGCATTTTGGGACTTTTAGCGCAGACGGGGCTATGTGTAAGCTGGACATAGCTACATAGTACATACACACCCGCTTACATATTTTTTTTGCATGTTTCTAGTTTACCAGAACACAAAACAACACTAAAATGAGTTGGTTGTTTTATTTGAAATATTGAAAGTTCGTAGCATTTTTTCAATTATCATGAGGTCGGTTGTCATGACGTTTTAACTAGGTATAGGTATTATAAAAACCCACGAGTACACTCGTACCTAATATAAAAGATTTATCTCTGGCAATTAAGATGTTTTGTATCTATTAGCTGTAACTTTACACGCATGGCGTAAAATACGCGAATAGTTTGAATTTGAACCCGCGCCACGGGACGCGCAAAAAATGTTGCCTTTAATTACTTTAGCGTTACGGATCGAGTATCACACTAGTTTTTACACCATATTTTGTATGGAATATTTTTAATCGTTTTATGGAAAAGTTATGTGGGCTACTGCTATAAATAGTTCTCAACTGACTTAACTGTGTATATAATTATTTAAGTACCGTGTATCCTATGATAGATATTTTAAAACAATGCAAAAAATTATATTTTCCTAGTTCTGAGATTGACGTCAATATATTTTCCATGTAGGTACGACCATTGCTTGTCTGTTATTTTTGTAGTTATTGTATTGCACTTTAAATATCATTACCTACCTAGCATGGTTAATTGATATACCTAATTGCATTAAAATAATCATTCAAACATCTTGTTGGAAGTAAATATTTTATATATTCAAATTCATACCTTTTATTTACAAAATTACTATCGTTGGAAGTCCAAATTATCAACTTTTGTGTGCCTGTTTTCTCAACGAAGAAAATAAATAAACACGTGAATTTAGCCCACAAAGAAATTGTGTAAAGGTGAACCTACACAACCTTTCAAACCCACTTCAGCAAAAACAACAGCAAACCACAAAAAAAAGGTTTAAAAAATCCACAAAGTCAGCATATGGCGTCGATAGCACGCTATAGGACGCGGTTAGGGCTGCCATCCGTCCGGGTTTCCCCGGATTTGTCCTCGTTTGGAGGCCGTCCGGGGGACGTCCGGGCGGGGTTTCAAGAAGTGTCCGGGGAAAACCCGGACATTTTTCATAGGGCCATCTTAACCTATGGTGCCTGGGTATGCGAATTACCCGGGCGCCTAATAATGCAGAAGTCGAAGTGTCCCAAAACTCCAAAATTTTCGCGCTCGCTTCGCTCGCGGCTTCTTTTCTTAACACATCTGTTTTTACGTTTAGCTACTTTAATATCCCAATATTCAAAACACTTTGCACTCGCTTCGCTTGCGGCTTCTTCACTTTGCGGATTTTTTTATTATACAAGTTTAGGTGCTTTAGTGACCCAAAACTCAAAAATTTTCGCGCTCGCTGCGCTCGCGGCGACTTCACTTTACAGTTGTTTGTATTTTTCAAAAATTTTTTGTCTAACCTATCAAGAAGGTAACTCCTAGTTTCCATATGAGCTTTCTTAATTATGACCTTCGAAATACATTAAGTCACAATCTTTCAATACTAGGTACTACATGAGCTAGAGAGGCCCTGACTTTTCATGTAACGAAGGACCTCATTGAATTTAAGTAATATGGTAATATTAAAAATTAGGTCTTGTTTTGTTAAACAATAAAAATCGGACTCGTCCGGGGAAAAAATGTTATTTACGCCAAATGTCCGGGTTTTTTTAATATTTGTCCGGGTTTGGCGAAATTCGAAATGGCAGCCCTAGACGCGGTAAAATTGTTTGCGGCGCACCGGACCGTGTGACCGGCGCGATCCGGCTCGATCCGGCGCGATCCGGTTCGGCCGGGCGGGTGATGCGGTTATGTCCGCGCCGGTGACCACCGAGGCTGGTCTGCCGGCTGAAGAGTTCTACCGCTTCGGTTTAATGTTGACCTTGAATGAGACTCCTTGACTTTGAGAGGTGAAGGGATCGGAAGCTAAAGGGGTAAAGGATTGTGTTAAGAGGTGTTCTTTGATTTAGAATGTATTTAGGCATTTTTTTGGGATCCCCTTCTTACCAATAGGTTGAGATCAAACGAACAAAAACTATAGCTGGAATTAGAGCAAATCTTTTGGCAGTATTTTCGCTTTTAATAAACAGATGCAAAAAATTCTTCCTTTTTTTCACACTGAAAGAATTCGATGATATTAGAAAAAGCTAAAAGCAATTTTTGATAATTTTTCAATTCAAAGCTCCACAATTTAATGTATTTTTGTTATTGGTAGCTGGGGATATTTTCTAAGTTCGATCACCACGGGTGGGTGCGACCCCATGACCTAAACCCTATAAACCATGAGGTCAGACAACAAACTGGCGAGCCATTGTCCGGCTCATGATCAAATAAATTGCAGTCCCTTCTAACAAAACTTCTATTTCCGACTGCCCTTTATCATTGCCGGGAAGTTAACTTTCCGACATTGGGTTAGGGATTCAGAAATATATGTTATGTGTTCTCGTTTAAAACTTTAACTCTACAGTTATTTACATTGTTTTTCAATGAAATTAAGTAAGTTTTACTCTTTCAGTTGCCCTCTTATATGAAAGGTCGATTTTTTACAAGATTTGAGCAAATAATTAAGGTCTATATTTTACGTTTGTCAACTGCATGCTACTTAATCGGACTTACTAATAAAGGGCATTCTTCATTTTGTCTATTTTAAGGGGTAAGGGGCTACTGAAGCTAGCACTTTACAAAACACTGTCTTTATAACATTAATTAGTGCAGATAGGGTATAATTTAGGCGGTCACCAAAAATATTTTTAAGACTCTAAGCACCAAATAAAATAAACAACTCCAAAAAAAATAAATTGACTTTATTAAAAGGGCACTAAAGTATATAATATTATGATCCAAAAAAAATAAAATAACATCAGAAATATCGCAAATCTCTCACAAATATTATTTTTGGTTCCCAAAATGGATTAATGGTCACCAAATTATATCCAACTAAAAGATTAATATTACAAACAAAAAGTTAGTGCCGAAAACGAATCGCTGCAAAACCGACTCCACGTAGTCTTGTCTGCCCTAACCCTAGAGTGCAATTCAAAACCGCGTAGGCGCGGAGGGGCGAGGCGACCTGCGAGCTGAGGCTGCGGTGGTGAGCATGAAAACCATCTGCGACGATAAGCTCGCATGGGACCGCCGGAGCTCCGCAGCGCCGGAGCCGTGACAGAAGCCATGCTTGCTGCATGTTGCGTGCTTACATTTTAAACGTACTGAGTTACACACAAAATCATATAACAATAAATAAGCGACGTACGTTTGGGAACCCCAGTATATTAATTGTGATTTGGGAAATATTCTAGCGATCGTTAGCTTTTTTAGTCTAACAAAAATGACCAAATTAGGAGTCATGGTATTACATAATTGGTAACATCTAAGTAGTGAAAATACAAGGTGTTGATTTGCATTTGTGCCATAGTTCAGGAGGAGGACATACAGTACGTGAATAATCGATTGGAATTACAGTAGATGGGAAATAACTAATATGCACTGCTTTTTTTGTCATTGTAATGTCGTGGTATTTCCGAAGTCATCCAATTTTATGAATGAAATTTATGAGTGATCGTTGCGTATGCTTTGTGTTTGCGTTTGTGTAAGGGTGCAGCACGGTTTTAACGCCAGTAACATACGCGTCAAGTGTAAATAAGGCTAGATGAGATTTACGGAATTCCGAAAAAAAATTAAAGAAAAAAAAATACGTACCAATTTTTTTATTGATTTGGGTCGAGAATCAGTAGCATAATTACCTCCTTGAATATGGCACGAATGCAAATCAACAGCTTGTATATAATATTTGGTCTAAAGTGTATTTTAAAGGCGTCCATATATTTTTTTAGTAGTCAATAATACGAAAAAATGGTTTTATGTAATAATATTTTTGGAAACGTTATTTGGTGACCATTTATCCATTTTGGTTTTAACCGTTTAGAATTTTTTTGGTAGTAAAATAGGTACTTTTTTGGGTGGTGTTTAAACACAAGCCGTGCAGATAAACCAGCAGTTAATGTTAAGATTAACAAAGCGACTACGCACAGCCGGCAATGAAAGGCACGTTACGGCGGGCCCAGCTGGGCGCCAACAGCGTGACTATTGTGTGCTTACTGGTTTAAGTTGTATTGTCACCTCGGCTAGTTTTGTTTTATAAACGTTTTTGAGTTTGAGTTTAGACTAATAACAGAATAGGTAACAAAATTTTTAATTAAGTTGCTAATGACAAGCCTCCACAGATATAATGTAGGCAATATAGTAGTAGGTGGTTTTTTAAATATGAAAATGGCGTTCAAATTTAATGTACCGCAAAAATGACACCAGTCTTTCTACCTCTCCTGAATCACTAATAATCTTTACCGTGAAATGTGAACGGAAAAGTCCCCTAGGTGATTCAGTTATTAAATAATTATTATAACCACGTAAAGTAATATGCGAATTGGGATCTGAGTCACACATGTAGGCAAATTATGCAAGGTAGATCTAGATAATTAATATTCCACTTTTTATCGTAAGCCAAGAATTTACCATACGAAAAAAATGGAATATTTTCATCTTAACCCATTTTTTCCATTGACGAAATCATGACGTCAATAGATTCAAAGGATATTTTCCAACCAACAATTAATTGTACTTCTTTTAGTTAGGTTATAGGATTCAAAAAGTTTAGGTTTAGGTGGTTTATTTATTAAGTATATTACTTTTTCTACATTGCATTAATCAAAATCTCAATAGTTTGTTACTCATTGGGTTTTTACTAACATATATCTTGATATAAACACCTGTGATTTAAAATAGGTTTTATTTTGTTTCTTTGAACTTATCTGCTCTGATTTAAACAGTTATTTCACTATTTTTCCAACAGGTACACCATTCACGGGTGAGATAGGCTATATTTTATCCGGGTACGAGAAAAAGTTCGCCCAGGATGCAGGTAAAATCGTGAAAACAGCTGTGCAAAATATGCAACATTTTGTACGGTACAAAAACTAACATACATAGTTCGCATTGTAACAGTAACTAGAGAGTAAAAGTAAGTTTATCAACAGCGATGCAACAAAACGGTTCAGTTATAGCTTTCACACTCTCACGATGAATATACCGCCATATGTGAGGACTACTGCATTGCGTTCGTGCATTCCTGAAGCATTTGTATGCATTTGGAGTTAATGCTGTGTAGCTGATTGGATGTTACTAAATGACAGATTTGCCGAATGATCGTCGGTTAATTTTTATTAAGTATCATACCTAGTGTCCAAACTTAGGTATTTTTTTGGGGAAACTTTTTTGCATAAAAACAGGAAAGTGATAATCGTGCTGGGTTGCCCCGTCCAAAATAGGCTGATACGATGATGAATAATTATTATTAACTATTACCTACGTTAGATGATCTACCTACCTATATTGAATCTCTTGCACTCACATGATTAAGCATAAAAAACATCCAAAATAATTGTTTTCAAAAGATTTAGAGCCAGTGGCGGATTTACCAATAGGCCAAGTAGGCCAGTGCCTAGAGCGGCAGATTTAGAGGGGCGGCAAATTTTGAGTTTTTTTTTCAGTTTTTTTTTATAATTATACGAGTACACAATCCATATATAAATAAACGATTAATAAACGCACTGTAATATATGCTTAGGTTTATGTGATCATGAATTTTAAAATATTCCAATAGCGTTTCAATAAAAATAAATTGAAAAATCCGCTCGCTTCGCTCGCGGTTTCTTCATCATTTCTGGTTTATTCTGCGCTCTTTGAGTCCAATCTAACAAAAAGTTAAGGCACCGAAGTAGCAAAAATAACTGAAGCTCTACGCTAATGATTTCTAAGCTGTTCAGGAGGTGGAGGACTTTTGTGTCTCAAATAATTTCGCTTTTGTGTCCCAAAACTCAAAAAATTTCGCGCTCGCTGCGCTCGCAACTTTTTCACTTTAAATTGTTTTTTTTTTTTCAAACTTGTTTGAATATGTTTGTGTTCCAAGACTCAAAAATTTCGCCTTTCACTTGACAGTTACTTTTTTCTAATTTCTTTAGATATCACTGAGTCCCAAAAAACACAAGTTTCGCGCTGGTTTTTTTTTTCGCACTTGTTTGGGTACTTTTGTGCCCCAAAACTAAAAATTTTCGCGCTCGCTACGCTCGCGACTTTTTCACTTTGGGCCGGTTTTATAAACTCGTTTTGGTACTTTACTGTTCTAAAACTTATAAATTTTGCGCTCGCGGCTTTTTTACTTGACACTGGTTTTTATAAAACTAGTTAGCGCTTTATAACTTTGCAGAGGTGAGGTATGACTCCGGTTTCTTTATGTTAAACCTAGCAAAAAGCACCATGAATGATTTCTACATGATTTTTAGTACTCCAATTACAATTTTAGTCCGTGATTATATTGTGTCGTTTTTTTTTGGGGGGTGCGTACGCCTCTGATCCTAGTACCCGAACGAATGAACCGATTTCAATTTAGTTTTTTTTTTGGTATAACAGTTGTTTTACGGGCGAGTTTCATGAAAATCAATTGAGCCGTTTAAAAGTTACAGAGGTTTTACGCTATAAAGTCGCTGTCAGATAAACTTGTTAGGTCAACATTAAACTCTTCGTTACATAGCGCGTTGCAAAAATAATCTAGTAACTGACAGAAATATCATTAAGTTCACAATCATTAGAGGCGGCAAAAATTGAATGGCCTACTAGCGGCAAATTTGTAAATCCGCCACTGTTTAGAGCCATGTCAAAAACGTTTATTAAAACTAGGAATTTTAGCACCTTTTTAAGTCAAGAATTACAAAAGGACAGCACCCACAAAACGCTCCCCTTTCACTACTTCCTAGTGTTATGGCTGGAAAGAAGCGGTGAAGAACAAACTTCCCAGCAACAAATATAAAACATGTGAAATACAAACAACCTTCTACTACAATATATCTTCCCAACTTATATAAACAAAATAACTACCAAACCCTAAGTCAGTCTACCACATAGTTGAGAAGTGCAGTAAAAACCACTATGCAGCCTAAAGCCAGCACGATGCATATGAATGAGTTGCAAGCATACCGCCGTGGTTGCTAGATAAGTAGACGTATGATAATGTCACACAGTACTGTAGACTGTAGACTGTGACTCATGTTGTGTGGTGCGGTAGGTCAGGCTACAGGTAAAGTTTACGAGGTTAAAAAAGTTTATGGAAGACACGATTTGCTTATATGCGTACAAGGAAAAGTGTGAAGTCGAGTACTTAAAAAAATTCCAATGTAATCTATCGTAATTTGATTTCTTTGAAGGTAGTTTTCCATTGTGAAAGCATGTCTTTTGGGTTGTTAAACTATTATTTTTTTACAATACACATTGTAAATTATTTATTTACATTGTACTACGTACCTAATTAAGTGAAAAAATAATCTGTTAAAGGGTATCCTTACTATCCTTATCACATCTAGTAACTCTAGGTACCGGCTTCTGGACCGATGCACCTAACATTTTTTTTTTTGCTTTCCAAAGAAGTCGGTTTCTTTTTTAAAAAAGTTTATTTCGTATCATAAACGACACATCGCTTTCAGAGAATTCTGTTGAACAATTGCCTCTTTACAGCGTATTCACACTTCGTCTTAAATCTGTCTCGCGGAACACGAAGCTACGAAGCGAATGTCGCCTGAAAACCCCAACGATAACTCCGCTGTACCTTGCTTACCTGTATTGATAAGAGCGAACCTACAACTTGTGTGTGACGAATCATCACTTGACATATTCTGTATGACTTCATAATGTACGTCAACGTACCAAAAATGCAGGTACTCACGGACTATATAATATATGGTTTGTAGTAATTAAATCAGTTCGAATTCACTCGCCCTAACCATCAGTGAAAGGAATTAAGTCCAAATACTTAAAAATATAATAAAATGGAAGTGAAAACTGCGTTGATCCTGATATTCGTGAGTGCTGTCGCCGCGAGGTATAGACCAACTCATGAACATATCGAGGACACAGTGTCGAGGAACACAATAACTGCTGCTGAAGACAACACAACTGAAGCCGTGCCAACAGAGACCAATGTTGATGAAGAAACACTAAACTATGAAGATGTGAGTGAACATCAAGCTACGGTTGGACTTACTACTCCATCGGTGGAATTGTCTGCAAATGAAGAAAATAATGAAGCCAAGGATACTGAAGATAACGCGTATTTGAAACAGGCACCAATTGATATGATAACAGAGAAAACACATATGGAGCTGGAACACAGAGACAGCATGGGCGCCTCAGGCTGTCCAAATGGCACAATACGAGTACCGACGAGTAGTGGCTACCCCTGCATTAAAGAGCAATAAACAAACGAGTAAGCGTCTCATGTTACAAAGTCTTCAAAATAGTACCATTACAAATTGTTGGTTTATCATATACTTAGTGGACATAGGTTACCATTATTTACTTACAAAAAATACATATATTGCAACTAGGCTATAACGCTCATGTAATACATTTAATGTCTTTATGTTTGTATAGAGTTTTACGTTTTACTTAGTTTGTTTTTTGTTTGTTAACTAATACCTAAGTACTTTAAGTTTGTTACATAATATCCCTAATGTTACCGTCAATTGAAACATAATAAATTATTGTAGAGTAAAAAAGTCCGTTTTTACATCACCCGTTTTCAAAGAAGGGGAACCCACTAGGATATTTTTTATGATGCAGATTTATTATGTGAACAACAATATTCAGATATGTACCCTCAGTGGTCAAGTGCGAGCGTGACTGCATGGTGGCCACACGTGAAGGAAACCCGTTGTTTTTCTGCGAGCTGTTTAGTATTGCCTCCGAGCGCTGGTGTGGTCACCCTGGCTACTTCCTGACTATTGTCGAGCTGAAAGTCATTTGCGAAGGTGCTTCAGTGGCGAATTATGTCGAATATTTCGATATTAGTACGTAAGACCGCACAACTCAAGAAGTTACAATGGTCGTGGTGGCCTAGTAGGTAAATTCGAACGGCTGTAAAGCAAGTCTCAGGGGGGTTTGATTCTAAGATAACTCTGATACTTTCTTAATATATCAACATTTCACATTAATGACGAGGAAGAAATTGTTAAGGAAACCTGGATTATTTGAGGAACGATATACATTTACTGGGATATGTTCACACATTCCATCATCCTCCGACCCTTTTCCCCAACTATGTCGGCTTCCAGTCTAACCGGATTCAGCTGAGTATCAGTGCTTTACAAGAAGATATGTTCACACATTATGTTATAAAAAAAATGGGCTTCGAAAATGCATCCATAAATAATGATTAATGTTGCATCCCGAACATTGGTATTGTCTCTGCGGTTTAGTTATACCTAAAATATAAACCATTTAATTTAATAATAATGGGGGCAATACATTATTATGTAAACGTAAATTCCAAAAGGTGATTGTTTACATTAGAATATTCCCCATTTTGTAGTTACAGTACAAAAATAAACAAACAATGTTGTCGACCTATGAAATAGTTACTATCTGACCACAGCAACACTGATATATAATTTTGCCTAATTTATAAAGTTCACGCTTTTATTTAACTATAAGGATAAAAATACTTTTTGTACTTTCCATTGTAACCGTAGCTAGTATAATTAAGAGTATAATTATTTTATTAATGAACCGGTAAACCTGTTAAATAAATTCTACCTAATTTCACGCATTACAAAATGAGTTTTTATTTTTACAAATGATTCAATAAACTGGGTATTTCTGCGGGAAATATTCCCGCAAGGCTCCCGCTATGGGTGCAGCGTGAGGGAGTGTCAGACTCTAAGTACCACATACTGCAAAATTTTAGTCGACTGCTAGTTGTTTGGGCTCATAAACCAGTATGAAGATAAGTGGTACCTAGTAGTAAGCACGTTACAAAGATCAGGTAAATAGCCTACATCAGACACACTGAAATCTTTGATTAGAACTAAAAGTTTCTTTGAAAAAATATTTGTTACCCATCGATTTCTACATAATATGAAGTTCTATAAGGAGTTTTTAAAGTATAGTGAGGACCACGAGACTTGGCACGCCAGTCGCTTGGCGGGACTCGCCAGTACTTTGGCTCGCCACTGCCAGACATATGCCAAACTGCTTTTTAACATCCAGCAAATAATAATATGTGCATGTATGTGGTTTGGTCGAATTTGCTCATTTTTGGTGTGTTGTTATTGTTACTTGGATTGAAATATAATCGCGGTTGTGATGATGTAGCTTTTGGCTGTTTATATGCTCAGCATGTGAATTTCCCCCTTAAAAAGCTTACATAAAAGTATCTATTGCCATTGGACGACAGCACTATAACTTACAATATTACAAAAATTTCACTAACAACATACAATTCCGGTTTTCATAAAACAAATCTTTTCTTTAAAATAGGGGACATTCATAGTAAGTAAACAGTTGTTTTCAAAGAATAGACGTTTAGGTTGTCATTGAAACTGGGCCTGAATATTATGTGACTCCATTTTTTTCCACACACAAAGTTGTGGTTCACAATCAAGGTAACTTTCAAATAACTTCTCACTTTAAACACAAATCATTCTTTAGGTATTATCCCTGTTTCACAAAACTGCACAAAGTCTGGACTCCAAGCCTGTATAGACATCGAACATCTGATTAGCATTCACGACACGACTCCAACAGTTTAGTCAGCTTCCACCGTTTATACTGTTTGCTTGGCCTTCAGACCTTCTGGAAGCTTTGCGCATTGCACGTTTAGGACTTTAGTCGGAATTATTTAGGCTGAACTATTTCTTATTGGACAGGGGATAAATAACAAGAAAATAGGCTTTGTTTTAAAATATATTGGCAACAATTTTTTGGGTACTTATAGCCTAAACCTTTCTAGCTCCACAACAACTCTTACTGATTGCTACATGTATCTTATCTATGCCATAATTCTCAACTTTTGTGTCTTGAGGGACCTACCTCCTGTGCATTTTCAAAAAGTAGCCTATTAATATCTCCAATGTCCATCAACATCACCGTCATTTCAGTAGTTTTAAAAACAAAACAAACTCACGTTTGCAATCCTATTTACTAGTAGGGAAATCAGCTACAGTAATTGAGTCTGAATTTCCAATAAACGTTGTTTATCTGTCGTATCTGGTGTGAGCTAGTCAGACATTGTCAATGTGTAGCGAGCGCCCGATAATGCTGGGCATATGCCGCGGGCGATGCATGGTGCACTACCCTATTATATGGTTAATGTTCGATATTTCAAGCTGTTCATTGTAGTTATGAATGGAATATTATTTTGTCAACGTGAAAGATTTCCCACGAGATCGAAAGTTGGTGATTCCCATTATCAGGCGATTAGGTTTATTGAGATTGATCAGAAATTACAATAAATGTGAAATATTATAAAAAGAATCAGTACACAATCATAAGCGATTACTAATTTAAGTAGATACATACATATATTGTCAGGAATACATGTAAACTGCACCTTGGGGCAATAAGCTGAAAAATATCAACATCAGACATATTGCACTGACGAGACTCGTGGCTACGTGACAAACGCATATATATTAATTATAACACCGGACAAATTATAGGTAAATAAGCCTTATCACAACTAACGCAATAATTTAATTGTTAAATTACGTAATTGGTGTGATCTCATTGTAAAGATAAAACTACCTAGTGAAGTTCCAATCATTTGAGTGAACAAAACTAACATAACAATCAAGATCTAATTAATAGTGAATGCATATCTATAGATATGACATAACTATTGTCTGTGACATAATTACCTGAGCGGGTTGTCACGTGGCCGATCGCATCGACTCAATGCACCACACTATTGTATTAGCCACGCACCACCGCTGAGGGGAATTATTGTCAAACAATACTGCAGTGTTCAATCACTCGTGACAATGATAATATCAGATCTGTAGCGGAATGCGCACTGTGTGGCCATCCAATAGCTTTCACAATACATTCCAATTCAATTGCAGTTTAATTAGAGTAATTAATAAGCCAGTGATTAATACGTCGGTTTCAGTACAATGGGATTCTGTTGTATTGTTGACGCTGTTTGCATTACAAATGTGGTGAGCTTCGTGGCCACAGCTTCGCGAGACTTTGTTTGTCTCGGTTAAAACTAGAACAACGTACTCTTCTGGCCTAGAATAATAATTCACGAACTTTTAACTCAAATTTTCTTGAGTAGAGAAATTCGACGGCAGAAACAATTTGTTTTCTTATTGTCTCGTGAAAAGAATCCATAATGAGTGTTATGTTATGAGTATTTAGGTAAATAAATAGGCATATTTACATCTTTATGTTCGTGTTCCATAGTTAGATAGTTGTATAGACACAAAGTGAATTTCTCTTAATCCAGTGACCATAAAATTAACTCTATAGAAACTAACCAACAAATAGATCTTGCTATATAATTATGAAACAAGTCAATGCAAATCCGTCAAGTCACAATAAGTCCGAAAATCGTCGTCTTACAATAATTCCTACAGCGACTTTCTGCGAAGAGTTCACCATCTCATCTCAGTGAGTTAACTCGCACAACTTCTCAACAATACCTTCAAAAACTAATTTCCTTTCTTTTACACTTAGATGTACGGAATGAAAACGAAAACTTTATCTCAGGGCCACTTGACTAACTTTTTGGATCCGAGATAGGCAACACCCGGGAGGTACGACGATACGACTCGTTAAAAACAAAATTCGTTTGGACAAGTTTAGGCGGAGCCAGGTGACGGGAGGTATTTGTGGACTCGCGAAACGGCATTCAGTAGTGTGGAGGAGGAATGTAGCAAACTTGTCAGTTGGAAGGAATGCGAGAAGGCTGTCTTACTGTGAGAGACTAAGTTTAGTCTCAGTAAATATTGATGAACTCCACGATTGTTGAACCGTATTTTTAGGACGCGAAACTTGTGCATCTAGACGGCACTGCAGAACCGTAATGAATGCGATTTCGCAGTTTTAAGTTTCCTTCCTAAAAAAAGAGGTATAATAAGTTTGACTGCTATTCTCTAAGGCATCGTAGCCCTATTAATGAAACGGCTTAATTGATGCATTTTTAATACATGAAAGTTAGTTTTAGTAGTGGTAGGGTAGGCACACCGACATGTTTAATTCAAGTCTAACAATATTCTAATCGGTTTTTAAAGTAAAAGTATAATTTTAATCATATTAATGTTTGCTTCTTGCGATGGCGTTTTTCCTGAAACTTCAGTTTTCAGGAATTTTGTATATTTGGCATGATCTTGCAATTTACATAATGAATGCACTCTCGTCATCGATGACACTCGGTGGTGGAAACGCTTACCTGTTCAATTATAATAATTATGCACTTTCGCGATTTATGTATTTTGCGGTTGTTTCAAAGGTATTAACATAAAGGTAACCTAACAAGTTAACGACCCTTGGTAAGTTGAAAATTTCTCCCGACATCGGAATAATATAAATATTACATATACAATGAGTTCAGTAACTTTCCGTAAGGTTTGCATAATTCGTCAATGCTGTGGGACCTTTTTATTATGTAGTTTCTTCAAAACATCTAAAACACTATTGAACACAGATTCTTCCGATTACTGCGGTAGATACTTTTTGTATCGTTTTTTTTTTTCATCTTCTGTTTATAAGTCGGTTATCAAGACCAGTCAGTCTTTTTAATCCACTCAAAGAAATATAGTAAGTAGCAGTAAGGCATGAAGAGCGATCTGATTTACCTACAAGCACTTAGCGAAAGTAAATTTATTTTTCTCCTTAATAGCATCTATTGCTCCTTTATTAGCATTTAAGAACATATCTGAACTTGAACAAATAATAACTGTAGGTCAGCTTATGATTTGGTACATTTCCCTTTATGTACGTATAGTTACCTATACTCTGGGTGGTTACTTCTTGTAATCATAAGTGGTTATGCTGTACTGGTCTACTGAACTTACGGAGCGGGGCGAGTGAGGTGCGGGGTGGAGCGGGGGCGGGGCGCGGCGCAGGCGGGCCAGGGCGCTCAGCAGCCCGTCCGTGGTCACGCCGCCCGTCCCGACATCTGCAACAACGAGTACACCGGATTAATTAGCTACTATTACCAAAGAAAGCAGATAAATTACCATCTTGGAAGACAGTGTTGAAAATAGGCCGAAAAACAGCACATAACATCAAAATTTAGTTACATTATAAGACAGACATCAACCAAAAACCTTAACTTCCTAGGGGTTCTTCGCTGCAAAACCATTTAAGTCAAGTTCTTTCCAAACTTGCAACTAACTTCGCGCTTGTGACCCATATATACCCCGGAATCGGTGCAGGCATACCATCCACTCTTAATGCGACTAAAATGCTGATCATGATCCTCAAATATGAAGGCCTGACGAAATAGATAGCGTTCAACTAAAAATGATATGGAGACAAAAACATAGGTAAAGGTAGCGTTAGTAACTATTATTTACCATTAAATATTAAACAATAAAATTATAACTCATAAATCTGTAAAATAACATTATAAATTACCTCTCTATTATACAATAATTTAACTTAAAGCCGATTACGATAAATGCATGAGGTAACAACGCATTTGCGGTTAGTTTAGCTAATATTCCTGTAAATAACTGATATCACTGTCTGACCGCTTGGATCGTACGTGATCTCGTTCAGGACAGCTGCAATCGATAAAAATAATACCTACACTGATATTTTAAAGCCCAATAAATAGTTGTGTTGACTGTTGCACTTTGTTACTTTTTGTTTGTAGCCAGTAGTCCAGAAGAAATATTTCACATCATGGTGCCGTACAACGGGGGAATCACGCGATAAGAACTATTTATCTGATCTGAAATAATTTCAGTGTCTAAATAGCCCATTTGTTGAGAAAGGTTATATCATACACAGTCTATAATTGTCAATCGGGACCGGGACAGTCCCGAGTTTTGGTTACTCAATCACATAAGGAAACTAGACTTGATGAAAGGTCGTTCTTAGGAAAGGTGACGACATAATTTGTAGGCATTTGACGTTATTAATTAATAAGCCTTTGATAATGATAGCAGTAGTCACAGGAAAAGATTTCAGTTTTCAGGAATTGATGACCAACACCAATATGACCGCAATCAAAGCTCTAAAATATTTCAGTTTAAATACTTCTCGGTAATATTAATATCCACGGTTTAGTAAGTGTAAAAACCAATGAAATGCACTAATAAAAATAAATTAATGATTTGATATTTTAATAAATTTTCCCATGGGATCATATAGCACCTTATATGCATTTACTGAGTAAAGGTGATGGTAATGGTAAACTTTGTTAAGTACGTTGTATGGGGGAATCTCAGAGGTTTCTGTACCGAATTTGAAGATTTTCGAGAAGGAAATCGCATTATTTGTGTCAGAAGTTAAATAAGTAGTTTAAAATATGATTTAAGCGAATAAACTACTGCTCACCACAGCCTTGATGAAGCAGAAATCTCATTACATTTTCCTCTAATTAGCTCTGTGAAAACTGAATAGAAAACTTGTAGAAACACATGAGAGCTACATGCAATTAACTAGCAAATTAGTTTAGCAGTACCCGGCGTGTTGGCAAACGGTTGCAACTCGCGTGTTCGAGCGCCGAGGGCTATTCACCTAATAAACTTCACAGTTGCGAGTTGCAACTGTTGGCGAATCAGCGATAAATGAATTTCTGCAATAGACAGTTGATAAGGTGAATGTTGGTTTTGCAATAGAGTACAGCTTAGTTGTGTGTACTTGAAAGGTAATAACATGCTGCATTGAGTTTTCTGAGAAACTTTCATGTATGTGACGGGCTTTATTAGAAAGTTACAAACTGTTTTCTAAAACATAAACTTTTGAGAATATGTTGGTCATACATTTGTCTTGAAAACTCGAAAAATCGATAACGATCCATCTTGTTAACGGGCTCCGTGACCTATGTTTTCAGATATATTTGCACAATGATCGAGTCAGCAAAAACTTTTCGAATTTCCCCTTTCCAAAAGCAATACCAAAAACGTCAAGGCTCCATTCAATATCAACCAGTTCCAAAATAATAAAGGAACCCAAAAAAGGCAAACCGCTGTGACGTCACACACAAGCCTCCGCTGACGAACAAACTGCTTCACCCAAAATATGTAAATTATTCATCACAACTACCAATCTGAATTCAACCTTATACATAAATAGGTAAGGTATATATTCCTTTGCGGAAGTGAAGGAATAATTTAGGGTTGGGTAAGGTCTTTATTAGACCGTTTTACTTATATCAAGGTGCCTTCGCAAAATGGTCTATTCAGGTGAATCTATTTTGCTATCAATACTTTTATTTAGCGAAGAGATATTTTGTGACCAAGTCTTGCTTATTTAATCTAAATATATAAAACTCAAAGGTGACTGACTGACTGACATAGTGATCTATCAACGCACAGCTGAAACCACTGAACGGATCGGGCTGAAATTTGGCATGCAGGTAGATGTTATGACGTAGGCATCCGCTAAGAAAGGATTTTGATCAATTCTACCCCCAAGGGGATAAAATAGGGGATGAAAGTTTGTATGAAACTTGCCCACGCAGACGAAGTTGCGGGCAACAGCTAGTAATAAATAAGAAAGTAGCTCTTTCCGTCTGTTTGTATTTGTCCATCGCGTTTTTAAGCCAAAACACTGAACTTTTTGATACACATTTACTGATAATATAATCTATTACCTTAGAAAGTACTTATGCATTTTGCCCTTTTGCGGTAAAAAAATTCCTCTGGACGCGGAAGAAACGGGAGGTGTATTATAATAATAATAATAATGTCTGGACACATTTTCACACACGGTCGGTTAGCCCCATGGTAAGTTATTAATTAATTAGCTAGGGTAAACAAAGTCAAATATCTAGGGCATGTATTGACCACTGGCCTCAAAGATGATGACGACATTGATAGGGAGCGGAGGGCGTTGTGTGTGAGAGCAAACATGATTGCCCGCAGATTCAGACGTGCCTCTAAACAGGTCAAGAGCACTATATTTACTGCTTACTGCACGTCCTTTTACACCTGCAGTCTGTGGGTTCATTACACTCAAAAATCATACAGCGCCCTGCGAGTGCAATATAATAATGCATTCAGGATATTGATGGGGTTGCCCCAGTACTGCAGCGCATCGGGGATGTTTGCTGACGCTCACGTACAGTGTTTCTACACAGTGATGCGGAAACGGTGTGCTTCCCTGGTCCGTAGGGTGCGGGGCAGCGCCAACAGTATCCTGTTGATGATCGCAAGTAGGCTCGATTGTGTGTACGTAAATCACTGCTGTAGAGTTTCAGCGGGGCCTGTCACCTTGCAGCAGTGACGTCTCGAAAAAGTTTGTTTTGTGTAGTACTAACATAGTTTATAAGTATAATAATTGTTACTAACACTATGAGTCCTGTTTGTTTCGTTTTGTTTGTCCATATGTATAAATATTGTGTATTTGTGTATTTGTGTAATACTAACATAGTTTATAAGTATAATTGTTACTAACACTATGAGTCATGTTGCTCGAAATAAATGTTTAAATAAATAAATAAATTAACTTGTGTTATGGGAGCTAACACAACTGATAAACTACATATAGCTACATATATACATATTTATAAATACATATTGTAACACCCAGACCACGGCCAACAAACATGCTCATCACACACATGTCGACCGAACCGGGAATCGAACCCGGGACCTCAGGTTCGGCAGTCCGGCATGGTGACCATTGCGCCATCGAGGTTTACTGTTACTGTTACAATATTTTCGTAAATATGTGCGTAATTATGAGTAATGTTTTCCTTAGAAGTTGGTCGTGTTTATTTAATGCAATTACGTCTTCACTACATAACTGCACCATGACTGTTTCACGTAGTGTTCCGTAATCTGTGGTTTTACCGATCACAAGAAAGCCAAAAGGTCACGTATTTGAGTTTTAAGGTTTCTCTTGATTTTTGATGTCACTGAGAATATATTAGCAGCTATCTGATAGACAATAGAAGCGAAAAAGGTTGTTGGTGTTCACTCAGAAATTGTCAAAAATTTATAATAGACTGCTGCAGGTAAGTACCTATGCCAAAATATGCAGATATTCGTTTACGGTATACAGGTCAGGCAAGATTAGACCATATGGTTCTTTTTTTTCCCATGGCAAAATTCATAAAATAACCCCTCCCACCGTGGGTTAGAAGCGGTGACGGAGTGTCAGAATTTTACTGACTAAAAATCCATCGTGGTCCTCCGTAAGCCTTTTATGTACCAGGGTCGCGGTAACTCTTTCAAACAATCCCACAGCCCCGGCAAGCGTTTACCCTGCTGGGTCCCGCTGGGGTTTTCAGACCATATGGTTCTGTAGGTTTGACAGTAACAATTCCGTCGTGTATGCGAATTTGACAGCCACACAATCGGCTTTCTATCAATAGGAATCTTTCTGACTCACGTCACAGTGGCAAAAACCTCTAATTAAATCACTAAGTTCGATAACACAGAAACCCAGATATACCTACTAAATTAAAATAACCGGTTCTCTGTAAATAAGAATTTATTTTTGATAAAATTTGACGCCATATTGACGACGTGGGAAGATCATTTGTTTACTATTCGAAAAACATAATAATTGTTTACCATAGATTATTCACGAACCCTATGCTTATTTTTTTATTTACCACGGAAATAGTAAATAATCACGCTGGTACAAGCTGATAATGTATTTGATATAATTACGTACAAAGTTGACGTAAAACAGACAAGTACGATTTGATTCGTTAGAAAAATAACACAAATGTTTATAAAAAATATCAACATAGGGTGAGTCAACCTCACGCGCGCTCTAATGATTCCAAAAGGTGAGATACATGGACCAGGCTTTTCCCAACTATGTTGAAGTCGGCTTCCAGTGTCGCGGCTGCGGCTGGATTAGTTTTTACATAGAGCGACTGTCTATCTGTCGTCTACAGGGCCCCGATTCTCCTAATTTTACTTAAGCGTCATGCGATTCACGTTCGACTCGATTCGACTGAGATCCGATCCCGACTCGTTTACGATTGAAGCGTATGTGGCATTCCGCAATTTTTTCTTTGAAATAAACGTTTTTATCCTTTTCTGTCATACAATAATGGATCATTTTGTCTGCAAATGATTTACGATTGCAAAATGATTGTACAGCAAACTACCGTATAGACCAAAATCACCAAAATAGACCAATCGCACACCAATCAAATGTCAATCGAATACGATTGGTCTTTCATTACTAGCAGAATGCCCGATATGGTCAAAACGGCTATTGCGATCATATTGCGATTCGATTTCTATTAGATTTTGACATTATTAACTTAGGAGAATCGGGGCCCAGTACAGCATATTTAGTAGGTAATTAAAACGGTAACAGTTATAACATAGTTTTCTGTTGCTTTACATTTTAAGGTAACTTTATAGAAATACTTTTGCACTTAATACCAGCAATCATCGTCATTAAATGTATAGTGTCTATATACTTAGGAAGAATCAGAGTTATCCTGGAATCAAACCCCTGATTCTTGCCTCACAGGTTCTAATTAACTACTAGACCACCAGACATTTTTTTTTGTTTTGTCTTGCCTACTATTATCGAAATATTCGGCATTCGTTAGTGAAGCGCCTTTGCGAATGACAATCAGCTTGACAATGGTCAGGAAGTAGCCAGGGTGACCACACCGGCACTCGGAGGCAATACTAAACAGCTCGCAGAAAAACAACGGATTTCCCTCAGGCGTGGCCACCATGCAGCCAGGCTCGGACTTGACCGCTGACGGCACACATTTGAATATTACATAGACTGCATCATAATAAAATACCCTTATCGGGTTACCCTTCTGCGAAAAATGAAATAAAAACTGGATTTTTTAATACAAAATAATTTATTTACGATAACATTAGGCATAAATAAACTTAAACTACTAATGTATTAGTTAACAATCTAAAAAACTAAGTGGAACTTAAAACTCTATTAAACATAAACATAAAAATGATTGAGTAATCCTGAGCAAACTAATATTTTGACTTAATTTATAGCCAAATAAGGCCATTAAGAAAATATCAGCAAAGTTAATATATATGTATTACATGAACTTTACAGCCTAGTTACAATTATGTCGACTACATAATAATCCAACAATTTGTAATGGCACTATTTTGAAGACTTCTTAACATGACATGCTCACTCGTTTGTTTATTGCTGTGGAACGCAGGGGTTGACACTACCAATTGGTACTCTTATTTTGCCCAGACAGCTTGAGGCGTCGAGGCCCTGTCTGTCTTCCAGCTCTTTAAGTGTTTTCTCTGTTATCATATCAATTGGTGCCTGCTCTAAATTCACGTTATCTTCAGTATCCTTGGCTTCCTCATTTTCTTCAGTTGCCAACAATTCCACCGATGGAGTAGTAAGTCCAACCGTAGCTTCATGTTTTCTCACATCTTCATACTTTAATGTTTCTGGCACGGCTTCAGTTGTGTTGTCTTCAACAGCAGTTATTGTGTTCCTCGACATTGTGTCCTCGATATGTTCATGAGTTGGTCTATACCTCGCGGCGACAGCACTCACGAATATCAGGATCAACGCAGTTTTCACTTCCATTTTATTATATTTTTAAGTATTTGGACTTGACTTAATTCCTTTCACTGATGGTTAGAGCGAGTGAATTCGAACTGAAGTAATTACTACAAACCATATATTATATAGTCCGTGAGTACCTGCATTTTTGGTACGTTGACGTACATTATGAAGTCATACAGAAAATGTCAAGTGATGATTCGCGCAAGTTGTAAGTTCGCTCTTATCACTGCAGGTATGTGTACTTGAGGTAAGGAATGTTAGGAACACACCAGCGGACTTATCGTTGGGTTTTTCGGAGTCGCTACGTTTGTTTCTTATGCCACATCGATACTTTGACCCAATGTCTGTCTAGACATTGCGTCGACTGTCTTTGATACACGTTCAAAAGAGAGGAAAATGAAAGGGGGCATCTTGGACACCAACTTTGCGTCTAATATGGGCCATAATTTGAAATGATCAAACTACTGCAAACACACTAAAAAACAAAACAATATGTATAAAATTCTGTGTCTGGAAAATGCAGCTATGTTTATCTCACCACCGACTTCTGGACCGATACAACACACGGCAGACTGAACAGTCGGCCAACAGTTGACCCAATAGTTGTCAATTTTTTCTCTAAAGAAAATCTTGATTTCAATCCCGATCTTTGCAAAGTGCGTACAGCCATTTATCTTCATACAGATTTAAGAGCTGAAAAAAACTATCGGGCGACTAAAAGTTTGCACCATGCGGGTACTGTAACTAACTAACTACGATATACCTGCCTACGCGTAATCCTTATTTCTATAAAAATAATTAGGTAGCTACTAACTGTAATAAATATGAGAAACCTAAATGGAAATAAAAATAAAGTTGCGTAATGTTATCCTGAAACCTGAATCATTGAGCTGAGGTAATGCAAGTTTTCAGAACTCCCCGTCTTTGGACTTTGAACCTCAAGTGTAGGAACAACCAGTCGTCTAAAATTGTATTTAAAAATTCTTGGATGTGTTAAAAATATGTAACGTATTCCGTCAGCTTTTTTCCTAAGGCTAGTTACTTTTACTTCTTTTGGGACTAACTACTTCCCGCAACCCCGATAAAAATAGCATGATTATGCGATATACCATGTCATTTTCAAGTTTTTACGTGACAGGGTAACAAATACTTAAACTTTCGCTAATACTAGTATGAAAGCTCTTAACAGACTTTTGGAAAATCACACTATTTTGCATAACTTCATCACAGAAAACGCAAAAGTCATGCATGTAAACAAATATTATTCACGAAAAGTACCTGCCCCTACTGAGAATCAGAACTTAATATAAACTGACGAATAAACGCGAAGTTTCATAATATTTTCTAAGTTGAATCACAAACGTTGCAACGTTGTGTAAGGCACGTCTCACGCGCGTCATTTTTCTTTAAGGTGATATGAATGATTCCGCTGTTGACGAGAAATACAAATAATAAGTATTTTTAATTAAGTTAACTCTGATATTATCTTATCATTTGGGTAGCAATAATATGCCTCAATGTAAGTTTTGTTGTTTTTGTTTAACTTCCGAGGTACATACATAGGTACATTTGTATTGACATCACCATGTTTTTATCTTACTTTCTCGTTCCATTTACCCGGACAACTCAATAGCCCCTGGGTTAGACTGGTTGTCAGACTTTCTGTCTTCCCTGACTACCGACTTCTAAGTTCATGTGACTGCTAATGATTTTATATCATACGATATGTTGAATTAAAACTAGGAAAATATTCAGTAGCTGTCTCAATGCTCGATAAAATAATGTATACTCGAGTATAAACAATAGACTGCGTACTTAGCAACGTATTTTGGACGATGCGTAAAAACTCTTCCTGTAGTTATTTCTGTAAGTCATCTATAATTAACATTGTTATATAAAACCTCCATGACTCTCGGTTCTTAGCAACAAAAAGCTGACTCAATGGCTCCGTGATGATAATGACTTCTCAACAAGTTATTGTTCATACTATTATAGTTTTTACTATGTATTGTACACTTGAAGATTATGCTTGGATAATTTATTAATCATTATGTTAAACCAATGTATTATGGCATCTGCCTAGCCTATTAACAACTGTGTTGGGGTCGGCTTCCAGCCTAAACTGAGGAAGATGAGTACCAGTGTGCCACATGGAGCAACTGCCTGCTTGACCTTCTCAACGCAGCTATCCCTAGTAAACTGATACCTCTTGGTGACACTGGTTGTCAACTTTATGGTTTCCGTCTACCCATGACGACAGACTTTTTTTCAAATGATCCTTCTCTTTGTCGGTTAGCAGCGTGAGGGAGTGTCAGA
Source organism: Helicoverpa armigera (assembly GCF_030705265.1). NCBI lineage: Eukaryota > Metazoa > Arthropoda > Insecta > Lepidoptera > Noctuidae > Helicoverpa > Helicoverpa armigera. The sequence continues at coordinate 9,306,585 of NC_087144.1, forward strand.
ATCTTACTGACTAAAACCCATCATATTCCTTCTTAAGCCCTTCATGTACCAAGGAAATGACAGCCGTTATCTAGGATGCACTCGCTAGCATTTGATGGTGACCCATCATCAGGTCACTTGTTAAGTTCAGCTCAACCATGACCCTGTAGCATTGTAGTTAATTTATTTCAGTACTTACTAACAGTTCACAGACTACTAGTACTGGTAGGTCTGACCATTGAATATATTTTATGTAGTCAGTCACGTTGAGTTCAAAGTGCGAACAGAATCATAAGTAGGTAATCGCACCTGCATTGTTTTTATGTCGCATCTCAGCTTTATAATTAGAATATTAAAATATGCGGCAAGACCTAGATACAATGTATGTATGTAGATACCCTAGCCATTTATCCTACTAAGTATTAAGTATAATTTTAAATCTTGCTATACCGCAAAGCTAAGTTTTTATGTTCGTCACATTATTTACCGGTACTAGACGTATTGTATAAAACTGACAAATATGTTTGAACAGGTTGATCTCAGGAACTATTGGACCAATATGGATATTTTTTTCAGTGTTGAATAACCCATTTCTGTATGCTCCAAGAAGTCTATAGATATGATATTCATCCGGCTATTAATCTGGAATCTAGTAATGTTATAAAAACTGTCACACTGACCGAGGTTTTTGACAAGAAGGAGAAGGGAGCAAGAAGGGTCAGATGTTTTTATCCAGGTGCGGGAAGTATACTCAAAACAACGCAGGAACCAACTAGTATAATAATATAATGTTATATGTACGTTATTGTCCACGTGTTCAAGCATTCTGTATAATTTAAAGTAATTATTATCTACTATGTAATCATCTTGTCGAGTGTTATATAAATTATTCATTTACTGTGTTCTCACAACAAAACAATAAATTAATATAATTCATGAATACCTCGCAGCGGGGATTTTTGCTATTAGCTATATATAATCTTATGTTTAAATTGGGTTTTAACACAAAAAATAACACGTGCTTAATTTAGGAATTTTATTTTCTTTATTCCAATTCGAAACTTAAAAGTACTTAAAATCATATTTAAAGCTTGAACAATGTTAACAACCATTAACAGTCATATTCCAATTGAAAATTCATATTTGTGGATCCCCATTAATACAACTTAATTAAAACAACCAATTACGATAAATACAAACAAACATTCTGAATGTGATTCGATTTTACAATGATAATAAACTACGAAGCTAATTATACTGATTTCTCATTAAAGATCTTGGAAACGTTGAATTTAAAGTCAAAGTATTTATTATTTGTACAATACAACATTGCATACTATTTTACATACATAGGTATTCTTCCTTGCATAAACTTGTTTGTTTAGGTAATAATAACTGCCTTATCAAACTGAAATCTTTACAATTTTGGTTTTAGCTTGATAACTTGACACAAATAAGCTAATGTTGACCACTTTTGATAACAGATATATTTTTTTACATTAATAGAACATTATCTTGAATATTAAAAGTTATCATAGTGCATTAGAGAGAAAATTAAATTAGAAGTTAAAAGTTAGGCAACGATCTTTCACATTGAAAGCCTGTATGATGTCATAGCACGGCACTTCGTTAGTGGATCAACGTCAATATCAGTCACAAACATATGACATTGACGAAAACAACTTTTATTATACAAAAACCCAAACGCTACCACAAATACATATTTTATATCGTTTAATATGTTAATTATGGTGATACAACTTATAAACACGAGGACTTGTATAAATGATTGTAAACACGGCTTAAAATATACAGGGTTTTAATAGTTATTGTGTTTTTGTACTCATTTTGGGTCGCCTTATAAATATTAAGCGTTTGTTACCTAAGAATTCTAGAACCAATGTTTAATTTTAGCTTCTTATTATTTAGGAACTATACAATCACAATTTATCTAAAGAATCCAACGAACCACTACTATAACATTCTTTATCTACACACTTCCGAGAATTTGATTTAGTAAATATCTAAACTCTTATATTTCCACTAAAATCTGTCTCGGCACAATGACCTCACACAATTGCTATTCCGAGCACTTTCATAATACTGCGAAAACATTTCAACTCAGACACCTTCAATCTATCTGTCCACAGGAGTCAGCAGAACTGATCTATCTCCCTTTGCCATATCACTGAACTTAAAGTCACATATCAATTACAGGTCTTCACGAGTCACGGGTGACGCATCTGTCTCCAACCTTGACCTTCCCTTGAGGACAGGCGTTACCTGTAAAAGCAGCTCTATCATCAAGGTTAACCAGGGTCGTGGTCTCCACAATCTTGTCATCAGCATTCCCCCAAACCCATCTGTCGTCATCCACAGCCTTTTCTGGTTTCACTTCTATTTTAGGAGTGACTTCGTTGTCTTGTGTAGTTTTGGTTCCGTATCTAGGCTCGTTGGTTTCATTATTAAAACGATCCACAGTGGCATTGGGTTCGCTCCTAACCTTGTTATTGTCACTGCTATAATTCGTGTTTACATCAATTTGGTTTGTTTTGTTATTATAAACGGATGTGTTGTTTGTTTTCGTTGGGAGATAAATCTTATCAGCACCTTGTTTTGGAGTTAAATAGTTGAAATTACTGTTAGAGTCGATGCTTCTAGTAGTAACATTAGCATTGTCTTGGTTAAAACCGTGCTGGTCATAATTCCAGGTAATTTGTTCATTAATGACAAATGTACGGTTGACGTCATGCGATTGTGTGCTAATGTCTGAAACATGCCCATTCCCTTCTGTTTTATTTGATTTATTAGTTTCATTAATTTTATTGACAGCTTCATCGTTCTTCGACACTGGCCGACTTACAGTACCTGTATCATATTTTCTATTTTGATCGGAATTTTGGAAAAATATGAAGTTCTTCGTTGGTTGAGTGACGGCCACTCTGTTCAATGGGAGCGGTCTGTAATTCCTTTGGTTTGGGAACTGATAACTGTACTGCACGTCGGTCCAACGCCACTCATTGCCGTTAATTACAGGTCCTTGGTTCAACACATCACTTGACACAACACCGTCAGATTTCCTCGGTAATACGTAAGTTTGCACAGGTCGCCGTCCATTGCTGTTCCCGGTCGAATAAATACTGTCCGTGAGGGGAGCGATGGGGAGATATTCTCCATAGCTCTCGTAAACATCGTACCGATGCGTCGTGAACGCTAAACTTGTTGTGAACACCGATAACAGTACCACTGGCAACATTCTCACTGATAATTTGATTATTGTCTGTTTCGTAATTCGAATCACGGTTCGCGGTGCGTCACGCGCGGTTGTTACAAGACGTGCGTGCGCGCCGGTGTCTCGCTATTCACTGTGAAGGACGCTGTTTACTTAACGCTCTTCTCAAATATTTCCGACATCTAGTAGTTGATCCTAGTGACGTAGAGATGGGAAACGTCGATAAATTACGAGATAAGGTTTAATTAGGATTGTGTTGTTATAAAAATATCAACCAAGTATAGCCAACTCATTTCCTGTTGCAATTTAATTATATGTAGGTAAATGCATTGAGGAAAATTATGTAATTGCTTAAGGATACTATACTTAAGGAACAGGAAAACAAGCAATGCTAAAATGTATTAATTATGCTTCGTAATTGTTAATTAAAAATCTAAATCATAACTCATTTAATGAAACTTGGCTGCAAAACAGCACTTTTCGAACGTCAAGAAAAAACAAAAGACAGCCCCCAAAACGCCCACAACAGTGACCGAGATATATTTGCATCGCTTTTTATCGATATCTAAAAAATATTACTATGGCTGCTAACGTATGTGGCACATCCCTAAGTATTACTAGTTTGTTTGAAAACAAGTACCAATATTGTACTAAAAGTTCATCAAACAATTATTTATAAAGATTAGCAATTATGTTTTTTTCCACAGTAATCGTTAATTGTTTTTTAGGCCAGTTGGGTAAACAAGGCCTACATATTTGTTTATTTGAAACGGATCGATAAGAAAAACAATAAACAAGTGAATTTAGGAGGTGATGATCGATTCCATCAGTCAGGATTGACTTGACTGAATTCGTAATCCTATAATATTATGTAGAAAAGTACTATTTTTTCATCTGAGCTTCTAAAATCATTCGATTGAAAACTTTTGGCAGGGCTTGCACAAAATAGTCGACAATGATCACGCTTCGCCGACCTGTCACATCTAATAACTAGTGAGTCAGTGAGATGTCTCTTGGATGTCACGATGAGTCAACTCAAATCTCTTTGATGGGTTTTCCTCTAACTTTATCCTCGGGTTGCAATCGTAAAAGGGTTCTGTGAACTATGAAGATATGCACTGTATTTTGTCACAAATATTTTCCCAGTACTGCGTTGGAATTTGGTACCTCTATACGGCTTTTATACCTGACGGGATATTATAATAACATGACAGACATTTAACAGTCGTTACCAATATCTATTCATTTGGATACTAGAGAGATAAAATCGAAATTAAATCTCTGGTAACCCAAACAAATATAGATAAAATATTGGGAAGACATCAAGAATATGACATGAAGTAACATTGTAGTAATATTACGACGGCATATTCTTTAAAAGAGGTAATTTATACAACAATGTAAGTAAATAAAATACATTAATTGTTTTCCGCAGAAACAGTTGATTGTCCTCAAAGTAAATATTGCCTTATACGGAGAGTGCATTTTGCGTCACTCACGTAGCGCTGCAACGAGGAATGTACGTAAGTGACGTAACGATTAGCTGCACGTTTTAACGTTTTTTAAATAGTGACGTTATGATAATCATCATGAAAAATGTATGTTAGTGACATATTAAAGGGATGATTTTTGGTAAGATATATGAGATCGCAAGACGCATCGCAAGAACTTGTTGAAATTGACTTGCATACAATTCTGTGAATATAGGTAATGTCAAGATTGAACTTACATGATGATTTACCACAACATACCATAATTTCTAAAAGTAAATATTTTCCAAGCAAATGTAAAATAATTAACATAAAATAGCGATGGTAAGTCAACTTACCTAGATGATAAATAAATGACATAAATAATATAATTAAACAATATAAAATACAGGATAATATAAAAGCTGACGTAACTATAATGATGTAATTAAAATTATATGAGCGATAGTTTTTTAATCTACAGCTCGCAGTCACCGTGACGTGTCATATGATGGATCACTAGCAACTTTCCTGGTACTACTTGTCGGCAGTCGGTAAAAGTACTAACGTCACAGTCGACATTGAACCACTATTGTAATTACTGTAACTTAAGCTCGTGCGAGAATTATGCACATATTAATATTGTGCATTAATGTATGTATTAATTGCCAATGAGTTATTATAAAACAGTTTTAAGACAAAGAAAATTATTTATTACGCAAGTTAAACAGGATACAGACAGTTTGTGTGTTTGTCCCTTCATCATACGGATGCATTCGAACGATATCCAATGAATCGGTAATATAACTAGTACATGAAATACTAGAGCCAGCTTTTCATCTGGGTATCGGAAGGAATTAACTCTGAAAGCGCGTGAAACTACTGGCAGAAGCATATCAGCTTATTTTACAATCGATTTATTTCTTCACCTCTTGGTATTTAGTATGTCAATATTTTTATTACATTAAAACTAAGTATTACTTATGTATAACAAAGAGCGTAAATGGCTCGCAAGTCGCGAACTACATATATGAGGTCACAAGTTCTATTCTCGGCACTAGAAAATTGTTACAGGGTTTTTCTATAAATTAGGAAATTCCTAAGAAATTCCATAGTTGATGAGAACTTGCTGATGTCTACATATAACATGAGACTTAGTAATTTATAACATAAAATAGTCTATGAACCACTTTCTAAAAGTTATTCGCAATAAAATGATTTCTGATTAGCATAAACCCGTTTCTCGATAACATATAGTAATTTATTTTATAATTTTGTTTATTGTATATGGACGATGATAGTTGTTTATGACTCAAAATTAATTTAATTTTATTATTTCGCTGAGTCACAAGAAACATCAAAACATATGCACTGCCAAAAATGGCGATCGCGTCATAATTAACGACCACAAGGATAACTCATTATCTGACTCTATCTTGTCATAATTTCGTAACAAATGCATAAGTTGGATAATTATTTTCTCTGTTTCTTGTTTTCAGAACAACATTATCATTTCTTTTTTTTTAAGGAATTTGAACTGAAATATTTTTTAACAGTTGTGGTGACGTATTGGTCAAACTACAAACTTTTAAAAAACATCTTGGACACCATGAACGAAGGAAAACCTCTTGAGGAAACTTCCGCTTCCCGCGCACGTGGTGATTGGCCTGTGCAAAGTAGTGGGACAATGAAAAAGCTGATAATTATGTCATTTTTATTACAAGCTTTTTACAAGCTTTTATTTTTATTTAACTTGCAATGTATGTATGTATGTATGTATGTATGTATGTATGTATGTATGTATGTAACTATGTGTGTTCGGGTGAAATCTTACAACTCAATTTTAAGGCACTTGCCCTCAACCGATTGAGCTGTAATTTTGCATACATGTTTAGTTTGGATGACAATGCATGTTAAGCTATGTGACGTCATCCTAAATCCAACATGGCTAACTATACAAGATGGCGGACTAGTTATTTTTAAGGTACCTATACAATATGGGTATCAAATGAAAGGGATTGACAAGTAGAACACATTGCACTTTACGAAATAAAAATCCAAGATGGCCGCCGCTACAAAATGCTGAATAACCTATTTTTTTCAATCCCATCCATATGGGTATCCAATGACAGGGCTTAACAAGTAGAATAAAGTACACTTTACTAAATCAAAATCTAAGATGACCGCCGCTACAGAATTTAGACTTAGGAACTTACCAGGTGAAAACTAAAAAGTATAAAATAAATTGAGTTAAAAAAATCTTTAAAAACAAGCTTTTTTCATTTAACATATTTGACACAATTTATACGTTTTAAAAGCTTGTCGCGAGATTTAAGTACTCGTATTTACTTTCTTAGTAAAATCGCGACAAGCTTTTAAAACATATAAATTGTGTCAAATATGTTAAATATGAAATGTCGTTATAAGTTACAGTAAAAGTTTATTTTTTTCTTTTTAGCGCATTTAAATAAAAGCTTGTTTTTAAAGATTTTTTTAACTCAATTTTTATCCTATCTAATTTCTCAAACAAATTTTAAAAGAGCTATAACTGTCATTAAAACAACAGTTGTTATGCGTTTTATAATTATTCTGAGGTTATCAGAAGAATACTTACTAGTCATTATTATAATCTGCATTTTGAAAAAGTCAAAGATCATTACTGTGTACACACCTTTGTTTGTTATTACAGATAAATTGCACTCATTTGATAAGCATCACGTTAACCGGGACTGCTCACATGTACCACTCATCAAATAAGTTTACCACTTTTTTTAATGGAAAATCATCAAATGACAGCTTCCACTGTGACAGACTCTTACTGACTAAAACCCACCATGTTCCTCCTTTAGCCCTTTATGTACCAGGGCCGCGGTAACTCTTTCGAACAATCCCGCAGCCCCGGCAGGCAATAACTTTGCCACTGAAGTTCACTAATATTGTATGGGGAAAGACAACAAACTATAAGCATTATTGTTATGTACTGTGTGCTATCGTGCGCAGGGCATCAAATGGCTGCCTTCAGAATGGCAAAGATATAAGAAGAGAGCTGTAATGTATGTTGATACCTGTATTGAGTTTAGTGAAGCCACTAGTAGTGCCTCTGCGCTATAGATTCCACTTTAATTTTCAATGATGAATCACCTACACACTGGTTGCAGCAGACTTTATGTCTCTAGAAATGTATCCGAATCCTTTATGTATCGAAATCCGGAATTTACTGTGCTTACATGAGGCTATCGCATGCTTTACGACTGCTGAGTATTAAGTACGAGTTTTAATAATCAAAGTTTTTGCAGTCAAGAGTTTCGGTTAGCAATAATCTATAGACCAGTCATTATAAGCATTTTAAAACAGTCTCCGGAAAAATTAAAAAAGAGAGTGCACCTGTATTTACGCACGCATGATCAGAAAGAGCAGCCGTCGGTAGTTGGTCTGGATAGCATTATTAGAGCTCGGGGTATTCAATTGATAAATCGAGCCGAAATTACTTCTTCGATGTAATGGAACAAGAAAGCAATAGCCCGTTGCCTAACAGTGACATCTTGCTCTACTTACTGATGACACAACCGGGAAAATTGGCGCGTGCCGAACCTATTATCCTCCTGCGGATATAGGTGTCCAGGAAACACAGGAATGTGTGGTGCCTAAACTTAATGCGTCATTGCAGCACATTCATCTTTGTTATGTTGATGTACACGTGCTGCAAAACGACTAGTTTTCCCTAAAAACACAAGTTCAGGGGTAACACATGACGTGCGCGGAACATGTGGGGAACCCTAGATCTTCTATTGTTTCGTTCGAACTTAGATATAATCTGCATAGAACAAAATCCTAAGAAAATCCTGTCTGTATGTTCTAGGAAAACTTAAGAACTATGTAACGTTTTTTATGCTGATTTCAGCAATCATTCACGACATTAAACAATTATGTTGTTTAAAAAATGAATGAGAAAATCGCTTTTGAAAATATACCCGTGTAAAGCCAGGGCACGTAACTAGTGCCAAGGATATTAATCATGCACTGCACGTGCAGCCCATGTGCACCATTATGCCGTCATTTCGTACAATCTGAGTTTTAATCGTAAGCGAACAACAGCGAGTCTTGTGGGATTTCGAAAAAAAAATAATGTTTAAAAATAAATATTACTGAATTATCTTGAAAACCCATATAGGTACAGATGGGGCAAAGGTATCAAAAATATAATATCCAAACCAAACCTTAAATCTTCCATGGAATTTCCCATTTCTGGTATCTCATATCATCAACGCAAACCGTTAAGTTTTTAAGCGGCTGGCTCTCTGGCAGTAACAAAAATAGGATGAATAATAATGTCTTGAAGTAAAAATAACCACCACCATACTTAAACTCTCTAAACCCCTAAACCGTGGGGTCGAAGGCTGTATGCATTTGCATCAATACCAATTGAATCGAGCGCCCTTAGTGCAAACAGATCGCGAGCTGAAGTATTCATAATAAAATTAGGCAGATGGATCATAATTCTTATATGCTATAACTTCAAAGGGACATCATTATACAAATATTTCGTAAAATCTCTGGGTAATTTACATATGAGTTGTACAATCTAGACACACGGCAGTGTGTCCGCCAAGTTCGAGCAAAAAAAGCGACACACTGGCCGTGGGTTATATTACACGAACCATTTCGGGCCAAATTCGACCCCCCTGTAACTCAAAATCTATTTTATTTACGCATATCAAATTTCTAGTATCTGTTGAGACCCCCTCACTTATCTAAAATACAAAATTTCATTAATATACCTATTGTAGGTCTTGAGATATTGACGTCAGAAAATCGCTATTTTTACTATACACTCACTGACTGACTGACTGACTGACTCACTCACTCATCAAAAACCTAGACCACTTCCAATGGTCGTATTGACTTGAAATTTGGCATGGAGGTAGGTCTTTATGTCAAGGTAAAGGGAAAAATCTGAAAATGGCCAAGTGTGAGTCGGTTTCAAAATAATGAAGGTGTTTTATACCCGGTGTAAATGTATACCCCTAAGGAACTAAAACGAACTAAATTTATCTATATTTATATAATATATCTTCGAATGGTCGTACCGATCTGAAATTCGTTACAAAGGATTGTATTTAGTCAAAGTAAAGTAAAAATCTGAAAACGGCCAAGTGTGAATCACTTTCGAAAATAACAAATGTGTAACTTTGATCCACGAACATAATATATGATAACATGTCATGTCAGTCAGTTGGTAAATCTAGTCCATTTAGTTAATCTAGTTCATTTCTTTGTAAGAAACATAGTGCATATAAAAAAATCTGAAAGATAGTATAAATGAGACATTTCTTTAACTAACTTCATCATAAGAAAAAAATAAAATAAACAACCTTACAAAAATAAATGAAATCCCACCCAAAACAAAAATGTGAAAGACTGCCAAGTTCGATAATATGGGAATGCTTCGCCTATAAAAGAAATGAGATCTGAATAAGTACCAAGTTCCATACACATACCTCAGTTGAAAATAGTCACTTTTTAATGATGTTACTTGGCAAGTTTTAATAGAAAATTAAATACTTGATTCATTGCCTTTAGTAGGTTTATAACAAGGAGTGTGAAAACTTGTCAAGTGACATCATTAAAATGTAACTATTTTTAACTGAGGTATGTGTATGGAACTTGGTACTTATTCAGATCTCATTTCTTTTATAGGCGAAGCATTCCCATATTATCGAACTTGGCAGTCTTTCACATTTTTGTTTTGGGTGGGATTACAATTTCCAAGAGAGATAGCAATTTTCGCAATCCTAGCCTGTTACGCATGGTTGGTAATTTAATAAAATATTATTTAATATTCATACATAATTACATGTAGGTACTCGTATTTCATCTGACATTGCAGGCGGTTGAATCAGAAGGTAAACCCATTATGTTAACATAGCCTAACAAATGATCTAGCAACGTCATAGGGAAACTAACCTAAAATAAGGTAACTAAAGCGCAGTATATTAACAAGAGAGATTTGAGTGAGGATCATTGTGAAAGGAGAGCGTGGCCGCGCTTACGTGCTCCCAGGTCCGAAGCCTCCGCAGCATCTACCATGCAGACCACCGCCGTGTTCGTGCTTGCACTCCTCACAGCTGTCACAGGACGCGTCATCCAGCTGCCTGACACACAGGAGCTGCTGCGAATCTTCGGCCCCCCTCCCAGTCATGCCAGCCCAACAACTGGTGTCACGCTGACAACTAAACAATCAGAAAGCGCGGTCGACGACTTCACCGAACTACAATCAAAATTCACTTTTGGCAGAAATCCTGATCTGAACACTTTAGAATCGCGATTCAATAACGACGATCGCATTGTGTTTGAAGAAAATGATAAAGATCATGTGAAAAGTAACGCAGGAAGCAGAGAAGATGAGTCGTCGAAGGCAGCAGTTGGAGATGACAAGAGAGTGGACATAACTACCAAGTTAGAGGATCGAGTGTTCGATGGCTCTCACTGTATCAATGGAACCGTCAGAGTTGGATCTTTGTGCTTTATTGTGGATAAAAGTGCATAGTTTAGCAGTTTTGAAGAAAACTCATGCTTCATCGGGTGTTTGCCAAAACTATTCAAAACATTATTAAAACACAACTATTGTATTGCAACGTAGAAACACAGATAATAAAATATATGAATAGCAGTAAAAGTATTTTTATTCCCAGCATGACCAGTACAACATCAAATCAGTAAATAAATGAAAAATTTTAGATACACTAACAACATTAATTTAAAATGAAAGATACAATTTAGATAGACATAACAATATTTTATACAATTTCCGACTTCAGGCTTCAGTATATATGTTATGGACCAAGTGATAAATTGGGCAGTATACATAATGCCCGGTCATTATGAAAAATGCCCAATATGAGAGTGCAATTTGATAATAATTATTCAAATAATCAAATTGACCGGGCACTATACATATTGCCCGTGACCTTTTGGGCAAAGTAATACAAACATATTTAAGTTCAATTTTTTTATTGTTATTGCCATTTTACTTAAAATAAACTAAATATTAAACCACTTAAATAGTTAGCCTCATGAATTGGATTAATTATGAAGGACTTCTGCCTTAAAAATCCACTAGTTTTTGCATTTAAAAGTTAAGGAAAGTGATATTAAAAATATAACATAAAATATAATTAAATTTAAAACAAAAATTTCACTCGCTCAGCGAAATCTCTGTCTCTGGAACATCATCAGATGACATAAATCTTTCCTTGCAGACAGTTAATTGGTTTCTTGAATATAGTTGATTTATAAAATTAAGCAAAATTAAAAATTTTGAAAAAAACACCGACGGTAAAAACGGGAATTCGGACCCATACATGTCACAAATTGCAGCCATGGGATATTTAGCGCTTTATACATCCAACATTTTATTTGCTTGTTTTTGCAAATTATTAAAGCATGCGTACTTCCCTCCCCGCCCTCCCACCGCGTAAAATATAGCTTTATTATCAAATTGCCCAATTACCATGTAGCAATATAATAATGCCCGTGCAATGTGATGAATAATGAAGTTAAGATAGTGATTAATCACTTGGCCCGATAAAGCTAGACATTATTCATAATGCTCGGGCATTATTTATAATGCCCGAATTAATCACATGGTCCATAACATATATAGGACAAATACATAAAAGAGGATATACATATGGAAATATACTGTGGGTTTGTTTGAACGAAGGACATATACCTACAATAGTATGCTTACATGATAAGTACAAAAACACAAATAAAGAATACATGAAAACAAAAATTATGTTAAAGCCTCGGCGATTTAACAATGGTCGCAGATTATGTGCATGTGTCAATACTTTTCAGATATACGCCCTTTTCCCTTCATACTTTTCTGTTTAAAACTCACTCCGAGAGCGTGCTGATCTGCTGGACAATTACGCCGCAAAACTTAATTAACTATGGGTTTTATACATATTTGGGACAAGGATCGAATACTAAACACACTCCCTCATTATGTCCATCGTTTAACCTAAGAGTGCAATGGGGAAGTACTTACATAGACAAGATAAATATAACGGGACTACATAATAGAATATATAGGTAAGAAGATTTCATAAAAAAGGATTTTAGGGAGTATATACCTAGTGTTCATAGGGGTAGTACATATGGGACTTTATAGGGATAGCATATACGAGTATTTATAAGGGAGTCCATAAGAAAGTATATTAGGCAGCACGTAGGGTTTGTGCATTATAAAATACATGAGGGTAATACGTAAAGGATTTTAAAGGGGGAGTACATAAGAGAAAAAAGCACATTGATGGAGAACATAAAAAGAAGAAATAAATGTGACTCACAAGTAAATTGGGGTGTAGACATCTACCCCCCAAATTTACTTGTGTGCCACGTAGCAATGTATAATCAAGTCCTTTACCCGAACCCGCAACCGAAAGCCCAAGCAACGAATGTTTGGCGAACACTGATGAGGAATAATGAAGGATTGTAAAATGGCTTACTTAGCCACGAGATCCTCCAAAAACTCTCCTTAAGCTGTACGGGACAATCGATCATAAGCTGCAAAAAGCCATGCATAGGTGACCATGTCATGTCATAACGAGTTCCCACGTGTTTTGAAAGGAAAATTGCTGGATTACGGCTGTCCTTCCAAAATTTCCAATTTTACTCATTTCGGTGTCGCAGTTCTGTCTGACTTATGACTGTAACAACTGCCAAATATGTTAAACTACAGCCGGGACATACAGTTTGCGGTCCCTCCGAAACAGTCATTGGTACCCAAGATATCTATATTTAGAAAGTAAGTACAAACTTTGAAACAAGGTAAACACAGTATAGAAAAAGGCTAGGCAGAGGATAAAAATAATGTAAAAGTCTTTGAAATCGATACAATAATATGTCAACTTTGAGTACCAACCTGCAAAACAAAAACTATTTATCCTCTTCATAAAATGAAGACCTACTGTCTTACCTACAAATAGATGTTACCTATTAATTAGTAAGTAATCTCACTGGTTCAATATTTGACTTGGTTTTCCTAATGATGCGAATATAATCGGCAATATCAAAAGAAAGAACTAATCTCCTTTAAAGGCGTTTTACCTACGAATGAGTGCATAGATCCATTGCTAAAAAGAAAAATATGAAATGGGACGTGGAGAATATTTTTTAATCAAAAATTTTACTTAAAGACACTCAAATAAGCTTAACAGAAACCAACCCGACACGCACAGCAATCCAACATTGCCATTGCAATTCCAGGAATCTATGTTTCAGCGGATAAATACAAACAATTATGCAATAGGCTTATAGCACGTGTAATATTACGTCAATTAGGTCAACCTATCCTGTAAAGCACCAGTATATATAGTGTTGTGTGCAGCTGCGAGACACACAGTGTCGGCTGGCAGCGAGCGCGATCACTTCCCTCACCATCAGTTACTGCGACTACATATTCAGCTCACTGATAACCAGTCTCTTAACTATGGAGGTGATCACTCTTCTCGTCCTGATAGCCCTCGGAGCCGCCGGAGCCAGGAACATTCCCAGTCGCACTGATAGTATCCTGTTTATTGACGACCAGCAAACAGAAACTGTTCTCAGCAAAATACTGTTCAACAGAGATCAGTTGAAACATTTAGAAAAGGAAGAAAAAGGTGAAGAAGCTTTTGAAAACATTTCTGATGAAGATAATGAAGATCGAAGTGATGAAGTTGTGCCTCAAGGAATCAATGAAGTCGTCGATGACGATAACCGTGAAGCCGCTTCGGATGAAAACAGAATAGTGTTCAAAGATGAAGAAGAAGATGTAGTACTCGTTCCAGAACCTACGACGGTGAATGAAAGCAATCGAAACAAACTGACACTAGAAAATAGAACGTCGTTTGAGGTCAAAAATTGCCCTCCAGGTAAGGCGAGAATGGGGAGTTTGTGTATGATAATAGATACAACCCCAACGAAGGCGTAACCATTACCAGCCGACAGTCTTCAGCCATCAGACGTCTCTGTAAGACCAACATTATCATCTTATGCTTATTTCGTTTTGTTTTTATTTATTATTGTTATTTGTGTATTTAGTTCAATTTTGTTGATTTTTTGTTGTAACCTAGTGAAACTTTATAATTGTTAAGCATAAGAATAATTCGGCATATATCCTTACATATTATAAATTATTATTTATTTAATTATGCTCCAGTATGCGTTAGGATCACGTAATGTTTTCAATTAGAGAATAACATAATTATTAACTGAAAATAGAAGTTCTATTGTTATTTACCTACTGGAGCTACATTTTATGTATGACACAATGTTTGAAATGAAATAAATATGAAATTAAAAATACTGGTATATTCATTTTGTTTACTGAGTCTAAGATCATCATCTGCCTAGCCTTTTCCCCTACGTTAAATGCGTTAGGATTCAGCCGATTACCGTGATTTTACATGGAGCGACTGCCTATCTGACCTACATAGGTCCACCGGTTTTCTGACTAACTGTAACTGCTGCGTATTTACAGTATATACATGGCTAGTACGCAAGCGTGTGAAACTAGTCGCGAATAGATTGGAATTCACTTTTTATACAAAGTCTTCCGATGTATACAGCAGCAGTACGCAAATACTCGCATATAAACTCTTTTGCAAAAAAAGCGGGCACCTATGCGAAATCTTAGTTTTAAGGACTTTACGTGTATTTCAAAGGGTTTTAATGATTGTGATATGTTTTTAGCATCAAAAGAGTTAGCCGAGCATGCGTGAGAGTGTATTCTAAATTTGAATTTTGTACAATTGCTAAGAAATTGGTTAAACCTTGTTTTGGACTAATTGCTGGCAGAAAGTTCGTCGGTGTTTTGAAAAGTTTTTGAATTGATTTTCAGGAAAATGATAATGCAGTTTTAATTAATGATTAATGTACTTTTTTGTTAGATAAACACATTTTTGAAAAACTATGCGTATTTGATAAAATTTTCACCTGCTCTAAATGGGCTATACTGATGATTGATGGCAATGTTAAAAGTTTCGGTATTTTAGTGTAAAGCGTTTTTTTGTTTAGATATTGTACCCACGTGTTTTAAAATATCGCTTTTTCATAAATAAACACTATCTAGAGGAGTATCAGTACTTTGAGCTGCGACAAAACCAATTTGAAGTAAGCAGTGCCGATCACAACTCGTCTCCTATCGGACTTTGACATTAAAAAAAATACCAAATTTTGTGATTAATGTTAAAATTAACCACATGAAAAAAGATGAGGAAGGTTAAAGCTATCTAAAAAGTCAAATTATTGCCGCGTTGAAGCTCTCGATAACTCCATAGGTATCGGGTTACTAAACGACAATTTAGCTGAAAGGGAGTCGAGAATTCAAAATTATTGGCCAAACGTACGTTTCTTAAGAAATGAGCAGATAGCCAATTATTGTTATGATTTAAGGAGGAAAGTGCTGTAGATGCCAGAAAATCTCGGTACAGGCAAGTTTATTTAATAAAATGTCCGTGGGATGAAAACACGCCATTTGAACGCTCAGACTCATAGATCTTTAGAGGTCTACGGAGTTTCCCAAGAGACGAGGTTGTTTAAAAATCAGTGATAACGAGACCTTAAGGCCTCGTGCTCACAGTCTATGCGCTATTTTCTGTATTTTGTAGAATTTCAAGACTTTTAAAAATGTCAAAGTCTGATAGGAGACGAGTTGTGATCGGAACTGTTAACTTTAAATTGGTTTTGTCGCAGCCCAAAGTATTGATATCCCCCTAAATTGTGTTTATTTACGAGAAAGGGATATTTTAAACCATGTGGATACAATATCTAAACAATAGAACACTTTACACAAAACTACCGAAACATTTAACATTGCTATCAATCATCAGTATAGCCTATTTAGAGCAGGTGAAAATTTTATCAAATTCGCATTGTTTTTCAAAAATGTTTTGATATAACAAAAAAGTACATTAATCATTAATTAAAACTGCATTATCATTTTCCTGAAAATCAATTCAAAAACTTTTCAAAACACCGACGAACTTTCTGCCAGCAATTAGTCCAAAACAAGGTTTAACCAATTTCTTAGCAATTGTACAAAATTCAAATTTAGAATACACTCTCACGCATGCTTGGCTAACTCTTTTGATGCTAGAAACATATTACAATCATTAAAACCCTTTGAAATACACGTAAAGTCGTTAAAACTAAGATTTCGCATAGGTGCCCGCTTTTTTTGCAAAAGAGTGTATTTTGTAGTGGCCAAAGTATCTTGCTTTGTTCCATAATATACAGTGCTAGTCCGCATGCATACTAATCGTGTATTCATTGGAATAGGCGCGAAAAACTTTACGATTCCAATCTATTCGCGAGCAGTTGCATGCTCGCCATTTTGATTAAAACACGACCTAGATGTTAATTTAAATATTAATAATGCTCGTTCAATTAAAAAACATTGTATTAAAAATTGAAGTTAGTGACGAAAACGAATCGCTGCAAAACCGACTCCACGTAGTCTTGTCTGCCCTACCCCTAGAGTGCAATTCAAAACCGCGTAGGCGCGGAGGGGCGAGGCGGCCTGCGAGCTGAGGCGCAGGTAGTTTTAACGCTTGCCGACGCGGCTGAGGCTGGCCGGCGGAGCCGCCTACTGACCTACACCTACCTACCACCTACTGACACCTACTGACTAAACCTGTTCAGGTTTAGTCAGTAGGTGTCTTCCTCAGTTCCGCTCCTTATTCATTTCTAAGCGGACAGAAATTAATACTAACAAAATATGAACCCCACCCACAAGTCATTACATACAATTAAAACCTTCATAATGTTGAGTTTACTTAATTACAGTAATAAGGAAAATGACTGAAAAATAAATATTCGTTTATTTAACGTTCCATTCAGGCTCCAAACAAAATCTCAAACATTGGTGTACCGCACATTCCAAAGTAAAATTCATGTTATATTTAAGTTTAGTAATAGTGTACTCCCCTATGTATAATTTACTTATGTACTTTAAGGCGTGAGCTCCGTATATCGTTATTGTGCCTACACAGAAATAATTCCAAAATCTAACAAATTATATTTTAACACCTTCCTCGATGATCACGATATCGAGTGGTAAAAACTGGTTGAAAATGGGTGCAGTAGTTTTTTGTTTATCGCGAACATACTGTTAGACGCGAAGACTTCGTTTTGATACGTATCTCTCAGCGCAGATGATGTTTAGGCGTAGCTGTCAACGCCGATGCGATGGTCAGCGTTACTGTAAAACCGACCTAATCGGGGGCGCAAGATCAGCCAGTCACACCAAATGCACTAAAGTTTACCTATATCAAAATCTGTGCAGTTCGTCGTTGTGGTGGTATTCTTAGCCTCAATACTTAAATATTGCTTGATACAAATTAATGCATTTGGAAGAGATGGAAGAGATTTCATTAGAAATAAGCAGCACCTTTGTACTATTTTATGCTACCTCTACTTCTTTTAGGTGTTTACTGTTATATAAATGCTTAAATTAAATTAAAATTAACAGCCTTACTTATAAAATAATAAGTTATACTTAAGAGATGTTTAAGAAAAAATCTTACTTATAAACGTGGCTGAAATAAATCATTTTCTTAGCAATGTCGTAAATGAGCTGTCAAATTAAGTAGCCTCACACCCTTGTTTAACCCGCTAATTATCAAAATGGCTGGATTCTTACCAGCTGATTTTTCATTTCCGGTTTATTGACAGCTCAACTTTTTAATTTTATATTTTACGGATGCCATTGTTGCCATTACACAACGTTTTGATGACAAATATTTTTTTAAGCTACCAACATTCCGGTAGTGTTGAGAAATTAGTATGTTTTTATGTCATTATCTGTTCATTACTTAAGACATGCTTAAGCAACGTTTATAGGTCAAAATAATTTAATCACTACTTAAGGCTTTAAGTAGTAATTACTTAAAACAATGCTTAGAAGATGATTTGTTGATTTTTATAAGTAAGGCTGTAAATGTTTGATAAATCTCACTCAAAAATCGTTGGCCCAAAAACAAGAGATTCGGAATTTTTTGCCATATCTGCTGCCTCTACCATCCATTTCGACTGGATCCGCTCCTGCCTTTAAGTATGTCACACTCTTAGTCACCCATTTTTTTCGTACATATTTTCCTTAATTTTACCATGTGCTTTATCGTTTGTCGTTTTATGAAACACTTTGGAGTGTCCTGGCAGCGTGGCTATTATCATGATTGAGTGTCTTATTTAGAAAAAAAGCTGCAAGTATAGAGCAGTAGATTCTCAGTAGATAGAGGAGATGAAACCACTAGTCTAACTTTTAGGTTTCATCTTAAATCTGTACTTAAGAGAAATCTGATAATATCATATTTGTGTTTGTTTGTTTGCAATATTCTATATTAAAATTTCTTTTTTTAATTGTATCCATTTACAATGGAATATAAAAGTGTTTTGTAAAAACTAACTTTTGTGTTTATAAGGATAACCATTAATATTATAAACAGGTGTTTAAATAATTATGTCATTTATTTAGTTTACCGCTATTAATACACAAACTCAGGGATTTTATGAGGAAATTGCTGATAATATTGTAAATACGCAAAGTAACAATACATTACTAAAAATGGACTGTTAAAGGGAAAACAATAAAATTTGATTGTTTTTTTACTTATATTACATACTTGTGTACAATTGTATAATAAACTAACAGGCTACTATGAGTCAGATGAACTAGTTAATAATTCTACAGTAAAATACAAACTAGATAACAATTGAACCTAAATACATAAGTAACGACAATATAACCTAATAAGCGTACAAGGATAACGATTTCTTAACCAACACACCTGAAGTGACAATCTCATTTGATATACTCGTAATATACACGATCACAATTTGCTTAGAATTCTAACCAGTTATAGATAGTTCAACTCAGATTTGCGCGCGGCCCTATGTGTGCGTCGGCTTGTAAATATACAACTTTCATTCGTGTGACAGTGACGTCGTCCGAGCATGACGTGTTCTCATCGCTTTTTGTTATGGGTACAGTCGTTTACGAAAATGTCTAGTTCTTCACGGAGAAAATGTTTTAAGGAGTCAGGTAGCGTTTCAAAAAAATGAAACAACATTCAAAGCTTTTTATTATTACATTTTACAGTTTATCATTATTTTCTCATACGGCTTTTCAAATTGACATTGACAGTATCTAAGAAATAAATGAAGTGAAATATCTAAGATGAATTAAATACTCCTTACATATTTTCTAGCTCGGGGTACGCGGACAATAAATAAATGTGTGGACTAAGAATGTAAAAAGACCTATAATTTAGTATAATAATGGAAACAAAATGGGGGGGGCGAATTAAAAAAAAATATATTGCTTCGCATAATGTCGACCAAAATAAGACGGAAATAATGAAACTCATAAATGAACGTTTAAGTCAAATTGGTGAAGGGATGTTGGGTAATACTTGTCGACATGTACAAAAGAAAAAGAAGAATACTATAGACATTGTGACATGGAGTCAGAATTTATAATTAACATTGGTGAAAGTAGCGAATCCGAAAATTCGTCATTTGATTTTTCAAGTAGCGATACAGAATCATTATAAATAAATAAACTAAATTACGTAATAACTGTACTTTAAACAGCCGTATACAACCCCTAAATAACTGTATTTGTACCCGACTGTACCTCTTGTCACGCACACAAAGTCACTGTATATGTACAAGGGTTACCCACACATAGGGCCGCGCGCACGACTGAGTTGAACTTACTATATAGTCTTTCCTGTTCAAAGTTTGATAGCACATAAACTGCCCATTCTTACATATCCTGGAAGACAATAGTCGCCTTTCATAGAGTTCCTGGTTCCTATTTCCACTTTGGTCGGTGTGTCAGAGGCCACTGCCGTAGGTACTGGAACGAGTGCTTTGTCTTCCTCGTCATCCCTGAACACTATTCTATTTTCATCTAAAGCAACTTCACGACTTTCGTTAGCCAAGTCTTCACGACTTCCAGTAGTCACAACTGCGTCAGTTTGGTCTTCAGAATCCTCATAGGTGCTTTTGTCAGAACCTTGTACAACTGTCTTTTCTTTTTTTATTTGTTTGAAGAAGTCTTTGCTGAATAGTATATTAATAAGAACAACGTCCGTGTGTTCGTCATCAATAAACACAATCTGATCAGCAGTGCTGGGAATGTTCCTGGCTCCGGCGGCTCCGAGGGCTATCAGGACGAGAAGAGTGATCACCTCCATAGTTAAGAGACTGGTTATCAGTGAGCTGAATATGTAGTCGCAGTAACTGATGGTGAGGGAAGTGATCGCGCTCGCTGCCAGCCGACACTGTGTGTCTCGCAGCTGAACCCATGACTATATATACTGCTGCTCTTACAGGATAACTCTATTTGTTCACATGTGTATGTCATTTACATAATACCACAAATAGTTTGACCGATTACATGTGGTTTAGGTTTAACCCTGGATTACCTTTCGTAGAATTTAACAATAGTGGTTTAACCTGAGAAGTTCACATCTTTTCCTATTCCTATGGGTTTTGGTTTGTATTTAGCTCCGGATTTGTTCAGTCTAAGGAAACAGTTTGATAAAGAAATTATTTAGATTTATTCACATGGCCAAATGAAAACTTTGATTTTAGATACTAAACTAAAAACGTTTATTAAGCAAACTATATCATGCAAAATGTTTATTTTATGATAAAAATATATAAGTTTAAAATTAAAGTAATACACGATCCCTTTAAATTATTGAGTTCCCCAAGGCACCATTTTCGGTCCTTTGCAGTTTAGCAATTGTCTTTTTTTAAGTGAACTGCTAATTTACTATCAGTGGGCATTGACCTGATGATCTCACTTAAGGGCATTCCAATTAACCATGTTTTAAATACCATAGAAATCAAATTTTCCTTTTATGCTGAGGTAATTGATTTCTACTTACGTAGCCCATATTCTAAAAACTGCATGGCGTAAATCAATACTAATACAATAAAGAGAAAAAACGTTTGTTGTCTGTTTGTACCCTAAAGTCTTAAAAAACTACTAAAATGACAAGAAACATTATTTCACTGTTGGAAAGCTACACTCCTCCCGAGTAACTTAGACTTCATTTTATCCCGGTACGGGCAGTAGTTCCCACGGAATGCGAGTGTAACCGCTGGAAAAAGGCTACATTCCTCTCTGTTACGTAACAATGCACCTGCAGGTACAATATAAGGATTCACTTAGCTCGGCCGAGCTTCAATTTAAAAGCAATTTGCTAACGTTGGTTAAGAGTGCTGAGTCTAGGCGTGTGACCGCGCTCGACAATTTAAAAGGGGAACAAATATAATGACCACCATAAAATGCTTTGATACCCTTAGTTTTGTAACCAGAAATATCTACTGAACACCAGAAAAATAAAGTCTAAAAATGTAATAGTACCAGCTATTTTAGTCACGACTTCACTTTAAATTGTATTCGACCACCAAGTAAATTATCACCAACTCTTGACGACCAAATTAATGTATTATTTTTGCCTAAATAAGTCACTGTGATTGCCATAAAATGTAGGCTTATTACCAAATAAAGTATTATGATGCCACATTAAGAGCGTGTACGCTCGGCGCGCGATGTCAACTTTAGGTAATTCAACGCAAAAAACCGCGCAGACTAGCGTCGCGGCTGTGTGCGTGCCTATCATACTTCACGTATAGTCACACAAACCATTTTGATCCTTTCGAGTGAAATTGGTAGAACAAAAAATATATTATTTAGTAAATAGTTAATAGCGGGAAAATAGTGTAAGTCTATGGATGTCTAAAATATAAAAGCATGAAAATAAGTCGTTAATACTTACACTCTTTTGCAAAAAAATCGGGCACCTATGAAAACCTTGGTTTTGAGGACTTTCTGTATATTACATACAATTTTCAACAGTACTAAATAGTCGACTGATGATTGATGACAATGTTAAGAGTTTCTGTATTTTAACCGATTTCAAAAAAAGAAAGGAGGAGGTTTCAATTAGATTGTTTTGTGATTGTTCTCGATTTCTCAAAGACGCCTGGACCGATTTGAAAAATTGATTGTTTATATGAATGGTCCAGTCCATCCAGACCGAAAAATTGTGGTCAAATAACAACAATTGCCGGAAAGCCAAGTATTGGTGAAGAGCTTGGGTTTACCATTGCAAATAAAGTTTTAAGTTATCTATCCTATATGCTTCAAAAGTTATTCGAGATCAAAAGTCAAAATTTGGGTACATCCAAAATGAAAAAAAATTATAGCTCGATTGGTAACAGACATCTGCAATAAGTGATTTCTAGCCTAAGGAGTCCGCCATATTGGATTTAGACTCGCGACACATTTTTTTTCGAGTTATTCATAGCAAGCCCTTTCATTTGATACCCATATCGTAGGAATGCATTAAAACATTTTTTCTCCATCTTGGGTATACCGCCATATTGGATATAGAATCATACATTGTCATTAAAACTGAACATTCAAACAAAATTTCAACTCAATCGATAAAAAAATATGCTTCAAAATTGAGCTTTAAATAAAATAGTAATGTATCAAGATTTGTTGGTCGCGCTTGAAATGTACTCTATTCTCGGTATCCACGGCAGAGGTTATTCACCCTACGCGATGTGACGGAGCGACACGTCCTCTCTGTGAAGCCTTGCGGCGGTCTGGTTTGAGTTGACTCGCGTGCAGCGTTTTATAGTAGTTTTAAATAATTTATAAAAAATAAAAAAGAGATTAAATTATAATATAAAGTTTATGTTTTAAAGAAAGAGTTATATTACTATAGTAAATAATTGTTATATTAAATTAAGTAAGATAGATAGGTAAAAAAAGCATTTGAAATTCACAATTTTTCACATTGTTAAAATATTTTTTTCTGAAAGATAGAGACCTAAATCAAAAAATGTTTTCAACTAACTATAGGCATGGGGATTTCGTCTATGAGTAAAAAAATAAATATGATTAGATTTGCCACTATTTTCACATGAATTTAAGCTTCGAAATAGACGCTGAACGGGAATTTTATAAAACATCTGTTACGTTATAGGGGTTTTAAGTATTTAAACTACACAAATTGAAATTTATGTTCAATTAACTATATAGACAGTGAAATTACCTTGCGTTATTGAAAAATAACATAGTTATAGGATAAGTAGTTACTGAGAAACAGTGGTTTGAAAAGTACCATTTTAGGCCAAATGGCGCGCGGTTGACGTACACGCTCTTAAGTTATGTGTCCGGCTTGCAATGCATGCGTGAGTGTCAGTATGACGAGTGAGAAGCGAAAATGGAAGAAAATGACATATTGCGCCGACCCCAAGTAAAATTGGGAACAGGGCAGGAGAAAGAAGAAGAAGAATGTGTTTCTCAATACACTCCCTCGAAAACACACTCTTATCGCACTGTTTAGAGGCATGCAATAGACAATTTTCCACCCTAGTGCAGGAAAAGGGTCCCCATAATGTTATTACATTTATTGTATAAGGCCGAACTTATTTTTTTGGAGTCAGTTTACTTAAACAGGATAGCAAGATGTAAAAACTTTGATTATCATTTTATATTAAAACGCTGGTATAATTTTGAAGATCATTTACTACTTTTGGTGATCATTTACTACTTTTGGGATAACAATGATTTATTTGGACTCATTTTGCTTAAATAGGATAGCAGAATTTAAAAACTTTGGTTATAATCTTACTTTAAAATGGTGGTTTAATTTTGGTGATCATTTACTATGTTTTGGCTTACGCATGATTTATTTTGGAGTAATTTCACTTAAATAGGATAGCAAAGTGTAAAAACTTTGGTTTTTACATTAAAATGCGAGTTTCATTTTGGTGATCATTTACTATTTTTGTCTGCTATTTGTTACTATGTCTGGTGATCAGTTAAACATAAGCCATTTAAAAGTTAAACGCTATTTAATCCGTTAGGATAGAAAGAAAAGTCTTCTTTATGTGAAACAGCTAATAATCTACTATTTGTATGTTATTTGAGTTTATACTTTACATACTTTTTGAGTTTGATATCTTCATAATACAATAAACAATAAATAATTATGTCATTTCAAACAAGTACATAGTTAATGATAAAGTGGCCTTGTTACAACTTGAAAAGTTAGTTTCAGCGTTATCTCGTGGAATATTCCTGGTGCACCAAAAGTACTAAACTGATAAGTGCAACTACGAGGATAATTAACTACTTAATTAACGAATAAGTCCTTAAATATTACAGTATCAACATCCACAAACCGCATTATGTGCTGATTGTAAAAACCACAATTATCCCGAGTCTTCCCCAATATTTACCAAAACAAAGTCATAAAGGGCATGTGGGACCATATTTCCCGTTATCATTTCTAAAAGTGTTATTATTCAGCTAATAACAGACTTTAGATTTGTTATTTAAACTGTAATGTCTCCCATCTTCTGACCCTGAATGTGTGAAAAGGCAATTCTTTGTATTGCTACCTAGATGATAAATTGAAACATTAATCACCACACTGGTGGTAACTGCGTCGTAACACAAAGCGGTTAAAGAGGTATTACATTCGACATATATCTTGGTTTAATACATGTACATACATTTGATAGCTTTATAACTTTGTCAAACGATTAAATCAAACGTGAATGACATTCAAATCAATATGTCTGCAAGCAATATAATAATATCGTGGACACTTGTAATCCATCTGCCATGGCCCGAGCCTTTTCCCAGAAATATTAGGGTCGGCTTCCAGTCTAACCGGATGCAGCTAGGTACCAGTGCTTTACAAGGAACGACTGCCTACAGCCTATCTGACCTCCTCAACCGAGTTACCAATGGACACTTCTAAAGATTATGTTTAATGCTGTGTAGTTCAAGAAAGTAAAAAAAAACTAACTTGGAACTTTATTTGTTAAGTGTAAAACCACCCTTGTTCAATGCAGGCCGCATGACTGATGTCGCCGACAGCCGTCACGTGTTAACCGGTACATACATCAAAGTGCCGCCCATTGCATTAATAGTACCTTAGGTAATAGCTTAATTTAGTTATAGCTAGCTATTAGCAGTAGCTTCTAGTGCTGACTTTATAAGGGAAAGAGTTTACTGTTACTGCATATTTTTGGAAACAATTTCCAATAAAAAAGAAAATATTTTTATATTAAATCGCCGCTTCTTTGAACTATTAACGTAAAAAACATGCGAGTTTTGAAGATTTTTTTCTCTTAATAAGATTTTTTCTCCTCTTTCTTCTTCTTTATAAGGTAAACTTTGATAGACCATTCCCACCACTCCAGTAACCTACACGTATCATTCTAACATGGAGTTAACAAAATTATCTGAGACTATAAATGAAATAAATAATGATATTCAGTAATTATGTGAACAGCTAACGACCAACATTACTTATCCTGCATAAACTAAACCCAGTTTAATTATAATTAGACTAAATCACTCAAATTATCAATTATTATTAACATTTACTGAACTAAATTATAACTAAAAATAACCACATAATAATTGGAGCTAACACAAGGTAAAATAGTCTCACGTATAAATCTGTTTCTAGGATTTCCGAAACTTAAATCAAATGACAATGGCTTTTGTCCCATTAATGAAAATATAATGGAATTCCAATTATTTACCCATTAACTACCTATTTATATACTCATGGTAAATACGAGTTTAATGTTTAGAGCTCCCGCACACTAGCTACTTTTAGTTGGCCGATAGTTTGTTTGGGCTCGTGGATCATTATGAAGATGAAAACAAATCATAAAAAAAATATATTATTTAGCCGGTATGAGATCGACTGATAGCTTTCATTGGAATTAAGATATTCTTTGAAAAAAAAACTTTGATTGAAATTCAGATTTTCTTTAAAAAAAAATTGCCAACCAACTGTCGCCCGACTGTTTAGTCGGTAATGTGCGGGTATAGATAGTTCAACTCAGATTTGCGCGCGGCCCTATGTGTGCGTCGGCTTGTAAATATACTACTTTCATTTGTGTGACAGTGACGTCGTCCGAGCATGACGTGTTCTTATCGCTTTTTGTTATGGGTACAGTCGTTTACGAAAATACTAGTTATTCACGACTCAAAGCTTTTTATTATTAAATATAGATTTCATTATTTTCTCATACGTCTTTTCAAATTGACATTGACAGTATCTAAGAAATAAATAAGGTGAAATATCTAAGATGAATTAAATACTCCTTACATATTTTCAGGCTGGGGGTACGCGGGCAATAAATAAAAGTGGACTAAGAATGTAAAAAGAGGTATAATCTAGTATAGGTAATAATGTAAACAAAATGTGTGGGGAATTAAAATAATTTAATTTGCTTCGCATAATGTCGACCAAAATAAGACGGAAATAATGAAACTCATAAATTAACGTTAAGTCAAATTGATGCAAGGAATGTGGGGTAATACTTGTCGACATGTACAAAAGAAAAAAGAAGAATACTATAGACATTTTGACATGGAGTCAGAATTTATAATTCATCTTGGAGAGTAGCGAATCCGAAAATTCATCATTTGATTTTTCAGGTAGCGATTCATAATCATTATAAATGAATAAACATTAAATTACGTAATAACTGTTTTTCTTTAAACACCACACACTCCCATATAACCCCTAAATAACTGTATTGTACCCGACTGTACCTCTTGTCACGCACACAAAGTCACTGTATATGTACAAGGGTTACCCACACATAAGGCCGCGCGCACGACTGAGTTGAACTTACTATACGCTTACGAGGGTCAAACTGAAAGTTCTTAGAAAATCAGAAACTGGTTACATTAGCCAGTTATTCGTTTTATTATATGTTTTATTGTAGTGTTAGTACGTCGAACACAGCATTTGAGTCACCTCCGTTAAATCTTTTAATCATTTTACGGCACCAATCCACACTATGGAGTTTTTGAGCCTCAGTCAAATTATGAGGTATCCACCAGGCGCAAAGCTTCCTGACCGCTTAATGTTCGTGGAGGATTTTGTGCACTTGACTCATAACGATGCCTAAGCTTGTCCGAATCTGTTGATAGGTCACTCTTCTATCAGTCTCTATCATACGCCGCACAACACAGATGTTATCTTCAGTCGTCGCCGTAGAAGGCCGTCCCTCAGGTAAATCATCAGTGAGATTAGTGCAACCACGTTTAAACTCATTAAACCAGTTGTAAACAGTCGCACGAGATGGGGCTTCATCGTGAAAGGCCAATCGTAGTCTATCATAACTTTCTTGTTGACTTAAATGACATCGAAAGTCATAAAAAATTATTGCACGAAAATTTTCTCGTGTTAAATTCATGTTGACGTGACACAGACAATTTTCAATTTGCCGCCAAATCGTAAAACAAATGACAAATGAATTAAATATATACTCAGTAATATTGGTAAAGAGTTCTATTTTCGAATTTTAGAATTATTTTTTTATTATATTGTTTATAAGTGGCCAGTTCTAAAAACTTTCAGTGTGACCCTCGTATTGTTGTTAACTTAAACTATGAGGAAAAGGACGCTCACTAAACAATTTTGTATCAAATATAAAATAGGAGCTGAAACAACAATTATTAGACTTAATTAAGTTACAGTTGCGAACAGGTTATTATTTTTTTATATTTTGTGTGTTTAACATATTTAATATTTCTTGTCGGTCAATGAAGCATTTATTTCAGGGCCACAGAGAAAGGAAACATAAGCTCGAAACTATATTTAGATCACTATTTCACTAAATTAATTATATAAACTGAATGATAAAAGCAATGAAATCTACATAAATAAAAAATGCACTATGGTTATCCCACAGCTCAGTGATAAGGCTTATCGTAAAAAAAGTTTGTTTTCACAAGTTTCTTTTCACTTATCTGCATTACATACCTAAGTTTAAATTATTTACCTCAAGATTACTCTCAAATATATTATGTTATGAATTTTGCACTTGGAAACAGCCACGATTGGTTTTATTTCCTTTAGCAAAAGTTATTATTGACGAAACATAAAGTTCCGGAACCCAGTAATTGCTTCGTTTCGACCCACAGAAATATAAATAACATATATAGTTACAACCTATTTTTATCGTCCCACTGCTGGGCACGGGCCTCCTCTCACACGGAGAAGGATTGAGCATTAATCACCACGCTTGCTCAATGCGGGTTGGTGATTTCAGACTATATAGTCCAGGTTTCCTCAAGATGTTTTCCTTCACCTTTTTATCAGCCATTGGTGTCTAAGATATACTTAGAAAGTCGTGGTGGCCTAGTGGGCAAAGAACCAACCTCTCGAGTATGAGGGCGCGGGTTCGAATCCAGGTCAGGCAAGTACCAATGCAACTTTTCTAAGTTTGTATGTATAAATAACATAACGTAAGTATAAACAAGAATATACTTCAAGTTATTTTCTTACTTTCAGATTTAGTAAGCTGTGTTTAGGTATTCTTAGAACCTCATCATCTGCCTCTTCCCAACTATGTTGGAGTCGGCTTACTGACTAACTAGGTGTATCAGTGTTTTTCATAGAGTACTGTTTATCTGACCTCGTCAACGGGCAACACGACACGTTTTAATAAGACCAGCTGCAGATTTCCTGACTCCTTTCTTCCTTCGTGTAACGTTTACCAAAAAATTAATTAGCATCCACGATTCACCTATTTTTCCCAACACAATACCTATCCTTTTTTATACCAAAAACAATCAAACAACGAACTCAACCTATTGACGATAGCTACAACTCAAAGGGCCTCAACTCAAGTTGCACCATGTTGTGAATGAACAAAACAACTGAATTCGCTCAGGAATCCCTAAGAAGTGATATACATCTCGTCGTGTTTTCCTACAGACGTAATGATTAACACACACTACGTATACACCGTGTAGGTTATGCCCATTGCCTGCGTCAGTGTTTCTCAACCTTTTTTATGAACCCTTCGGAATAACCCTTTGATTTTTATGTATTTTATTTAGTAACCTTTCCGCCCTGTTCCCGAGAAGGAAAACGACTTCCAATTGTTTCCGTCAGCCGTTATACCTACTAACATATCTCCGTTCTTATTCACGTCCCTTTCTGGCAAGCAATCCACCTTTTCCTGTTTTGATCTACCTTTGCCTCTTCATTCATCTTCTTGAATACTATTGTAAAAAAACTTTTTTTAAAGAGTGACTGTGGATATTCTTGCCGGTTCTTCTCCGTAAGACTCACTCTTTGGAACCGTGCAAATATGTAGTTTGACATTATAAAAGAGCATTCGTAATCTATACTAATATTATAAAGAGGAAAACTTTGGTTGTTTGTTTGTTTGGTTGTAATGGATAAACTCAAAAACTACTGGACTGATTTTAAATATTCTTTCACCATATTTTATCCCAGTGCGGGCAGTAGTTCCCACGGGACGCGGGTGAAACCGCGGGAAAACGGCTAGTCCTATATGAAATAAAAAAATCACTTTGACTTTGACAATCGAAATACATAATTGTTTTCGTGACAACTTAAACGCTGCTCACTCAAAGAGGGAACCCACAGGTTGAAAGCCACTCGCAGTAATGGCAGATGGGCACAGCATGATACGCGGGAACCACAGGCTCCATGAGTTAATAAGTCATTCATATAAGATATTGTTGAAGATCACGTCCCAAGTGTAGAGGTATATCGCGGGTCATCTACTTAAGTACGAATTGCTTGGCTGTCTGTCTCATGTTGTTGACATACATACAATGCGGATCATGTTTATGACTATGAAAGTTGAGTTACTTGCTTATTATTTTACGATAGAACCAATTCATGTTTAGATATTATATCAAAGATGAATTATCGCTAGAAAAAAGACTACGTTCAATTTGTTTTTGCAATTAATATTATACGGCATAAGGGCTATTGACGCAAGCATTATAAGGGCACACCGAGTTCAATATATTATGATACGCATCTAACCCCAGCTATATTTAGCATCAGGCTAACAGGTCCGCTACCTCATCACAACCTGATCTGACTGGTTCCGCAGACCAGCCGGGAGGCGCCGGCGATACTGCGCACACGCATACTTGAAATATTTGGAGCCACGACGTGTCCTTCCCTAACAGACGTCACGATTTTATTTATCGTTTTTAATTTTACGTCATCGGGTAAAAATGTGCCACGACCTTTATGTTACTGGTTATTTATTCAGAAAAGAAGTCATCACGGTAATACCGGTATCTCGATAATGATCTTCTATTTTCCGGGAAAAACCTAAACGTATGCAAAACACAAGAAATCCTAACTAAAAAAAATATCTTCGAAGTCGTTTAAGTCTTTTTCGAAATTCAATGATGACATTAAGGTATGGTACTGTAGGACCGGGAGACAATTATCTTGCTCAAAATGAAAAACTGGTTCGATATCACGACGTTTATTGTTTGGGCTCGAGAGGTGAAGTCACATACTTCAATATAGAAATTCTAATCTACAGAACAAATCGAATATATTTAAAATGATTGTCCGGACAGTATCAATTATGATGAATAAAACCTCACAAATGAAAAAGTTTCTAACTACGCTACAGTACACATACCAAAGTACATCGTAATAGAAATAACAAACTGGTTATAACATAATATTTCTAAGGTTCCTGCTTCAACGTTTTTCTTTCGTTCCAATGTGGTCTGACTATAGTACGCGCCAAATAAGCGTGCAATAAAGTTTATTCACCTCCTTCTACTAATGTATCCCAATATTTCAAAACGATACGAAATAAATGTATGGGCAGTGTCGCTAACACGATCAATACAAGTGTATCGTGGTAAGAGGCGTCCTTGTCGCAAAGGATTACAAACCTTTGGTCAAAATTATGATCAGTCGTTTTTAGTTCAAATATGGGCAGACAAGCGCATTCCAAGTTCGGAATGACGGAAGGACATTGTTACAAAATGGCGGACAGGTGATGCGCCCCTGACGGCAGGGCGGTTGAATGACCTTTATTGCAAGTTTATTTGGCGCGTACTATAGGGAAATGTTACCTATTTATGTACTTACATTATAGGGTTACACCCTGTGGTGACATCGCGTGCATATAGCTCGGCGGGTTACACGTCATCCGACCTGAGTTTACACGCCACCCTGACAGGTCACACTCATGTTTACAGTTACCTCGTAATGTAAACAAAGCCATTTCCATTACCGATTGAAACCGCGGCAAATAGTTACTCAAAAATTAAAATTATGGCTCCTAACAATAATTTTGTTAGATTTTTTTATAGGTTTGGATCTACCTTTTTCAAATAGCGTGTATCTGAAGTTCTTGCAATCTATTCACAACTGGTAGTAAGCTCAGCTGCTAAACATTTCATTCTACATTTGAATATGCTTGTGGCCAAGAATGCTTTCGTAAATTAAATACCTACAGCTAAAAAAAAGTGGGCAATCAACTTGATAATGATTAGCACGGGGGTAATTTTCTGTTGCATTACTGCCAAAATGTTTACAAACACAACTTTAATCATAAAAAGGAAAAGTATCTCATAACTGTTATCTTTTGCACCGATGTTCGCGTCAATATGCAATATGCCGTAAGATAAACGATGTTCTTATAAAAAACAAAGCTTATATAAAATGTACGTCGTTGGAAGCAATCAGTCGGAGAGTGTCCGTGACCGCGCGCGCTACACTGCGCATAAAAAACAACAACCTTGAAAGATGGCTGTATTACTGTTATTTATAATATTGCTGGTCGGCGTTAGCTGCAGGAATGTGCCCAGCAATGGCTACATACCCACTAAGGACCAGCTGGATCTAATCTTTGGGATATCAGCAACAAAATCACCTGCGCTAGGGAGCCCGGCCGCAGTGTCTGACCCGAACCTGCTCTCTTGGACCTTCCCAGCAGCCGACACTGAAGCTAACAGTAAAACAAAAGACAAAACTCCTGAGAAGGTGGATGTGAACAAGAGGACCAATGTGAACGACAGTGATAAGCAAAAGGTGATGAGTGATAAGCTGGATAAGAAGGTGAACTCGACGGTCGATGGTGATAAAGTGAAGTCTGGTGATGCGCCGAAGGGTAACTGGGATGACCGCATGGCGCTGGGCGCAGAGGTCTGCGTGGACGGAGTCAGGGCTGGGAACAAGTGTGCAAAGAGAGTGTAAATAGTGACGCTCGGGAAATGGTGTATGTTGACCATATAGTGAGTGAAGCCTTGCTATGAGGCTTAACGAGAATGTGGTGCAAAGTGAACTCTCATTAAATTTTTGACTGTGATAAAGAAAGGCGATTAATTATAGTGGTTTTTAACAAAAACGTGCTCTGAATGTAAAATAACATAAGTATATACGTTTTTACAAGTTGATGAAGATATAAACAATGAGTTTAATTAAGAGAATAATTAAAATGGAGCTATTTCATTTGGAATTCAGAGGCTAATTAGTTGTTCGTTATCAAACAATGTGCCTGTCTCTCGTTACTCATCTTTGACAAATTGAGCGATGATTTGTAGCTCGTAGATGAGATGCGCTAACATAGATAGGTTATTTTATACACATTAGAAGAAAAGTACTAACTTTATTTTCTTTAAAAACTTAAGAAATAGAGTACCTATTTAGTTTCAGAAAATCCCAAAATGATGGATTACGAATTATAATCACTTACAAAGCTAGCAAGCTATGTAATCTCAAAGTAAAGTAATAATTTGTTATTTATTTATTTTGCAATAACCTGCGTTAATTACTATGTACATAGTAACACATAAGACTCGATAGACATATAATTACTACCTAGTGTAAACAAGACTCTGCTCTCAGATACAATTGCGTCAACATGCGTATTCAGTAGGCACACATTATTATATTACACATACGCAAGTATAAGCTAGGGTATGATCTCCTAGCCTTAATCAGAAATAAAACGTCAATTCGTATCACAATAACTTCTTGTATTCACTTTTAAAACACAATTTAATATCAATCGTAAGAAAACATAGTTTATCAGTCCACGAAGGAAGCGCATGGCAGCGCGCGCTCTAACTGTCAACATCTCTTTTTAGTGTTGTCCTCACAGTAGAGGTAGTGTTGTCCGTATAAAACTAAAATGATTTAGTATACTTCGGTAAATATAGTATAGTTCCTTAATGTATGAAAAGAGAATATAACATACAGAACAACACAGGATAATATTAGTCTAACATTCGGCCATTCTGACCACTAAGTTTGTCCTCAAACTTCTCAAAGTCAAAGTCAAATAATTTATTTCATTTAGGCCTTTACAAGCACTTATGGACGTCAAAATTATAACTAAGTTTGATTCTAGTTGCCCATTCCAAAAGTAGCTTCCTATGGAGAAGAACGGGCAAGAAACTCCATGGTTACTCTTTTTAAAAATAATATAGTATTACAATTTGTATGTATTGATACATACAGTAAAAGCATGCGAAGATCATGTAGAATCGCAAAGACAAATGAGAGTAAAGTGACAATTAAAATGCTACATGGTGTTCACATTTACAAATTGGTTTATATTTTGGTACAAAGTTAAAGGTCAAAGTCAAGAGGTTATTCGCCAGCAAGAATTCATGACTGTGCCACCTTTACAGAGCTGCGTTCCTAGGACTGCCTCGAGGCCTTCACTCTTACTGGAGCCATCCACGCCTTCCAGCCAATCTAAACTCACGACATCTGCATTTGACCCCTCACCGCAAAGCCAAGAGGATGTCCACCAACAAGGCTTCACGATCGTGCCAACCTTCCAGAGTCGTATCTTTAACTAGGACGGACTGCATCGTGGCCTTCACTCCAACTGGAGCCATCCACGCCTTCCAGCCAATCTCAACTCACGACATCTGCATTTGACCCCTCACCGCAAAGCCAAGAGGATGTCCACCAACAAGGCTTCACGATCGTGCCAACCTTCCAGAGTCGTATCTTTAACTAGGACGGACTGCATCGTGGCCTTCACTCCAACTGGAGCCATCCACGCCTTCCAGCCAATCTCAACTCACGACATCTGCATTTGACCCCTCACCGCAAAGCCAAGAGGATGTCCACCAACAAGGCTTCACGATCGTGCCAACCTTCCAGAGTCGTATCTTTAACTAGGACGGACTGCATCGTGGCCTTCACTCCAACTGGAGCCATCCACGCCTTCCAGCCAATCTCAACTCACGACATCTGCATTTGACCCCTCACCGCAAAGCCAAGAGGATGTCCACCAACAAGGCTTCACGATCGTGCCAACCTTCCAGAGTCGTATCTTTAACTAGGACTGCATCGTGGCCTTCACTCCAACTGGAGCCATCCACGCCTTCCAGCCAATCTCAACTCACGACATCTGCATTTGACCCCTCACCGCAAAGCCAAGAGGATGTCCACCAACAAGGCTTCACGATCGTGCCAACCTTCCAGAGTCGTATCTTTAACTAGGACTGCATCGTGGCCTTCACTCCAACTGGAGCCATCCACGCCTTCCAGCCAATCTCAACTTACGACATCTGCATTTGACCCCTCACCGCAAAGCCAAGAGGATGTCCACCAACAAGGCTTCACGATCGTGCCAACCTTCCAGAGTCGTATCTTTAACTAGGACTGCATCGTGGCCTTCACTCCAACTGGAGCCATCCACGCCTTCCAGCCATCTCTAACTATGACTGCATCGTGGCCTTCACTCCAACTGGAGCCATCCACGCCTTCCAGCCATCTCTAACTATGACTGCATCGTGGCCTTCACTCCAACTGGAGCCATCCACGCCTTCCAGCCAACTCTAACTATGACTGCATCGTGGCCTTCACTCCAACTGGAGCCATCCACGCCTTCCAGCCAACTCTAACTATGACTGCATCGTGGCCTTCACTCCAACTGGAGCCATCCACGCCTTCCAGCCAACTCTAACTATGACTGCATCGTGGCCTTCACTCCAACTGGAGCCATCCACGCCTTCCAGCCATCTCTAACTATGACTGCATCGTGGCCTTCACTCCAACTGGAGCCATCCACGCCTTCCAGCCAACTCTAACTATGACTGCATCGTGGCCTTCACTCCAACTGGAGCCATCCACGCCTTCCAGCCATCTCTAACTATGACTGCATCGTGGCCTTCACTCCAACTGGAGCCATCCACGCCTTCCAGCCATCTCTAACTATGACTGCATCGTGGCCTTCACTCCAACTGGAGCCATCCACGCCTTCCAGCCAACTCTAACTATGACTGCATCGTGGCCTTCACTCCAACTGGAGCCATCCACGCCTTCCAGCCATCTCTAACTATGACTGCATCGTGGCCTTCACTCCAACTGGAGCCATCCACGCCTTCCAGCCAACTCTAACTATGACTGCATCGTGGCCTTCACTCCAACTGGAGCCATCCACGCCTTCCAGCCATGCTAACAAATCGTCAACAATATAATTGCATAAACTCTCACTACGATAAACAATTTCTGCGAATATTTTCATTTCATTTTGAATCCAAACTGTGACTTGTGTACATTGCCATTTTAACAAATTGGCAACCATATACTTGTACAAATTCTTACTACGGTAAACAATTTCACGTCTAGTATTTGGACTTGTATACTTTATCAAAATATTCAAGTTTAACAGAGTAAGTTAATCTTACTATCACTGTGACTGCAACGAGGAATTCACTCCTATTTGGAGCTATCTACGCCTTCTAGTCATGTTAACAAATTGACATCAAGATTCTTCTATCAAGTCTCTCGACTTATGTACCTTATCAATACATTCAAATTTAACCATGACAAGTCAACATCAACATATTGGCATCTATATACTTATATATTTTCCTATTTAAATAATCGACTTGTTTTATATCCAGTCTCTGGATTTATATTCTTTATAAATACATTCCAATTCAACCATTTCAAGCCAACATCAACATATTGATATCTATATACTTATATAATTTCCTATTTCAATAATCGACTTCTTTTATATCCAGTCTTTGGATTTATTTCTTTATAAATACATTCAAATTCAACCATTACAAGTAAACATCAACATATTGGCATCTATATACTTATATCATATCCTATTTCAATATTCAACTTTATTTATATCCAGTCTCTGGATCTATATTCTTTATAAATACATTCAAATTCAACCATTTCAAGTCAACATCAACATATTGGCATCTATATACTTATGTCATTTCCTATTTCAATAATCGACATGTTTTATATCCAGTCTCTGGATTTATTTCTTTATAAATACATTCAAATTCAACGATTACAAGTCAACATCAACATTTTGACATCAATATACTTTTATCATTCCTCATTAAATAAACAATTCTCTATATCCAGTCTCCGGACTTGTGTAGGTACCTTACCAATACATTCAAATTCAAGCAATACAAGTCAAAATCAACATATTGACATGAATTCATTTATATAGTTCCCCATCAAATAAACAATTCCTTATATCCAGTCTCGGTTCTTATCTTACACATACTTTATCAATACATTCAAATTTCAATATTACAAGTCAATATGAACATATACTTTTATCATTCCTCGTTAAATAAACAATTCTCTATATCCAGTCTCCGGACTTGTGTAGGTACCTTACCAATACATTCAAATTCAAGCAATACAAGTCAAAATCAACATATTGACATGAATTCATTTATATAGTTCCCCATCAAATAAACAATTCCTTATATCCAGTCTCGGTTCTTATCTTACACATACTTTATCAATACCTACATTCAAATTTCAATATTACAAGTCAATATGAACATATCGACGACAACATACTTATATCATCAATCATTAAATAAAGAATCCTATGTATCCAGTCTCTGGATTTGTGTACCTCATTCAAATTCAAGCAGTACAAGTCAACATCACCATATTGGCATCAAAATACTTATATCATTTCTCATTTCAATAGAAAACTTCTATTATACAAAGTCTCTGAACTTATGTTCCTTATTAACACATTAAAATTTATCACTATCATAATTCAAAGTGCAAATCAGTATTTACACATTGCTTCTGCTTATATAATTCTCATTACAGTAAACAACTTCTTTCTATCCAGTACCTGGACTACTGTACATTAACAATACAATATACACTTTCTTAATATCCAGCCTTAGATTCATAAACTGCGTCACTACACTTGTATTGATCTTCAATACAATATACAATTGCTTAATATCCTGTCTTATTTTATATACTTCACAATTACACTTTATTGGCACAATATATACAATTTATTTTTTAAGGACTTAGTTTCGAAGAATTGAGAGCTATGAGAAATATACACAGCTTTTTAAGTAAGTATGTGTCAATGAAGATCTCTATAAATATTGATTAATAATATTATCACGAGTGGCTCCTTACACAAAACCGTCCTTACACAATTCCTTCCGTGTATTAAATTCAGAATCATAAATGACTCGTAATTATCAATATCCTCAAACTGGACAATATACAAATCTCTCAATTTATTACATCTTCTATCTCTGACTACAATATATATGTATACATATTTTATCTCGTTTAGTATCCATTAATAATCAATATGATCAAAGTAGCTAATACAAATTCTTTAGTCAGTTTCTCTGCCCCTCTCTAATTTATATTCGTTATCTCACAACTAGTACAATATATCTTGTCTATTCAATACTCAATTCTTTATTAGCATTCCAGTCGCTAGTTTTTAATAATTAACAACATAATAAAATGAGAAATGTACAAGTAATTACATTTTTCTCTGTCCATCTCTTATTTGTATTAGAGCAATGCCTATGGTTGAACTAAATCAATACATGTCTTCTATTTTTATTATTTAACAACACAATCAAACTCAATCAGACCACTACAAGTTACAATTGTTACAACATTACAATTGTTTCTGTTAATCCCTTATTGTAGTGGTTAAAATATATAAATACATAATATCCATTTTCTTCCTCGAGTCGTTTGTTTTCAGCAACAAACAATAGAACCAGCTAAAACAGTACATAGTGCATACCTTCCAACCTATGAACTCATCAAAAGTTTATTTATGTAGTCTTATTTCAATAATTCAACAATACAACCAAACTGAATTAGTATGAATCTTTCAATCCATTTCACATCTCAATACAGAGGCTCGTAAGAATTAATAACAGATAATCGAGGTAAAAATTGTACAAATCTTTAATTTATTCATTCAATTTTCTTCGTCTGGTATTGTTTTATTAATTAACAATTCATTAAAATCACTACACTTCTCAATTTAAGCTTTTCTTTTTAGTTAATACCATTTAATCAAATTATAACTCTACAAGTTGTAAAGCGTGAGTGGAAAAGCTTTCTGCTCCTTCGGAACTATATCCTTGATGAGGGATACGAAAGCAGAATTGAAGGTGGTGCCGTAGAAACAATTTTAATACAAACAAAGTGACAACAAAGTACCCCTGAGCCTAGTTTAACTCATGGTTCTTTATTTATGGTGCCTTAAAGTATCGCCTTCTTTAGTTGTGCCCTAACAGGGCCTATAATGGTACCTACTTAGTTTTAAGCCTCTTCAACATCTATTGTAACATTATGGAATGCAAATAAATATATATGAATATAAACATAACCAGATGTCATCATCTTTAAATATAAGTTC
This sequence comes from Helicoverpa armigera, assembly GCF_030705265.1. Classification (NCBI taxonomy): domain Eukaryota; kingdom Metazoa; phylum Arthropoda; class Insecta; order Lepidoptera; family Noctuidae; genus Helicoverpa; species Helicoverpa armigera. The sequence goes on from NC_087144.1 coordinate 9,345,852, forward strand.
CAATCACCATATAAATTGTTCTTTATCAGTCAGTTTATTCAATTAATGGTTCAAAACTAATAAATACTAAGCAATGCTCTTTCTTAGTTGTTGACTGTAAAACACTTGTGGTTGTACTTACTGACTTGTTAAAGATGTTGTTGACACCCCACTGAATTCACTCCTCTGATCCTCCACAATCTTGGTTCCTATTTTATAAGTGGTCAGAATAGACTCACAACATCAATCAAGAAAATCATCATAAACTGTACATGTAATTTTTTGTGAGAGAAGGTCTAACATACAATATGTGCTGAAATTTAGTCTCAGAATAAAATGTCTTACCTCCCAGGAAATTACAAGATTTCCTGTCATAAAGAGAGTATAGAGGGAACTGTTAACTTGTATCGTTACCATCCATAAAAGTTCAGGTTCAGTTTATTTATAATAATCTATATGTTTTACTGAGTGCCCTGGTATGCATTCAACTTTTTAATGGGCTAGGACAAATTACTTATTAATTGCCTAGTCTTTTATTCTTTAACTGTCTCACATACTTCTTTTTCAGTATGGTATAATGTATTCTGATGGTATAGCTCCTGTGTAGTATCAGACAATTTTATGTATAACTAATGTTGTTTTGTTCCAACTCAAACCTATCTCTTATTGACCCAATTGCCATATTCATTTATTAAGTTAATAATATATAGACTGCTTTCGATTCAGATTTCAAAGCCGAAATTTCTTTATTTTGTATTTATTTGATTCTAGTATACATATCTTTAAGCACTTCGGGTTATTTTTAATGGTTGAGAAAACTGGTCTCAGCATCAAGTGGTAGATTCCAAATTAAAATGAAATCTTTCAAAAAGAACATATCTGATCTGGCTACTCAGATTACTGACACTACTGAGTTATATTTTCTTCTGATTAATTGACACTACTGATTTATATTTATTTATTATGCTTCAGTCTGTAAAATCCTTTAAGTAAATAATATTTACTACAATTGCTGCATCTTTACTGTGATTAAACTATCCTTAATGTGTTACAGTCCTATAATGTACCTGTTAGCTGTAATATCATCCAACATTCAGATAGAATAAGCAGTTTAACTTTTTCTAGGTGAGGCAATTTACAGTTAATAATATGGAAAAGATCATTTAAAAAGATTACCATTTTTATAATTTTCACTTTAGATACTCTTTAAAATAATAACAAGCAATGATATTTGCTTGGAATGAAGTTTTACTTAACAATGATGTATGCTATTGGCAGTACCAAGATATTGGTAAAACATACTTACTGTCTGAAACATACTGGCTTGAAGCATTTAGTTTCATAGTTACTTTATTAATAAACACCAGTTTAGTGTTTATAGTACTTTAAAGTATTTGATTATCCATTATTAATACCTGTTATCACCGCTTTGGATGTACATAGAATAGTCAAGAGCTGTGTTGCACGGTTTTTGTTGGTTGTCAATTAACCACTTAATTTTCTACCTCTATTTGTAAGTGATTATGATTATTTCAATTTTAATTATTGTAATATTGGCTTTATATCATGAATATCCTATTGTTATATCCTATTTACTTATTTTTATAGGTACTTCCTTTGTCTATTTCAGTAATGTATGTAAATAATGCATTAACACCAAATCGTTTGGCCATCATCCCCATGAACTATGCAATTAGCTTTACTTGCTTTATTTACTCTTTTCTCATGAATATTTTATGTATTCAATGTGTAGCAAAAATAACACCATACATAATTACTCAGGATATAAATGTTTACCTCAGAGTATCTGTCATGTTCCCAGCTGGTTTATGGATGTCTAATGAAATATATTGTCGTACATTTACTCACCTTAAAAATGTATGCATCAAATGGATCAATAGCAAACTCTGTTCACATCCATGTAAAACTGCACTTATGTGCTAAATTATATTTTGAATGGCACCCATTATGTACAACAAAATATCTATAACCTAGAGAAAACTCAGTACCGAAGCTCTGAAATGTCAGCTCAAATAGTTTTAGTATATAGAGCTAAATGTTTCTGGTTTTATATTTGTATGCCATGACAAGTGGCAAACATGTTTTAAGCACATACCTTTAATAATTGTATTATCCTACATGCATGCACCTGCGTGTGTATGCATGTATACACATGTTTGGGCAATTAAATGATTGTTTTCTATTCCATGGATTAATTGGAATGAGAAAAAAAAATATTAATGCTTATACCTGATTGTCCAATGTCTCGGGTACCTGTTGCATCGCGGCGGAGAAGGTGTCTAATCGCCATCAGGCGTAGTGTGTGTCAAGCAGTAATCTACACACAAGAATCTTGTCTGGTCGTCGTCATTATAGGCTCCACAAGTTGTTGACCATGTCGCTTTGTTTTCCTTGAGTAGATAAGTCCTTGATACATTATTGCGGTTGAGCAATCAGTGCTGTGGTCATCTCGTCTTCGTTTAAGTGTTTCGCATAGTGTGGCGTGATCATTAATTTTATTGTATTCGGAGCATTCGCGCCCCATTGGTAATTAGGCGTTTTCTGTTCTTCCCGCTTCTGATATAAGCTAGGGTATGATCTCCTAGCCTTAATCAGAAATAAAACGTCAATTCGTATCACAATAACTTCTTGTATTCACTTTTAAAACACAATTTAATATCAATCGTAAGAAAACATAGTTTATCAGTCCACGAAGGAAGCGCATGGCAGCGCGCGCTCTAACTGTCAACATCTCTTTTTAGTGTTGTCCTCACAGTAGAGGTAGTGTTGTCCGTATAAAACTAAAATGATTTAGTATACTTCGGTAAATATAGTATAGTTCCTTAATGTATGAAAAGAGAATATAACATACAGAACAACACAGGATAATATTAGTCTAACACAAGCAATATCATTACGAAAAGCAATTTAGTTTAATACCCACGCACACTGCAACCTTTAGTCGCCCGATAGTTTGATTGGGCTTACATCAGTATGGAGATGAATGGTAGTGCCTTCATTACAACGATCGGGTACCTATCCGGCCGGAATCAGACCGACTGTAAATTTTTATTGAAATCATCATCATCATAAGCCTTTTAATCGTTTCATTTCTCAGGCCTCCTCTCATTCAGAGAAGGATTGAGCATTAATCAATATCGTTTAATTACTGTAAAAACTTCTTAATACATATAATTTGACTATATACTTAAATTAAGAATCCTACCTTCTTATGTACCTTCTTTTAACCATTGTATGAACTGGTGCCAACTATGTTTTAAGCAAATAAATGTTTCTTTCTTTCTTTCAAAATAATCGGTCAGCCAACAGTCGGACAGCTATCAGCCGACAGAACCGAGTGTGCGTTGGGTCTAACAGTTAAATAAAAACTATATAAATGTAACCTTTTTGTAGATTATTTGAGATCCTGTTCGTGCTGGCCTTCAGTCAGTTATCGCTTTAACATTATTGTACGAATCCGCCGAGAAGTGAAATATTTAGGTCAATCGTTTTTGTAGCTTATTGTACTTTCATAAGATTTACTTGGATCCGTGTTTGGACTCTTATGTTTGTTGTTTTACTGGATTTTTCAGATTAATTACAATTATGTCTACTGCAATGTGTTTTTAAATTAAAAACTTTTAAATATTTTATGACGCATTTTGGTTTTTTAATTAATATTTTTCTTCTTCATAAATATAGGTCTACATATTATATAACGTAATGAAAGGTAAAAATAGTGGACTGTATAATAAGTGTGCAATACTACGTTCGTTCACGCATTCCTATTTTGTCATTTATCACAAACCGTAGGAATGATCAGTACCTAAGTTTTATTGGAAGCGATTTGGTTAAGCTTAATTTTCTTGGGAAACATAACTAATTCGTAGCTAGCTTAAACCATCGGTTTTACCAGCTTCCTGAACGAACTTCCCGCAGGTACATGAAAACCCCATATTTTAATCTAATGTATGCGCAATATCACTGCCAAGTTACTTCAAAATCTAGTCAGCAGTTTAGCGAGAACTTTACAAAGTTTAGCATATGTAATACATATAACTACAATGTATAGGTAAATATACATTTTGTTTAGATCACTCAATATTTTGAAGAAATACAAATTAAACATTAGTAAAGGTAAAGGTAAAGGTAAAGGTTCAATAAATTGATCCTAAATTAAAATGAATTACTAACATTAATAGTTACCATTACCATTAAGTAGGTACTTGATTTCAAGGTGACTGATGTCAAATCTTAATGTGAATATTTAGAATATATCTTATTTTTTAATGTTTGTATTTTGGAAGTGACGCAGTAACCCCGTCGTCGGTTATCGCCTTACTCGTGACTCTCAAAAAATGGTGTTTATAATGGATACCTATTGCAAGTTTTTCGCGTGTAACTTGCTTACATATCAGGAGATATCATTTAGTTCAAGCACACACTACAAGCGAATCAAAACAACGCGTGATACATGGGCGTAAAAAACAAAACAGATAAAAAGTAGCACATAGTCCTCCTCGACAAACGAGAGCTCTAAAAAGCTGGCAGTACAAAGTGGGCAAAAATTAAAAAAAAAAGCTCAACATTTGTTGCTAATTAGTTGCCAAATAATCGATTTTTTTGCTTTTGCCGATTTCGAGAAATCGTCAATAATGCTAGCTTCACCATAAGCTGGCATGGATTATAAGATAAAAGTAAAGGTAAAATAAACAAAATCACTACAAATTTGTTGCTGTATAACAACAGCTGGTTTTACAGCAACAAAAATTTTGGTTAAATTGGTTATACAGCAGAAAAAGCAAAAAAATCGATTATTTGGCAACTAATTAGCAACAAATTTTGAGCTTTTTTTTTTAATTTTTGCCCACTTTGTACTGCCAGCTTTTTAGAGCTACAAACGAGCTAAATAATTCTGAAATAATTTTTCAAATCGGTCCTCTAGTTCCTGAGATCTGCGCGTTCAAATAAACACTTTCACTATATTTCAGTATAAATGCTTCTGAAATTATCCGTACCTATGAGCTTTCAGCTACAATCACAAACACATTGAATTGCCACGTGTGCAAAACGTGTCTCGCGTCGTGAGTGCAAGTGCATCACCGATAGTGCACCAGTCAGCTGTCGCGATGCATTATGTATTATACTCCTTCCAGGGAGAGTGCTCACTCCTCGCCCCCTCACTATGTAGGTACCTATAGTCTGTTTTTTAATCTCGTAGACTAAACTGACATTACGAGTGATGTCAGTTTATTGCAATTCTTAAATAGTGATGTGGCACAACCAAAACTTAGCGTTAATAAAATCAAGTATCGTTTTTTTACAATAAGTTATTTTCAAATAATGTACTTATATTTGATGATTACGCATGGCGTTGCGTCGTCAGATATCGCTGGCAGTTTGTAGCACGTCGTGCAGCTGTGTGTACGTACGTGAATTTTAAATACAAAACTTTGAAATTCGTCTATCATATATAAAAAGTTACGATTCAACAAACCGGTATCGTAAGTACAACACTGCACAAGAAGAGCTAGCAACATTATTTATAAGTTTGACATTTTGCAAGTGTCAATTTAGTCTACGAAATTAAAAAACAGACTATAGGTACCTGTTTCCACCTCAACACTTCCTCGGGCCATTCTCCGTAATAAAGCTTGACATCACCTCCGTATTCCACGCCAGACATTTTCATTTAAATGAAAATCCCGCAGAATAATTTCAAATGTTAAGAAAAAACGGAGAATTCTTATTTTTTGTGCTGACTCGTGCATATTTGAGTAACTTTGTTTTGCTTTTCAATTTGAAAATAAGACATCCCGTCTTTGGCTTGTTCTTTCGATTTTATGAAAGCTCTATAAAGCTGGCAGTACAAAGTGGGCAAAAATTAAAAAAAAAAGCTCAAAATTTGTTGCTAATTTGTTGCTAATTAGTTGCCAAATAATCGATTTTTTTGCTTTTGCCGATTTCGAGAAATCGTCAACAATGCTAGCTTCACCATAAGCTGGCATGGATTATAAGATAAAAGTAAAGGTAAAATAAACAAAATCACTACAAATTTGTTGCTAATTTGTTGCTGTATAACCAAAATAAATTTGAGGTGCAAAAATTTTTTTTTTTCAAATAGAAAATTTTTATTTGCTTTGCGCGCTTGAATGTCAATTGTTTCATGAAAAAAATATGAAATGAATTTGTTGCTCTTCGCAGAACTGTTAGGCATCGATCGGAGAACCAGCAACTAAATAGACACCCGATGATCGGGTGTCTTGAACTTCGGTGACTAACAAACCGGCCATGCTAGCTTGAATGTCGATTTTTCCGGTGAAAAACGTTGAAATGAATTTGTTGCTCGTCACAGAGGTGATTAATGTCTCTCAGAGAACCAGCAACTAAATAGACACCCGACGATCGGGTGTCTTGAACTTCGGTGACTAACAAACCGGCCATGCTGGCTTGAATGTCGATTTTTCCGGTGAAAAACGTGGAAATAAATTTGTTGCTCTTCGCAGAACTGTTAGGCATCGATCGGAGAACCAGCAACTAAATAGACACCCGACGATCGGGTGTCTTGAACTTCGGTGACTAACAAACCGGCCATGCTGGCTTGAATGTCGATTTTTCCGGTGAAAAACGTGGAAATAAATTTGTTGCTCTCCGTAGAACTGTTAGGCATCGATCGGAGAACCAGCAACTAAATAAACATCCAATCACCAAGTCTCCTTTAAGCTGATGATTATCAAACAGGCTATGTTTCCTTGAATGTTTGTTTCTGCTTTAATTTTTAATGTTTGTTTTTTGAATTCTATTTTTCTAAGCCATCCTTGAGCGCTAATAAGCAAAAAAAAAAAAAATTATAGAAATCGGATGACCCTAAAAGGCCATTCCTGTAACTTCCCGCTAGATACATTAAGCGTTCGAATGTTGCCGTTTGTTGCGATGTTTTTGAGCTCGTCAATTTATGAGAGCTCAACAATTTGACTTGTGTGTTATTTTGAGCTCTCCTATTTATTTAGTTGCTGGTTCTCTAAGTGACATTAATCACCTCTGTGACGAGCAACAAATTCATTTCAACGTTTTTCACCGGAAAAATCGACATTCAAGCCAGCATGGCCGGTTTGTTAGTCACCGAAGTTCAAGACACCCGATCAACGGGTGTCTATTTAGTTGCTGGTTCTCCGATCGATGCCTAACAGTTCTGCGAAGAGCAACAAATTTATTTCCACGTTTTTCACCGGAAAATCGACATTCAAGCCAGCATGGCCGGTTTGTTAGTCACCGAGTTCAAGACACCCGATCGTCGGGTGTCTATTTAGTTGCTGGTTCTCTGAGAGACATTAATCACCTCTGTGACGAGCAACAAATTCATTTCAACGTTTTTCACCGGAAAAATCGACATTCAAGCTAGCATGGCCGGTTTGTTAGTCACCGAAGTTCAAGACACCCGATCATCGGGTGTCTATTTAGTTGCTGGTTCTCCGATCGATGCCTAACAGTTCTGCGAAGAGCAACAAATTCATTTCAACGTTTTTCACCGGAAAAATCGACATTGAAGCTAGCATGGCCGGTTTGTTAGTCACCGAAGTTCAAGACACCCGATCGTCGGGTGTCTATTTAGTTGCTGGTTCTCTAAGTGACAAGGAACAGTTCTGTGACGAGCAATAAATTTATTTCATATTTTTTTCATGAAACAATTGACATTCAAGCGCGCAAAGCAAATAAAAATTTTCTATTTGAAAAAAAAAATTTTTTGCACCTCAAATTTATTTTGGTTATACAGCAACAAATTAGCAACAAATTTGTAGTGATTTTGTTTATTTTACCTTTACTTTTATCTTATAATCCATGCCAGCTTATGGTGAAGCTAGCATTGTTGACGATTTCTCGAAATCGGCAAAAGCAAAAAAATCGATTATTTGGCAACAAATTTTGAGCTTTTTTTTTTTAATTTTTGCCCACTTTGTACTGCCAGCTTTATAGAGCTTTTTATGAAGATATCATTGTGAGCTTTATTTTTCTTACAGATTTTATAATTGTTAGGGAATTTGTGTAGGATAATATCTCAAACTATTGAAACGATACCATAAAAGATCTGTAGGTTAAGTTAGACAAAACTACATACAAGTAGTAACAGCTAAATAATATAAAAAAATACCTATACTCAAAGATATGATTACAAGAGTTCTCATGTTTTTAAGAATATAAAATATCATGTATCTTATACAAAAATGGAAATTAGTAGGTAGGTAGGTACTTATAAATAGATACAATAATTTTCCTCATTGTACAGATAAATCATTAAGTAAACATGTAGTATGTGATTATCGCGTAGTTACTCGCGAGTTGAGTCGTTTTCCTCCATCAGATATTATGTGCTCAACATTAACTTGGATTGGATATAACTTAACATGTTATATTTACCTATTGGCTGACTTTACCGTACCGTTGCTATTTCAAACATGTTTATATGAAGCTGCCTTAGCTATGTGAAAACTGAGAAATTATGCCATTAAACACCAAAAAATATAACAATCTTACTTAAACTGATACTAAATGACAGTAGACGATTATAATTTGAACAATCTTGAAACACTGTTAGATAAGTATAATATTGAGATATTCTAAAACATTTTGGCAGCAGCTGTGACAATCTCAGATTATGAAATAATGGAAATCATAAATATTCATGTTGTGGGAATTCTGTCATTTTTTCCAATGATATTTTTTGCTCATTTTATATAGAAGTTTAAAATACTAATGATAGATAGGTATTCCCCGTGCGTAGTGATGAGCACGAACGAGGCCTGCCTATGTTTGACTATTACTTATTGTTTGCTCGCCATACGAGCAATTAGCTCAAACTAAATGTTTGCATACAACACATTATGTGTGGAGGGAAATCGGAGACATGATTTATTCTGCGTTTTGTATTTTTTTTGCTTTTGCACGTTAAGTAGGTATAGTCGATCTTGTTCGACAGAATGTTACTTGTGAAATAGCGGCAGATTAAAGAGTATGCAAGGAGAAAACATGCTGCATCGACCACGAAAATATGAGATACTATTCGTGGCGATGATGGTGATATGATAATAATTTTACAAAATTATTATAAATTGCCATTAAAATGCAAAATAGATGTCAGTTAAATAACGATGAATTGTTTTTGATACACGTATCATCATGAAAAATACATAGAAATATCACTGCACAGGTTTAAAAGTATTTTAGAATTGATGTTATACTTTCCTCAAGGAAGTTCCTTCATAGAAAAATACCCGTAGTTACTGTCACAGTAAACTATTGTCATTTGTCATTCAATTCATTAACTGTTGGCCTATATTGTGAAGAGTACGTGGAAAGTGCGGTCATGTGCCAGTTTGTGGTCTGTGACGAGTCTTAGTAATTAGCTCCTAGGCAATAATGGGGTAAGTAAACCTGCTTGTTGCCAACTGATGGTCGTGTAAACTATATTTTCTCGCTAGAACTGCTTGGTCGGGTTTTTTGTGTTGGGGATGGGATTTTACTTTTGTTTTTTATTACTAGGTTTATTTCACATTAGGACGATTTATTTCATACTTCGAATGTTAAAAGCATTTAAATTACTTCAGTTAATCAAAATAATAAGTGTTCATTGTATAGTGACACAATGAAAAGTAATTATTATGATTACAGTACAATGAAAACTAATCATCAGACTCTTTATAAGATTCTGAGATTTTTCGTTATCAGAATTTAATTACATCTAGGAGGAATTGAATCTTCGAGGAATAGAACCTACTACCCAACGGCCACGCAATAATAGGTCTTAGCACAAATTACCATAACGTGGTCATCAGTATTCAAGTCGCGGATGATCATAACGTTAACTGTTCGCGGAGTAATAACTTATATCATACATTGTCCTTGAGGGACCAGTCACATGTGGTGACACGAGTGCAGACACGTGCCTACACTAGTGGTAGCGTGGTGGCTATTGACCTCTGATCCTAGTGTGAGTTTCAGTAATGAGTGATGATTTAATTCCTGTTGTTTGTTTCGCTATCGTCTATAAAATAATTTGATCAGACTCTATTCACTATTCAGTTTCACTATATCGCATTACAGACCATTAGGTATAAGAAAGACTTCCGTAAAGCATTATATCGCTACTATCGTTTACTTAGTTTGTTCCTATACGAATATGTATATCGTCATCGAATCAGAAATCTCATAAGTTTACCTAACGTCTAAGACAATACGAGGCTGCATAGACACAACCTCGCGAGTGGAACACATAAGTTCGACAAAAGCTAGCGTGGCGTGGTTACACTGTCGCGTCCAATAAATATAACCTGAGCTTACCTCCCGCCTCGCGCTACGGGCTTTCTCGGAGACATTGACTTATAAGTAAACCGGCGACTATTAGCCGCTCATAATAGAAGACAGCAGTCAAATGTGATTTTGAGAGAGAGATTACCTCTAGAGAAGCGTACTTCATCTTCAAACACATCGTCTCTTACCATCAGGTGAGATATGCGTATATACCCATAAATAAAAATATAAAATATAATATACATTCCTAATAATTTACCTGGACAAATTATGTGGTGTCAATGATTTCTTTAATCCACCTCTCTGATATATGTAGAATGTAAGAATGACTCAATCCTGGCACGCAAATCCTGGCCTGTCGTTTACATTTTGAAAGATGCAATGTTTTTCTCTTCAAAGTCGTCCCCATAGATTGGGGATCGTGACCATCATTAGGCAATGTTTTTACGAGGGGTAAGAATCAAAACCAAAACCATGAACATTGCGACTACTAGACCGACGAGTCAGTTCAACTCCGAAAGTCGCGGGTGTGCAGCCAGCCTTGCCGTATCAATAGCGATGGCTGTCGTATTCCCGCACATATGAGGAACGTGTCGGATACAATCTGCCTCACGCTCGGCTCGAGCAGATTTCCTTTTGTGGGGGGTTAAAGGTTACTAGTTTTAAGTTTATGATGTAAGTTATGATGATAATGTTATTTATAATGTAAGTCGAAAAAAGGATAGTCTCCCCCAATAGGTAATAATTGCTTTATGGCAACTTCAGCTTAAAAAAGTACGCACATGTATTAAAATCAAAGAAAACTTAAAACGTGGTTGTAATTATAGCATGACGATAACGTATTTTAAATTCCGCATCTGCTGGCAATCTTTTATAAACTTTTTGATCTTTTCCACATGATGCCAATTTAAAATCATCATCAACGTCATACCTCGTAATTGTCAGATGTAATAAGGCTACAATAATTGGGTAAAAGCGCTGAGCTCGAACAAAGGCGCGTCGCCTTGAGCGCGAGGAAGTGAGAGTCTTTGTGTTCACTTGTAGGAAGCCGATCGCTTCCTGAACCCGCTCTCCCGTAACATACTGTATTTGTACCGAAAATATCTATATACCAGGTGTTTCCTTCTGTTTCATCCGCGTCCCGTGGAAACTAAGTCCCTTACCGGGATAAAGGCTATCTTTATCATCCCGGTATAATATATCTTCTCTACAATCAAAGAATTTTTGATTTAGTTCAAGTTTCGAAGCCTTTTCAATACAAACAAAGTGCAATGTTACAGTACAGAAGAATATTATTTTACTTACTTGAGAGGACTTTACAGTTGGCTTGTATGTAATCCATGTTTGTACTTTCAACGACAAGATATTTAAGACAGCCAGAGTTTAAAGTTGGTAGACAGATAACATTTTATTATAACATCGTTTTATTTGAGCCTGGTACAATCAGGATCAAAAGTCGATGACCACATGCAGATTTTCAAAATCACTGTACATACAATACAAGCTAAGCAAGTAGTCAGAAATATCAGTGATTTCTGTCACAAAGCGACTGTAGAATCCAAGATCAAAGTTACGAAAAGAGTATCAATAATGATGTATCGTCTGGTTGGTACAGTCGGTGACAGCGCTGCGCCGGATATTGCCGACTGTACGCGACACTCAGGCTCAGGTACACTCGCTAACACAATTTCCTCGCGTATTTCCGCGCACTAATGGTAAGTAATTCGCTTCCTGCTCAACATGTTCCTACTTATCTACAACTATTTACCTACAAATAATGTGTATTGAGTGTATCTTCACCCTTTACCGTATCGTCATCCGTAACTTTTTTTTGTTTGGAATGGATAAACTCAAAAACTACTGGATCGATTTAAAAAATTCTTTCATCATTAGAAAGATACATTATCTGCAAGTAACATAGGCTATATTTTATCCCAGTACGGCAGTAGTTTCCACGGGACGCGGGTGAAACCGCGGCAAGTATTCTATACATAGTAGATATAAGATATAAGAAGAGCAGATATAAACATAGCATCTAGTTTTTTACCGTTGAAATAATTTAAATCACATTACTATTTTTTTGCTGTATTAATGTGTTCCGAGAAGATGCTACCGATCGTGATCGATATAAAAACTGCGCTTGCTCATGATTTTTAATGTCCCATCATTTTTTACAATGGAAATCTCTTTGTACTTATCTAACTTTTCCCGAAAACTAACAATAGTGACCGGATAAGGGTTTAAACTATCAAATGTTTTGATCCTTGTAATCATAACCCACCCAAAACAAAAATGTGAAAGACTGCCAAGTTCGATAATATGGGAATGCTTCGCCTATAAAAGAAGTGAGATCTGAATAAGTACCAAGTTCCATACACATACCTCAGTTAAAAATAGTTACTTTTTAATGATGTTACTTGGCAAGTTTTCATACACCTTGTTATAAACCTACTAAACGCAATGAATCAAGTATTTAATTTTCTATTAAAACTTGCCAAGTAATCATCATTAAAAAGTAACTATTTTTAGCTGAGGTATGTGTATGGAACTTGGTACTTATTCAGATCTCACTTCTTTTATAGGCGAAGCATTCCCATATTATCGAACTTGGCAGTCTTTCACATTTTTGTTTTGGGTGGGATTTCATTTATTTTTGTAAGGTTGTTTATTTTATTTTTTTCTTATGATGAAGTTAGTTAAAGAAATGTCTCATTTATACTATTTTTTAGATTTTTTAATATGCACTATGTTTCTTACAAAGAAATGAACTAGATTAACTAAATGGACTAGATTTACCAACTGACTGACATGTCATGTTATCATATATTATGTTCGTGGATCAAAGTTACACATTCGTTATTTTCGAAAGTGATTCACACTTGGCCGTTTTCAGATTTTTACTTTACTTTGACGAAATACAAACCTTTGTACCATTCGAAGATATATTATATAAATATAGATAAATTTAGTTCGTTTTAGTTCCTTAGGGGTATAAATTTACACCGGGTATTTTACACCTTCATTATTTTGAAACCGACTCACACTTGGCCATTTTCAGATTTTTCCCTTTACCTTGACATAAAGACCTACCTCCATGCCAAATTTCAAGTCAATACGACCATTGGAAGTGGTCTAGGTTTTTGATGAGTGAGTGAGTCAGTCAGTCAATCAGTGAGTGTATAGTAAAAATAGCGATTTTCTGACGTCAATATATCAAGACCTATAATAGGTATATTAATGAAATTTTGTATTTTAGATAAGTGAGGGGGTCTCAACAGATACTAGAAATTTGATATGCGTAAATAAAATAGATTTTGAGTTACAGGGGGGTCGAATTTGGCCTGAAATGGTTCGTGTAATATAACCCACGGCCGGTGTGTCGCTTTTTTTGCTCGAACTTGGCGGACACACTGCCGTGTGTCTAGATATGTGTGAGTACAGCTACATCCGGTTAGACTGGAAGCCGACCCCAACATAGTTGGGAAAAAGGTTCGGAGGATCATGAATCATAATAGGTATGTGTGAGTTCGGTACAAATCTTTTCAACCTTTGTATGATTGAATTAGAATACAAAAAAATACGTTTATGCTAAACTATCAGATTAATAGAAGTGCTTAAATAAAACCTAGACATTTTACCTTTGCTTAAATACCTGTGTTTCTTTTATACGTCCAAAATAAATGTCATGTGTTTTATCCGATAAGGTATTTCTACATTTTTGCTGACCAAAGAATACCAGCGTTTACCTCAAAGTGACCGAACCAACATGGCGGCCAACTATGTACTTGAACCCGTAGTGACCTTGACCTTGATCACGGTAGGTAATCAATACACTATAACTGTTCAAGGTCATCACCATTCGACTGCTACGTAAGGAAGATTAGTTTGTTTTTATTAATTTACGAATGAAAATTAATTTTGTATGTTTATGTTTATATCTTGGCTGTTTGAACTTTGATCGTGTTTTGTTATCTTTTTGGCTTCCGAAGTTTTTGTTGAGGTAAAGAAACCAGATTTAAAACGAGATTATTAAAAAATCTGTAGCTAAGTTATAGCGCGAAGAACTTAAAAAAATACTATTCCATTCCCCTTAACATTTTGTGAATTCTCCCGTACACTAAGGTCGTACACAAATTCGCGTATGCTTTCATATCCAACACTTTTAGGCTGCGGTAAACTCTCTAACTAAACGCGACACACTACAGGGTACAGGCTCACTAATACACTATTCAGGAGCAATCTATTGATACGAGCACCAACTTAGTTGTGTTGAGCAAGTTGTGAGACCCGAGAGATGGGCAAATTGTTTGTGTATCCCTGGCAGCAGCGATCTGTCCACAGAGATGTAAGATAAACTAACAGTATTGATTCCTGCCTCACAGTTTAGAGTCTCGAGGATGAGTAGATTAAATAAATTCGTTTGAAAAGGAAATAAGTTCAGGAAAGTTAGGGTTTAAATGGAATGGAATAGGATACTGTTTAAAGCTGGTTTTCTATTTAATAAGACGTTAAGTGAAGTATACATATCTACTTTCTGTAATATGCACTTTTTTAAAGTTTTAAAATAATGTGGGGTCAAAAAGCTAAAAACGACGATTAAACATTGAGGTAACATCGTTTCTCTGAAGTTCAGTGGTTCCGTTAGTAATTAACTTTTTAACTTAACTGCAGAACTGCTCAAGTTTTAAACTGCAGCTAACTTTGTGACTATCTGACCATTTTTTCAGTTCAAACGAGAGAGTTCAACTGTTCGCTGAACAACTTTGGATTATATTTGAATCATAAATCAGATTTTAATAATTTGAATAAAAACTGAGCTTTAAATAAGGTTTTTTTCCAAAACAATTTTCCTCTTTGTAGGCGTAATTTTCAGAAAGGTAATGTAATTGGTGAAACGTCATCTACAGCTCGTCCGGGCAATGATAATATTTTCAATAAATAAATAACCTGCCACGTTCGCGTAGCTTACAGGCTATGAATAGAAAGCTATCGGCGATCCATTGATGTCATTTAAGACATAATTAGGAATTATTTAGGTTTTAACATATAACTTCTATATTAGACAGGTATATCATGTCCAGATGGCGAATGATTATTGTGACTATATGATTGGAGTAACGGTATCTTAACGCATTATAAATTTAGGTAGACTGATGATGTTTTTATTAAAATGAAAACCCTTCTCGTGTATAAAATGCAAGCTTCCCAAAAACATTTGATATTCCTAGAACTCAATAATGGACGTGAGGTTTTTGCTCGCAATCCTACCTACCTATATACCTATGTATGTGTGTATATAGTATTTGAGCATCAGTTCGTTCTGAGCGGTTCTCAGAAGCACTCAAACATATGCGGGGTCTCGTTACATCGGAAACGGCTCACTTGTTACTGCAAGCTCTCGATATTATTGCCGATGTACCATGTTACGAGTATCTGTGCTTCTTACTTACAAACAGATAAAGCTCCTTTTAGATATTAGAGCATTATATAACGAGGTATATATCTGTGTAACAGTGTTGAAATTAAATGGCTGTTAAAGTCACCGTCTAATAATTCTGCGAAACATTTGACAGATCAAAGAAAACTTTCTAACAAACATCAATCAAGTTACTTCGCCTAATTGTGCTGTCACGGCGTTTCAGTTTATATTGATATTACAGATATATATTAAGTATATAAATGTTTTAAAAATAAAGCTTGGAAAATAAAATATCAATTAAGAGCTCTCGATAAGTACTCCCTATTAATTAATATATGTGTCAACATGAACTCGATATCGTTAAACTCGGCCTGACGATGATGCACAAAACTTGACCCAGTTTTAAACCTGTTTTTCAACTGGTTTCGGCAATTTGAGGTCGTTACATAACCGGAGATGAACGACCAAATATATACGAAAACAATTTAATATTTTTAATGAAGGCTCAAAGTTCAAAGCCCCACGAACCATTTCACCGTACGTTTGCGCGGCGAACGAAAAATAAATTTGTTTTTCTACTTTCTGGGAAGCTGGAATTTATATTTTGATGCCCATTCATAGTGTGTTCTAGGAAATGTGAAGCTTTATTTAATTTTCATGTACGATGAATTTTTCGGCTACGTATTTGAATTTAGAGTGTACGCAACAGTAGTTTTATTCAATCCAGGAATCAATTTGATTTAGTGACAAAATAATCAAGTTATGACAACATTTTTTGCAAGGTTTTTAATTGAAATTCGGATAAATGTACAATATTTCAAAATGAAGCCCAAACCACATTATATAATAGTTACTACGCCCAAACTTCATCAATTTAATTTCGTTTAACAAAAACGTAATTTCTCGTGTAACAAACCGTGTATGTACTAGTAAAGTAATTACATACAAGAATTTCATTGACACCTCATCACGTAGGTACTCACACGCCCGCCGCCCGACTTCTACTAATTCCATTTTATTTCCCCGAGAATGACGAGCTCTTTGTCTACCACCCCCTCCCCTGCACCCCTCACACCCTCGCTCGCCCGGCAGTGCACGCGTTAAACCATTCTTGTTAAAACGCTATTTGAATACAGTGCGCGGTGAAGTGGCGACCACACTCCCCGTGGCTCGTTCCAAGAACCAAACTTTAATAACGTGTTCTTTTGTACGTGTAATAACATTTTATAACGCGTTAAAGCTTTTCTGGTAACACAATTACTATAGAAATTGTATAAATAGCACCTGTATTTTTCATTCGCTTTAGTAATCAAAGTTCAGCTTCAATGAAACGCTTGCGATTTTGTAATACCTGTCAACGACTGTATTAAGGTTTTGTGTGTTAAGTTTCAGTAGGCAGCTATAACAAGGATTGTGATAATGAAAAGCACACAGCGGCGAAGTAACAAGTAAAACAAATGGAGAGCTGTGTGCGCCCACGCCACCGCCACGACACGGCCACGCGCCGCGATCACACGCCGCCCACAGAAAGCTTACACACTTCAGTTTTACTTTATTTAATTGTTTAAGTTAGTAAGATCCTAGTTAGTAGTATCACATTTAGCTACACAAGGCAATCTACATATGTACAATGTCATTTTCTTTTATTAGCATATAAGACTTGATCGTTTATTTTCATGGGAAATAGAGAGGTACCTATTATAAATGATAAATATGGGCTTTAATATCAAACTTCAATCAATTAATTGAATTTATATCGATATAGTTAAGTACCTCGTTTTGTAGTTGATTGATGACAGCGTGTCACTCACTGTGAACGCGATAATAATGGCTTGCAAATAATATAGCATTTGTTGCCCTCAAAATGTTAATTGCTTTACTAGAAACTGTCACTGAAATATTTATTAAAATCTACCAGTGTTGACACGTAGATATACAGACCTACAGTAACATAATATTCCACTACACAAAGTTCGTTAATCGTCATCAAATAACGCGAAAAATTCCAACACCCTGTTATCTTGTTAATTAAAAAGTTCAGCAATTACTTGTGTTTGGACTCCAATTACTTTTGATGTATATCTACTAGCACTACTATACATATACATACCTACATGTAGGTATATAATATTGGCACCTTCAATAGATTGAGGCCTGGTGGAAGGCTTAATCAAAGTGTAGTGAATGGGCCATTGTGGACGGAGTCTCCTCACACAATGGACGGCAGATGTTGTTAGCACCTCGCGCCTCGTGGAGCGACCACGTGCCACTGGTCATAAAAAGAATAAGTTTCTTTTTATGATAGAGGACTTGATTGATTGTGGCGACTGAATGGTAGATATACCTATGTCTCAGACTATAGTCACGATTTCAATATGTAAGCAGAAGTGTATTACCAATTTGTCATAACTGAGGGTCTTTCAAAAGCTCTTTTAAAGTATAATCTAATCTCTACGCTTTGTTTCTCTACCGATATCTGCAAGATTCAGAAAGTTTAAAAATTCAAAGATATGTTGACTTGTCTGATAACATCTCACACCTATTTATGCATGAGAACGCTTTAGTTTAGCACCTCTACATATCCCACACTATTTAAGATTATAATTAAACGTCGTGCCAGTGGCTCCGCAATCTAAAAGCCGTGAGTACAATACAGCAGCGTAGTGTGAGCGTGAATACCTTGCAGGCCACAGGTTTGAATGGCCCTGGCTGAATGAGCGGCCTCCGCGCCTGAGAATGACGACTGACCTTGCAGCTGCTGCCAGCTGCACTGGTCACATGCTGTCACGCTCACGGTCGATATTGAACTAGAGCGGTTTCTATGCGTAATGTGAAGGTTGGAGCAAATCAAAGAAAACATTTCCAGCAATCGTTTTACGAATGAAAATAAAAATCGACGATTTTAAACTTATTTAAAAGTATCATCCTTGATCAAGTTAATACATAAACTTGATTCTACTAAAAGAAATTTCCCAATACCCAATTAATTCACCAAGAAAGATCACTAAACTGCGCTCAATTGCCATAC
This sequence comes from Helicoverpa armigera, assembly GCF_030705265.1. Classification (NCBI taxonomy): domain Eukaryota; kingdom Metazoa; phylum Arthropoda; class Insecta; order Lepidoptera; family Noctuidae; genus Helicoverpa; species Helicoverpa armigera. The sequence goes on from NC_087144.1 coordinate 9,364,583, forward strand.
AAAAACCAACTACAACCATTGTGTTATGTACGACATAAACAACAGCAAGTTGTTTACATCCTGCGGTGCAGGGACGCGGATGACGCCGGAGTCGCGGGGTCACTGACCCGGCTGCACCCACGCCTCGCTCTCCTGTATCGACAAACTGCAACACTGCACCACTGCACACGCCTCTCACCTGATCACAAACATACAGACAACTCTGTCTGTTTGTATCAACTTTGTTACTCTGAACTGTTCAAAGCAACTTTAGATTAGTTCTGATTACATTGTCGTTGCTTCAACTCTGCTTGTCTTTGGTTGAAAATGCAAAGACGGTAATTCGTATGGACGGCGGTCTTTATAACTTCAGTCGGTAATTTGCAGCAAGATTAAGATGCCCAGGGGAGTCGTGAGATCAATGAAGTGTTAGATAGATACTCCCTGCAGTGTGGCCGAATAAAATTTATTTTATATTTTAAAATTTTCATGAAATGTGTCCCAAAATCGGATTAAACAACAACAAAATACGATGCACTGTAGTTTCATGTCGGGGTATATGTAGCTGAAAACTAAAGCTTTATTTACCCCGACGCGAAAGCACAGTTATTTTATTAGAGCTATGTATTTCGACTTTTTAAATGGTTTTCGTACGTTAAAACGGAGCTCCTTTCATAAGGGTACTCATTATATTGCTTTACGATAGCGTGAAGACAGACAGCACTAGAGAAGTCAACCATATGTAAAGAATTAGGTTTGAATTCTGAGAAGTGATTTACGAGAGCGAATAAAATATATTCTGTAAGGGTAGCATGAATATCAAATAAAGGTTATTGAAGTACAAATCTGACAAATTGTATTGTACCCAACATAATGTTTATCTGAATTGTAGTACCTTCTCGTAAAATATGTTTCGAGTTTTCCTTGTAATAAGAATCGTAGAAAAATATGACTGGTGACTATCTTGAAGTGTTTATACATATAAGTATCGCGTTTAAATCCCGATTGTTTAAAAATATATGTGCAAATCGCTGTTTAAGTTCAAAAACCTGTAATACGTAAGTTTGGCTCTCATGATACGTGCCATCACAATAACTGCAGTTTTTAGTAGGAACGGTTGCAGAACTAAGCACTGCTTAGCCAGCGCACACACGTGTTAGGTAAGTACCTAATGCTGTTCAGTTATGCTGAATTTTGTAAAAACTTCTTATGAAAATCATTACAGATTTATTTTATTTAGCTGTTATATATATCATTTATGTAAAACTTAAGATGATTTTCAGCTGTTATGTTATGTATACCTAATTTATATAAACTGAAGATAATTCAGATAATGCAGATTTGTGCAAATAAATGCAAGGTTTAAGCCGCGGGCATTACAGTAAGTATTGCTGTTAATTGGCGGCAGATACGCGGCTAATTAGCACTAATGATAGTTTTAAGTCGCCCGCTCGCCCGCCGCCGAAGCTCGCCCGGCGGACGGATTACAAACGCAGGGATGCTACTGACAATGAACCCATATTTAAACTGTACACCATTACATTAGAAGTGAAATATAAATCGGGGACAAAATTGATTATTTTTATAACTTAAACAACCGAAACAAATTGTAATTTTGAGGCAATACGTCACGTAAGCACGTAGGTAAATATAACAGAATCTGACTATGGTACCTATTTATTTACCCACGTAACGAAACGAAACGAAATTCGTTTCAAATATTTAATTGATCAGTAATGTATTCAGTTACTTCAATTAGGAAGCGCTAACGTCGCATCAATCACTTGTGAGATCGTCGCACAGAGAGAGCTTCTGCGAAGTAATTACTGTAACACGTTTGTGTATCGGATACATTCTGTTTGCAAGAGCTTAGGTGATCGGAGTTCACGTTCAATATGTTTATATTCAATGACGATATATTTTGAATCTTCTTGATCGAGTGACGACCACTCTGTCAATTCGCCATTGTTAGTCGCCATTGCTCTCGTGTTGAAGCTCTTAGTGAGCACTCGTCAAGTGGACCACAGACTGCAGTCTCCACTTGATTTTTGCATCGGTGATCTGCCATCTCTGGTGCATTCAACTTTCTCCAGCACCACAAGTCATACATTTGGTATACATTATAAGAAATAAAATGAAATTTTTAGGTCCGTTCAACCCTGCGCGTAAGTCGTCGGGCAGCGACATTCATCTTGCACTATCGCTGCTAAATAGTTGTAACCCTAAGCCGCTGAGCCTCGAGCCACGAGCCCACTGAGCCAGCGCTCGTAAGCCACGACAAGCGACCGCATTTATTTAATTAAATCATCCAAGTTATAAGTAAGTTATACTTAAGATACGCGCAAGTTATTCGCGGTGGTATCGCGAGGTTCAGCTATAACGACTTGCCGAACTTATTGTGAAATGTAATAACGTCGTCAGTGCGATGTTCGTAACTTGTGTGTGCCTAATGAGGCTTGAGCGAGGCTTAACTCGACTTGCGAAAGCGATAGCGAGTGTAAATAAATCGATTTATCATAATATCGCGCCGCCCTTGTGTTCATTTGCGAATCGCGTTGCAGTTAAAATAACATAAGTTTTTAAGCTTTTTATACTTTTTGTGTTGAGTCGAGTTTTGTTACACAAGTATACCCCATATAACATATTATGTTGTTATTGAGGAATACAATGTATGATCCGTCTTCAAGTAAATTAAATTGTAATTCCGAGCAGTGCACGACTCGTGGTTACCGCACAGTGAAGTCTAGCTGCAAGTGACACGCTGTTACAAACTCGTGTTGACTGCTACAATACAGCTGCGATGCTTTGTGTGTAACATACATGTAGCAAGCAATTAACGCTGCCAACTAAATTAATATTACTTGCTAACTGAGCTCGCTTGATGACTTATTACCTACACACGTACTCTTCTTCAAGATTATTTTCTAACTGTTGTGAGAATGTTGGAAGTCAGATGCTCCATGTGGCAATCAGCAGTCAGCTGTGTTCGATTAGACGTGGGTAAGAAAAGGCTAGGCAGATTAGATGAATGAGAAACGAAGTAAGAAAGGAGAACATTGTAACATTTTTATGATAAGAATGCAAAATGTGCTGTTTATTTGATATCGCGAAACGCTTACTTAGAAAGTGGTATTTTAAACATTGATGAGAATTTTCTCAGTCGCAGTGGTAATAAAATATGCAACAGCAAGAAATTGAACTGTAGAAAATTTAAGCTTCATTAAAGACCTCTTCTTACGTTTATTCTGTGTCAATAGAAGGGTGAGATTTAGGAAAACTAAACGAAGACTGCGGTGCAGTCACAGATATAGTTGACTCGAGTCTGTCGCAGTCACCAGATGGTATCGCCTCGGGATGAACTCAAGAATTAGTTTTCATATCATTGCACTTTATCTACATACAAGTTATATTCAGAACGTTAGCAGCATCTGTTTGCACGGAGTTCAGCTGACAATGTGCTTCATAAAACTGAATGGGAATAGGTACCGTGGTTCAGGTAACGCAGTCGGTTCAAACAATGTTGACATCACAACGTGCTTTACATACAAATCTCTGCATTTCTTCAAGATGCTTTCATAAGGTTTTATTTACAACGATATTGCTTTACCACTATAGCAAATGAAGCCAGCAATAGTGACAATAGGTTGAATTTTGTAATTTTAATGATTTTTATAATTTTGACGATGAAAAAATTGTAGACGGTGTCCTTCTTGTCGAGTGAGCATCAGAAGGTAGCAATTAGGTAGCAACTCTTAATAAAAAAAACAATACTTTTGAGCAGTTTCTTCACACTGGAAAAAGTGACATCATCCTGATAATCAGAATGGCTGTCACCTTTAGATGCTGATTATCTTCAAAACCACGAGGGTAGCAATTAGTAGCAACTAATGGAGCTAGTAGCAATTAGGTAACAACTCTCTATATTTATTTCGAGGGGATCTATGAGGAGTGACAGTGATTCTGACGGGTCATGAAGAATTATATATGCGTATATATAGTTTCAGAGATACTATAATTGTGTATGTACTGTGAATAGAATTAAGTGACAGGTTCATATTAAAGCTATGATGAGTCACATCGCTGTGGATCTGTCTCCTTTATTTCGGGAAAGAGTACCTTCAGTCGTATAGTACAAATTCCTGTTTCGATTAAGAGAAATTGATCTTCATTTAATAGTGTTATAAGAATATTTTATATTTATATTAAACTATTTAATATAAATTATATTTAAAAAAAAAAACGAAGATCTGCCATGAACTTATCTCAGAGTATTGCCGTGTCCTACATCTTTTATCTAGACTAATTTACTTCTTACTAGTGAGCTGGCCCCGACACAAAGCGCTCCATTATGTATCAATAACAACGTACACGATCATAACATCATCCATCGCTAATACAACTAATAACTATTCCCAATACACCATGTCATTATCTTAATGTAACATTAAGAAAATTGCTTTTCAGTTATTAAACCCTTTGTCCGAGTCGCGAATATACGTGTGTACCCTACGTATAGGCATGGGGTCGCTGGTACGCAGACACCATCGATGTGTCAGTTCTTTTGTTACGTAAATCACCTGCCACCACCATGGCGGGTGATGCCGGGTGCACCGCAACGCTGGGAGAGGGTTCGACGACTCCCTTCACACGTGGTGACGCGAGAAAAATATGGAAATTTATTTTTATTTCGAAAACCGGGTCACAACCTCACTGCCTACCGACGCAGCGCCGACGTTTCAGCGATATTATACAACATTCAAGCGACACTTACCGTACAAATCACTCCCAAGTTCTTTCCTTATTTGTACACGAACGTTTTAATTTATTTGATTGAAACAATTCACCATAACACTCGCGACGCGGCTCTCACTAGTGAAAAGCGCGCGCATCGACCGTGCGCGCCGACGGCTGCCGTGCGACTGATGACACGGCACTGTTTACGCCGTCTCGCGCATGCGTCTTCAACTACCCGCTTATTTCGACGCTAGCTTCGACTCGTACTGCGATCGATTTTGTGCCATATTGCTCAGGAATAAGGTTCACGGGTTGTGGAGACATGAAGTGCTGTAGTGTGGTCACGTTGAGTATGGCTCGTATCTCGTTCACTTTTTTCCCGCTGTTCGCTTTCAGTGTGCGTTACTGCGAAAGGCTTTCTTTTGACTCATCAGTTAGATCAGTTCAGTGATTATTTCCCGCGGTTTGTTATTACTACTGCTGGTTCGGGTTACAGATCTAAAGGCCGTAGCCCTGATAGGATCAAGATTCTCACGCAAGTAGGTGAATCGTTTTGTTGGTGACCCTGCGTAAAACTGTAACAAACTGTTTTAATCATCATCATTCCTCAGCCCTTGTCACAATCTTATTTGGAGCCAGCGCAGCATATCGCCCTCTTCTATAAATTCTTCTTTTCATTCAGCATTAATGAAGGTATAACATCTTTAATCGTGGAATTATTCAGAAACGCAAAGGCCTTCAACACCATTTTCAGTAGAAACAAAGGATTTATACAAATGATGATTTGACGTGACGTTGTTACGACCACCGACTGGCACGGTGCAGAGCCGGCTCGGGGCAGCCCGGGGCGTCTCCCTGACAGGCGGGAAATTGATGGAAATGTGAATATACTCCACGGTTTATATAACATGACATCTGCATGGAACGGAAATTATTCACAGCTGCTGTACCTTCAGCAGGTGACAAACATAATTCTATAAATTGATTTCAATATGAGTCTACTGTAATCATTATGTGCTAGTGTAGTACTACTTACTCAGTGCAAGTAGCACCTTACTGCATGCAAGTGGATTAAATGACCCACCTTGCTACATATGTACATAGTCCAGCGAGACCATAATAATTTATGAGCAATGAGTTATATAATATTATGAACACAAGCTCGATCATCTACTTAATTAACATATTTCTAGGTAATTCATTAGTTGAAAACAACAGCATTATTTAATGCAAAGGCTGTTTGAAAGTAAGTAATACATCCAATCCATTATAATGCCGTGAGAGGGTCATTAGTGACGTTTTGTGAGCGATACGTTACATTTCACGTGAATGCATATTCCATTCCATCCGTGAGTGAATGATGAGTGCGGAGTGAGCGCCTCTCGAGTGGATCACTCGCGGTGACACCGACGCGGGGTCGATGCACCTTCACCCTGTAATACTTACTACTTACGTAATTTATGTTATTGCCATTAATACGCATAATGGAGTAATGCATTGTAACGTCTGCGCTCGTTATTTATAGTGCATTGCTAATAAATTACCTGAGTAGTCACGCTACAGTGGTAATGCTGTACATTAGAAACGCGCAGCTCTGTAAGCTCTGAAACATCTACCTGCTGATTTACTTATTAATATCGTAACATAAATTATTTAAAGTCATACATTAAACCGTAGTTTGGATCTTGTTATCTGGATGGAGTCTGTGCTATCTGTAGCCTTGTCAGAGATGGTTATCCCGGGTGACGCTCGCAGCATCCGTTCGGCTGACGGTGCTGTCGGTACATATTTCTCGGTCAAGTGGGAATAAATCCGAGCCAGATGTGTTGTGCTGCCGACGGTACTTGATTTGTTATCGTTTAGACTTCACAAAGGGAAAGGGTTGTCGTGAAATACGTATCTACGACGCTGAGAGATAGGTATTTGTTGACAATTTATGAGATCACTTACGACTGGCCTTGTTATCAAAACTCTCTTGGATATATTACTATTTATAAGGCTTCATACATCGTCATGTGATTTAGGACATAAAAAGAAAATATTGTAATTATGTAAGTACAACTAACACAATAAACATTGTTCCTGAAGTGTAAATAAATAAGTTTACAATATAAAGATAACTTTATATTCTTTTACAATAATACAAATCTCCTTTCATTAAAATATTCGATAATAACGGGAAAAAGAAATAAAAACGGTAAGCGCGCTCGAACTACAAAAAAATAAACAATAGTCGGCTACAGCGCTACGGCGCTACGGCGTAGACAAAACGAGCGCTACGAGTGATGCGGCTACGACGTGCGTCCGTGACGATTGTCCCTCGCCCGCGTAGCGCGCTCCGACCGATATGCGTTATTGACAAATGAACAATATTGTTTCTGAATCGGATTCCTATTTGTTAGCCTTTTTTACCGAAAAGTATTTTTCATCCCACCATCTCGGAAAGAGTAGTTTTATTTTGATATCTGAGCGCAAAAGCCGTTTTTATCCTCTAGAGCGTCAAAGTGATTTGAATTTAGAATATCGTGTGCAATACTCCATTTGTGACAATTTTGATAAGACTTTTCAAACAAATACATATTAAACAAATAGAATACTGCTTAAATTAATTATTCAATTAATTAAGTAATTTTTATTTTTGTTTTTACATAGATTTTCAACCTCGTTTCATTTTTAAACTGAGTTTTCAAATAAATGAACTTTAATAGGAACTTCTTTTTAATTTGATACTCGTATGTGCGCGCCATTTAGTTTTTTTGCATTTAGTAATTTCCTCGATGAGGTGGGATGAAAAGTTACGTGTTGCACTCGAGTGCAAAGATTTTTCACCTTGTGCTCTTTTGATTCCCTCGCTATCGCTCAGGATTCTAATTATTGAAACACTCGCTACGCTCGTGTTTCGTGTTTATTTTAGAATCCTTCGCTTGCTCGGTCATCAAAATTGAGACAGCGGTTAAAAAGCAACTTTGCACTCTTGTATAACAAATAACTATTATTCCAGCCATTCTCATAGTACGCTATTATCGGATATAACTGAGCTGGGAGCTCCCATGAATTATTGCGCTGATTTTATGCTGAAGAATTAACGGTTGTGTTGAACTATTTAAGTAGTTATTTTTTTACATTTTGAATTATTCTCGGTTCCTGAATTATTGTTAATTATTATTAATTGCAGTCAATTTGTAATAAAAACTACCTAAGTCTGTCTTTTTTTACAATATTTCCCCTCTGATTCCTGGGTAAAAGTATAATATGCACACTGCCTACGACACAAAATGTGCATTGCATTGCACAATTCTTAGCCACCAAACATAAAGAGCGAAACTGAACAAAAATTCAACGCATTTTGCAATGCCGACGTCATCCTCCCAAGTGGTCAGCGGGTAGCTGTCGGCGTGTCACTGTCGGTCACTGTCGGCGTGTCAGTGTCGACGTGTCAGTGTCGGCGTGAGGCGCGTGCCGCACAACTTTTAACAGCGTGTCAGCGACACGCGCTCCAATTAATCTGAAGCTCATTGTTACTACCCACTGGCTGTCAACGCCATCATGTGGTGCACTGCATGTACAAACAGGTAAATTAAACGCTTGGTCGGAAATGTCAACTGACCACAACAATAGCTGTGAAGTATAATTAAACTATCTACAGCGCTTTCGATTCGAAATGAGCGATCACCTTCACCATACGCCGAACGAAACAAAACGAATAGTTTACATAAAATCTCCTGAATCATCAAAATGAACATTGTTCTTCTTTGTGATAAATATAAAATTACTGATTTATTTTACTTTAACATTAAAATTAACTGTTAACAATTAGCTGAGCGCCTAGAGCGCCTAATTAGTGCAGGCACCGCGCCGTGTCTCCGCTCGTCTACAAAATGTCTCTCACGACAGTCGCTCTCGCCGACAACTAAACTGCTCGTTTGCACGCTCAACTTTTAGTGTGCGTTCGCGCAGCGGAATGTTGTTGAATTTAAAGATTTTAATTATGCAGATAATAGGCTAGTTTCCTAAAAAATAATAATTAGTCCGTCTTGTAGATTGTCCAAAATTAAGCGATACGTATTTTTTCTTTTTTAAATTGGATCAGAACTTGTTAAGATATAGCGTGTTAAAGTTGAGTGTGACGTCACAAGTTGCTACAATTTTCAGGACACTGTGACGTAAAAGGCCCCCACTCCTAATTTTTGAAGTGTATTATCTTTGTCATTTTATGTTTAATTAAAAAAAGAAAAAAATACGTATCCAATATTTTTTGATTATCTAAAAAGCGGACTAAATATTATTTCATTATTTCGACCCTGGACACTACCCTATTAGTGTAAGACGTCCTATAATTGTGTATGGTAAATAAAAATTTGTGTATGCAGCCATTGTGGAGAAATTCACCAAAAACAGATTCCGCTGGGCGAACGTTGGCGAACGTTGTCCTGGCGGAACTTTTTTTAATCCGTAGACTTTAAAGAAAAGAGATGTGTCCAAAAATTAGTGTGTATTTGTGTATAATTATTTATGTATGAATAAAATCAGTGCATTCATAAACTTCGGAGAAATTCAAGTTTCCGCTACGCGAACGTTTGGTCATTAGCTAGTTTTCATATAAAGCGCTTACATAGAGAGCTGTAGATTTTTACATACGTTGTTTTGAATTTGTTTATATTTGTTTAAAAAACAGATTTAGAAAAAGTCATAGGGTTTAAAAGATAAAAATATAAACGTAAAATACACTTATTAGGTCTTAGTTCTTAAAGTATGCAGTTTGGAGTCTAGATTTTCACGTTTAAACAAACCTTGTAAGTGTCTGCAACCTGTTGCCAAGTATCAATGATGTTCCGTTAGTAATTAAAAAGTTATAGGATAATTTACCATGAATAGATCACTGTTTACAAAGCAGTCGAATATCACGAATTCTAAAGGAATTGCATGGTAAAATGTATGCCAATAATTAGTTTAATCATTCAACTATTCACTTGCAAAATTTCATGTCATTAAATTCAGTAATTAAAGAAAGACAATTATAATACTGACGAAGCATCGAAAACCTACATAATCCGACCAAGTTCGGATAGCTATAAAAAAGCGGCCGTGCCATTATCTTAGAAACTTGTTCTTAACTTGGAAGGTTAGTATTTATTATTATGGTACAGTCGCGTACACATTGTTTGATCCACTAAAGTTGCAAAGTGGAACGCTTGTGCATGCCTAGTCCATTGGTTAAATAGTCTAATAAGCTACAATATGATAAATATTTACCTTAACAGTAGGTAGTACACACTTACATGTGGTAATTATTTCATTTCCCTAAGGGGTCTATAGTTAGAATCCTGATCCGTGAAATCTTCAATAGAAATTAGCCGTATGAATATTATTTGTCTTAAATTAATAATATTTCTAGATTATATCTCAAGTCTCAAGCGCATACTTAAGTAAAGTACCTACGTATTAGTACCTTCTTTCTGTCATAGTCAAATACATTAAAAAAGTAGGTGTAGAAAACCTATAAATCATATCGAAACAACAATTGTGTTATCACCTGTACCAATTCAATACCGGTATTATAATGTAAATTTTGGGATGTTACCTAAATATATATTAATAAATACTAACCTTCCAAGTTAAGAACGTTTCTAAGATAATGGCACAACCGCTTTTTTATAGCTATCCGAACTTGGTCGGATTATGTAGGTTTTCGATGCTTCGTCAGTATTATAATTGTCTTTCTTTAATTACTGAATTTAATGACATGAAATTTTGCAAGTGAATAGTTGAATGATTAAACTAATTATTGGCATACATTTTACCATGCAATTCCTTTAGAATTCGTGATATTCGACTGCTTTGTAAACAGTGATCTATTCATGGTAAATTATCCTATAACTTTTTAATTACTAACGGAACATCATTGATACTTGGCAACAGGTTGCAGACACTTACAAGGTGGTGTGACTTGAACGGCGCTTCGTTGACCGTAAGCCCTAGACCAATAGGTTTTTACAGATCTATCCAGGTTGTAAGTCTGGACGAGATTTTCTGTGAGAGGTTTATGGAAAGCTGCACACAGGACCGATGGGAAATAGGAATCAGTAGGTACTTACAAAGTTCCGCCGGTTGCTGCAACTTGATCCACTCACACAGTACACAGATCACTTGTACACATATTATTTATAGTATGATGGGCGCCCAGTAACTCCCTGCAGGGGTTTTTGATTAGTTCAAGAAGTTTATTGAAGTTTATACATAGTTTTTGAATTTATTTTGCGGCGCGTTATGGCGGCCGGCGTCGTGTTTTTTGGCACTCGCGCGAAAGTTTTTTGCATTGACGGTGGCGCCACGTCTCGCTTGGTGAGTGGCAGTTTTTGGGAAATGGAAGGAACAAGGAATGCATGCAAGCTCAAACATTCCCCCCCACTTGAAATCAGTCCAGGGATTTCACAAAATAAGAGTCGAAAAGACTAAAAGATGTGTGTTATGTGTGCTTGAGTTCAAATCGTGCTGAATTACCTAGTAAGTTACGTGATTACGATTCTAAGTTTATAATTTTAAGTTAAAAGTAAGTTGATTTTAAGCTACATTAACAATAATTATGGTTAAAAAAAAAATACAATGGAAAGGTTAAAGTTTAGTTAGAAGTAGGCAAAGGGCAAATCTTGACTACAGGCCGTCGAAGTAGTCCTTTGGCCGTACGTAGCGTGACGACACGCACTACACCATCAGAGCCTAGATGAAGCTCGACAACACGACCGAAACGCCACTCCAACGGGGGAAGATTTTGTTCCACAATTGTAACTATATCACCCACTTGCACATTGACTTGGTCTTTGAACCATTTGCATCTCTGCTGCAGTGTATGAAGATCTCTTTGCCAAATTTTCCAAAAACTCTGTGTCATTTTCTGCAACAATTGCCATCGCTCTTAAGACGGTAAATACGTATCCGTAAGCGGGATCTCCGGTAATGATACTAAAGGACCACCAGTGATGAAATGACCCGGTGTCAAGACATCTACCTCAGTGGGATCGCTAGACAAAGCGCATAACGGCCGAGAGTTGAGGACGGCTTTTACTTTATTCAGCATAGTCAACATCTCTTCGAACGTTAGCACTTTTAAGCCAACAACTCGTTTAAGGTGGTACTTCATCGACTTAACACCACTTTCAAAAATACCGCCAAAGTGGCTAGCAGTTGGTGGATTATGTTGCCACACGATATTACGCTTTGTACACTCAGTATTAAGTTCTGACTCCTGAGTGGAAAGAAACTGGTGGACCTCGCTTAAGTAGCGCTTGGCCCCGACAAAATTTGTACCACAATCAGAGATAATAAGTTGACAAAGACCACGGCGTGATACGAATCTGTCCAAAGCTGCGATAAACGCACTTGTCGACAAGTCTGTAACTAGCTCAAGATGGATCGCTTTTACTGCGAGACATACCATCACACAGACGTACACCTTGTAAACAGGCGCCTTACGCCTTTTACTCTCTTTCACGATGAAGGGTCCTGCGAAATCTATCCCTATCTTTGAAAAACATCGTGAAGGTTGTACTCGGGGTGCCGGTAGATTTCCCATTATAGGTGAAACTGATGTGGAATTTACTCTGAAGCACGTTACACACTTGGAAAGCCGCGATCGTATTAATTGCGAATGCCCAAAATCCAAAATTTACGACTTATAATAGATAGACTGCAACATTCTAGGTCCACAATGAAGATGAAGTTTATGAAAACAGTCAACTATAAGTGCAGACAGTCGTGAAATTTTTGGTAACAACAAAGGGTCAATTGCAGAGAGTGGAAGTTTTGAATTTACTAAACGCCCCCCCACACGCAAGAGTCCTCGGTGATCGAGAAAGGGATTAAGTTTTTGAATAGGACGTGAACAAGTCCTTTCACATTTTACTGACTCTATCTCATTAGCAAGTATTCCTTCTGCTCGTGTTGAACAAGCAGGGATAATGAATTTTCTAATTCGTCCACAGTCAAAGTTTTACAATTGAAAGTAAGTTTTCTTAAGACTTTACTAAATCGCAACAACCAAGCTAATGCTCTTTGGACACGTGAAAATGAAGAATAATGACTTAATAATTTTTTAATCGGATCCTCATATAGGCACTAAGTCCGCGGCATGAGTTATCACAGGCAAGCTCTTCACCTCAGGCACACCTCCAGGTGGCACGTATACGTCCTGTGAAACTGGCCATTCTGACGTCTCTAGAGAAAGCCAAGATGGACCTGACCACCAGGTATCAGAAGCGATCAGCTGTGAATATGACAACCCACGACTGCTATGATCAGCTGGATTATCGGAGGTCGATATGTGATACCAATTTCGAATGTGTACGAGATCGGTAATTTTAACTACACGATGCAAAACAAAGGTTTTTAATTTATAAGGTTCAGTATTAAGCCAAGATAAAACTGTACTACTGTCAGTGAAAGCAATCACACGCGAGAGCTTCAGGTGTGGATTTAACAAGTCAGCCATATGTTGCAAGACCCGAGCAAGAAGTACTGCACCAAGAAGTTCGAGGCGATTAAACGTAACTGGTTTTATGGGAGCTACTCTCGACTTCGCGATTAATAATTTAACTGAAATTTTACCTCTATAGACAGATCTTAAATAAATACAACAACCGTTACCTTTGGATGAACCATCACAAAAACCAACGAGCTGGCATTCTACTACGTCTGAGGGCAGAATATGACGAGGAATTTGTACTTGTTTGAGGTAACTGAGCTCAGAGACAAACTCAGTCCATTGATGAGCAATACTGTCTGGCACAGGATCGTCCCAATTTAATTGAAGTTTCCACAAGGCTCGAAGAATCAATTTAGCTTTAAGCACCATGGGAGTTAACCAACCCAATGGGTCATAAATGCGAGCAACATTAGAAAGAATGGAACGCTTTGTAAACTTTGGTGTGAATTCGTGTAACAGTGTATCGCGTTCATTCGTTGACATCGGACGCGTTTGCACTGTTCGCAGAAATTATTTTAATTTCGTGCCGAGCGCGGCGTCAGCCGCCGCTAAGTCGATACCATGCGTTCGGAAGAACTCGTGGCGAACGAGGTCCTGGCGTTCCTGCTGTACCAGCTGGACGTCATGGATGAGGTCAGTGTGACCCAGATTTGCACCTCGAACTTCACCGAGGAGGAGATACGCAGCGCAAAGAAGCTGTTGTACGAGTAGCTGCAAATGGCAGACCGAATGCCGACCCGCAGGCGAGATGAAAAGGGAGAGAGGAGTCTCCAAGACGCTATAAGGCTGTTGAAGGAGACCGACCCGGACGACGTGCCAACGTTCGTGGCAAAGGACTTGCGGAAGCTGCCCCCGGTCACTTTCGATCACGTCGACGTCACCAGGCTGTTAAAGGACATCACGAGTATGAGGTCTAGCCTGGTCGAGCTGCAATTGAAGCTGGAGGCATCACAATCCACCATCTGTGATCTACGTAGCGAGGTAGCAGAATTGCGAAACTCAGTATGTAGGTCACACGCGCATGCCAACAGCGACAACACACGCCACGGACAGGTCAACGCATCGCCGCAGCGCGCCGAGTCAGCAAAATTGCACTCGTCGCCTGCCGCCGCCACTACTAGTGATGCGTCACCGTGCCCCGCCCTCCCCGCGTCCCCTGCCTTCGGGACGCCGATGAATGTAAGCACGTCTAGGCTTGGACGTGTTTACTCGGATGCCGTAAAGCAAGATCCCGTCCAACGGCCACCCCAAGCTACTGTGGCGATACAAAATCAGCCCGAAGTAACCCGAGTCACGGTACAATCTGTACTATGTAAAGGGAAAGCTGATGCAGATGGTTTCGTCAAGGTGGAGAGAAGGAAGAAGAAGCCATCTAGCCGAAATCAATGCGGAACTGCGTTGACTGGTCCGAACATGCTGCTGCGCCCCGCAATACCGACGACGCAGCTGTATGTTTCGCGTTTACATCACTCCACGAAGGTCGAGGAGATCGTGGAGTATATACGAGTCAAGACGAACTGGACCTTAAGAGTCGAGAAGTTGGAGCCGAGACACAATACAAATTTCAAATCGTTTGTGGTACGTGTGCCGACTCAGCATCTCGACATGTTCCAAGAACAGTTTTGGCCGAAAGGTGTCGTTTTCCGGCGATTCCGCGGGAGGCTACGCGACACCACACAGTGCAACACGACACCGCCTATTCGTGTCAACAAATAGACTTGACGATTGTTTTTTATTATTGTATGTATTAGTTTATAATTTTATTTTAATGTTAATTGTTATTTGTGTATTGTATGTTCTATGGGCCCTAGTTGCCTGAATTAAAAGAATAAATAAAAAAAATAAAATAAATAAAATTCAGATTGAGAATAAGTAAAAAGATCTAGATTCGGGTCCCATTGCAGACCTAATATTTTTAAAGTTTGTCCTTCTTACCACAAAAACTTTTAAACGTCAGTTTATGCCTTGTCTAAAAAAATGTCAAATTATGACGTTGACATATGGTTCATTTTGCAGCCAAAATTTTATTAGACAAGTGTAAAACAGGGTTTAAAGCTTTTGTAGTAAGGCCCTGTATGTTTTGATCATCACAAAATGATTTTGGAACTTGACAATGTTCAGAAGGAAGTTGTGCAAGGAACTCAGGTGAGTTACTACTCCATTTACGTAGTTCGAATTTACCACAATTCAGCAAATTAATAATTCCGACTTTCAGATTTAAGGCAGCTTCAACTGAAGGAGCGCCAGCGGTGACGTCATCCATGAACGTGTCATGACGCAGAATGGAAGCAGCTTCAGGCCATGATGCACCGTGATCGTTTGCTAGCTGGTGTAGCGTACGGATGGCTAAAAATGGTGAACTGCTCACGCCGTAGGTCACAGTTTTAAGTTCATATGTCGGAGACTGTCATTAGTACGGACACTAAACGTCACGCAAGCGCGCCCTCTGGTGGCGTTTCCGGTGAAACAACATTTTGGCGCGCTTGGCAGAGTCGTGGTGGTCGGCGTGGCGTCCGCGGAGCTCAGTCTTCGTTGAGTCGTCGTGTTGCACACATCTCGAAACTGCCTATCGTTACGTGTAGTGTACCTAGTGTTATTGCCTAGCGTTGTAGTACCTAAACCAAGTGTCTTGTGGTTTTTGTTTGATTGTAATGGTTCTTCTAACCTAACAGACAGACATGTGTTGCTGGGGAGTTTGTTCCGCCACTTCTTCTCCACAGCCAAAACACATAGGAAGTGGCGAAGGGCGGGCGTTTTGGGGGCTGTCTTTTGTTCTGACTAATTTGAATAAACGTTTGAGTTTTGAGTATGTTTGAGTTTTGAGTTTCTTTGAGTTATCTCTTTGCTTGATTACCCTAACTGATGTCGGACGATAGTGCCATCCTGATGTTTCGCCTATCCGACACATATTCACGGACTTCATCACAAGTGGAGCTACGCCACAGGATATGTTGATACTTGCGGTCCTCTGGACGAAGTTCGATATTTCTATACATTTTGGAAACGTCGGCTGTGAAGACTACTTTGTGTAAACGAAATTTTGTAATAATATCAACGATATCGTTTTGAAGTTTTGGACCTGTGTAGACAATATCGTTAAGAGACATGCCGCTAGATGTCTTCGCGCTGGCGTCAAAAACTACACGCAGTCTCGTTGACGTGCTGTCAGGTCTGATGACGCAGTGATGCGGAATCAAATATCTAAAATCTGTGTCAGACGGTTCAATTTGATGCATGTGATGTAAGTCTTGATACTACACCGCTATCAATAAGTGCTCGAAGATGTGTAACACCACAAGGACCATACGCCCTAACCACACATGTTCCTAATAAAACTAATGAGCGATGTTGCTGCATGTTGCAACTAGTATGCATGGAGTTGAGAGTAACTACTGGGTCAGCAGAAGAAGCTGGAACCGCGGGAGTAGCACAAGAAGTCACAGGACACGCTGACGTGGGGCCCTGGTCGCGATGAAGTAGCGTGTGATGACGCGCTTTGCATTTGGTACAGCAAGCTTTAGACAGACACATATCAGCCGCATGATTGGGCTTTAAGCAATTGAAACATAAGCGCTTTGATTTGGCTAAAGATTCACGTTCATTTACATTTTTTGAATTAAACACCGGACACTTATAAATAGTGTGGTGAAAATATCCACAGCATACACACCCAAATTTTTTATCAGACACTGAGTATGCATGAACATCAGGATTATTTAAATTATTATTTTGCATCAAATTGTTGTCAATAGAATGCGACCCTGTATTCAAATTACATTGATTTAAAATTGACTCAAGATTAACATTCGATGTATTATTAAAGTTAGAACTCGCGCCTGAGTGCGGCCCTGCATCTGAGTACGGCCCTGTGCACTCATCGAACGACATCGATGCCGCGTTATCGTAAAAATGCGCGGGAAATGATCCTAACTTTCCATCATCATCCATCATCAGCCTATCGCAGTCCACTGCTGGACATAGGCCTCTCCAAGTGCACGCCACTGAGATCGATTTTCGGCTTCTCGCATCCAGCCCAAGAACCGATAACCGTTGGGGTAAACGAGTTCTAGAGTGGAGACCGCGCCTCGGCAAACGTAGTGTAGGACGTCCTCAGGCACGGTGGAGTGATGACTTGCGCAAGACGGCTGGCAGGAGCTGGATGCGAGATCCTAACTTTGACTTCGTAAAATTATAATTTTACGAAGTCAAAGTTAGGTTAGGTTAGGTTAGGTTTGCTAGAGCCCCAGCTGAGAGGGCTCTTCACGGCATGTCTCGAGCAGGGTCAGTTTCCCAGTGTGTGGAAGGAGGGGAGGCTGGTCCTGCTCAGGAAGGAGGGGCGCCCCGCGGACTCGCCGTCCGCGTACCGGCCCATAGTGCTGCTCGACGAGGCGGGCAAACTCTTTGAGCGTGTCATCGCAGATCGCCTCGTCGGCCACTTGTGCAGAGAGGGGCCGGACCTGGACGACAACCAGTTTGGTTTTCGTCGCGGGCGCTCCACCGTAGACGCCATAATGCGCGTGAGAGCCCTGGCGGAGGAGACGGTGTCCCAGGGTGGGGTGGTGTTGGCGGTGTCTTTAGACATCTCCAACGCGTTCAACACCCTGCCCTGGAGCTGTATTCGGGAGGCACTGAGATATCACCGCGTGCCTCCCTACCTCCGTCGCACAGTAGGGGCCTACCTAGAAGGTAGATGCGTCACATATCGGGGACATGACGGTGCCGGTCGGCACCTCATGACGTGCGGTGTTCCACAGGGATCGGTGCTGGGGCCGCTCCTGTGGAACATCGGTTACGATTGGTGCTGAGAGGCGAACTCCCGTCGGGCGCCGACTTGACGTGTTATGCGGACGACACGCTTGTCACTGCCCGGGGGAGCTCGCACAGGGAAGCAGCGTTGATAGCCACGGCTGCGGTGTCACAGGTGGTGAACCGCATCCGGCGCCTGGGCCTGGAGGTGGCCCTCAACAAGTCGGAGGCCATGGTGTTTCATGGCCCCCGACGCGCGCCGCCGTCGGGATCACACATCGTGGTCGGTGGAGCCCGGATAGCTGTCGAGTCCACCATGAAGTATCTGGGATTGGTGCTCGACAGCCGATGGGAATTCGGCCCCACTTCCGGCGGCTGGTGCCCAAGCTGATGGGTGCAGCGGGCGCGCTGTCAACGTTGCTTCCTAACATGGGGCCGAGCGCCGCCTGTAGGCGGTTGTACGTGGGAATCGTGCGGTCCATGGCCCTATGGGGCCCTGTGTGGGCGATGGACCTGGCGGCCAGCACTCTAGCCATTCTGCGCAGACCGCAGAGGGCGATGGCCGTCAGAGTCGTCCGCGGGTATCGCACGATTTCCTACGAGGCGGCTTGCGTCCTGGCCGGATCCCCGCCCTGGGACCTAGAGGCTAAAGTACTCGCGTCGCTGTATCGGTGGCGCGAGGAAGAGCGGGCACGGGACTCGAGGCCGGTGCAGCGGCAGATAGCGCAGCGCCGAGCAGAGCTCCGTCAGGTCTTGGTGGCGGAATGGCGGCAGAGGCTTCTGCGCCCTACCGCCGGCCTCGCCACCGTCGAGGCGATCCGGCCAGTGCTCGACGACTGGCTCGGGAGAAGGCACGGCTCCCTGTCGTTCAGGGTGACGCAGGTGCTGTCGGGGCACGGCTGCTTCGGCAAGTACCTGTGTCGCATAGGCAGGAGCCGGACGCTCGGTGCCACCACTGCGTCCATGGCGGGGAGGACACGGCGCAACACACGTTCGTTCAGTGTGTTGCTTGGGAGGAGCAGCGCCGTGTCCTCACAAATGAAGTAGGAGGCGATCTGTCGCTGCCGGCCGTGGTACGGAAGATGGTCGGCAGCGCAGAGTCGTGGGACGCAGTGGTGTCCTTCTGCGAGGACGTGATGTCGCAGAAGGAAGCTGCGGAACGGGAGAGGGAGATTTCAACTGCCGATCCCGCCCGCAGCAGGCGCTCCGGGCGCCGGAGGAGGGCAGACAACGCCCTCTTCCGCCCCCCATGAACGGGTCCAGGGGCGAAGGACTTGGGGAAGTCCCCGCCCCCTATTCAACGGACCCGAGGCGGAGGCGCGCGCGGGTGTCGACGCGCGCCTCTGAGGCGTTGCACGGGGGAGTTTAACACCTCACCCCCCCGTGCCCGAGGCGAGGCCCGCAAGGCGGGCCAGCACCAGTGCGGGGCTGCGGAAGAATTTGGATTCCCGCGGCCCCGCGCCCACGTGTAAGGAGGACACAGGGGGGTTTTAGCCGGTAAGAGTCCGGCACACCCCTCCGCCTCTCCCCAGGCGGAGGAAGTCCATGAGGATTTCCCCCCGAGAAAAAAAAAAAGGTTAGGTTAGGTTATAACAATAATTATTGTTATTTCTACGTGCCACCGGTGGCAAACTATTGCTCGAATTACGTTTATAAGGCTCACTAGCTTCTAATATTTTTAAGTAACTTTGTAAGAATGTTAATAATTCGATAAAAGTAGGTATCTGACTTTTGTTTTGACTTTCAAATCGTTTTCGTGTATCAGAGTCTAATTTGCGAGAAGATAAATAAAACAAAATAAATATCCCAAGGTTTTCGATTTTAATGGATTTTAAAGCGTTTACGGATTCCTGTAATAAACTAGTGATTTTACGTAGATCGTTAAGATTACTAGATTTTAATGTAGGATGACTACAGATTTTTTCCAAATAATTTACTGCTAAGATTCGCTTATTTTGATACCGATCTATTAGCGCATCGAAAACAATTTGATAATTGTCTGATGTGACCGGAATGCCCTTGGCGATTGACAAAGCGGAACCCGTGAGGCAAGAAAGTAAATAATGAAACTTTTCGATATTAGAAATGTTTTCGTTATTGTGCACGAGAGATGCAAATGTGTCATAGAATGTTTGCCAATATTCTATATTTCCGTCAAAAATAAGTTCAATTTTAGGTAAACGTGGTTGCGCAAATGGTTTCCGCATTCCGGTTGCCTCCGATGAGATGGCGTCGCGGAACGGCAATACGGCTTCACTTTTATCACACTGTAGGTAGATTTCTGCGACTTCGTTGACTGCGTAGTACATGTCGTCAAAGGCATCAACCGTTTTCATGTTTATACTGTCTTGAGGATTCAAAGCTAGTTTTAACGAGTTTATTTTGTTCGTGAAATTTATGTATTCATGTCGCAAGTCGTCAATACGTCTATACCTACTCTTAAAAGGGCCTAACTTGGACTTATCGGATGTTATTTGACGAGATAAATCGAATAAAATTTGAATTTCACGAAATAGGTACCTACGTACTCACGTTGAGTGACGAGAAGTTTGAGTTTAGTTTCTTTGCTATCCATTTTGTATTGTTTAGAATTCAATGACTAAAAATGGACAACTAAGTACTTTAACGTAATAATTGAGTCGTAGGTTACACGATTTAAACCAAGCACACTCAACAATTAGGTATATTATGCGGCTCAGAAGGAACACTAAAAATGGTGTGACTTGAACGGCGCTTCGTTGACCGTAAGCCCTAGACCAATAGGTTTTTACAGATCTATCCAGGTTGTAAGTCTGGACGAGATTTTCTGTGAGAGGTTTATGGAAAGCTGCACACAGGACCGATGGGAAATAGGAATCAGTAGGTACTTACAAAGTTCCGCCGGTTGCTGCAACTTGATCCACTCACACAGTACACAGATCACTTGTACACATATTATTTATAGTATGATGGGCGCCCAGTAACTCCCTGCAGGGGTTTTTGATTAGTTCAAGAAGTTTATTGAAGTTTATACATAGTTTTTGAATTTATTTTGCGGCGCGTTATGGCGGCCGGCGTCGTGTTTTTTGACACTCGCGCGAAAGTTTTTTGCATTGACGGTGGCGCCACGTCTCGCTTGGTGAGTGGCAGTTTTTGGAACTAGGAGAGGGAAATGGAAGGAACAAGGAATGCATGCAAACACAAGGTTTGTTTAAACGTGAAAATCTATCGCATACTTTAAGAACTAAGACCTAATAAGTGTATTTTACGTTTATATTTTTATCTTTTAAACCCTATGACTTTTTCTAAATCTGTTTTTTAAACAAATTCAAAACAACGTATGTAAAAATCTACAGCTCTCTATGTAAGCGCTTTAAATGAAAACTAGCTAATGACCAAACGTTCGCGTAGCGGAAACTCGAATTTCTCCGAAGTTTATGCATGCACTGATTTCATTCATACATAAATAATTATACACAAATACACACTAATTTTTGGACACATCTCTTTTCTTTAAAGTCTACGGATTAAAAAAAGTTCCGCCAGGACAACGTTCGCCAACGTTCGCCCAGCGGAATCTGTTTTTGGTGAATTTCTCCACAATGGCTGGCATACACAAATTTTTATTTACCATACACAATTATAGGACGTCTTACACTAATTATCTGCATAATTAAAATCTTTAAATTCAACAACATTCCGCTGCGCGAACGCACACCAACTTTTAGTTAAGCTCAACTCTACCAGCTCGTAACAAACCTTGACGAATGCAGGCTAAGTTTCCTCCCATAAACCCTACATATTTCCAACTTCACTCGTGTCTACATTTCAGAAACTTAATTCATAAAGACGTGATGTAGTCTGCTATTGCGATGCATATTTGCAAATTGGTGCACGTCGAGAAAGTACACGATACCGGTGGTTCAATATCACCCCTCACTTGTTTGTGATAATAATCAATCAATTATTTTGACTACAAACAACAAACAAATCACTATCAGTGCATTACATGGGCTAGGGTACGTGTTGAAGTTCACGGCTGCTCGGTCTGACCGCTGCATATTGAAACAAGTTAACACTGAACCGTTTACAGTTCATTGTATTTCAACTTTCAATGTTCCGCTCCCTGTTGTACTGCAATATTTAATGACGTGCATTCGAGTCGAGGGTAATATGGAAATGAAACACAATATCGCTTTTTCCACTTCATACTCACTGTATGTCTTTATTTATTTTTTTGTATTTTTTTAATCAATTTATTTTCAAAACATTCTTTAAATCAAATTTATATTAATATTAAATATATAATATATATCTTGAGTGTATTTACATGATATATACAGGTGTGTATGTACATGTGTATCGGCCGAGGGCGCTATGTACAAAGTTCATATGCTAACATTATGCTAGGTACCTTACATACACAGATATACAAAAACGCTAATCTACAGCGCAGCAGCGAGTCGCCCGCACTGCGCGACAACCTACTGGATAAATGCATGTTTGTACTCACGCGTAGTGAGGGCGGCGCTATCGCCTTACACTTTAAACGACTAATTAATGTGAGCGACTCGCCGCTGCGACTACCTTACATCTAATTTCGTACATTATTTTAGTTGCACTCGTTATGTAATACCATTTTTTAAATTTTTACTTTTATTTATTTATTTTGTTTTTTTTTTTGCAAAACACTGGCATTATTTTTAAGGTACATACTTGTTTACAAGATGGCGGCCAAACTCTTAAACTAATTGCATAAGAGATTACATACATATGTATCAGAATGAAACAAGTGAAGAGCCCGTACACACGAGTCATATACGGAGTGCTCGTGGAGCCCAACTAACACAAGGATCACGTCTACTGAGCTCCACGCACACATTATATTGAGAAATTATCAGAGTTCGAGTACTGCAGTTATGTACTCGTCTGCGGCCCTTCACTAGAGATTGCCTATAAAACAGGCAAAGAGGCCGACAACACAGTCAGTTTCTGCACTCGTCACCCTGGCAAGAATAGTGGAGAAACATTTGTTTTCGGCAGGCGGGTGTGCACCGGCCTGCAAGGCACTGCAACACTATTCGGTGGCGGCTGACACGGACACGCAGTGAGACGCGCCGGCCCAAAGCTGTCTCAGCCGACACTTGCGAGATGACCCAACACAGCTCGTATAAGAACAAAGTCGCTACAGAAGTCAGCGCACGCCACACTACACTACTGGTGCACTGCTCTACTCAGATACTCTAAACAGATTTCAGTTTTAAACTTTTTAAATACAACAAATAAATAAATGGCAAAATGACTAAATATTTGACATAATAAATAATACAACAAAATCAAACTACAAGATAGTATAAAGACAACTAAAAAGTACATAACAAATGTTTCTATGAGGTAAGTAGTATAAACTGCGACATGGATCCGTGAGTGTCATAAGTAAGATGTTCATTTGTAAGAGTTGTTAATATCGCTTGTCTGCCTGTAGTCCTGTCGAAGTGAACAGGCTAACTGGATAAGTGTTCGCGTACACAAATAGCGCAGTATGACACACACATACTGCACTAGTCAGCAGTAGCTGCACATTGACTTCTAACTACAGGGCGCGGCACCCGGCGCCCTAGTTACAGACCTTACGTCATGGCGCTACAAACACGTTATGCTTTGGCTTTTTACTAGTTTTTTGAGTTTATTTCATTTTTTACTTTATTTTTATTTTTCAAAGTTTGAAAGTAGGCATCCGAAATACCCTAACTCAATGAAACTATTAGCTGAGATTGGTGCTGAACCCGAGCTACATCAGCACAGCTGTATCGCTGCACAACTCGCAAGTAATGGTTACGCGACGTCGCGGAGGGAGGGTCGTTAATCACCGCTTGTCTACCTTCCATTTTATTTCCCGAACACCGTCAATGTGCACAACCATTACATAGTATTAGCTGAATCATTGCGCTATTCTGCGCGGTGCCCTACATTTTTCAACTCGCATTTATCACTAACAAGGTTTTATGGGTTAGTCTATTTATAGCTATTATCAATTCATTTCATCTTGATACGGGCTTATTTAGACTATGTTATTTATACTCTATAAAATTTTCGCGACATACTTGAGTCGAAATTGATCAACATCAATAAGAGGATTAACAATAATAACCAATCCATGGGGGTAAGTTCCCACTGCGTACATTTCTGCGTTACAATAGGGCCGCACCAACTGAATACGCTGACATCAACAAATTATTGCTAAGTAAAGTACTCATTACACTACATAACAAACTCCCGAAGCCTGCACAAGTCTCCAAGACACTGATATTGTGTATCAAAAGATAGAAGTGGCCCTGTCATTAAACTAGCTGTGATGAGTAACAAGACGTTTTAATAATGACGAGTGATTCGATCAACGAACAGAAGATAACGATCAGCTATAGCAATCACCTGTAGGAACTTATATTATTGTACAATTAGCTAGGTCACCAACATCATACAAATAAATCAACATAAAATTTTCTAATAGAGGTGGAAATGATTGTAATCACAGCAAGCTACTATCGCCTGTAATTGCAGCAATCAAAGCCTGTTTACTGAATTAGACAAATCGCAACTCTTTCAATATCCGACTAACGTAACGACTTAAATAATTAGTGAGGGAACTTAGTATATAGTATAACGCGAACAGTATCCATACAAACAATACTCCGCTACTCGTCTGAGCAATACTCTCGGAGCCGGCAGTGGCTGGTGAGCTCGAAGCTTGCCGGAATCATTCATAACCCTAGTATTGTTGAATCACAGAAAGTTAACTATCGGTACATTTACTACATGAGCTATATTCCGCTACGAGTCCCTGTTCATCACAGATTATAATAACACGCTGTCGGAAGCGCCGACGAAACCAAACGCGCTGCCTCTGAACAACCATGTTATTGTATAAAGGCTGTTGCATTTAATTGTTGTATTCCTATAATTATATTAAATCGACTAAGGTTTGTAATACGAGGATCACTGTAATAATTAAGTTCACATGATTCTATAAGTTCGACTAACAAATTAAATCACGAGCTGCCGCTAAATAAATAAATTTAAATATCAAATCAGCCAAGAGTCACAAGTTGTTCAACCTGTACAACATACTCCGTGCTTCTTATAGCAGAGTACGTCTTGTATTTAACTTTACTTATCGATAACATACACAGATTACTCTGATAACTTCTAAATGTTCCATGTTTTACGAAACTATTGTCGATAAAAGTTACATCTCTATGAAACAGTCGCGAGTCTGTCAGCTACATCTGTCACGGCGCCTCAAATAGTGTCGATAGCATTTAATATTATTAATGTTATTTCATTTAGTTAAACGCTATACAACACACAACAAGTTCACTTTAGGTCCAAACAAGTTGTGCAATTTCATAATTGTTATAATTCACACACAACAACGTTATCGATGTTATTGTTTGGCTGATATTTGCTTCAGTAAACACTAGCGTAATTAGTTGCTACTGACGAACCCTCTATTTAGCAACTATGTACTTCTGAGGTCTGTCATATATTCTAGAATTTAGAAATTCACCCCAATTATAGCATTCATTTTATCGCAAGGAATAATAGTTTTTTTTTTTGTTTACTTTTTCTTTTTGTTTGATTTGAGAAGAGTACTAATATGTACATGTATATTGATACGCCTTGTGAATTCATAATATTTGAATTGATCATATTTGAGAAGCAACCAATTCTTGTATATTGCATTGTTGAGCAGAAGTAATCACAAATGTACAAACGACTGATAACTTAACAGCTAGCGTGGTGTTCTTCATAAGGCAACTGTCGAGTTCATCACCGAATGATATGAACTAGTTACACTATGCAGTGCCGCCTTGTTTACAACACTGGTGATCGAGTCTCAATAGAAGTATTACTGCATAGCATGTGCCATCTGTATCCGCTCCTCAGGTTATCTCACGACACGTATAACCGACGTTGTCAAAGCTAAACTAAAAGATTTCAACAATTTTCATATTTAATAGCCTGACCATCGTCACCGTCAGACATAACTACAACTTTTCAGATTATATTCATTTTTTTCATAAATTATCCTAAATTTCCAATTTTCAGAAATAATTTCTGGATAGACATGGGTCCTATGTAAGAATAACTAGCTGGAAGTTGTCGCGTTACGCTTTAACGAACTATAACCGACAAACTGAAACCGAGCGAATGCGTATAATATTGCTAGTACACGAGTTGGATACATGGCAAGTTAAATTGCATAGATTCTAAGTTAATATATTGTAAAACTTTCATGATATTATAACAAACGAAATGACAGATATGCGACTTATACCAATGATCCGTTTACTATAGTGACCCGTTGATACGGTTTCTCCAATGTAATTAGGTACTAGCAACATTATAACTAGTCGAACTAAACCATCGATACGGGGGCTCGGGGCTTCACGTCTTATTGTGTATAAGCCGACGTCATATATTAATTATCATAAGATTCCATCATAAGATATAGGGAATTATGTATATTTCCGTACATTTAGCACGCGTCACTCGCCTGGCTGGGGCGTCGGGACTATTTACGAATAACATCATGACTAGCGTACGTAAATGAATGTTGTTATTTGTCCCGAGCCGTCCCCGCAGCCAGGCGTCTCCACGGAACATCAGAGCTCGTCACCCACACACTCACGCGGGTTCACAATGTTTTCTGAACAGAATATGCTTCAGGGAAGACAGAATGTGGACACACTCGCGCCGTACGAAACGCCATCGACAATAAAACTTATAGCTGAAGACATACACGTGATGTCGAGGCGTTTCGTAAGGCAGAGTGTGTTACTGGCTGTATTTAGTTATATGAATATGCTATAGTACAACAGTTCAGTGTAACGCTATACACAGTCGGACACTCGCGTCCCGCAGTTTACAGCAGTCCCGCGCACTGACGACACACAGCACTCGACAGTATCACTCGCTGCACGCCGCGACACCGCGGGAGGCACTGGCTGGGCGGCGCCGGGTGGTGGCGGCGACTAGGCAGCGTAGTGTCGCGGGTATCATCGCATGGGGTGCGGCTGCGGCGCGGCGGGGCGGCGCTTGCGGCGCTCGGGCGGGGCGCGGCGGGGTGGGGCGGGCGGGGAGGCGTAGCGCCGCTGCTTGGCGCTGAAGGCGCGCGCCTGGCGCTTGGCGTCGGGCCGGCCGGCGCGCGAGTAGGCGCCCGACGGGATGTTGTTGAAGTCGGAGTTGCTGGTGATGTGGTGGATGATGAGGCTCTGGTGCGCCGACACGCGGCGCGGCGTGGGCGACGAGCACTGCAGCGCCGACAGCGGCGGCGGCGACGTGCGGCCCGCGCCGGGCCCCGGCGCCGCGCCCGCGGGCCCCGCGCCGCTCAGCATGACGGGCGCGGTGGCGCCCACGATGGGCGGCGAGCCGGCCGCGCGCGACCCGCTGTCTGACCACTCCTATAACAAATAATACTTTCATTAGTACACGTTTGCAGAAATTATTTTTATCCTACTTGTCTGCCCATTGATTCGTACTCATATCTTCAGGCTCCATACCACCATATTTTTTTGGTCATCAAAACTATATACAGCTGACAATTTTGCCGAGGCCCAGGGAAGGCAGTTTGCCTGTATGGCTGGGTACTGACCGGGTCGGAGTCGGACACGTCGGGCGACGGCTCGCGCGAGCAGGGCCGGCGCTGCGGGAAGCAGTAGGGCTGGGTACTGACCGGGTCGGAGTCGGACACGTCGGGCGAGGGCTCGCGCGAGCAGGCCGGCGCTGCGGGAAGCAGTAGGGCTGGGTACTGACCGGGTCGGAGTCGGACACGTCGGGCGAGGGCTCGCGCGAGCAGGCCGGCGCTGCGGGAAGCAGTAGGGCTGGGTACTGACCGGGTCGGAGTCGGACACGTCGGGCGAGGGCTCGCGCGAGCAGAGCCGGCGCTGCGGGAAGCAGTAGGGCTGGGTACTGACCGGGTCGGAGTCGGACACGTCGGGCGAGGGCTCGCGCGAGCAGGGCCGGCGCTGCGGGAAGCAGTAGGGCTGGGTACTGACCGGGTCGGAGTCGGACACGTCGGGCGAGGGCTCGCGCGAGCAGGCCGGCGCTGCGGGAAGCAGTAGGGCTGGGTACTGACCGGGTCGGAGTCGGACACGTCGGGCGAGGGCTCGCGCGAGCAGGGCCGGCGCTGCGGGAAGCAGTAGGGCTGGGTACTGACCGGGTCGGAGTCGGACACGTCGGGCGAGGGCTCGCGCGAGCAGGGCCGGCGCTGCGGGAAGAAGTAGGGCTGGAAGGTGTCGCGCACCCAGCGCCGGTACTGCAGCACGTGGTCCGTCACGCGCACGATGCGGCCCAGCGCGCTGTGCCGCGCCAGCAGCGCCGAGCCCGCGCCCATGGCCTGCTGCAGGATGATGTAGCCGTAGTCGAAGGCCTGCTTGACTTGGATGGCGCCGTAGCTGGAGCGGCCGATGTCGTTGCCGGGCGTCAGCGGGTCCTCGATGCACAGCAGCGACGGCCGGTGCCCGTCGTTCATCTCCTTCTGGATCTCGTCCTTGGACACGTAGGAGCCGCCGTTCTTGACGCGGATGGCGGTCTTGACGTAGTTGAACTTGCGGCCGTACAGCTCGAAGAACTCGATGAGCAGCACGCCCAGGTTGTGCGGCTGGCGCAGGCGCTCGGGCCGCGGGTGCAGCTGCAGGAAGCTGATGCACATGAGGATCAGCGAGTACGACGAGATGCCGCCCGTGAACACCTCGTTCAGGTCGCGCTGCAGCAGGAATTGCTTCAGCACCATCACCAGCCGCGTCAGCACCGGGTACTTCTCCTACAACACACCATCGCATTCACATTACATTACATGTTTGTAGAATATGCACAGAGAAGGCTCATTGTTATCATAAAGCTTTTATAAGGTAAGTGAATGTGCTACGGATTACTATCGAGATACCTTCGCGTATGATTCACGCCGGCTCGCTAAACGGGGGCAGACATGCTAACTGCGATAATTACATTCGGTAGGCTGGAATGTTAATAACACAGACTAAGTACTACGTAATCATTCACGTTCTAATAGTAGGGGAGGCCTAGAAGGGATTTCGGGATTTACTCAAGCGCGGCAGATTAGTATATAGGGAGGTACCTATTACCCCATTTAACACCTCCACCAAATATAAGCCCTGTATATGCAGCCGCGCGTCTAGAATAAAGGATCAGATTAGTAAAAAAAAAATTATCATCTGACATTCTCCAGCGCGTCAGATTAAGATAGGGTAAGTTAGTTATATGCTAAAAAGTGTATATTCCACTAATCTGACAATTTGCGATTGACGATAAGAAGTAGGAAGGTTACAAACTTGTAAAAAAAAAACGTCATCTTGACTTTCTCGAGCGCGGCTATTTTTTTTTTTATTTTGAAGGGAGTAATTCAACGTTCACGAAAAATATAAAATCTGACGATTCCCGTAAGCCGAAGTAAGGAAAATTAATCGATAAAGTTTAAAGCGTGCAGCTACGTGATGCCGGTATTCTCCTCCCAAGTTTCTATTCCTCTCTCTCTTTTTTCAATTCAATTCATTTGCAGTAAGTGTTAGTACATTTTGGGTCTTAAATAATCTACACTAATATTATAAAGCTGAAGAGATTTTTTGTTTGAACTCGCTAATCTCAGGAAGTTACTGGTCATGGTATGCAGATATATTGTTTTTAACGAAGACGATTCATTTTATTGGATACTTTTGTTAAATACGTGTGCCTTCCAGTTGCATTGTTTGCCTATCGTGATACCGAGAAATGCCGTTTCTATCTCTTTCTATCTGTTCTGCAAGAGTGGCAACGCGCAACTCTACTGGATGGTTTTAAACTAATAAATTAAGTCAAAATACGTATTTTTTTTTGTATGAAAATAGCTGGGAAAAAGGCTGGGCAGATTATTTAGATATTAGATTTATCTATGGGTATTAAATTGAATAAAATTAGTTTTTGTAAGATTTACGCGTAGATTATTTCCGTCAAGCCATGTTATTATAGATTCTATTGTATTGTTTATGACACATGTCATTATAATTAAATGTAATTTATTAAATTATAGAAATGTATGTAATGTATGAGCAGATTGATACACTCCGCTAATAGCAATGTCATATATATCATTGTATGTGCCTTCTTATCGAGAACAACCTTTATTATAACAGCTTTGTTGAAATGTTTGTCCGTTCTGAGATATAGATCAAAAAGTGTGTAAAAGTTGATAGTACTTAGAAGACATACTCGTAGTAGCACTTAGATATTCCTTTAAAACTTGAGATATCAATGGATTATTTAGTTTTAACTTTTACACACTTTTGATCTATATCTCAGGACGGGCAAACGTCAACAAAGCTGTCATATTAAAGGTTGTTCTAGATAAAAAGGCCTATACAATGATATGTATGACATTGCTATTGGTGGAGTGTACGAGGTTCCGTATATTTGTGTCCATTGTCCTTTATGTTTTTCATACTTATTTGCTTATAAATAAAAGTTTTGTACTTCAAAGAATAGGTATATACTGGTTTATTTACTTGCAATTTTTTCAGGTCTTCAATTTGTTAAAAGGTTTGCAAAAAAACTTTCCATTGTCAGATTAAGCGAATTCCTCCAGATAATCGTCAGATTATAAGATGATTACGTTAAGGGTACATAAATGAACCATATATATCTTAATCTGACGCGCTCGAGTATTTCAAAATGGCGATTTTTTTTTGCAATTTCAAGTAATGGCCACGAGTTTAGGTCACGTCTAAATCGTCAGATTATTGCATAAGAGCCTTCGTTTTGGTTCACTTAACACCCCTTTTGATAATCTGACGCGCTCGATAAAATTATTTTTTTTCCCATTTTTAACCCTTACCTACTACCACCCCCACCATGGAAACAGTCAAAATGACGTAGGACGTGCATGCTATTAATATCTGACGCGCTCGAGTATGTCCATATAACTGTTTTTTTTTACATTTTTGAAAGTTTATAGCTGCTCCACCCACCGATGAAAGTGTGTGTATGTCAGGACATTTTTTTCTTCTTATCATCTAAGCTTCGCAATCTAATAGGTCTCATTGACGCTCGAGTCACTCCCGATTTAGCACTCTCGCCTCCCCTACTATAATATCATACTTATTGTAAGTATAGAATGTCCTACCCAGTGAGGTAACTAAACCACAGTATATTTTCTGCAAACTATAATACAATTTTCATAACATGTTTTAGCCAAAATTATGTCATAAATTTTGCATGTAGCTATTATTTAAAGCGAAGTTTCTCATTAGCAGAGACAGTTAACAAAGTATTGTGTAGATGCAAAACAACAAGTGATGTATGACTGGTTGTTGTGTCACCCGTGTGAGGTCAAGGTCACCGTGTTCTCACTTTGTAAACACAGCTGTCTTCTACCTGTCACTCCCTAATACTTATAATTTAGATACTCTAGCTACACAGTGGTGACAGTGAGCACTCACCTTAAACTGCTTGATGAGCTCTGCGCTCTTCACTCCGCTGCTCATGTTGAACGATATATCCACCTGCGAACAAGTACATCTTTTCTTATACGATATATCAGATTTTCTCATAAACTTTTATATCTTTTTCCAACGGTTTCACACGATTTTGCGATTCACCGGATAAAACAGTCACTGAACTGTTACACTGAAATATTTCTTCAAATGGGACCACTAGTTCCTGAGATTAGCGCAATCAAGAAAACAAACAAATAGACTCTTATGAAATAATGTATATTTAGTTGTATGTGAGTGGTGAGGTTACCTTGACGTCGGAGTACTTGTCGGTCATCTTGACGATGGGCACGGTGGCCTTCTCCAGCACCTTGATGGTCTCCTTCTCCGCGATGTCCTGCACCACCAGCTCGCGCTCCAGCGTGCGCAGCGGCAGCTTCTCCCACTGACCTGGGACAATATATCCAACAAACATAAGCATCAGCACTCACTACTCACCGGAGTACAGACACGATCCGACATCGTGCAACGCTTATAGGGCACATCAAAACAAAAAGAGTATGGAACCCGTAATGCCAGACAAAAAGCAGTACCGCTACACTTCAGTAACGGTTCCTAAGCAACAAGACAACAGATGGACGATGTTCGCGCAAAAACGTGATGAGTCACACCCGCGGCTCTCTGATGCGATAATAGCTTCCAATATATTGCGCAGCGCGTGACGGCGCCCCGAGCCCGTCACGCGCGCGTCTGTACCTCCGCGTGACGTATCAGGAAATCCGCCCGACCATCGTCCAGATGTGCGCCTTACATAATCATGTAAACAACTCGACAGATCACTGAATCTCTTCGAGCCTATCACTAAACACATCAGTCGGCTGCATCCATATTTCGCTCATCGCATGCCAAGAATAATTTCAGTTACAATTTGTTGCTAGTGTATGTATAACATAGCTCAGTATACAAGAATGATTTATGTTCAGGTTTGAAACTGATGTCTCCGATAGGTCGCATAGGTGATGATGACAATGACGTGTCGACACAAATGTTATGAATGGATGTCATCAACAGGGGCACGCGAGTGACTCACTCTTGCACTCGGTGCGGGAAAGCGTAATATCTAAGTCGCGAGGCTCCGACGGCGACGGGCCAGCTATATCTACGCCTCCTTAGAGCTTTCCCATCCAAGACTGACTGAAGTTTTGAGAATTTAGAACTGAAAATGATCGCATTAGCTCGCAATAATAGTTGTACTAGCATCCATAAGCAAAGGGCATAAGTAAGACGTTAAACTGGTTCGTGTTAGGTAAACTGTTGTCAGTGGTTGGAAGACTGCCATGTGACTGCACCGCTCGCTCGGAAGGTGCACTGGTGGTCCGGCTGCCAAACATACTGACTTGCCTCGCGGCTCTGGCGTCAATTCATTCAATCTCACAGACAACACGGACATCGCTTCCTCAATTTTATCATTTGATCAAAAAATACAGTAAGACATGATCTAATAGATTATTTTTGTTTTCTAACTTTATTTTACTCAGCACATGACTATGGTCACTTCCTCACCAAAACCAGATGACGCTTAATTGCCCCCTTTTAGCAACAATATTTAAATAGGGAATGATAACCAAATTAGGTCAATTGTATTTGTCGAATATTGCGTATGTGTAATGAGGCGTTTAGTCCAGTGCACCGGAGGTATGCGAGCTCGATAGCATCGGGGCCAGTTGACTGAGACAGTGCGCGCGGTGCATGCGTCCGAGCAATGGTCCGAGGCCGGCGCGTATAAATAGCCGCCGCCTCTCATCTACGCACTGCTAACA
Source organism: Helicoverpa armigera (assembly GCF_030705265.1). Classification (NCBI taxonomy): domain Eukaryota; kingdom Metazoa; phylum Arthropoda; class Insecta; order Lepidoptera; family Noctuidae; genus Helicoverpa; species Helicoverpa armigera. The sequence goes on from NC_087144.1 coordinate 9,397,807, forward strand.
CTACGTCAAGCAGATCAGTCTAGCCTGTCTAACTCATATTGTTTTCTATCAATTGCACATCTATCTAACAAGTATCTCGTTACATTTTTAATTGTACCTGACTAGGTAGGACGACTTCGTTTACGTGTAGCACAATCCGTGTTCGGGCGCACGTGGGCGGAGTTCAACGAACTGTGCCATTGGTTAGGCCATCAGTCAGCTGACATCCAAGTGTCACGCTGCCCCCTTACCCTGATACCCGGGATCCTACGTCCAGCCTTATTATAAACGCGTAAATCAGTTGAGAGGTAAAGCCTGATCAAAAAATTAGGCGTAGGTCTTACTTACTACGCAAATGTTCATGGCTTCAGGCAGCTCATTAGTTCGATCCGATCTGAAACGCGAACAAACAATGACGCCTTGATTGTATGCCATAAAGTTATGCTTCAATTGGACACGCAGTGAAAACTTCAGCTTCCCTTACATAACAGCATTAGGTCGCTACTGCGATCGTAGTGACTCCCACTAGTCGCACTTAGCAGAGTATCGTGACGTGTTATCGCGCTGATAACTATTTCTATGACGACTGCGCGATTCTTCCACATTATACTAACTTGTAAGAAGAAGTAACCTCGTCTATGTTCATCTGTCTTGGTAGTTGGGACACAGAGAGTTACACAGAAACGTCCGTGCAGGCACAAGTAGGTGCTATGTGGTGTTTCCACATGTATGTGTATGTACACAAAAGACATGTGTATGTATGTATTCGTTTAGTTCAGTAGAAGCAAGGCGCTGGAAGTTTCAGCGGCACTGATAAGGCGGCCAGTATCAATGTCAAGATGTGTGACCCGTGCGTGTGGAGGTCAGCAGCGTATTGCCGCTCTGTACACTCCAACTTCGATTCGCCTATAAACAATTAACAAAGTATGTATTACTGGTCGCTATGTTGTTACAATTCACGTTTAGACTCAGACATTGATAAAATCGATGCTACAATGATTAATACCACGCTTTGTTTAATCAGTAGCTAAGCCTAGCGCATTGATACGCCTTCTTCGAATAGGCCTAACGAGCTATAGATAAAGCTATTACAATTATCTACTACAGGCATCGTCGGCGCAGTCAGCTGCGCACGGCAGGAGCTCGTGTCTGCACACCAAACATACAGAGCAATTAGCGATACGCGCTTGTCATTAAAAGTGGAATTAATGACATCAAATGCATTAAGCCAAATCGTACTAATCACATTAATTCATAACTGCTTCACAAAAGGCCGCTTGTTTGTTAACTTTTTAACATACTATACATATAAAAGAACACAAACTTAAACACATCAAAATTGTCGTGAAGTTTTATAGCAGTGTTTAGACGTCTGGAAACCAGTGAGGGGCACAATTGTTTGCACGCAATGTGCGAGTGCCGGCGCACCGGGCGACCGCGCTCAGCTCGCAGACAACACGCCAGCGCAGATTGTTCGCACTTACCCAATCAGCCTCACACCTCTCACACATTCCGTCACAACCATGACGCATCGCTCATAACGTCACACATTGAAAGTATTTCCGTAAGTGTTCGAAAAACGTTATCTGAAAGAGGCCTACGACTCCTACGAGCATTGTTTTTGGTAGAATAATAAGCAATTGGATATTATGCTGAGGCTACGACAGTAAAAGAATAAGAAATAACAGTGATAGATGATAATTTGTCAGGAAAGGGTGTTTCTGTATAATACCGAGATTATAAGTGCGTCCACCCCTACTCGTATTTGGAGAAGTCCAAACAATACATTTTAGTTGTCAGCGCGAATGGCATTAACCGTGGGACGTCCGAGGGTCGTCTAGGCAGGAACCAATACTTATGTAGGATTACAGAGACAATAAAATGTAAGTTATCCAAACACGGCGGATCCTTGGCAAGGACAGCGTGACTAATGTTTGACGTTACTTCTATTGTTGGGACATGTGCACCGCGACTCTAGAACATTCCACGTTATGATCACCACTGATGTCATCAGTTTGAATACTGTTTGCAGGCTTTCCGTAGTAATCCTCGCTACCTATTGTAATATTAAAAATATTGTAGGCTCAAGATAGTCATTGTTTTGTCAGATTGTAAAAATACGACGAAGCGCTTCGTAAGGGTACACACACAGTGCCCCTGCGCTTTGCTAAGCTCGTCTTGGCGAAATTATTCGGTAATGTAGATCAGTGAGTTGTATCGTGCGAATTCTTCAGATGTTCGCGTTTGATTGTGCTCTAAATGTGCAGCCGTCGTTGTCCCTCAGCACCTCAGCTCGCGGGTAGGGGAGCCACAATACCACGGATGTTGTATCAGAAAGCCGTTGACGATCTTTTCAATGAATACGATGGGGCGCACTGTCGCAAAAAACCATCTCGACCGTTGCACTTGGCGGTTAGGCTCATTATAATTCCTTATCTTCCAAATTGTGATACAAATGATACAATGTACTAATTAACTGTTCCTATTATCAAGTCGTAATAAAAACACGTGGCGGCATTACTTAGCAAGATAAGCTCTGCTTAATGAGCAGATACGGCAGGTGAACGTAACAGATAAGCGCTACACCTAGTGAACTACTTCACGACAGATACCGCGTCGCCGACAGATTGCATGCATTGCTCAAACTGCAATCAGAATGCAATGCGGCACGATTTTCCGGGAAAAATCTCATAGCCAGTAAATAACACAATTTAGAAAAGTGGAATATCGTAGTGAGCTAGCGCGAGGGGATCAATGTAAGGATATAAGATAATGTTTTCGACAAACACGAGCCTAAGCATAAAGTCGTACAACCCCCGAGGAGGGAGGAGGGAGGGCGTCGCTCGGCCGCGGCCTTGAGCCGGCTTTACGATAGTCGGGCGCGTCTAGCCGGCCTAATGTATGCGTCCACGAGGAACCCTCCCGACGATCAACCAGGACTGCCTCATGCAGGACGACACACTAAGCCGAACAGACAATAACCTGGAACGTATGAAGCCGCGGTACTGCGCCATTGCCGTAGTCATTAGCACTCTGCAGCAACGATTTCCACGGAAATGATCACACGTACTGCGGTACTCCTTGTGTAAAATTCCTGTTGGTGCTATTTGTGTTTTCCTACATGCCTGTCAAATACAAAGGCTGCAGGTACAGATAGTGCTCTTTGAGCCGCTGCCCAATGTAAGCGGTGTCTACTAGGTCCGAGTAGTAGTGCGATGCTATGTAGCGACCGCCTCAGTTCCGCAACTACCGTTATGAATTGATCGGAACTCGCGGCTCCAGTTTATTGGCCGCTGTTGCTAAGCGGGAACGCCGATATCTATTATACATTATAATTTGAATGAGATCACGTCTTTCATTGATAAACACTTTTTACAACTCCATTTATAACTGTACTTTTTCCAAAGTTTACAGATAGTCGTTGTTTTTAGTACACCAACTGAATTAAGAATTGCTTTATAGAGTAGTAATGACATCTTGTCAGCACAGTTTGCAGGTCGCCTGAACACCGCGCCGCGTAACGACACGCGAAGTGCGGACAAACACCACAATAAACAGCTTTGACATATCAACATATCGGCGATTAGATAACATGCATATTATGCGATATGCTACTGACTAACACACATATTGATGCCTATATTTAGATCATAGTCAAATGTTAAAAATTACTATTGCCTTGTTTCTAAATCAAAACCAACAAAACCGTCATGTCAGTCATGTGGAACGAAGGCATGGCTATTTTTGTAGGTCCATAAAATGACGTTATTATCAAATCCCAATTTACAACCTTGAGCCAGCAATTTAATGTCATGACTCATCCTTAGCCAGAATTAAATCTATCAAAACATTCAGCAGAATTGCGTTTAATGCTTTATTGTCCCTCGGGGAGCCGTCATTCATTGCAGCGGTTAACCTGTGCGAATTATGTCTATTAAGTCCGGCTTGAGGAGCATTCACAGTTGAAGATGTTTCCTCATAACTAGGTCACATTGTAGATGCGAACACATCGGCGTGTACAAGGCGCATGTAAACAAACAATCTATTATGAACGCGCGTCGAATCAGATGCACCGAGCGCGGTTACATAACGCTCGACAGTGACGAGCGAGCGCAGCGGTGCCACGCTTGGCACCCATGTGGACACACCGCGTTACTGTCAGCATCGCACACCCATCCACAATGCCGGAGCACAGCTACAGAAAGGGGGCAGACATGTTAGGTTAGAGACTCACCAATAACAACGAGGTCGATGTCGCTGGTGGGCAGGTAGAGGCCGGTGCGGAACGAGCCGAACACCTCGACGCGCGCCTGCGGCCACAGCGCGAGGATGGCGCCGCGGATGCGGTTCACCACCGTCGAGCGCACCAGGTGCTCCGTCTCCGTCGGAGACATGTACAGGTAGAAGTGCTCGATCTCCTCGTGCAACCTGCCAAGTACCGCTGATGTTTAGCAAATCCTATTCATTAAAAATACACAAACAACATAAGAGACTAATTTAAAAATATGTTTTGTGGTGTGTGTAGAAGCCGTGGTGGCCTAGTGGGTAAAGGACCAACCTCAAGTACGAGGGCGCGGGTTCGATCCCAGGTCAGGCAAGTACCAATGCAACTTTTCTAAGTTTGTATGTACTTTCTAAGTATATCTTAAGACACCATTGGCTGTGTTTCGGATGGCACGTTAAACTGTAGGTCCCGGCTGTCATTGAACATCCTTGGCAGTAGTTACGATTAGTCAGACAACCAGTCTTACCAAGGGTTTTTGGTTTGCCCGGGTAACTGGGTGCAGGAAGTCAAATAGTCATGTGCTCCTTGAAAAAACACTGGTCCTCAGCTGCTACCGGTTAGACTGAAAGCCGGCCCAGCCGACCCCAACATAGTTGGAAAATATGCTCGGTAGATGCAATACTTTTATTCAGACATATTAGTCTGCCTCCCTCATTATAGTATAATTGCTAATATTGGAGAGACCATACAATCTGGCTAATAAACATCATGAGGCATAGCTGCCAGACTGCACATTAGCATGCTAGTGAGACGGCAAGAACGCGCAGTGACACGCGACACGTGAGCACCGCAGGGTCGGACACCCGCCTGCCTCCAGCCGACCTCAGCACACAAACCTTTCACCGCACTGCACTCGCTTGCACCACATTCTTTCTATAAGTTTTTGACAATCAATACGACTTAATCTCATTCCAGTCACTCGGGCCGCTCAATAAGACAAGGTTAATTGAGTATCCAGCCAACGTAATCGAATGCAATATGCGCAAGCAAGGCCAGCATACCACAGACAAAAACAGTTCATCATAATAGTGCCTTAAGCATTCAGTTTAAGGCCCAAAAACATGTATATTTACATTTAAACAACACGGCAGCCAATTGTTATCCCCTAGACTTGGCTACGTACATCAAGAAGTCAAGAAAGCAGCACATTGCGCATCGTCCAGCAACGTCTAATGAACAGAACACCGCCGTGCATGTTGTTAAAAAGAATCCGATCTTATCGCTCATTAGTTTTTCAGCTAACTACTGGAATGGTCGAGTGAATGTTAGCGATCCAGGACAACACAATTAGTTGCCGCGCCGGTACCCGCCTGCATGCTGCAACGCTGCCACACTCCGAGTGCAACGGGACACAGCTTTCTACACTAATCGCTCTATTGAAAGACTTACAGCGCCGACTCACGGTAATAATATCTAGTGGTACCGAGATATTTGATAGTGACCGAGTCGCTCAAACGAGTATCATGCATAAGATTCTTTATCCAATAATAATAAAAAGATCCCGTTTCCTCTTCGATTTTCCGAGCCCATGCTAGAAGTTTACCACAGCTTCTACGCTCAGTTCACCAAAGTTTAAAAAAAGCAAAAGCTTCATAATTGAATGAACGTATATTTGTAACAAAAGGCAGCTTTAGGTACTTTCATACGAAAATAGTCGAAATAAAAACTTTAGGATGATTGGATAGTCATATTGATGCACAGGGCACGTACGGACTCAAAATTTGCATGCCGATAGAGCGGTGAAATACATATGCAAGTACTTTATGTAACTTAACCAAAACACCTGTACCTAATACCGTGTCTCTGCAAATAAAGATTCTTATACGAATGACTGCGGCTAACATATTCCATGGACATTGTATATTTTATGTAGCAATGGCAGATAAGAATGTCTATATTTTAGTTGTATAATTTTCATGTAGTTTTTACTACATGTATTAAGGATTTGATTACATTGAAATTGTATAAAAGTCCAAGCATCGCCTTTTTAATGCCTTAGCAGGACGGGTGAATTATATTCATGGGGCTGCGTTATAAAGTTCACTCTCCTCCGTACTCCCGGCTTGAGAAGGAACATATCCTGAAGTATTTACTGTACAAATGTTGGCACGGAACAATGTTTATGACAAGCTGATGTTGTAAATGTGAAAGTCTGTTGCTATCCGTTCGCAATGTTAATAACCTCTAGTGAATCGTGCTTTTGACATTAAAGAGTTTCGTCACAAAATTACTTGATTTATTTGTCTTCATCTCGATTTATTATTACGATGGTTTACTCTAGATAAAATAATTGCCGACAAATGATGTAGGTGAATGAACTGGACTGTATCTGAGGCGCACAGCATTGAGATACTTGGCTGAGCTAACGAACAACACAGGTATTTTCCACGACAATGCCTCTCTGTGTCTAATAGGCACGAAATATTGGCAGCATGTTGTCGAGTAGTTCCAGAGTGGTGACCAAACAAACAAACACGCGCTAATGATGTTTAGTGAGGACAACACTGTACCAGTTGTGAATGCTACGGTTAACTGTCATTCATTACAGCCTGGATGTCACGAAAACCATTCAATAACAGCGTTCATTCAGATTACACAGTCAAGTGACGTCACTGTTGTAGGTATAACATGTGTACAGTGTTGATGGCACTTAACTGGACAGCGAGGAATAAATTAAAACAATTAGTAGGTATCGTTGAGATTCCTCAGCTGTAAACCTTTCCAATCAAGGATTGGAAATGTCAGATTTTACAGTGAGGCCATGTGATCGCGTCGGAGTATTATTTTCGTCGAGTAAACAAACATTACGCGTGGACATTACTCATCGTTGGAAACAACTCGTAACGTTTGTTTTAAGTTTATCGCAGGCCTTCGCAGACAAATAGCAGCACCGCCACGCTTCCGTAGCCTTCGCACATCTGATGCGAAGTTTAATAAATAATAGTTTAAAAAACTAAAAAACACGCTTTTTATAGAAAAACGAACTAAAAAATAGGAAATAAATTTTAATGAATTTAAATTAAGAAAACAGTGTTAAAAATTTCAATGAATATAAATTAATAATAGTGTGAATACAAAAAAAAATATTTAAAAAAAAGCGTGGGGTGCATGGTGTCAATAGTTATAAATATTTTATTGACAGATATGAGTACAGTGATTTTCATTTCGATAATATCTTAAAAAGCACCCCACGCTTTTTTTAAATATTTTTTTTTTGTATTCACACTTTTATTAATTTATATTCATTGAAATTTTTAACACTGTTTTCTTAATTTAAATTCATTAAAATTTATTTCCTATTTTTTAGTTCGTTTTTCTATAAAAAGCGTGTTTTTTAGTTTTTTTAAACTATTATTTATTTTCTACTTTTTAGTTTGTTTTCAAACTATTATTTGTTTTGTAGAATTAAAATTCTCTTTAGTATACAAAAATTTGTCAATATTAGAGAAAACGGCTAAAGATAATTATTGGAAATAAAAATTAACATCGAGTCCTGCCTTATCGACTGTAGAGAAAAATTCTAGAAAATTTTAATTAATGTTCTTACCTTATCGACTATAGATGAAAATTATATAAATTAACAAAGATCATATTTTGCAAATTGAAAAGCCTAGAAGTCGGTGTCTAATGGATGTTACTAAGTTAATTTTGCCACCGACTTCTAGGCCGATGCACCTAAAATTAGTTTTTTTTTTGCTTTTTAATGTTTTGGGAACTCGGTTTAATTTTTTTGTAAAAAGGTTATTTATTTAAAGCTTTTCAGTGATACGAATAGTTGTCACTATCCATACAAGTGGGAAGTTCTCATCAATACAAAGAATATAAGTCCAAACGAGGTATTTTACATATTCAGTTGTCGAGTTCCCTTGACTTTCTCTGGTCTCTATCATCAGGTCAGCTTCAAACCTTCACTGTTGCATAGGTCTTTTCAATACGAATAATTTAAGCCCAAACACGAGGTAGTTTACATATTCAGTTGTCGAGTTCCCTCCACTTTCTCTGGTCTCCATCATCAGGTCAGCTCCAAACCTTCACTGTTGCAAAGGTCTTGTCAATACAAATAATTTAAGCCCAAACACGAGGTAGTTTACATATTCAGTTGTCGAGTTCCCTCCACTTTCTCTGGTCTCCATCATCAGGTCAGCTCCAAACCTTCACTGTTGCAAATGTCTTGTCAATACAAATAATTTAAGCCCAAACACAAGGTAGTTTACATATTCAGTTGTCGAGTTCCCTCGACCCTCTCTGGTCTCCATCATCAGGTCAGCTCCAAATCTTCACAGTTGAATAGTGCTTTTAGGCGTACACCTAAGTGTCAAGTTTTTACCCTATGTATGCCTACAAGTTTTGAAGGTTGCCCTCGATTTCTCAGGGTTTCCATCATCAGATCCTGACCTGATGAATATGGGACCAACTGGCAGCTATTCCAAGTCGAACAAAAAAAGAATCACGTAAATCGGTCTATAAACCTCGGAGTAATCGATGTGTATGTGTAACCTCCTCCTTTTTGGGAAGTCGGTTAAAATGGAATAATTTTATCAAATTAGTGTATTGTCATCGGTCCTCAATAAATCTCCAAAGTTTGAACGAAATCTGGCCGTTTAAAGTGGGTCAAAATCGCGCCCAAAGAAGTCGGTTACAAACAAACATACAAACATACAGGTGAAGCTAATAAAAAGCGTGTAAAAAGAGTAACCATGGAGTTTCTTGCCCGTTCATCTCCATAGGCAGCCACTTTTGGAATGGGCAACTAGAATCGAACCTATTTATAATTTTTGACGTTCATAACTGCTTGTAAAGGCCTAAATGAAATAAATGATTAGACTTTGACTTTAACTGCTGAGTACAGGCTTGTGCTATCATTAACAAACACTTGTCTTTGAACCAGCACTTCCATCCTGATATGGATCCTTTAATCTCAGAATGTGATTATGCACCATATGGCACATTAAAACAATCGCTGAGGCGTATGTGTACGCGTAACGTAATGACTACATTCATTATTTTTTACATGAGCTGGAGCTCGTTTCGTATGGTAGGCTCAGCCCGAAAAGTGCTATCATATCAGCATATAGGGACCCCGGCACCTCCACCGCAATTAATTTAAGAAATTTAAATTAAATTAAACATTCTTGTAAGTAGTGAATGTAGGAAGGGAAACAAGGGGCAGGCAGACCACAGCATGACAGCCATCCGGGCAAGTCCTCAGAAGTTATTGTATCCGACTGATATTGCACATAGCTGGAGCATCGTACGAGATTACTGAGGAACTGATAACTTGAAGTATCACATCTCTGTAAGCATTTGAGTAATAACTACAATGGACTAATTATTTGTGTGTACTGGGGAATACTCTGGTGCACCCTATTGATTTCACAAAGTGGTAGGTAATGCTTGCTTCCGAACCATGTTAGTAATAGTACCTACTGGTGAGCGCTGGCACCCGGTCAGGACATAGCACACGTACTCTGTGCGGCCACTACGTCAGCTTGGTACGATGACCGCGGTTGCCAGTCGACACCCCCACTGATTTACTACAAAACACATCATCTCGCTTCCCAAAACATAGATTGCGTGCGTCCTCAGGATCGCAGTACGTCTTCATTGCGACTTTCACGTCAGGGAACTCGATGACGCACTTGTAAGTGTCACATGTGGGTGGCGCCAATTTCTGTATGGGCAGCCGATATATCTTTGTAAGGCAACATAGTGTCGCGTGTTACGCTTTCGTGTGTATTGTAGTGCGCGCACAACGCTCTACAATAGGGCAGATCGTGACGCCGATACACGCAGGCGCCTGCGCTCAATGTTTGTGCTCCGACATCGTGCACTCTCGGAGCTGCAGCACGTGCGCCACTCGCTGCAGACGTACATACGTCACTGTAATCACTGCCAGTACGTGCTGTCGTACCTCACGAATACCGTATACCTAACTAGATAGATATGTAAATGACGGAATTCGCCAAATAAAATGTAAATTATGCTGTCACACATGTCTCTGGGCATTCCAACAAGCTACTAATGTATGTTGTTCGTCGACATATCTTGCTAGTGAATGCACGTAAATGCAGTACTGTCCGTATGTGTTCAGAAGCACATGATGATGATGACATTCGAAATAGAAAAAAAATACAGACTAATACAAAAGGAATCTTTTTAATACAAGCCTAAATATTCGAGATTGTCTTTCTGGGTCTATGAAGATAATAGTTAAGAACTAAATTAATAAAATTGGATATTCCATTAAAGGAGAGGATTTACATGGAAGTATAAGGAAAGAGCGATCCATGTGATTGCATGGCAATCTTATAGCGAAATCATAACACGGTGCGCGTATCAGCTGCTTATCTTTCCGGTGCGCGGGCGCGGACGCGGCGAGGAGGCGCGGGCGCGCGGCCGCCGTGCAGTGCGACGCTCGCCACCACCGCGCTTCGTATTGTTGTTGTTGACTACTACTGTCTATCCCGAGTGGCTCAACTAACTTATCGCACCGAGTTCACGGTTTCTGAACTTTTTTATTTAGCCATTTCATGTTGCTTGTACATATGTTTTAATGATTTTTGTATGTTTTAATTTTAATGTTCATGCTGTTATTACAAGCAAAGGCTTTCTGGGCTTCCGGTATGCGGCAAATTAATGATCAGGGGACTTTAAAACAATTCCTAAGCTAGGCTTTAAGATCCATGTTGAAACAAACACATTTGTACAAAGAAAATTAAATTGCAAGTACCTACTTACTGTCATTAAAGGTGAACTATTTACCCACACATCATACATATCAAGTCTTCTAGATATAGTAAACTTTTTTATATATAGGGCTTATTACATTTGACTAAATTCAGTTGTCTAAATAGGTTTGTCTAATTAGGTTTCTAAATGATTAAATGAAAACTACCTTCCTAAATGCCATTACATTTGATTACATTTGACTGAATTTAGTGACTGAATGATTTAGACGACTGAATTTAGTCAAGTGTAATAAGCCCTTAAGTCACTAATGCCCATTTTCACCAACAATCTCTTAATCTAAGTGCCACTTAGAATAAGGGCTCTCCCAAATTTGACATAAATAACTATGGATAAGGGATACCTAAACTTTGGTGAAAACGAAATTCTTATTAAGTGTTCCATAAATGCTCTTAGGGGATCCCTTAATTTAGGTATTTGTTGGTGAAAATGGGCATGAGTGTTGTAGTTGTAAGCAAAGTTACTGCAGTACTACCTGACCAGGCAGCACTATTACATTTTCGAATATGACCCTATGCAGACGTTGTCAAGAGTAATTGTGAGCCTTATTGCTTGCACAGACCGTCATAATCTGTTGTTGGGCAGGAACAACACTTCAATATTATAACTGGTACACGGGTGACCTGCTTTCATACCCTTCAGAAAGCAGTGAGATATCATGTATTAATTAATAACATAATGAAGACTGACATGACATAATTATTGTTTTGATAATACTGTTGACATGGTTTATTGGCACTTAGTTCTAGAAAAACATTAATCATCAATGATAAGAGCACTTCCTGCTTCACAACTACACACAGAGAATGTTTAGAACATGAGGGTAGCTCACAGCTGTAATGTTATGTTATATTTGTGACCACGCTAGTTATAATATAACAAATTCCAGTATTATTAATTCCAAAATGTCCATGTTAAGTGTACACACTGTCAATTATTCACGCATTTAAATTGACAATTTCAATGAAAGTTCCTTACTTACAATAATTGTAATATTTAACAAGTGTTATTTTACCTACATATAATAAACTAATGATTGTTATAAGTAACTTAAATTGTGGGTAATATTATTATGGTGATAGGATCTCATCAGTTAATCATCCAATACTTAAATAAACATGAATTAAGTATTTTAATTGAGTTTAGGTGAATTAAAAAGCCTGCAATGCTGGCAAAACGAAGTTTCTGTTTTTCAATTCAATAATAAATAGTGGAATTGCCTGCTTTTAATTTATTTTTGAGTGCTGAAAACTCCACTGAGGCAAGGAAACCAGCTGTTTAATAATAAACACATGATCAACTCAAAACTGGTCTTACTTAAGAAAAAATACGGATGAATACACACACAGTATTAAACAAACTCTCTTGATACACCTTTTTCTAAAACACGCATTAAATGTCTGTTTAACTTTTTGTTAGTAAGACCATGGTGTTCATTATCTGACTTTGGAAGATACTTTCATTTATGACCATGGTGATAAATGGTATGATTTACTTATTACTATGTCTTGATGTATAAGAGTGCATACTATGTCAAGTCCATCATTGTTACTCATACCAAGCTTTTAAAAACTGAAGGCAAAATAAGCCATTTGTAATGTGAGGCTTAGAATATAGTGAGGAGATGGTGTGAGCCGGTGACACGGGCACGGGGCAGCAGCGGCGGCTCCGCGGTGTCACGCCGCGCCGACTGCCTCATAACCAACACGTCAAACACGTTGACATCGCTCGCCAACACCAAAATACTAAATGCAATTGTCACTCACCCCAAAATGCCCGGCTTATAATTATAGTTGGGTATCCGCCACGGACAGCCCCCGTATTCACCTATGAGAGCATCGTGGTTTTTGTTCAGGTTAAACGTCGATGCGCGGTTATCGTTCATTTTCCTCCGCGCGGGGTTAAAATAATTGTTATTCCTACTTTCACCGTTCACATCATTTATTGGTATAAAGTCTTGCGCTTTATTCACATTAGGGTTAGCGTTCTCTAAGTTTTTCAAGTTCATTTTGTCTATATCACTTTGGGTTTCCCAGATACGAAGCCACAGGCGCTTCGCGGGTCCTTCCTGCTCGGGCTGATACCACGCGACGGCGGGATCCATTCAGCCGGAGCAAGGTTCCACTATATCGGATGACACATACTGTTGCATTTCACATTTATAATATAATATTGAAAATTAACACAAAACAAAAATAAGTCACACCACATTCGGAACATGGACGACACGCGTATAGTTGACACTTCAACAACTAGAGGGAGCCATCTTAGCAAAATAAGTTCTAGATTTTTACTCAAACCAGACTCTTAAACTACCAGCATAGGCTTTTTATTATAACATTTGCACAAACAATATTAAGGATTCACATGTATCTTTTTTTATGGTTTTCGTACACTGCGAATAGAATTATTACTGAGTCTAGGCGAAAAGCATGGCTATTTTGACAATGGCTAAAAAGGATATGAAAAAAAAAGTTCGAATACACGACTCGAATGTTTTATTTGTCGCGTTCAAAATTAACTAAATAAATACTTCATGTATCCGAAATACTTCTTTCAACATTTCTATTTTAATAAAACCCACATTGATATTTATCATTTTATGTCATTTAAAATATAAATATTAATTTGAAAAAAAAAAAATAGATTCCAAGGGTTGATAAAATCACTGCGTAACTACTTATTGAAGATATTTACTTTGCAAAAGAAACGACATGGCATAATAAATAGGCTGTCTAATTTAGAATGGATTTTTCGGATTGGGCCAGTAGCTTCTGAGATTAGTAGTACAACGAGGTGCCCATGGAACCAAGACGGCAGCATATACTTACGTATTATCATCATCTTATTAAATTGAATCATCAAAATTGGCACACATTGGTATTTATGTATTTAACGATGAAGTGTTGAGTTTTTATCATATCATCATCATCCTCCGAGCCTTTTTCCCAACTATGTTGGGGTCGGCTTCCAGTCTAACCGGAATACCGGATCTCATCGGAGTTTTTATCATTCTCAATGGTTTTTATAGTTTTAGAACGAAACGAATAAATGTTTATTCTATTTGACAATGACATGACATGACATCTTGTTTAGATAGAATAGTTATTGTTCTTCGCGCCTTTTTTATTTCGGGACCTTTGTAAGTAATTTAATAAAATCCCATTTTATATAAATTAAATAAACTACAATCATCAGCCGCTGTAGGAACCACGAAGATCCCAATTCTTTTCGTCTTTATCACATTCCTTTCTCAGAGTGTTAAATAATTGGTGTCTCCTACTAAAGACCGACACTTCTATCGACTCTTGAAATACTTTTGCAACCAGTTTTTATATTATGTTTGAAATAAACAGACTTAGTGAGTGAGTTGCCGTATAGTGTACTGGCGTATTATAATCTTCAACAACTCTTTGGGGTCACGCACGGGCTCACGTCGATGACACGTACATTACATAGCATACACTAATACATGGCTTGGTTTACAATTCCCTGCAATGTTGCACGTATTGTGAAGTATTTCAATAGTTGAACTAGTTTTAAGAGCCAGTGTTGATATATTTCGATACTTTTAGATAATAGGTGCAGTGTGTAGTATTGTGAATCTGCTGATAGCATCAAAATTACAGTTGTGGCGTAGGTGACGTATGAACTGGGCACTCAGACTGGTTGTGAGTAGAGTAGTGAAGCCGGCACGTGTTGTCACACGAGCACCCGCACTAATGCCAGCTGTTCCTGTGAGAATTGCACGTGCAGCTGTTGCAAGCACCGACATGGCACAGAGAAGCATTACATCATTCTTCAAGGTGTCTCCGCCCAGAGCCGCTATGAAGGTGGAGACCACTGATGAGCAGGAAGAGGCGAATGGTGATGCCCAAGTTGATGTACCAATCACTAATGGAAAAGCTAAGGTAAGTTCCATGGCACCCATGCCATTGCTTATTTATTGAGTAGCAATGATGTTTACACATATACCCAACATGGTTGGTAATAAACTATTTATTGTGCATGTTGTAGATATCAAAGAGGCCCAGGTTAGAGAGCAGTGACAGTGACGCCTCTCCAAAGAAAGAAAACATCAATCCACCACCAGGCTCAAACAAGGTACTTTTGATCTTATTGCTAAACTAAAATATTTTATGTAGAATAATGTTTTAAGTACATATTTGAATTCCCTTAGAAAAAGAAGGTTAAACGTCAGCGCATTGAAAGCTCTGGCAGTGAGTCAGATGCGTCCGTTAAGGCAGCAGCAGTTGCTTCTTCTGATGAGGAGCCTGCAGCGTCACCCACTCCGTCACCAAAGAAACAAATTCAAGTTAAAATAGAAAAATCCACATCACCTAAGACATATGCATCGCCCAAGAGTAAAAAGAGGAAATCGCTAGTTGTAGACAATAGTACTAACAGCCCTTCTCAGAAGAAAGCAGCTACAGATATGTTCAAAAGAATCACTCCAAAGAAAGAAATAAAGCAAGAGCAGAAAGAAGTCAAGAGTGAGGACGAGACTAACCAGCAGGATGAACCTGTCAACACTGACGTACAGGACATAGTGCCGGGTGAGTTAACACTTGTTATTGCACACTGCTTCTTTATATATTTGTGTTAATTTGTGTTAATAGTCAGCAAATAGATGTGATGTGAACGCTGGTCTGTATTGTGTTAGAGACGGAATACAATCCCGCGTCCAGCAAGTACCACCCGGTGCGGGACGCGTGCTGGCGGGCGGGGCAGGCCGTGCCCTACCTGGCACTGGCGCGGACGCTGGAGCTCATCGAGGCCACCTCCGCGCGGCTCAAGATCGTCGACATCCTCAGCAACTACCTGCGCTCCGTCATCGCGCTGACGCCGGAGGACCTGCTGCCCAGCGTGTACCTGTGCTTCAACAGGCTGGCGCCCGCCTACGAGAGCCTGGAGCTGGGTATCGCGGAGACGTACCTGATGAAGGCCATCGGGCAGTGCACGGGGCGCACGCTGGCGCAGCTGCGCGGGCAGCGCGCCGACCTGGGCGCGGCGGCGCAGGCGGCGCGGCTGCAGCAGCGCACCATGTTCCCGCCGCCGCCGCTCACGCTGCGGAAGGTCTTCGCCGCGCTCAAGGAGATCGCGCACATGACCGGTACCTCACCTCATCATATTACTGTGTTTGCTAAATTATTCAAAAAGGTTGTCTCAGTAACAATATTTGACCTGAGAGCTTAATACATACATAACATTAAAAAAATATACAAACAAACTGTCTCAGTATACATTGATGTTCTCATTTGCCTGCAGGCCACGCATCTGTCTCCAAGAAAATCAACAAGATCCAGTCGCTGTACGTCGCCTGTAGACACTCTGAAGCTAAATTTCTCATAAGGTAAGTACCACATAAACTATATCAATTGTATAAACACAGTTGTTCAGTCTTCATATTGTGTGACGGAGTAATAGCATCAGAAGCACACATGTATGACGGCGCTGCAGTGGTCAAGCTTTGATGCAGTAGAAAACGCTACTAGTCTAGTGTGTGTCTTCATGTCCGTCCTAGCTGCAGTCGTGTTAAGTAGACGGCGCTAATAGGTAAGATTGTCGGTAGTTCCGAGCACTCTGACGCAACGCCGAGTGTTAGTGGTGCACGCCGTCGGCACAATCAGACAGTTCGCATTGAGTCGCGGTAGATTGTCTTGTGATTTGTGACTTGGTTTATGACAAGTGTTAATCAAAGTTTTTTGACTATTATGTTGTGTCCTCAATGATATATCGAGCACCTGATGACGAACCCATCCCACATATAATATGAGTGTTGTGGCAGGTCGCTGGAGGGCAAGCTGCGCATCGGGCTGGCGGAGCAGTCGGTGCTGCAGGCGCTGGCGGCGGCGGCGACGCGCACTCCGCCCGGTCCCGGCGGAGTCACGCAGCTCGACGCCGCGCGCGGGCTCTCCGCCGAACAGTTCAAGGTGAGTGCACATCGCCTCTCATGTTTCCTCCATGTTACACGACTCAATATAATTATTACTACTAATACATTACCTATATAACTTTTTTTCATATAACGATTATGAAAAACAATGACAAAGTTGCAGAATTGAAAGACTTTACCTACTGATTACAAAATTAGTTGGTCTTTTCTACATTGTCAGTCGATTATTTGGTTAATACTTTAATACAATATTTAAAAAAATATATAAAAGGCAATGTTACTTTTCTCGTGAAAATATCTGCCGCTGGTAACACTACAAGAGACTCATGTGAGTGCATGCACAGGCACGGGTGGACGAGGCGGCGCTGGTGCTGAAGACGACATACTGCGAGTGTCCCGACCTGGGCCAGCTGGTGCCGGCGCTGCTGGCGCACGGGCTGGCGGCGCTGCCGGCGCACTGCCGCCTGGCGCCCGGCCTGCCGCTCAAGCCCATGCTGGCGCACCCCACCAAGCAGCTCTCGCACATCTTCGACAGGTACTACACCGCTACACTCTCAACTTATTCAAGGCATTGTCGTCATCACTATCATTTGTAGTTTTAATAAAAAGCTTATTACGTCAAATCTATATCATATTTAATATGTCGATGTATAAGTAATAGTGAGCTAATCGCTAAATGATCGCCGTGTGCGTGTGTCAGGTTCGAGAGCGAGCAGTTCACGTGCGAGTGGAAGTACGACGGCGAGCGAGCGCAGATCCACGTGCCCGGCGCCGCCGAGCTGCCCGACTACGCCCGCGCCGCCGTCTTCAGCCGCAACCAGGAGAACAACACCAGGTCACACTCTTATATCCACATGTTGTACTGTGTAATAAATTAATAATAAAAAAACTAGAAAATAAAAAAATAGTTACTTACCTGTCAACCTACGTAGGTGGTCCCGGTCATATTAGACTAAAATAAAAACGTGGGGCCCCTGTGAAATCCTACCTATGGCAAAGCATATCTTTATACTTTGGTAGATCATGAGCTACGGCTGATTATTGATTGTCAAAATCTCCAGTTACGATTATAGTAAGTCGATGCAATCCACACCTATTATACCTCTAGAAGAAAGTACTACAGCAATAGTTAATGGGCCCCACGTTTTTATTTTAGTCTAATATGACCGGGACCACCTACGTAGGTTGACAGGTAAGTAACTATTTTTTTATTTTCTAGTTTTCAGTGCACATAAGATAAAACCGTTTAACTTAAAAGTTTTTTTTACCGATTTTTTTTATTTTCTAGTTTTCAGTGCACATAAGATAAAACCGTTTAACTTAAAAGTTTTTTTTACCGATTTTTTATTTTATATAGTACATTGTATTCTACTGGTTGAGAACTTTCATTTGATACCCATATTGATGGGATTGATAAAACCTACGTTACCCGCCATCTTAGATTTCAATTTTGCATAGTAAATTGTATTCTACTTGTTGAGACCTTTCATTTGATACCCATGTTTATGGGATTTATAAAACCTAAGTTATCCGCCATTTTGTAGAGGCTGCCATCTTGGATTTTAATTTTATATAGTACATTGTATTCTACTGGTTGAGAACTTTCATTTGATATCCATATTGATGGGATTGATAAAACCTACGTTATCCGCCATTTTGTAGCGGCCGCCATCTTGGATTTCAATTTTTTATAGTATATTGTATTCTGCTTGTTGAGCCCCTTCATTTGATACCCATATTGATGGGATTGATAAAATCTACGTTATCCGCCATTTTGTGCCGGCGGCCATATTGGATTTACAATGTTATTGATATTACTATATTGTATTGTCATCGGAATTAAAGGTGTATACAAAATTTCAGATTAATCGGTTGACAGGAAGAGGGTGAAATTTGAATGACTAAATCTGACCCAAGAATGAATAAAACAAACTGGGTGAGCTAAATAAAACCGTTTAATAAAAAAAAGATCTACATTGTATTAACATTTACAAATGTTTTTGCAGCAAGTACCCGGACATCCTGCGGCGGCTGCCGGCGCTGCTGAAGCCGTCAGTGTGGAGCTGCGTGCTGGACTGCGAGGCCGTCGCCTTCGACACCGACACCAAGCAGATCCTGCCCTTCCAGGTGACGAGAGCTCAGCACCCGGCCGCGGCCGTGCCTCGTGCACGTTACTGACGCTCGTGTGTGCAGGTGCTGTCGACGCGCAAGCGCAAGGACGCCAGCGAGGCGGACATCAAGGTGCAGGTGTGCGTGTTCGTGTTCGACCTGCTGTTCCTCAACGGCCAGTCCCTCGTGCACCAGCCACTGCAGCAGCGCCGCGACGCGCTCAGGGAACACTTCAACCAAGTCGAAGGTACTCGGCAGCGCTGCTTTCCTCACAACATATACATTACGAGTACAGATGACTAACGCTACTATGCGCTTGTCCGGCAGGCCAGTGGCAGTTCGCGACGTCGCGTGACTGCAGCAGCATAGAGGAGGTGCAGCAGTTCATGGAGGAGGCGGTGCGCGGCTCGTGCGAGGGGCTCATGGTGAAGGCGCTGCGCGGCCCGCACTCGCGCTACGACATCGCGCGACGCTCGCACAACTGGCTCAAGGTCTGTCCCGCGCCGCCCGCCGGCCCGCTGCCCCTCCCCGCCAGCCTCTCACCCGCGCTGTGTCCGCAGCTCAAGAAGGACTACCTGGACGGCGTGGGCGACACGGTGGACGCCGTGGTGATCGGCGCGTACCACGGCCGCGGCAAGCGAGCCGCGCACTTCGGCGGCTTCCTGCTGGCCTGCCGCGACGCCGCCGCCGACGAGTTCCAGTCGCTGTGCAAGCTCGGCACCGGCTTCAGCGACGAGCAGCTGCGCAGCCTCACCGCCCGCCTGCAGCAGCACGTCATCCCCGCGCCCAGACCCTACTACAGGTACGTCACCCCATACATGTAGTACCCAAACAAGACGATAACTATCAAGTTATACATTTACGAAAATAAACTTTATTCCAACGCAATAAGATACTAAATTGGTTGGACACAGAGAAATCCGAGCTGAGAGGGATGGAAATAACTCTGTCTGTCTGTGTGTTACGCTTTCACGTCTAAACCACTGAACTGATTTTATAAAATTTGGTACTGAGATAGAGTTGGCCTTGAGCCTGTACTGTCCCACTGCTGGGCAAAGGCCTCCCCATTTTGCTTCCACACCTCTCGATCTTTTGAATTCTTCCACTAATCAGGGTTGTAGGCATCCAGCTCATCCCGCCATCTCTTTCGGAGCCTACCCCGCCTGCAATTGTCATCCTGTGGTAGCCACTGGGTGACGATATTTTCCCATCTGTCAGGATGCATTCGGCTGACGTGCCCAGCCCAGTTCCATTTTAATTCAACTGCTTTTCGGCCCACATAGAAAATTCCGGTTTTACAGCGTATGACGGTATTGAGCGTATGAGAAAGAACATAAGATAGTTTTTATCCCGGACTTTTGAAGATTTCTCTTGGAAACGCGATATAACCGAACTCTACGCGGCCGAAGCTGCGGGCGGAAGCTAGTTACTTATATCGCATTTAACAATTGTAAGTCGACACATTAATAACAATCGCATTCATATTTATTGGCATTTATTCTTAAATTATAACTACCTACTTCACTCGGCTCGCTTTTTGCGCAGGTACGACGAGGCGCACGTGCCGGACGTGTGGGTGTCGGCGGCGCTGGTGTGGGAGCTGCGCGCCGCCGACCTGTCGCTGTCGCCCGCGCACCGCGCCGCGCGCGGGCTCGTGGCGCCCGACAAGGGCATCTCGCTGCGCTTCCCCAGGTACGAGCCGGCTCATGCCAGCCCTCCTCATGACACTTATTCAATCATTTACTGTCTCATTAGTCTAGATGTCGCAAGCGCGGCTGCTGACCACGAGGTCTCAGGTTCGATTCCCGAGTCGGGCCGAAATCGCTTGAGGGTTTTTGAAGACTCACAAAGCAGCCCGGAGCCTGGTAGTTGGTGATTGATACACCCTTGCACCGGAGAGCACGTCAATGTCGGTCCTGCGCCTGATCTCTCTCTGGTCGTGTCGAATTGCCATCCCATCGGGCTATGAGAGTCAAGGAATAGTGAGTGCACTTGTGTCTGCGCAAATGCTTGTGCTAATCTTCTTACATGAAAACAGCCGCCGTAGCCGATAATCAGCTAGGAGAACATCATCGTCATCATTTATTACACTTGGTCAAAGAAGTGGTCTGCCTACATTTGACTTCCCCTTACATACGCTTCGTTACAAAATTGAACCTTTCAGATATAAAATGTCACATGCGTGGTATATAATGAGTATGGTGTGTGTTAGGTTCGTGCGCGAGCGCGACGACAAGACGCCGGAGCAGGCGACGTCGGCGCAGCAGGTGGCGCAGATGTACCTCGCGCAGGACCAGGTGCGGAACAGCGCCGCGCCCCTGCACGACTCCGACGAGTTCTACTGACCGACACAAGCCTGCCTAGCAAATACAATAAACTATTATATTATCATTTATTTACAATTTACTCATTTCATTATACGGCTCATTTCATTATACTACTCATTTTCTATTATTATCCCTGTCCCTTACACACCGTAATGTTCCATGTTTTAATTGATGCTGATGCCCATGCCATGGCGCACACAATAAATTACGTTCCCATTTTTACTCAATTACAAATCCGACCATGTTCATCAGCGAATATTAAATTAATAAATTACGGCTGATTAGAGTATGAGCGAGGAATTGCTCAAATAGATGTCTGTTGATATCTACTCTACGTATAACTATGTACTCCCCGTATATCCACTTGCGGTCCGACGAGTGTTTCGGCGCCTTTGTTCACGGCGCTAGTGCTACTGCCCAGCTGTTGAGCTTCATGCGACAGAGTAGTGCTCGACATTGCGCGAACGGATACTGATGAAGGCTCGCACCTACTTTACAATTTATGTAGGTAGAGGAATAAAAAAACAAGATTGAGTCACATTATTATTTATTTTCACGTTATTTACTTAAAACTAATAAAATTACAACTATTATCTACTTCTACAAAACAGATAGCAGACATCGTAGTATTGTGATGATGAACAATAACGAATACATTGTTTATACTAAAACTAAACATTATAATTGTACTTGATAGATAATCTCTTTTGATATGTTTTCCGTTTGTTTGAATAATATCGCGCAACCAACACACAAAAATGCGCATTTAATTTGAGCAAATCAATATAAAGCAATAATAGCCGCACACTGCGGTGTACACATAATTTGGCACAAGGTCCCTAAGCTTATGTCAAACTGAACTTCACTTAGCAAACGTTATTGTTTATGAATGTATATTCAAACCGCTTATTAGCTGCCTGATGGCTGACCGTCATTTGTAACTTAAAATAATCATAAAAGTAAAAAAATACAGAAACATCACATTAGTTGCACAACGCAAGGTCAAGAAGCTGCCGATGATATAATAGTTGCTCAAGTTCAACGCCAAACTGCTGCTCATTTATTTCACTTACAAACTAAACTGGCCATGTTACTTGTACTCTTAACTATAAGTAAGTAAATATGTATATTCGCAGTAAATAAATACAATGATGCACTTCAAAATGTCGAGTAGGTACATTGTTCGTTAGACAATTAATTTGATCGTGTACAGCCGAGTGACCTCGTTGCGTCACTTGATGATTATATTCAAGCAAATAGTTGAAACATAATACACATTTGGACTTTAGAGCTTTAACACTTCAGGAGCAAACAACTCAAATGAATAATCTAAACATGATAATGCTAAAACATGAAGCAACAATGTTTCAACACTACACAGTAGGCTTGTACTAGATACATTGTTAAGATGAACCTTTATGTTGGGGTGTAATATTATGATCTGTGCTGCTGTTTGTCTCGTGGATACAACATCTATATGGCACAAGTTATTTATTTTTGTAGCGAGTTACTAACTTATTTACACGTAGGTACATATTATAATGAATTGTTCAGCAAAAGTTTATCAGTAGAAAGTTTGACATAGATGTACTTGTCAAGAGGCAAGAGTAGATACAGCATATCAGCAATTTACAACGTAACTGATCCTCATAGTACGCGACGTGTCGTCGTGCACCGGGTGCACACGGCGCCACTCACGTTATCATAATTATACTTACAAACTATATTTATTTAATGAGATTCTAATTAGTGTCATTGTACACATGGCGAGTCACCAATTGCTACGACAGCAAAAAAGGTGTGGTCCGTCTAGCGGACACCGGTCACTTAATTAGTTATTTTTTTCTTTTTGTCAAAACCAGAATTGAATGCGACGCTTTCGCGCTGCTCGCTACTTGATGGAGTCTCGTTCAAATGCCAGGTTCGCTCGCACTGCTCAATGTCATTTAGTATGTGAGTGTAGCGTCGTTATCGCGTGCAGTCCCCGGCGCGGCGGCGCGGGCTGCGCTCGGCGGCGCTCACAGCAGCGCGGCGTCGGCGGCGCGCGCGCCCAGCAGGTTGGCGTGCTCCTGCACAGAGGCCGCACTCACTGACGCGTCGCCCGCACCGCACACACACACACGCCACTCACGGCAGAGTGGACAACTTCCCTCTGCATGAGTCAGCGCCGGTGAGCTGCGCTCGGCGACGCTCCGTTTCCGGGAAAGTACATGTTTTTCATCTCTGTGATTACGAAACGATGTACTTTCCGTACTTCGTTTTCAAGATGACATTTGTTTTTTTTTGATAAGTGATACCGACGCGGACGTACAAACCGCAGCGGTGACCTTCCTCCTATACCTGTATTATACTGACGACCTAGACACACAGACATGCCAGTGTGTCTCGAAAGGTTGCCAATTACGTATGAAATCACTTTTGATATTTTTATATGTTTTAGATCAGTTATGATTTCAATCAAACAGCACTCAGTATCATTTATAGTAACAGTCTCTCGAGTACATTTTTGTGTGCAATAAGTTATGATAACACTAGTTTACAAAATCAAACTTTTTGCCTGTTGCCGTGGATTTAATGGCTGGTAACATTCACTTATGTTTAGTTTTTATTAATTCTACCCGCAAAAATTTTTTTGTAGCTCGACTTTACTTGTTATTGACTTTCTCTTTTCTAAACCTTTTTCAGTCGCTAAAGTACGTATTTTATTGTAATTATACAAATATGTGAAGTTTTTACAACACGAGTAGTTCAAGGAGGCGTTGTTTGAACAATCCAAACCATGTTTGTTACTTATGTGGAGAACATGTGTCTGAGAAGTGTAGAAATGTCATCAGAGACGCTTAAAAATACTTATTTTTTATATTTTGGAATGTTGTTAGATAAAAATGACAAATCTTGGGCTCCTGATTGTGTTTGTAAATCGTGCGTTGAATACTTAAGATTATGGAAAAGTGGTAAAAGAAGTACTTTTAAACTTAAAACACCAACTATTTGGAAAGAATCGAAAAATCATCTCGACGACTCTTACTTTTGTAGCGTGAACATAAACAGCTTAAACACTAAACATCGAGCTAAATGGCAAAACCAGAGTAGTACATGTGTTCAGCGTCCAGTGCAGCATTCACCTGAACTTTCAGAGAGTAAAAATTATATTGAATTTTGAAAAATTATAATGAAAATTATGTTGAACTTGTCGAAGACCTGCTCTTACAATTAAGAGATATGGGATGCAATTTGAGCACTTCCTCACTTCCTCTTCAGTCATCTGGACAGATTTCCGGAAAATTTAGGAGATATGAGCGAAGAGCAGGGAGAACGTATGCATCAAGATTAACGTGTCATGGAAGAACGTTATCTGGGTTTCTGGGATGTAAATATGATGTCTGACTATTGCTGGTCTCTGATACGCCATTTCCCAAAGTCTACACATAAGAGAAGAGCTTTAAAGCCAAGTTTTTTGGAACTTAACAATTAATATAATTTTTAAACAAATATTCTTTAAGGTAAATACACGTTTTTTCTCGTTAAACCGCACTTAGCTGAATCTCAAAAACTAGAGCTGATAAAAAAAAACTACTAATAGTTTTAAATATGGTTAAATATGAGTAGTGAACAACAGCTTAAAAAATCCCGGCAACAAATGTACTGTAAACTAGTGTAATTTAGTGAATTTCGATATTGCAAATTATAAGTGAGGAATCGTGGCAGTCATTCCCATTATGCGGTTTGTATATACAATATGTATTAAATTTACCGTCCGCCCCATGAAGGTACTGTTATGTACATTGGTGTCAACAAATACAGGCTAGACTTTAAAAAAGAAAACTGTTTAAAATAAATAAAAATATTTTGGAAAGGAAGGTTAACTTACATTGCAAAACAGGGGAGCGCGGGCGACGGTTGAAAACGGACCATATCGGTCGAACAAAATCCGCCGTCCGTCAAACCGTCAAAAATAGTGTTGTAACTTGTTAAAATTTACTCAATTTAAGGTTATTGTTACTACGGTGAATAGATAAAGTTTGATATTTTATTGAGCCATGTGAATAGCTAGCCTGTATTATCCTTACGGGGAGGACGCTAATTAGAATACATATTGTATAACGCTAGAGTAGAGAGCTGCTGGCAGCACGTGTGTGTGCGTGCGGGCGCTAGGCGTGCAGCGGGCGGTACTGCGCATGCGCTCGCGCTCGCGGCTGTACCTCGGCGTGCTGCGGCGCCGCGTACATGCTGTCGTACACCGGGTTCGCGAAGTGGCTGCCGCCGTTCTGCTGCAACACACCGCTCGTTAGTGCCGCGCTCACTCCCCCAGTGCCCCCTCACCCCGTCCCACCCCGCCCCGCCCTACCCCGCCACTCACCGCGTGCGCGTGCGCCGGCTCCAGCTCGTCCTCGCCCGCCAGGTACATGGGGTTGTTGATCTCCACGTTGTCCGACAGCCGCGCGTGCACGAACGCGCCGCTGCACACACAATACAGAATAATGTCTGATTCAGCTCATCAGTTACACTACATTTGACGTAGAAAGCTTTAGCTGCTTAGAGCACGAGAGTTCAATTGATTGAAATAATGGCACAAACCGTCTCCTCCTGTGTAATAAGTAGAGCGCCGTGAGCACGGCAGCCAGCAGCGACAGCATGGCGAGCGCGGCGCCGGCCCACGCGCCGCCCGCGCTGCTGTCCGCGGCCGCGGGCCCCGCCAGCGGGGGCGCCGGCGTGTGCGGCGTGCTGCAGCTGGCGCCCTCCAGGCACGCGCAGTACACGGCGCCGGGCTCGGTGGGGCTCACTGCGCAACACAGAGCAATGAGCGGGGTGCGGGCGGTGCCACAGAGCACACTCACAGGCGCTACGTACGGTCGGGCCCCCACACGCAGAGCGCGGGCGGGGCGCAGGCGCGCGCGGCGCAGGCGTGGTCGTGCCCCACGTACAGCCCGCAGCGCGCGCCGCCCCACGCGCCCGCGCACGCGCACGCCGCGCCGCCCCACGCGCCCGCACTGCGCACGCAGCGCCCGCCGTTGGCGCAGGCGCCCGCGCCGCATGCTGCAACAACACATGCTTTATTATTACGACGTACACGATATTCACAAATCTATAGTTGTTCATATATTTTGTTTAAACCTTAACAAAAATAAAAAAGGAACTCAAAAGCAATATTGCATTATTTTGTCTTGATTGTCTTTCGTATCTATTGCTGCGTTTCATTGTGTGAGCTCGGTTACGGGTCGCCCTAACCCCCTCCCTCACTAACCACCATTCCAATTCTGCAGCTGGAAAAATCTCATTGTTCGGGAAGGCGGCGCGCACTGTGCCTGATGCTGTGGGTGTCCATGGGCAGCGAGAATCGCCTTATGCGATCCATATACTTGTTTGACTCGGGACAAGGTTACCACCATGCCAACAACCGCTCATGTTTCATTTGAAACTTGACGATATCTTTTAAAGTTTACCTTCCTCAAGTATTGTATGATCCCTTGCTGGACCCTACAATACTTTAGATGATGGTGGAAAGGAATAAAAGATTGTTAAGTACTGAACACTACTGTATTAACCGAAACGTACTAAAGGTAACGATGAGCTTAATGGACTATGAGTGAATGAAATGAGTGACGCAGCCCTTGTTGGCTGTAACGAGAACGCTTGACCAACTTGGTAGCTCAACGCGAACTGAACATATATTATGAATTAAAATGTAAGTGGCGTAAAATGCTGATGTGCGGAATGTGCGGTTGCACCGTACATGCTCCCGAGCGGGAAGA
This sequence comes from Helicoverpa armigera, assembly GCF_030705265.1. Classification (NCBI taxonomy): domain Eukaryota; kingdom Metazoa; phylum Arthropoda; class Insecta; order Lepidoptera; family Noctuidae; genus Helicoverpa; species Helicoverpa armigera. Next base: position 9,424,903 of record NC_087144.1, read on the forward strand.
TGAGTATGAGATGAACATGATAAGATGAGTAACAAGGTGATGCCAATTGGTCCTTATACTTGATGATTAACAAGGTGATTCCAATTGGTCCTTATTTAATGCTTAGAGTCTCTACTTGAACTCCGTTTTACGTGATATAGGCACTGTACACTTGTCTAACTTATGCACCTTTGGAATTTCTCTGTAATCTGACACACACGGAATTTCACACTGATTACGCGCACTAGCACTATATTCCACAGTGGATGATGACAGAGAGGCCCCAGCCTCTGCCCGTGCCGGGGTCACGTGTTGCGTTGCCTGTAGACTTGCCAATGCGGCCCTTGCCACCTCGAGAGAAGCGGTCCGCCTGTTGTGCAGCCGACGCCGTACCATGAAGCCTGCTCCAACCACCAACACAACTCCGATCATCACATAAAATGCTGTGTAGTGATGGATATCGTGATAGGAAAGTTGATTTGGTAACTTTTCACTTGCTTTAAGTATGCGGAGTTGTTTCTTGATTTCGTCGAACTCCTCGTTACTCGAGAGTAGTGTATTGTTTTGTATCAGTGGTGTCGAGATGCCTGCGTTTATGATATGATTAATTGGTTCTATCTCAGGTAGCTTTAACGATGGTTTTATGTTTAAAGTGCTAAAAGCTTCATTGCGTGAGTAAACGGTAAAACTTTCAGTTTTAATTAGACAGTCGTGTTCGACTCCCAATATGCCTGCTTTTATTATCTGCCCCGGCGACACATTATCGCCGCATAGAACTCTTATTTCACACTGACTACAGCAGAAAAATGCGTAATTGTTTATTTTGCTAAGAGCTGTCCATTGGTTCGAACAAGTCGTAATGCTGATCTTGCATTTGCTTGAGTCTGGTTCTAGTTCACAAAATTTTTCATTATTCTTGAGATGATAAATTGGCTTCTCTATATGACATAGATAATTGTCCACATTGTCACTTAGACATACCTGAACGTCGGATATGGACATTGGTAAATACGAGTCCTTCTTTAAATTGATTGCAACATGTTCAGCAATCGGAGTTAATGTAGCCATCCTTGAATTACCTACAGATTGAGGTATTGGGATAATTTTCATGATGGAAAATGTATCTCTAGACACCAGAGGTACTTTCAATTCGAAGATTAAAACTCTTCAGTCATTCTTGCTTTGACTGTCAATAAATGATAAATGTTTTAAAGTTGATTTGTAAGTTATTGATCGGTAACGTAAGATCTTTTGAAAGATGACTCGATATTGTATTCAGCGTGTTCTTCAGTTGTTCTGGTGACAATAAATGAATATTGAGTCTTCCGTGGTAAACATCTGTTACGGTATCTAATAAACTTGTTTGGATTGTTTTAGCTGTCTGAGAACATTGCTTGTAGCGATTGCTCCCGTACTGAAATCGTTCATGATTCGATTTCTCTCTGATTCGTTCAATAAAACGTTTTCTATTCTATCTAGCTTGATTGATAATGTATTAAGCATCTTGTGTTGCTTATTAATTGCTTGCCCGTTTCTTTTCAAAATGTTGTATTCTGCTTCAATTACCGTTGTTTGTTGTTTCAACAGCGAGATTAAATGATCTTCATTGTCACGTATGGATTGAATATCTTGTTTATATTGTTCTGCGAATCTCTCATCAAGTACACCGAATAAATTGTTTGCAAGATACCCTACACCGTTGATAAGGCCTCGCTTGCGGCGGCGCAGGTCTCGTGCGCGGCGCGTGCCGGTATGCTGACTCAGCAGCAGGTGGTTATAGTACTCGAGTTCTGAGAATTCATGCTTTAGTTGAACTTGAATTACGTCACAATGTGATGTTTCTTTAAACTTATTGCATAGCTGTTCTAAGTAGCCGAGGTATTTACTGCATGCTTCGGTACCTTGCCAAAGTGAATTCATGTCATAGTATGTGACTATCTTCCATTCATCTCTGATTAGTTGCATGTTTGCAATTTTGTCCAAATAAAAACCTTGATTGTCTTTTAATTGTGTTACATTGTATGAACCGTATGCTGTGGTCAAAATGCTCATGAAAGACAAGAGTAACATTACCAGCGAAAAAAAGCTGTAGTTTACTCTTTTGATTTGATATGGCTTGCCATCCTTTACTTCCTTGGAACGCAACTCTTGTTTGTTGATTCTATCGTTCACAGGGAGAATAGACAGTTTGATAATAGGCCTCTTGATCAGCCCATTCTTTGTTTTCAATGTGACCACCCTGATGTGGCCATCGGCCCCGGGATGCAGCTGGACGACTCGACCAACTGCCCATTTCCCAGGAGGTAAGTTTGCATCGTTAATTGTGACGATGTCATTTAGTTGAATGTCTGGTTGAGAATGTCTCCACTTGCTTCTTGCTGACAGCTGTGTGAGATATTCTGCATGCCAACGTTTCCAAATATCTTGTACTATTTTTTGAGTTAAATGCCATCTTGTCCGCATATCAGTTTCTGTTTCTAATATAGTCATATCTTGATTTAGATTGATAAAGCTTGACGGAGAGGAAATCTAGATCGTTGGGGTCTTCAGTAAGAGGACACAATGGCCTTGAGTTAAGTACTGCTTCTAACTGGGCCAGAACTGTGCTGAACTCTTCAAAAGTGAGCTTTGCTCTCCAACGACTCTTCTTAAATGATATTTTAAACTTTTAACTGCAGCCTCCCACAGCCCTCCTGCTGTGGGCCATGAGGGTGCGTTAAAATGCCATTCAATCTCCAGGCTAGTAATTTCTTTGATGAAATCTTGATCAAATGTTTTTTGTATTTGTTCCAATTCTTCCTGTAAAATTTTGTTAGCACCAACAAAGTTTGTACCATTGTCGCTATACAAGTGTTTCGGCGAGCCTTTTCTTCCAGCCATTCGTCGCAATGCAGCTAGGAATGCTGATGATGTGAGGTCCGAGACTAAATCTAGATGAACAAGCTTGGTTGCCATACAGACAAATACCACTACGTAGCCCTTTGTAGTCTTAATTCCTCGGCCCTTGTTGGCCTTTATGAGCACGTGTCCGGTAAAATCGACGCCTGTATGTTCAAAAGGCTTTGCAATGTTACATCTCTGCGTAGGTAAATCACCCATCAACTGTGTCATCTTGCTTGGATTGTGTTTACGACAGGTAACGCAGGTACGTATACGTTTTTTGACGGCTCGATTACCGCCTATGATCCAATAATTCTTGCGAATGAATGCTGATGTCACCCGTGCTCCTCCATGGAAGGTAAGTTCATGTGCTTGATCTATAATTAAGTTTGTTAAATGTCCTTCGTGAGCTATGATAATCGGATGCATCATGTCTGGATTGATATTGGCCTTGCTTAGTCTTCCTTTGACTCTGAGAAGTCCCTCGTTGTCAAGGAATGGATTTAATTGCAATAACTTGTTTTTTGCTGATAGCGGCTTATTTTCTTTTAAATAATGTACTTCCTGAGCAAATTCTCTCTGCTGTACATGTAATATTATTTTATGCTTAGCATTTTTTAATTCATGTAATGTTAAATAAGTTTGCATGCGATTTTTCTTGTATCTCGCTTGCTTGATAAATCTTAATATCCATGCTAAAACTCTTGTTAGTTTAGCGAGTGTACTATATCTTACTAATAATTCATCCAAAATATTATCGCTTTCTTGCTGCGATATGTGATTAATAAGTTTCTTGGCTTTTCGTGCTTCTTCGTCTGTGGTAAACACTGCTTGCTCAGTTTCATGGTCAGGGTCGTATTTTCGGAGCCACGACGGTCCTTCCCACCACAGCGAATGATTTTTCAATTGATCGATACTCAATCCGCGGCTTGCACAGTCCGCTGGATTTTCTGCTGACTTGACGTAACGCCAGCAATCTATCGGTATTATGCTTGATATTTGTCGCACCCTGTTGGCGACAAAAGGCTTCCAACGTCCTGGCTCTTTTTGTAACCAGGCTAGGACTACCATTGAGTCTGTCCAAGTATATATCTTGATATTATGACTGATAAAGCATTGTTTAATTTTAGCCAACAATTTTGACAATAATAAAGCACCACTCAACTCTAATTTTGGTAATGATATTGATTTGTTTACTGGAGCTAATCTTGCTTTTCCTGCCACCAAAGAAATCTTTGTTACTCCGTTGTTTTCAGTCTTGCAATAAACAACGCATGCGTAGGCTTTATTAGACGAATCGCAGAATCCATGTAATTCTAGCGTGTTGTTTTCTCCTGTACCCAGCCAACGCTCCAACTTGAATTGATTGATTTTGTGCATGTCATCTTTAATGTTTAGCCATTCTTTGCTAATTTGATCGGGTAACTTGTCATCCCATTGACTACTTGACATCCAAACTTGCTGAAATAGTAGTTTTAGCTTTGTTGATAACGGTGACAGCCAACCAAGAGGGTCAAACAACTTTGATATGTCTGATAACATGGATCTTTTAGTTGGTGTTTTGTTTGATGGTTCCATTTTTGATTGAAATGTAAATAAGTCTTGTTTTGAATTCCAACGTAATCCCAATGTTTTGATGTCTCCATTTCCTTAAAATCGAAATTTTCTTGCTCTCTATTCGCACTGATTGCATCGTCTTGTAAGACTGATACGTTGGACGACCACTTTCTTAAATTAAACCCCCCTGATTTTAGCAATGTGATTAAATCTTGCTTTAGTTTTACTGCTAACTCGACAGAATGCGACCCATGAAGGACGTCATCCATGTAGAATGACTGCTCCAAGGCCTTGATTGCAACACTGTCGAAATTTTGTCTCTCATCTTCAGCCAGTTGTTTTAAAGTCATCATAGCTAAAAATGGTGCGGCCTTGGTGCCGTATGTAACCGTGCATAGTTGGTATACCTGATGACGCATGTCAGTAGTATCCCTCCATATGATTTTTTGGAATTTTTGATCCTGTTCATTTAGCCAAATAAAACGGAACATTTTTTCGATATCTGCCGTAAAAGCAACGCGATATTGTCTCCACCTTAATAGTAAAGATTGGAGATCTTGCTGTAGATTTGGGCCTTTTAACATGACGTCATTTAAGCTAGTTCCTGTTGTTGTTTTTGATGAAGCGTTGAAAACTACGCGAAGTGCTGTCGTAGTGGAATCGTTTCGCAATACACAATGGTGCGGTAAATAATAATCCGGTTGCATGTTACCGGACGCCGGTATCATATGTCCTAACGTTTTATATTCTTGAATAAATAATTTATATTGTTTTGCTAATTCTTCATTATTGTGAAATTTCCTTTCCAACTGTTGAAATTGCGCCATTGCTTTATTTTTAGACAATCCCAACTGTACCTCAAAGTTTTCTTGAAAAGGCAATCTTACTTCATACATGCCATTATCATGCCTTCTTGTGGTTTTCTTGTAATACTCAATGCATTGTAGATCTTCTGCAGATAAATTGGATGATTCCGAGATGTCTTCAATCTCCCAAAATCTTTGTACTTCGTCCACTTGATTCAGGACTACGCTACAATGAAAAGTGTTTAAGTTTCCGCATAAGATCCATCCCAGTCGTGTCTGTTGCGCGACCGGTAATGATAGATCCACCCTGATAATGCCCTCTAAAATGATATGGGAATACACATCGGCTCCCAATAAGATGTCGATAGGACGGCTGACATTGTATTCTGGATCGGCTAGTTGCACGCCAGCTAGATGTGCCCATGTTGGCTTGGTAAATGTACATCTTGGTAACTGATTAATCAGCGTGTCCATGATTACTACATCTGTTTTAAATGTAAAGTCATTGAAATGCGAACAACATGTTATGTTCGTAACGCCCTTGCTACTGCTCTCCTTTTCTCCTATCCCGCAGATGACGGCCTTGCAATACTTTCTTGATAAAGCTAGCTGTTGTGTCGCTCTCGCTGTGATAAGAGAGGCTTGAGAGCCTTGATCTATTAGCGCACGCATTTTGTGGTATGATCCGTCACTTGCTTGAACTTTGATCATTGCGGTTGCTAATAATGTTTCGATCATGTTATTGCCTTGTTGCGCAACGTGATTTTCTTGAGATTCTTGATTTTGCGTTGCAAGGACCACTGGTGTTTTATTCTCAGTAATTGTGTTACATGAAGACTTATTGTTGAACGCTTCATGTAAAGTGTATTATGTCTACCGCTACATTCGCGGCACCGTTTTCGGACGTACATTCCTTATCCCCATGCGAATAAAGACAATTTTGCACAGACGTAATCGTGTTATAGCTTGTCGCTTCGAACTTGGCGTCATAGTTAAAACTTATTACAATAGTATATTCCATGTGACTCTTTGCATAATGGACATGTTAATTCGATATTATTTACCGAAGTCTTACTTGCTGAATATTTATTCTTGAAGAATGATGACGATGTTTTATTTTGCTTGCTTGTTGATGGTTTGGAATTTTCGTTTTTCTTGCGTGAAGATTCCAATGCGGTGAATCTGCTCTCTAAGAAGCTTAGAAACTCCGTCAATTTTGGTAGATCTCTGGGTTTCTTCAGAGATTCCAAATAATGATCATGCGTGTCCGCATCCAATTTCAGCAATAAAATACGCACGATGAATGGATCCCAGCTGTCTATGTTAACGCCTAGGTTCCTTATTGAGTTTAAACACTCTAGAGTGGTATCGTGAATTTTCTTGATCTGAAAAACATTTGCTTGTTGAACTACTGGAAGATTCAGTACGAGATCTAGATGAGATGTAAAAATCAACCATTTGTTGTTGTACCTATTGTTCAATATCTCCCAGCAGACATTGTAATTGTCAGAACTGATTTGTAAATGCTGTATCAAACGTTCAGCTTCTCCTCGCACCTTGCTTTTAAGAAACTGCATCTTGTGGGCGTTTGATAAGGAGATGTTACTGTGGATAGCTTCAGTAAACAAGTCCTTGAAAGACACCCAATTTTGATAATTGCCACTGAAGAACGGGATGTCGATTTTGGCGTCCAATTCTCTTTGTGAACTACTGACCCTAGTTTTCTATTAATTGCATTTTTTAATTCATTGTAAATAGTTTCTTGCTTCGTATAAGACACCTCATATTCTTGATTCGTACCCTCTAATTCGCTGTCTAGTTCCCAATGTAAGGAATCTATAATAGACCATCGAGACTGTAGAATACGCAAGGCATCTTTCAACTCCCACTTTTCGGACATAAAATCCAAATTTATCCCTGCCACAGTGCGCTGCAGCGCCCTGAAGTTGCTTGCTTGTTTCTTCAATAGTTCATCAAGCTTGCTAGATGAACCTCTGGAGCATGTCTCGACAGGCGGCGATTGTTGTCCCACCGGATCTTCTTGCTCAGACCATGCAGGACCCTGTTCTTCCTGTGTAGAATCTCCTTGTTGAGTTTCTTTCATCTTCATCAACAAAACTTGATATTGTTGATTGATAAGTTCCTTAGTCGAGATATATAGCTCTTTTGTTTTTTCGTATTTACGGCCAATGAAATAGGGATGAGTCTTACTTTCTTCCATGAGAAGACGTTCGTGATGGTACTGGTAATCCGACCAATATTGATTTAAAGTATCTAAACGTCGCTTGAAATAGTCAGCAGTCTTACGATCCGCTGAGTCTTTTTTGATATTTGTAGCCAACTTTAGGATGGCTGTGTAAAGTTCGTCCTGATTTGCATGTAAGGCCTCCATGACGAGGATTTAATTATAGTAAGAAATAAATGGAAAGATCTTACTTGACTGTTTTGATAACTGCTTACGAATCCTTGGTGATCCGCTGAGACACCTGTTAGCCTCAGATTTTGATGATGAAGCGCTTCTTGAGACACCTGTTAGTCTCGAGTCTGTTGCACTGAACTCCTTATAGTTCGCGGGTCCTTGATGACCCTGGGTCACTTGTTAGTCCCAAAGTTTTGTAGTCACTCAACACAATTCACACAAGTTTTGAGTCACTGGTTAGCTAACCGCTGCACTGTCCACGCGCGCGATATGGACTATGCAGCGTGCAATGTTCACAACCGAAGGACCATAAATATGTATGATCCCTTGCTGGACCCTACAATACTTTAGATGATGGTGGAAAGGAATAAAAGATTGTTAAGTACTGAACACTACTGTATTAACCGAAACGTACTAAAGGTAACGATGAGCTTAATGGACTATGAGTGAATGAAATGAGTGACGCAGCCCTTGTTGGCTGTAACGAGAACGCTTGACCAACTTGGTAGCTCAACGCGAACTGAACATATATTATGAATTAAAATGTAAGTGGCGTAAAATGCTGATGTGCGGAATGTGCGGTTGCACCGTACAAGTATAAGACAGTGAAATGCGGCCGGTGTTCTCAGAATGTTCGATGATATTTTCCTCAATATTTTCCTTACTTTGGGTTAAGCCTAGAATCTGCTTTTACTTGTTGGTACAACAACCGCGATAACGAGACCCTAGGCCGGTGAGTCGTGTGCCGCGTAGTGTTTGCGCGGGGCACTGGGCACAGGGCACTGAGCGCCGACAAAGAACGCATGTGGATTATTCAGCACAGGCGTATTAGCCTTTTCGGAAACATTTCATTTAAGAGGCCAAGTTTCTTCACTACGGTTTCCTCCACTTTTCATAATCAAGGGCATTCTTAATAAAGTCAATATTATAAAGTGGACACGATGGGTACTTCATTACTAGTAGGCTTGCTAACCCCTCCGCTTACTCGCTGAATATGCAATGCAAGGCAATGGCCCATCCATGGCGGAACCCACGACTGCTCGACCGCGAGGCCAACGCCTTCACCCTTGCCCTGCCCGGGGCGAATCCAGCCCTTAACAAGATTGTAGGCACATCCATCCGACGTGCCGGAAAATGCACATTAATTATTAAATTCATTATATGTAGAGGTAGTACATATAGGGAGGGTACATGCAGTGATTTTATACACGGTGATAACACCGTAAATAACAAATACATACAAGGTAAAAAAATATGATTATTAATCTGGTCAATGACATCGCCAACCCTTCCAATACGTCATGTCATTAAAAGTACATATCTACTCATAGTTAAGAAGTCACACAAATATTATTAGTTATGTACCTAAATTGTACAATTTGCATTTTACCTAATCCTGATAATATGTATAGTACCTACTTACCAGTTGAACAGTTTCTGTTGTTAAGTTGTTTTTTTTTTAATAAGTTATATGGAATATTTCGTTCATGTGCAAGCCCTCGCTCAGTCATTCTTTTACTTAATATGAAGCGAAGGCGGCAAGGCAAACTGATAATAAACAAATGTTCAGAATTCGCTTACACATTGCAGATTAAGACGTGAAGAAGAGGTGTATCCCACCCAAAACAAAAATGTGAAAGACTGCCAAGTTCGATAATACGGGAATGCTTGGCCTATAAAAGAAGTGAGATCTGAATAAGTACCAAGTTCCATACACACACCTCAGTTAAAAATAGTTACTTTTTAATGATGTTACTTGGCAAGTTTTAATAGAAAATTAAATACTTGATTCATTGCGTTTAGTAGTTTTATAACAAGGTGTGTGAAAACTTGCCAAGTAACATCATTAAAAAGTAACTATTTTTAACTGAGGTGTGTGTATGGAACTTGGTACTTATTCAGATCTCACTTTATAGGCCAAGCATTCCGTATTATCGAACTTGGCAGTCTTTCACATTTTGTTTTGGTGGGATTTCATTATTTTTGTAAGGTTGTTTTTTTTTCTTATGATTTAGTTAGTTAAAGAAATGTCTCATTTATACTATCTTTCAGATTTTTGAATATGCACTATGCTTCTTACAAAGAAATGAACTAGATTAACTAAATAAACTAGATTTACCAACTGACTGACATTACATGTTATCATAAATTATGTTCGTGGATCAAAGTTACAAATTCGTTATTTTCGAAAGTGATTCACACCTGGCCGTTTTCAGATTTTTACTTTACTTTGACTAAATACAAACCTTTGTAATGAATTTCAGATTGGTACGACTTTTCGAAGATATAATAGATAAATTTAGTTCGTTTTAGTTCCTTAGGGGTATAAATTTACACCGGGTATAAAACACCTTCATTATTTTGAAACCGACTCACACTTGGCCATTTTCAGATTTTTCCCTTTACCTTGACATAAAGACCTACCTCCATGCCAAATTTCAAGTCAATACGACCGTTGGAAGTGGTCTAGGTTTTTGATGAGTGAGTGAGTCAGTCAGTGAGTGTATGGTAAAAATAGCGATTTTCTGACGTCAATATCTCAAGACCTACAATAGGTATATTAATGAAATTTTGTATTTTAGATAAGTGAGGGGGTCTCAACAGATACTAGAAATTTGATATGCGTAAATAAAATAGATTTTGAGTTATAGGGGGGTCGAATTTGGCCCGAAATGGTTCGTGTAATATAACCCACGGCCGGTGTGTCGCTTTTTTTGCTCGAACTTGGCGGACACACTGCCGTGTGTCTAGATTAAACCTAATTTAGTACAAACTTAAATAATTGTTGTTTATTGCGTCTGTACATAAGGAAGTAAATAGTGGTACCTAGTAGATATCAATCAATGACATGTATGAACCCCTCCGTAGACAAGTTTCCGGAGAGACACTCAAATACAATATAGTCGAAATTCGGCATTCACCGTACAGGAAGTATTTGTTTTGGCCAAATACAGCTATAGAGCCGCTTATCTTATTGAATAATGAATGACTAGATTTGGTCCCATCTTCATTCGCAGCGGATTTTACTATAAACAATCACTCAAACGAATACAATCATAAGCAAAAGCGGCCTGCATCGCCCCGGCCGGTGACAGCGGCTGCACTTCCACTTGACATTGCACACAAGAGCAGCACCGCGCCCTGCCTGACGTCCGGCGAGAACACCCGCCTTCTAGTACAAGCTATAGCATGTGCAGCGCAGCGCTTGCACACAGCTTCTACTGCGCCCACTGGCGTCGGTCGTGCAATATTCTCTTATACGTGCTACTATTACTTCTTTTTCACAAGCGTCAATTTTTTTGTATGATAGTGCCGCCTGTGGTTTCAAATCAAAGTCAAGTCTGAAGTAGACACAGACACGTACAGTTTGCGCGAGAGAAGCCAGTCCGCGACAGACTTCGCGCACAGCAAGAGAATGCCGCGTATGCTCACCTTCCCGCGCCATCCTGCGGCGCGCGCGCGACATGCTGCACTCGCACTCGCACTCGCACGTGACACTCGCGCAGCTCGCGTGTAGTGTACCGGCGCGGACGGCCGCGCTCTGCTCACTGGCGCCCAAGGCTGTCCGGCCGACTATATGTGTGTCGGCTCAGCACGGCACTGCATGTGCAGCACTCGCGAGCGAGCCCACTAACCGCGCCACTCGCACACTGACATAGCTTCACCCTGAACTTAGTCCGTTGAAGCGCACACATATTTGTTGGTAACACATCATTAGGTTAAGTGAAGTGTGAGCGCTCCGAGCCAGTTAGCCTGATGCAATGTTTGAGCTAGCAGCGCGTGACGGCGGGGCGCGTGTGACGCGACGCGACCTCACTAATGATGTCATTAGCTGAGCGCGAGGTGTTGCAACCTGCGCGCCGGCTGACTCCACCACTCTCAGCGTGTACCCATCCAAATCGATTCTATTGTGATATGGAGCAACCAAAATCTGGAATATCTTATCTTAGAGTTTTGCAGGGCACACACGACATGGCTGCTATCGCCTCGTGGCGGCGCGGTTCTCGTAACTACATAGTTGGTACGAGCACTTAGCGAGTGTGACGACATCGAGAAGCCTAGCCGGTTTGTCGATTTGTATTACAAAAGTAAGTAGTGGCAGCGTTATAACAAGTAGTTGTCAAGTCCGCGTAAAACTTGTATGTCGGATGCGGTTAGTGAGGCGTCGATTACGAAAGTAATAATAAATATTTTCCAAGAAACTCGTTTTCCTGATCGCTTGACCTTCACGGAGCGGCCTCAGCAGAGCGCGGGCTGCGCGTGACGTCACCGGCGACACTCACACGCGCGCAGGGAAGCCCCGAGGCCGCGCTCGCACTCGCACGAGGCTTCCAGAACACGCTGCTGGGGACGCCGCCGCCGCCGGGAGGAGTTCCCCACACGCGCCGCACTGCGCATGCGTGTCGCGCACACCAGTCTGGGATATACTTTAGCTGCGGAGATGCTATTTAGCACGCTACGGAATTAACGCTATATATTTTTCCTAACATTCGATGCTATCTATCTCTGAGCAAGGCATTAAATATCCCATTGTTAAGCAAGGTATAATCCATGGATTAGATTCCGACCAAGGTAAGCGAGCGCTGCGCAGCGACGGACTCGAAACTATTAAATTGTTCACTACCTAGTAAATCATTAGACGTCTTGAATAGGCGAATATAAAAATGTTATTTATTGGGGTACCTATCTCCTTGCCATGTAAAGTGGGGCGTGATTATTCTTCATTCTAACCCTAACGCGTGACATATCGTTAAATAGGTATTTAAAAATGAATACTTGGCTGTTTACAACATTTTTTTTTAATTATTAATATTTTCGTAAATGAACGTAAATGATCGCTCCGAAAGTTGAAAACAATGTGTCCTCTAGTTTTTTCAAGTTAGTGACCTAATTTCCCGAGAGATGTCGCTGTACATTGCGCTACTTCGAGCTGTTACGATGTTTCCGAGTTAATGGGTACGGGATATCATGCTCCGAGCCTTTTCCCAATCATGTTGGGGTCGGCTTCCAGTCTAACCGGATTCAGCTGAGTACCAGTGCTTTACAAGAAGCGACTGCCTATCTGACCTCCTCAACCCAGTAACCCGGGCAACCCGATACCCCTTAGTTAGACTGGTGTCAGACTTTCTGGCTTCTGACTACCCGTAACGACTGCCAAGGATGTTCACTGACAGCCGGGACCTACAGTTTAACGTGCCATCCGAAACACAGTCAATGGTGTCTACGATATACTTAGAAAGTACATACAAACTTAGAAAAGTTGCATTGGTACTTGCCTGACCTGGGATCGAACCCGTGCCCTCATACTTGAGGTTGGTCCTTTTACCCACTAGGCCACCACGACTTATTAATGGGTACGGGATAGGTGTGGGCTATAGTCGGGAAACTACGGAACCCTACACTGAACGTGGCCCAACACGCTCTTGGCCGGTTTTTAGGGATCCGTACCCAAAGAAAAAAGAAAAATATGAGAATCATCTTACAGCCTTTACTTCCTCACCAAACAAGTAAGCCCCTCACTACATGTCGCATGCCATGGTTATGTAGTTTCCAGATTCCGATATGTAATAATAATCTTTTGGGGCAATGATATTAATTGGGTCAGGATTTTATTAAATGCCAAAAGAAATGCATACGTGCCATGTGTGCTCTGAAAAAAACTGACACTTGCAAAGAATACTTCAAAAAAGTTTCCTTACAGTTCCATCAATTTATATACTATGTAGAATCGGCTCTATTCTATTATTTACATTAGAATTTGGATCTCGCAATAGAAGTAGAATATATTATTTAAAACCGCAGGAGATTTAAAACCACATTGTATAAAAAAGTGTATTAGTCGTGGTGGCCTAGTGGGCAAAGAACCAACCTCTCGAGTATGAGGGCGCGGGTTCGATTCCAGGTCAGGCAAGTACCAATGCAACTTTTCTAAGTTTGTATGTACTCAGCTGAATTAGGTTAGACTGGACGCCGACCCCAACGTAGTTTGGGCAAAAGGCTCGGAGGATGGAGGATGGATGGTATGAGAAAAGTGTATTCAACATGGCCACTTTTATAACAAAATTCCAAAAAATATAAAAGACATTAAGAATATAAACATTTTTGAACATAAATTGTGTACTATTTTATGGGAAATTGTTATTATTTACTGATTTTTGTTTTGAAATTGTTATTACTTTCTGAAACTGGGCAATAATTTTTAATATTAAGCATTATATGCTCAGTCCTTATCTGTTTTGGTTTGTTATTGTTTCATCATCATCATCAGCCTATCACAGTCCACTGCTGGACATAGGCCTCTTCAAGTGCACGCCACTGAGATCGATTTTCAGCTTCTCGCATCCAGCTCCTGCCAGCCGTCTTGCGCAAGTCATCACTCCACCGTGCCTTATTATTCAATACTAGTTATTGTGCAATACTAGTTGTGTTCTTTTTTTTCATTTGTATGCCGTTCATGAGCATAAACATATTTTATTTAAATAAAAAAAGGAAAACTTAAAACTAATAAAGGGCGTCGAAAAATTGATCGTCATCGCTGTCACCCGGCAGTGTACCCCAAAGGTACCTTACACGTTGGGCGATATAATAGCCAGTGATTGGGTCACAAGAAGTGTCAACAAGGCGCTTAGAAGTTTCCTTGGCGAGCGCGTGAGCACTCGGACTTCACGGCCCGAGAGTTGAATTTACAAACATAAATAAATATAGATTTAGTTTATTTTAGAATATATACATAGATTTTGAGGTAAATAAACAACCTTTTTATTAAAGAGCTATTATATCACCTGTTAATCACATAATGAATGATTTGATTTGAATGCAAGTAAGCAATCACATGCAAGAATAACGAGACGAGAGAGTGATACTCACGGTCGTCGGTGTGGTTGTGCGTCGGCGTGGGGTGGGGCGCGGGGTGGGGCGCCGGGTGGGGCGCGGGGGGCGAGGCGCAGGCGGCGTCCACGCAGGCGGGGCGCTGGCAGCGCTCGCCGCTCCAGGCGGGCGGGCACGCGCACGACACCGCGCCCACCGCCGACACGCTGCACGTGCCCTGCGCACACAGCAGCGTCAGCCCGCGCGCCCGCCGCCCCGAGGCAGGGGGGCGGCGCTGTACTCACCTGGTTGAGGCAGAAGAAGCGGCAGATGTCGTCGGGGGCGCAGTCGGCGCCGGGCAGGCAGCGCTCGCAGCGCTCGCCGGCGTAGTGCGGCGCACACTCGCACGCGGCGCGGCCGTCGCGCAGCGCGCACGTGGCGTTGTGCAGGCACGCCAGCGTCGCGCACGCGCCCGGCGCCGCGGGCCGCTCGCAGCGCTCGCCGGTGTAGCCCGCCTGGCACACGCACTGCACGCACGCCGGTTATGAGCCCTCTCGGTAGACGAGTAAAATCACGCGAACATTTACTGGAGAATGGCGTAACATGAATAAACATACTTTAAGTGGCGGCAGTGCGTCCGCGGTGGCAGGCTGCGTCGGCTCCGCCAGCTCGCAGCGGCCGCGGCGGTGGCAGTGCTGCGCGCAGCGGTAGTGCTGGCAGCGCTCGCCCGCGAACTGCGGCGGACAGCGGCACCGCGCCGCCCCCGCGCGCTCCTCGCACGCGCCCGCGCCGCACTGCAGCGTGCATGAGCCTGCCACCCCAGTCGCCCCACCCGCCGCACTCGTGTTCGCGCCCACTCCGTGCGCCGGGACGCACTCGCGCTCCTCCTATGGATGATATTAATAAAGCTGCGTCCACATTTGGTGAATGTGCAGCTCGCGGTCAGCTGCGTGCGGGTTGCTCGTGAACTGCGCATGTGCACGCAAACCATTGCTGTGACTGCACGCGCGCACTGAACAGTGAGCACACGGGAGCTGCGCATCCTATTGGAGTCAATCGCAACAGGAACATATATTTGTTAGTATTGTTCTCGTGCATGGTAGATGACATAAATGAATAGTTGTAGTACTGACGGGCGGCGCGGCGGGGTCGGCGGGCAGCAGGCCGTCGGGGCACAGGCAGGCGAGGCCGCGCGGCTCGGGGCTGCTGACGCAGAGCGCGCTGGCGCGGCAGGCGGCGGCGCAGGCGTCGGGCGGCGCGGGCGCGCGGGGCAGCAGCGCCAGCGCGGTGAGCAGACGGGGCGCGGGGCGGGCGGGGCGCGCGGGGCGGGGCGCGCGCTTGTGCAGGCGCAGCAGCGCGCGCGGCGAGGCGCACAGCAGGCTGTCCTCCCACACGCCGAGCGCCACGCACGCGCGCGCCGACACCTCCGCCACCGCGCGCGTAGCTCCCGTGGCGCGCATCTCTGTCACGACACTGTTGTTAGCGCCTGTGCTCACCGATCCCTCTCTATTCTAATACAATATCCATACTCAACCCGGAAGGGGTCGAATTGCTGCGTACTGAGCATCACTTAATAATCACTTTTATTTATATATTATCCTCCTTAATGTACAGATTGAGAAAAAGGCCTACCTAATAGTGCAGTCATTAAAGCGAAAAATACGGTCTAACCTCCGAATTTTTTTACTGTGAACCGATTTGCATGAAATTTTGGAATTAGGTTCATCTTACCCTTAACTTCAAAAGTGAATATGATTTGAACTCCGCCACCCCCCCTGGGGGTGATTGACACCCCTTCTTTGGGGTGAATATTTTTTTTGCAAAATAACAGATTAAATTAATATATAAATAATTAATTTGCAAAATAAAAAGTCGTGGTGGCCTAGTGGGTAAAGGACCAACCTCTCAAGTATGAGGGCGCGGGTTCGATCCCAGGTCAGGCAAGTACCAATGCAACTTTTCTAAGTTTGTATGTACTTTCTAAGTATATCTTAGACACCATTGGCTGTGTTTCGGATGGCACGTTAAACTGTAGGTCCCGGCTGTCATTGAACATCCTTGGCAGTCGTTACGGGTAGTCAGAAGCCAGTAAGTCTGACACCAGTCTAACCAAGGGGTATCGGGTTGCCTGGGCAACTGGGTTGAGGAGGTCAGATAGGCAGTCGCTTCTTGTAAAGCACTGGTACTCAGCTGAATCCGGTTAGACTGGAAGCCGACCCCAACATGATTGGGAAAAGGCTCGGAGGATGAGGATAATGAACAGATATCGATAGAAGACCTAATTTTAAGCAAAAGTTGTCTCTAAAGTTAAAAAAAAATCCAATACTTTTCAAGTTATTGGCAATTGAAAATTCGCAATTTTTTCACGTTTTTCATCGGTTTTTTGCAAATATCTCCAAAAATATACGTTTTATCGAAAATTTATGAAGAACAAAATTGTAGCAGGTAAAACAACGAACAATTTGTTTTTTTATAAAGTGTTCTAAGTGCAATATTTAGCTAGATATTAAAGATCAAAGCTGTTCTTTATTTTGTCTGAAATTTAATCGACATAGTTTATGCCATCTATTATTTTAGTAAGTTGATCAATTTACCCGTTTTATTATTTTCCGGTGACATATACAATGTGTCCCGGGGATAAGTGACCGCCCGAAATTTCTTGAATATTTGTACAAAATTAAGGATAATTTCTATAATATTTTTGAAAAAAAACATTAAAAAAATTATTGTCAGGCCTGTTAATAACAGGCTTTGCTCTTTTTTTTCAAATTTCAACTGACTGTATTTTTGCATTTGTTTGATATAGCAGCAAACATTGTTCTGAGCTATTGTAGGAAATATCATGTAGTTTATTAATAAATTAAAAGAAAGTGATATTAAGGGGGCATTTATTGGACTTATTTTGAAAAAACTGAAAAAAAAGGCGTTATTTTCTTTGAATTTTTATTTTCTTTTTTCTAATAAATGTTTTATTACATTTTGTTATGTTTGATAATTTTAATTGATAAACTATGATGTCGGCTAGTCAATAAAGAAAAAAGAATTTAAAAAGATGTAAAAACTTAGGAAATATCTTAAAAAAACTGCAGCACGTCACAGTATTTACTAAGAAAATTAAAAAAATCATTAAAAAAAAACCAAAGGCGGTAAGTCCCAAATATAAAGGAAATTATCCTTAATTTTGTACAAATATTCAAAAAATTTCGGGCGGTCACTTATCCCCGGGACACATTGTATACACATTACAATAGTTGTGACTCTTTATTATACTGCCTACTTTCTCATTGCTCCAAATATTGACACTCCGAAGTTTTCAGTTACTAAGTAGAAAAAAATATGACAAGTTTTTGGACCGTAACTCCTTCAATTTTCATGCTATCACAATTTATAAAAAAACACTGTAAAAGTAATTAAGAGAGCTACAACATCCATCATTGCAATATATAGTGAAGAACTTTTTTTTAAAACGGTGAAGGGTTAAAGGGCTTCAGAGAGGCTGTGATTGCGCTGCCACGCGCTCTTTAAACAATCATATCTCCGTCAATTTTTGTTCGACAGAAAAAACAAACAAACCAAATTGTTTGTCAGAAAAATACATAATTTTTTTATCGTACACTTTTATACGTATCTGTCGTAATTTTTGAGATATTATGAAAAACAAGTGGGTTTTTCTTTAATTTGAAATTTTGTTCTTTTCGTTAATCGTGACTTTTTTGAAAAATATCTGTTCTGAATCAGCCAAACTGATACTATCTATCAAACTCTTCATAATAAAGTTAATCCTAGGCGGAATACGATTAATTTTAAATTTGGTGGAAATGGCACTTATGAAACCCATTGATTTAAAAGAAAAAATATAAGATGCTCCCCTTATTTGCAATACAGCTCACTTATTTTACGTGCAAAAGACTTTTAATAGTGCTCATCTTAAAGCTTATTTCAAGCACTACAAAACCCATTTGTATTAGAATGTATAAAATGCATCTGCTCGCCGCTACATGGCATTGACCACAACGATTAAATTTCAGACAAAGTAAAAAACGGCTTTGATCTTTAATATCTATCTTAAATTGCACTTAGGACCTTTTATAAAAAAACTAATTGTTCGTTGTTTTACCTGCTACAATTTTGTTCTTCATAAATTTTCGATAAAACGTATATTTTTGAAGATATTTGCAAAAAACCGATGAAAAACGTGAAAAAATTGCGAATTTTCAATTGCCAATAACTTGAAAAGTATTGGATTTTTTTTTAAACTTTAAAGACAACTTTTGCTTAAAATTAGGTCTTCTATCGATATCCGAGGCTATTTTGCAAAAAAAATATTCACCCCAAAGAAGGGGTGTCAACGACCCTCAGTGGGGGTGGCGGAGTTCAAATCATATTCACTTTTGAATTTAAGGGTAAGATGAACCTAATTCCAAAATTTCATGCAAATCGGTTCACAGTAAAAAAAAATCGTAGCAATAATGCTTCAATGACTGCACTATAAAAACAGAACTCTTATGTTACGAGCTTGCAGAACTTTTAATGCAGCGTGTCGGAATACAGAGCTGGATTTGTTTACAACCAGTATCCGTCATTTAAAGAAACGTTTGTGTCGCTGTTTCTTTAAATAGGAACTTTTTACAATTATATTGTAGCGACATGAAACGCATACAACCTTTTCGACTCGCAACCTTCAATCGTCATGAAGAAAAATACAAATGTCAAATTCAAAATTTGATATTTTCAAAAGCCGATTTTCGTTGTCGCAGGCGTGCACATATAAATAGGGCGCCGCCCGTTAAAATAAATAAGTCGACACAAAATCTTCGTGTGTAATTCATCTCCTTAATTGGTGACCCCGACGTGATGTGAAAACAAAATGTGAATCTGCTTCGATCGCCGCCGTCGCTTCATGCCTGTAGCACACCTCCGCTGCGAAACAACAACTGCGAAACAACTGCGTGAGTTTCGCTGTGCAACAGTACTACACTTACGCGAAACTATAATAGCGAAACAGAGCGAAACCTAAAACTAGAACAGTTGATTCCTATTTCGCTCATAAAAATTGTCGATTGCTACAGACGCGTCCGAGATACACGCGGAACCGCTCCAAAATGGCGGACAACGGGCGGAGATGTAGACGGCGCCTAAGCAAATGAGCGAAATCATGTTAGAAAGAGACAACGTCATAGTCAGTTTTGTACGTTAGAGCAGGGAATTTCGCTTTTAATTTGCCGGCCAACAACTCACAACTCACAGCGAAACTATGGCGGTTTCGCCCTTTAGGTTTCGCAGCGGAGGTGTGCTACAGGCATCAAACTCATCCACGACAGTCGACGGTGCGCAACAAAATGTTATAACCACGTACAAGCCATCGGCGCGCGACATACCGCCGCCACCCTCCCTCCCGTTCTCACTATCGCTCATCGTCGCGTCAACAGCAAGACAAACCTCAAGCCAGCCAGCTTCCAACGAGTATCCCTGACCACCAGCATGTGCGGACGCACATTCCTGGTCAGCACCCTCAGCCACATCCAGCGACCTTGGCTCCAGCTCACTGCACTTCGGCCGGTCGAGTATCTCCCTCGCCGAAGCAGTCGCTAGCCAATATCGCGGCGCTGTGCAACTCTCGCAGCACCGGTCCCGACTCACTGGGATTCGCAGCACCGCCGTAGCAGCCAGTTCCGACTCACCGAGAACCTCGCGGCAACATATTGGCAACAAGACTGGCTTGAAACAACATGGTCACGAGGGGCAGATCAAGCATTTGAGAAATGCCGACAAAGCTCACTCGAAGCAACAACGCTAACGCACCCGATTCCCAACGCGCCGCTAAGTTTATACACTGACGCATCGAATACTAGCATCGGCGCCGTCCTTCAACAAAAGGTCGACAACGTTGGAAACCACTGGCATTTTTCTCAAAATTCATGAGCGAAACTCAACGAAGATACTGCGTGTAGGGTAGACTGGGTACAGTTGTGCCAATTTTCGTTTGATCACCAATAATTTTGATATTTGACTAACTAGCTCGCAGAAAAGGAACTTGTATCGCAATTTATACATTTGTGTAGGTAAAAACACTAATATATTGTTTCTTAATACAATGTATTACTCATAAGATCAATTTAAAAAAAAATGGGAAAGTGTCACAACCGGCCACATACCAAGGGCGATTGTGACATGCATAAACATATATCAAAATGGTCTATATAATATGTTTTATTGTAGAAATGTTTAACATAATAAGCTTACAAACATAGTTTTAACAATCAACAAAACAACATTTTCTCTGTTAAAACTTGTAGCTGTAGAAAGGCTTGTAGCTTGAGCTACACTTACGAAATCCCTTGTTTCACTTCTTCATCGGCATCTTTATATTTTTTGATATCACACTGCACTCATTCGGCCTTCCGCAAACGTATTCTGGACATCTAAAAGCAAGAAATAATAATATGAGATTTTTTATATCTAAGATATTCGTCACAACCGTACCCAAAAAAATTATCACAACCGTACCCAACGCATCATTTTGAAAACAAAAAATCGCTATGATTTTGTCAAATACTTTACGTAAAAAGAAATCACTTGTAATTAAATATTAATGTTCAACTTTTAAAGAAAAAAATAACAAGATAATCTATCTGTATAAAAATAACAGTAATTAGGAAAAGAAATCGATCAAAAATACTTACTCTTGATGGTTGAAAAGCAATGTGGGCTCCTGCTTACGTCAACGTCATGCGCCGGCTATCGCAATACTGGGGACCGTGTTTAGGCTTGTAAGCCACGTCTTTCTCCCATACACCACTCCCCCCTATTACGCATAGTTTCGTTACAATCGCGACTGTCACTACCGTACCCTGGCACAACCGTACCCAGTTTACCCTACGATCGCGAATTATTAGCCATGTACACCGCTGTTCAACATCTTCGAAGATTGATAGAGGGCAATCTCCTCACAATATTCACCGACCGTCCATGCGAAGTCATACATCGAGGAGAAAAACAATTTACCATCCAGATGCCTTTGCGTACAGCAGTCGTATCTATCGACAGATTGAAACCGGCATACTTATTTAACGAAGAGGAAATCACTCCCACTTCCTCAAGCACGCAGAATAAGCAACAAGCGTCGCCATCACGCTTCCCGAGCATAGTGCCACAACCAGCAGCAGCGGCAAAACCACAGCGTGACACAATCGTCACTCGTTCCGGCCGCACAGTTAAACCAAACGTTCGCTTCGCTTAGGGGGGAGTGATGTAGCGACATGAAACGCATACAACCTTTTCGACTCGCAACCTTCAATCGTCATGAAGAAAAATACAAATGTCAAATTCAAAATTTGATATTTTCAAAAGCCGATTTTCGTTGTCGCAGGCGTGCACATATAAATAGGGCGCCGCCCGTTAAAATAAATAAGTCGACACAAAATCTTCGTGTGTAATTCATCTCCTTAAATATCTTTGTGCATTTCACACATTGTCATCAGGGTTTTTGTTCTGTTTGTATTTGTATTTTAGCTGTATGCAGAATCTTGTAATTTAGTATGTACACTGAAACTTTTCGTCGTTTTGTATGCCCATTTTGATTGTTATGAGTGGAAACTTATAATTGGCCTTCTTCTACATTATTTTCTTATAACGAAACGATGTATGTAGCTGTAAGTTTTCTTAAAATTAATAAAATAAAATTATTATTAATACAAATGTAACAACAATAAGGGTCGGTTCATATCTGACGGAAAATGCGTCGAGCGTATCGTAAATGTATGATCGACGCACTAACGCATCATCGGTTATGTGTGAATGATTGAATGTTTTACCGTATATTTGTCAGTTCTGGCGTTACGCGACCGATAATACGCGACGCATATTCCGTTAGATATGAACCGACCCTTAGTACTACACTGCTGAACACTATTTACTAGAACCTCGGTATCCGTCTATTCATCTGTCCGTCTTTCACATTATTGTTTGTACAAGGTATGTAGTCGAGATCATTTCTCAACCAGTTTGATCAATTCTCTTTTTGTTTGAAATGGTACAAAATACAAGTGCATGCTGCCAAATGTTTTCGCCAAATAGTATGCTATTTTATTTGTTCTTTATAAAAATATTTTTTATCGAAAATACAGTACTTATATGAAACAGAACCATATAGTTGTTGGATACATTGTATAGAATGGTACAGTGAGAGCTTACCTCCGTCCACATAGAGCGTGGGCTGCGGCGGCGGCGAGTCGGGGCGCTGGAAGGCGAGCAGCGTGACGCGCTGCGAGCCGTCCAGCCGCACGCTGTCCAGCGTGTCGTAGTACGCGTCCACGAAGTACAGCCGCGCCGCCGCCGCGTCCAGCGCCAGCGCCGACACGCGCCGCACGCGCCGCCGCACCAGCCAGCGCGCCGCGCCGCCCGCCGCGCCCAGCGCGTGCACGCCGGGCCGCGCGCCGCGCTCCGCCCAGTACAGCGTGCGCGCCGCCAGCACCAGCGCGCCCGGCTCCAGCCCCGCGCGCCGCAGCAGCGTGGCGCGACGCCCGTCCGGCGCCGCCACCAGCAGTGCCCCGCCCGTCGCGTCTGTCGCGCTCCAGTACACGCGCCGCGCCGCCGCGTCCAGCGCCACGCCGCGGATCTCGCCCTCCGACGTCGCCTGCGCTCACACCGACTCCAATATACCGACAATATGCTAACAGCGGCAGCACGTGCGAGCAGTACGTACGAGCACGTCGGCGGTGGCTTCCAGGTGCGCGGAGAGCGGCAGCGCAGGCGGCGCGCCGGGGTCGGCGGGGCGCACGTAGCGCGTGACGTCGGCGCGGCGCAGGCGGCCCGCCGCGTCGCCCCACACCAGCCACCACGCGTCGCCCACCGCCGCGCCCGCCGCGCACGTCACCTCGGGCGCGGCGGGGGCGGGGGCGGACGCGGGGGGCGCGGGGGGAGGGTCGGCCGGCGCGTCGCCCTGCTTGCGCGGCTCCCACACGTGCAGCTCGCCGCCCCACGCGACCACCACTAGTGGCTTGTCGCCTGCGTAACCAATGTAACATATTTATTGTTCAATAAGGTTTATTTACCACTTTGGGATTTTTATTCCACTTATACCTACTTTAAGTGAGGAGATTACATTTTTCATTCCAGTAAACAAAATACTTTAAGCATTATAAAATACGTAAACTAATTTTAAAAACCTTTCGCAAAAACTTAGCGCAGAAATTATTATTTTTAATTTGCCAAAACTGTTCAATCAACCGAAATATAAATATTTTTTCTAGATAGAAGATCTGAAGATAGAAGTCTAGTGTTCTAAATTTGTTTCTTTTTTTTAAATTTGTCGGATGGGCGAACACAAATCAGAATGGCACTATTGTCCGACATCAGTTAGGGTAATCGTACAAAGAGATAACTCAAAGAAACTCAAAACTCAAACGTTTATTCAAATTAGTCAGAACAAAAGACAGCCCCCAAAACGCCCGCCCTTCGCCACTTCCTATGTGTTTTGCCTGGGGAGAAGAAGTGGCGGAACAAACTCCCCAGCAACACATGTCTGTCTGTTAGGTTAGAAGAACCGTTACACTTTAATTTCAAAAGACACTTTACACACTTTACAATATGGATCTACAACGGCACTACAACACTAGGCAATGACACTAGGTACACTAGAAGTGACGTAAGGCATTTTCGAGATGTGTGCAACTCGACGGCTCAACGAAGACTGAGCTCCGTCGACGCCACGCTGACCACCACAACTCTGCCAAGCGCGCCAAAATGTTGTTTCACCGGACACGCCACCAGATGGCGCGCTTGCGTGACGTTTAGTGTCCGTACTAATGACAGTCTCCGACAAATTTATGGTTCAAAAATTTGGTATTTAACGATATACCACACATTAGCATGGGAATGAAAAAAATAACACGCCCCACTTTACATGTGGGGGGAGGGGGCAGCAGTGGCGAGGAGTCCCTATAAGGTAATTCCCGTCGGCTTTCCTTCCGAATTTCAAGTTAGAAGCATAGGTATAATTAATAATATAGGTATAGGTATAATTAATATAATCATTTAAATTCCAATATTCGTATAAATTCGTAATAAATTCAAATATTCGTCAATACCTGAATGTCGCAACTCGGACCCTCAAGACACAAGCTGTAGCTTAGTTTGAGGATCATTGCCAAACTTTATTGTAATTCTTTTTTGATGAATAAATAATTTTGATTTTTTTTTTAAATTTAACACGTTCGCGTGAGCAATCTCATTTTTAAATGTTGGTACTGTGGCGCACCTTTTTCGCACACAAAATTAAACCAAGTCTTAAGACGTCCCGCCGTTATACGTAGTCTTATAATATGTGTTATGTGGCGCAACGTTATTTCACGTCCGACGTCTATAAACGTTGTCGCCACCACATAGGTCTGACATGGTCCGTCAAAATAAATATGACAATCTAGAGGCCGTCGTACGACGTTGGGCCTTTTCATACTTATATCAATACGACGTTGTAAGACGTTGCTTACGCGAACGTGTTAAACCAAACAATTTAAATATGTAGGTATAATAATACGCCTACCACCGTCATTTTTTTTGTTTATAAATTACTTGAAACATTTTGCTCCTAAACAAGCCGGTAAGCGTCTCGGCTTCCTCCTCCATACAAAACTACGCTTGCGTGACATCATCCACGCCGCGCCGCGCGATGTTCGCAAAATAAGGGCGAGCGGTAACCCGGCTCACGGAGCGGCTTCCACCAATCAAAACTCGCGAGTGAACGAGAAAGAACGCGACAAGAGTAGAGTAGCTATATCTGTCTACGCGCGAGTGACAGCGCTTAGAGCTCTCAAATATGTAAACAAACAAATCAGACAAATTCACTCTCATTGTTTTTATTTTGTTTTAGATAATATAATTTGTTCGTTGTATTAATTGAATTTATTAGTGTGTGAATCATTTGGAAATAACATAGTTCGTGTGTGTATGGTGTTGTGAAAATTGAGAGACCTCCGTTAAAATGAGTTATTTTGGTAAGTAGACAGTTTGCATCAGGTTTCTTTTTAGTGTACCTACTTTTAAAACTTAACTAGGATAGCATTGATCGCATTAGACTGTTTTCTGACAGATTATTTACTTTATGAAGAAACTTGTCAAGGTTAAGGTTTTGAGAATAAAAACGTGTTATAAAACTCGGGCACGCCGCTCGGGTGACGGATTTATGAAACATAAAATGTATTCCTATACGATAAATATCAATGGCTAACAGGCCGTTGTAAATTAAATAAAATGTATTGTTTCTAGTGCCAACTTTTCTCAGATTCTAGTAGTTTATGGAATAAAGTTTTATAGATATTAATAATCTGACGAATTCCTCGAGAAAACATGTTCAAACTAAGTACCAGTCTCTCAGTCAGTGCTAAAAGGTGGACTGAGAAATTACCCTCCACACTCCCCCCCCGTCCCTGAGTACTCCCCCTCTAGATTTTTTTGGTGCGGCTTCCCTATTTCATTAAGCCAGCCTTCGCCACTGGGGGCAGTACCCAAGCAAATATTTAGGTTAGGTTAGTTGGGTAAGGTGTCAAACAGCTTTCTAGTGCTAACGGCACAGATTACTTATTAACATAATATAGTTACTACGTATCAGATATTTCAATACATTAGTAGTTAACCTAAAATTGGTTTCAGCGCTGCGACACGACACGTAATGTTCCGAGTCGCCATTAGACCTATACCTACTTGACGAGAACTACACCTATTAGAGAGAGAGATTAACATAGTGTGAGAAATGTGTGCACTCACCCAGCGCTTCACAGGTGAGCGAGCCGTCCGCGAGCTGGCGCTGTCGGTACCCGGGCACGCACTTGCACGTGTGCGCGCCGTGCTTGCCCAGGCACAGCTGCGAGCACGCCGCCCAGCCGCACGCGCCCTCTGCAACACGCAAGTGTCAGTGCCGAGCCCGCCCCACCCGCACCCCACCCGCGCCCCACCCGCCCCGCCACACCCACCCAGCGAGCACGACGCGTTGCCGGCCACGCAGCGGCCGTCGTCGCACAGGCTCTCGCCGGGCAGGCACGCCGACTCCTCGCCCAGCCAGCGCCGGCGCTCGCACAGCGCGGGGCTCTCGTCGCCCGCGCAGTCCGCCACGCCGTCGCACACCAGGTTCACGGGCAGGCACGTGTCGTCGCCGCAGCGGAACATGCCCGGCGCGCACGCCGCGCCCGCGCACTGAGCCTCGTCCGCGCCGCCGCCGCAGTCGCGCCGCCCGTCGCAGCGCCACGCCGCCGCGCGCCGCCACGCCAGCCGCCGCGCGCCGCCGGCCGCCACGCCGCCTCGTCGCTGCCGTCCGGGCAGTCGGGCGAGCCGTCGCACCACCAGGCGGCGCGCACGCACGGCCGCGCGCGCGCAGGCGCGAGCGCCCGGCGCGCAGGCCGCGGCGCAGGCGCGCTCGTCGCTGGCGTCGGCGCAGTCCGGCGCGCCGGAGCAGCGCAGCGCGGCGCGGATGCACTCGCCGGAGCCGCAGCGCCACTCGGACTCGGAGCAGGCGCGCGGCGCGCACGCCAGCTCGTCGGCGCCGTCGCCGCAGTCGTCGTCGCCGTCGCAGCGCCAGCGGCCGGGCACGCAGCGGCCGTCGGGGCAGCGGAAGTAGGTGGGGTCGCAGGGCGGCGGCGCGCGCGCGGCCCCGCACGCCGCCTCGTCCTCGCGCGCGGGGCAGTCGGGCTCGGCGTCGCACAGCCACTCGCGCGGCACGCAGCGCCCCGAGCCGCAGCGGAACTCGCCCGCGCCGCACGTGCGCGAGGCGCAGGCGGCGCCCTCGTCCGAGCCGTCGCCGCAGTCCGAGTCCGCGTCGCACACCCACACCAGCGGCACGCACGCGCCGTTAGCGCACGTGAACTGCACACACACGCAGGGGGAGGTTAGGGCGAGGCGCGGGGCGCGGGGCGCGGGGGGCGCGGTACTCACGTGGTGCGGCGGGCAGGTGCGCGGCGGGCAGTCGGCCTCGTCGTCGGCGTCGTGGCAGTCGCGGCGGCCGTCGCAGCGCGCGGCGCCGGGCACGCAGCGCGCCGCCACGCGCGCGGTGCTGTTGCCGCGGCACTTCCACTGCGACGCCAGGCACGTGAAGTGCTCGCAGTCGCGCTCGTCGCTGGCGTCGGCGCAGTGCGGCGTGCCGTCGCAGATGTGCGAGGGGTGCACGCAGCGCCCGCTGTCGCACTGGAACTGGCCGGGCTCGCAGCGGAAGGGCGGGCAGGAGGCGGGCTCGTCGCTGGCGTCGCCGCAGTCGTCCTGCGTGTCGCAGCGCCACCAGAAGGGGATGCACTTGAGCGCGGCGGCGCACACGAAGTGCGCGGAGGTGCAGTTGGGCGAGCACGAGCGGCCGTCCGCGCCCAGCACCCAGTGCTCGGGGCAAGCACAGCGTGCACCCGGCCCCGCGCCCGCGTCCGGCGTCAGCAGGCACAGCCCCGAGCAGTTCAGCGACGCGCACAGCGCCGACAGCTCTGCACCGGCACGCATTCATTCCATGTCCATTTACTCGTATACGGTGAAGGCAATACAAAATGCTAACACAAAATTATATATGGCATATTGATAAGTAGGGCCCGGATTAATATGTAAATAGATATTTTTAATTGACGCGATTTTCGGCCTAGAATGAGTTTTCTACATCGATTATCATATTTAAACTGTGAAGTTTTATTTTCCATATTTCAAGGCTAAGTCCATATTTTACAAGAAAGTGTCAGGATCATCCATATATTCCAAAAAATACATAGAATTGACGCTGTGTGTATTTCGTGCTTCACGCTTTTTTTCATTGCATTCATTGATACACTTAAACTATAAAAATTCTGTGCAGAAGATATGTTTAATTATGGAAAGTATTATTATTTTACACTGAATATTTTTTTCATATGTAAGATTTTTGCGTCCATATTTTGTGTACATATTTGAGATTTTTTTATACTATCTGAGCCCTAGTGATATGTTTCGGGCCAGAATAAACTTGTGAGTGTATTATAAGAGAAGTGTGAGTACCGGGCACGGGCGGCTGCCGCGCGGAGTGGTGCACGCGCAGGTCCATGGGCTTGTGGATGGTGTGCACCAGCGTGCGGCAGTCGTAGGCGCCGCCCGCCGCCGAGCTGTTGCCGCCGCTGACTGAGCGCGGCCGGCGCAGGCAGCTCTCCACGCCGCGCGTCTCCCAGTCCGACCAGTACACGCGCCCGTCCCACACCGCCAGCGCGAACACGTGGTGCAGCCGCAGCCACGGCATGCTCTCTGCGACAGGCGCGGGGGTGAGCACGCCGCGTGCACGCGCGGGGCGGGCACGCGGCACGCGGCGCGACACTCACCTCGCGAGAACAGCACGCGCACGTTGTTGCCGTCCAGGTCGGCCACGGCGATGTAGTCCTCGCGCGCGTCCGCGAAGTACAGCTCGTTGGAGGCGGGCGACAGCGTGAGCGCGTTGGGCCAGTAGAGGCCGGCGCCGATGAGCACGGTGCGCGCCGAGCCGTCCATGCCGGCGCGGCCGATGTGCGGCGCGGCGCCCCAGTCCGACCAGTACAGCAGGCCGCGCGCCGGCAGCAGCGCCAGCGCGCGCGGCTCGCTCAGGCCGCCGCGCAGCAGCACGCGCCGGTGCCGCCCGTCCAGGCGCGACGCCTCCAGCGTGTCCGTGCCCTTGTCGCACCAGTACAGGTTGCCGCCCACCCAGTCCACGGCCAGCCCGTCGGGGTTCTGCAGCGTGGCGCCGTGCAGCAGCTGCGGCGGGCCGGGCGGCGCCCCGCACGCGCGCCGCAGCGCCGAGCCCAGGCGCGTCACGTCGCTCCAGTACAGGCAGCCGGCCGCCCAGTGCATGTCCAGCGCCACGGCGTTGCTGAGCTCGTGCACCAGCAGCGCGCCCGGCGCCGGCGGCTCGCGCAGCTCCACGCGCCGGATGTAGTAGCGGTTCGTGAAGATCAAGCTCGCGCGCTCCTCTGCATTACATTACAAATCATTATTTATTCACGGCCCTTTACTTTTTTTCCGACTGCGGGTATATAGAGACACAGTAATGATCGGAGGCGAAGAGAACAAAACCTAGTTAACATTGGATATACGCTGTAATCTTATCGACTGCGGTTATAAAATATCTAAATTCTCGGGTAACTTAATGTGTCTTCAATTATATGATAACCATTGTACATAAAATAAGGTGTTATAAAATTATTCAAAAACAAAAATATAGTAAATTAGATTAGATAACATATACGTTAACAGTTTTGTACCTACAATTTTTTTGTTGCCATTCACGACGGTTTACAATTTATACATATCTATTGCAGTTTACAACATATTTTAAATTGCTTTTGTAAAGTTGCTGTTTTTTGGAAAGTAAAGTGTTTGTGGCTTCTTAACCATCTAGTTTAGATAGAAATTCTTTGTCATCTTATTTAGTAATATGTAAGCAAATTCTATTCATTTGGTTATAGTGATTTTTCTCGTGGCGGTCAGTTGCCGCGTGCGTATTTCATAATATTACTAGCTGACCCAACAAACTTCGTATCGTTTAAACCTTCCCTGGACCTCTACGAACATTTTAAAACCAAAATAACCCAATTCGGTCCAGCCATTCTCGAGTTTTAGTGAGACTAACGAACATCAATTCATTTTTATATAAAAGAAGAAGAAGATATGATATTACTGAGCAATGTTTAAGGTTTTTGTAACCTACAGACCGACATGTGTTGTTGGGGCGTGCGCCGTTGTGGAGGGTGTATGCTACTGACCGGTGTCGGGCGTGCAGGTGGCGCGGTCGGGCATCAGCCTGTAGCCGGGCGCGCAGGAGCAGCGGTAGGAGCCGCGCGTGTTGGCGCACGCGTGGTCGCAGGGTGCGTCCTCGGCGCACTCGTCCACGTCGGCGCAGGCGCGCGCGTCGCCCGCCAGGCGCCAGCCCGCGCGGCACCAGCACGCGCGCCCCACCGCCAGCTCCGAGCAGTTGTGCGCGCACTGACCGTTCTCGAACAAGCACTCCGCCACGTCTGCGGGGGCACGCTCATCATTTGTACTTTTACCACAGATATTTAAATACCATATCAGGCACTTGGAATGAAAAAAAGCCGGCCATGAGCTGTCAGACCACGCTCAGTGTAGAGTTCCGTAGTTTCCTGAACATAGCAAATACTTAACCAATCAATTTAAAAAAAGTTTTAACAGCTCACGGACGGAAACGAAAACTACAGCGACATCTCTCGGAAAATTACGTAACTATATTTAAAAACGTAGTTGCTTTGTATATTTTGGGTTTTGGGCAATAATTTTGGATTGCATGAACCGATTTTAATCAGTCTTATTTTAATCGAAAGAAGATAAGTAAATTAGGGATTATAATTTAAGCTAAAATATACTTAATACATATTTCATAAACGGTTAAATAACTGAGTTCAGAAATGATATTCTTAAAATTTACAACATCTGCTCAATTTATGAGTTAAAAATAATTTTCTCAGATAGTATTTACAATAATCTACATTTGAGACATTTTTCACACTCTTTAAAACAATGTTTCAAAAGTGAGAGGGGTGAGGACGTAGTTTTTTCACCTTTCGGAGCAATTATTTCCGAAAATATTGTTATTATCAAAAAAAATATTTGAAAAAAAAAAACACTCCCCACTTTACATGTAGGGGGGAGGGGAGGGGGGTAATTGATATACACATTGATATACAAATTTCAGCTCTGCAGTGCTATCCGTCACTGAGATTAAGCGAGGACGGACGGAGAGACGGACAGACAAGGCGAAACTATGAGGCTTCGCTAGTCGCTACCCAGTTACCCCAACACTGAAGTAGAAACGTGTGCAGTATAAACTGATGATAATAATGTATGTATGTGTGTGTGACTGACTGCAGTGCGTCTCGTCGGAGTAGTCGCCGCAGTCGTCGGCGCCGTCGCACAGCGCGGCGCGCGGCACGCAGGCGCCGCCGCGGCACGCCCACGAGCCCCGCGCGCACGCCGCGCCGCCCCACGCGCCGCCCACCGACCGCGCCCAGCCCGCTGCCGACCATTGCAACATCAGATATCACAGCATATGCCACACTATCAAACTTTAAGTATTTTTTTATTTATTTCAAATAGGCCTATAAAAGCTCTTTCAAAAACGTCAAACTATGTAGTTGCACGGTTCCAAAGAGTTGGTCTCGTGGAGAAGAACTGGCAAGAAACTCTATGGACACTCTTTTTAAAAGAAATTAAAATAAATTTCAATAGTTTTCGATCTACTCCTGAGAACATTATACAATGCAAATAGAGCTAAACATTTATTAATAACCTTGTAGCATCTAAGCGAGATGCTCATAAGCATACTACGCAGGCCTGAATAGGACTGTGTTTAATAAAAATGCTTCAGCAAGATTGTAAAAGGATTGTAATCTGTCAGACTATTTTGACGGAGAAAAATTAATAAAATATAAAATAAAACACACACACAAAAAGTTCCGACTATAAAGGTTTTAGTCCGCCACAACGCGACGCTGCGAACGCGACGAACGCGATCAACTCAAAGGAATCTCCTACATGCGGCCTATGTGACAGTCTGCGGCGAGACGCGACGTAACGCGTACTTGTTTTGAGGGCGACCAGACGCGACACCGCGAACTATTCAGAAGCGTTGATTGTTGTGGGACAAAAAAAAACATAAATATTAAAGAAATCGTTTATTAGTACAAACAAGTTGGAAGATTGTTGCTGTCTGTACTTTAAATATGAACTTTCAAGCAAAATTGTAACACAACTTCTCCATGATTTGAGAAGTAATGACCAAAATCACGTAGGACATCTGTCGCGTATAGCATCGCGTCGCATTACGTCGCGTCGCGTTCGTCGCTCACGCAGGACACCGCGTAAAATGGCGTCGCCCAATTCTCAGGCACTTGTCTCACCGGCAACGATTAACGAGTAACGAGTAGAGCTAGAACTAGAAACGAGTTAGCGAGACGCGGGGAGCGAGTGCGTAGTTCCGATATTTGTGTAGCTCGGCTATAAGCGAGTGTGCGAGTGAGGCGGGCGATTACTCGCATCACTCGCTCGCTAGATACGCACTGTAGAGAAATGCCCAATGGTTGCTCTCTCGGCGTGAGTTCTAAACGCTTGGCGAGTGTCGCCGAGCAAGTGCTATCTTTCATAGCTTTTGTCGCTCAGCGACAAACTAGTGAAGCGAGTGATCGCCGGCAGTGTGCACAGTCAGCGATCAACTATTTGTATATGCATCTCTTTTGTTCACTTGGAAAGTATATCTATTGTACGTTTCTTGAGCGAGGAAATAGCCGATAGTTAGTCGTTTTCTCGTCGTTGGTGGGACCACTGCCTAAGTCATTTATTTCGGAATCTTCGACCGTAACTTTTTATGTTATGCGCTAGTTATGCTCATTCGATAAAAGCCGAAATTTTTAGTGCAAAATTTTCCATTTAATAATCTATCACTAAAGATAGGATGCACCCAATACTCTCGGGATCTCTTTTTATTTTTCCTTCTCCGGTGTATGAGAGCAATAATAACATTTCTATGCAATGTTTTATTAATTTTCATTGTGCGGTGCGACCACTCTTTTCACCAGTTGGTTAGAAACTAGCAAATAGTCGGCAGATTGTTGGATAGTTTGCGCTCTCATCACCGACTAAACTGTTTAGTTGGCTCAGTGTGCGTACTAGCAGGCCAACCCGACTAAACTATCGGCCGATAAAAAGTCTGTGGTCTGCGGGGGCTCTAAGCTATTCTGTAACATCTGTTCTAACAGATATAAATAATATGAATGTAGAGTATGTAATTTATGTTATTCATTCCACCTCTAGTTTTTATTTATTACTTAAAATACTGTCATGTCAATTTGCAAAAAAGACGTATAAGAAAAATATTGTACAATTTAATAAAGAAAGTTTTCAAAGCTATGAATTCTTACAAGAATGTGAACATAAGGAAGTGGTGATACCAAGCTCTGAAATAGTGTTTCTTTAATAAGTTTAACCTCTTGTTTGCCAATCAATTGCGTTCGAGTGGATCCGCGTTTTCGGCATACAACCAGTTAATATTAATGTATGCCTATAATATCCATTATTTGTTCATTATATTTTGTCCTTTCATTTTGAGGCTCAATGGGCTGCTTTTATAGGCTATTTGTAAATAACGACAGAAATATGGGGCGTGATGGTACTGACCGCACAGCAGCGGATCCTCGTCGGAGCCGGCGCCGCCGCCGCCGCCGTCCTGGCAGTGGTCGCGGCCGTCGCACTGCAGCTCGCGCGGCACGCAGCGCCCCGCGCAGCCCAGCGCGCCCGCGCCGCACTGCGCCGCGCCCGCGCAGCCCGCCTCGTCCGACGCGTCCGCGCAGTCCGCCGCGCCGTCGCAGACCTGCGCCGCCGCCACGCAGCGCCCCGAGTCCGCGCAGCGCGCCGCGCCGCCGCGCACTCGCAGCCCGCCTCGTCCTCCCCGCGCGGGCAGTCCGCCGCGCCGTCGCAGCGCGCGCCCCGCGGCACGCACACCGGCCACGCGCCGCACGCGAACTGCTCCGCCGAGCACGACGCGTTGCCGTGCCGGCACGGGCCGCGCTCGTCCGACGCGTCGCCGCAGTCCGCGCGCCCGTCGCAGCGCCACGCCAGCGGCACGCACTCGCCGCTGCCGCACGTGAACTGCGCGCCGCCGCACGTCGCCGCCGCCGCCGTGCTGGCCTCGCTGCTCGCCTCGGTGCTGCTGCTTATCGCGTTCGACTCTGTGCAGACACACGGTTAGACGCGGGCTCTGCCGCCGCCACCGCCGCCCGCTCGCCATACGCACCGGTGGGCGCAGCGCACTCGCTGCCCATGCAGGCGGGGCAGTCGCGCTCGTCGGAGCCGTCGGCGCAGTTCTGCACACCGTCGCAGCGGGCGGCGACCAGCACGCAGGCGCCGTCGTCACAGCGGTAGTTCTCGGGCGGGCAGTCGCAGCCCGCCTCGTCGGCGCCGTCGTCGCAGTCAGCGCGGCCGTCGCAGGCGCGCGCCGCCGCCACGCAGCGCCCGCCCAGCCCGCAGCGCAGCGTGCCGGGCCCGCAGGCGCGCGACGCTGCAACACGCGGAGTGAGCCGGCGCCGCGAGCGAGCGGGGCTCGTGCTCGTAGCGCGCCGCTACTCACTGCAGTAGTAGAGGTCCTCGTCGCTGGCGCTGTCGCCGCAGTGCGGCACGCCGTCGCACACCAGCTCCTCGGGGATGCAGGCGCCGTCCGCGCAGGCCCACTGGCCGGCGGGGCAGGCGGCCGCCGCCGCGCCGCACGCGCGCCCGTCCGCCTGCAGCACGCGCCCCGCGCCGCAGCTGCACAGCGCCGCGCCCGCCGCGTCCAGCGAGCACAGCTCCGCGCAGCCGCCGTTGAGCGTGGCGCAGGGGTCGGCCGAGCCTGCGGACACACAGTTGCAGAGGGTGCGCGCGGGCTGGCCGGGCGGGCGTGGCACACACACACTCACAGGTCTGGTGCTGCGGCGCCACGGCCACGATGGCCATGGGGCGCGGCACGTCGCGGCGCAGCGGGGTGGCGCCGCCCGCCAGCTTGTCGGCGCGGAACACGCCGTGCGCCAGCCAGTCGGTCCAGTAGAGCCAGGGCCCGGCCACGGCCAGGTCGAAGGGGTGGTCGGTGTGCGCGCGCGTGACCACGCGGCGCCGGGAGCCGTCGTAGTCCATGCGCTCGATCTTGTCGAGGCGCGCGTCGGCCCAGTACAGCTTCTTGGCGTCGTGGTCGAGCGCCAGGCCGTTGGGCATGAGGATGTGCGTGGCCACCAGCGTCTGCAGCTGGCGGCCGCTGGCGCGCGCGCGCTGGATGGAGGGCTGCGACTCGTTCCAGTTGGTCCAGTAGAGGCGGCGCTCGCAGGGCTCGTAGTCCACGCCGCGCGGCCGCGAGCCTCGCGCCAGGCGCAGCACGGTGCGCGCGCCGGCGCCGGGCTCGCCCGCCAGCAGCGCGGGCACGTGGGCTGCTCGCACGGCGGCGCCCGTGCTGGTCCAGTACAGCGTGGCGTGGTCGGCCGCGAACACCATGCCCTCCACGGCGCCCGTCTCTGCGCACACGCACCGCTTCAGCCCTCACCGCTACTCTTTTACGATTTTAACATTTCCGTAGCTCGTTAGTTCCTTGTGTAAGGTGCCTCAGTAAAAGTGCACTTTTTCATTTTAAAATTAAAACAAGTATCTTATGGTAGACTTGTGATATTTTTATTCTATCGTAAAGAAGAAAAGTTATAGAAATAGTCATGGCTTGTCATCGGAACCATCGGGGTCATTTGCCGGTTATTTTATTTCACACTTAATCGGAACATATCTTATTTATAAATACATAAAATCCTTGTATGTATTTATTTAAAAAAAAAGATACAAAATGTATAGTGCAATCTTACCGAGACACCTTATACAGAGTGTGTCGTACCCAATCACATTTTATTAACCATTTAATTACGTTAATATACTGGTTAATACAATATTATGATGTCGATTAAATGATTTCCAAGCGAGGACTTCTAATTGGTTCTCTGTCGACTATGACTTCCTTCTATTGATTAATTTTTGTTTAGCTGTAAGTCTTCCATAGTGTATTAAAAAAATAAATAAATATAATAAAAATGTGCGAAAATTAGAACACCATATAACAGTCAGTCATAGCCACAAACAACGAAAATTCACCCTTGAAAACAGACAGCTATCAACTGGTCAAAATATTCGATACTCCTAACTTTATTTCTGCTTTACACATGTTGTAAATTATGAAAACGAAAAAATCACTCTTGTGGCTAAACCACTGAATGGATTAGGTAAATTTTTTTTACAATTCGCCGTAGAATATCATAAAGTATATGTGATAGGATTTAATGTGATTAGGTACGGCACACCCGATATACACGTATATTATTATCTATACTGTTATAATGAAGAGCATTTTTGTTTTTTTATATGTACAGTAGACCGCACATCAGTGGTAACTGTCATGCACCTTAACTCAATAGTAATAAGTACGATTTTCCTATAAAACTGTTACCACTGACCTGAAGTTGACTGTACCTACCCTTAATGGTACAGACAATGAGTACAGCGACATTAAGCCACTGAAGCGACCTTTTTCTTGATTTATAAGAACTTTTTATTAAATACAGACTCTAGTAAGCGAGTGGGACTTTATTATTATTTTTCTATTTAGGACTCAAAAAGAAAACATAATTGAACACAGTACGCATAACTGGATGCGTGAGGAAAATCTTTTTAAAGTTCCGAAATCAACCCTTGTAGTTTCACCAAACCGGTAAAATAAAAAGTGGAAATAAAACTTTTATTAGGGTACCCCCCCACACGTAAAGTGGGAAGGCTTTTTTTTACTCCAACCCTAACTTGTGATATATTGCTGGATAAGTAATTAAAAATGAATACGGTACAGTAATTAATCATGTTAATATTTTCGGAAATAATCGCACCGAAACCATAAAAAAATGTTCTCCCCCCCCCTAACATATAAACCGAAGTTTAAAAAATATGAAAAAAAATTTCAAATGCGTACGAAAACACAACATACATAACCTATAACGTAACTATTATATGTAGTAATCTGTGCTATAACGGCAACACTGTATTCAACGATGCCGTGATCATTACGTTGTAAAAGTATTACGTTATAGAGTATGCCCAATTTTTTAAGGGTACAGTTTTCTATCTAGTCTATTCAAAGTAGAGTAACCCTATTGTTCGTGTGAAATCGCTGTACTTTGGGTTTGACTGCATGTTGTTCATAATTTATATATGTTTAATCAAAACGTTCAAATTAAATTCAGCCAGAGTAGTAGCTGCAACTAGCAACTAAGGTCAACGCATCGGAAAAAGTACAAAAAATACCATATCTGTTATTTTGAGGCAGAGATCCCTGTCATCATCCCAGAGAAATAAACTGCGTTAGATAACCATTGTTTGCACGGTAAATATTGTATGATTGTATTGCGTATCATTAATTTGTTAATACAATAATAGTATGAAAGTGAATGCGCGAGGTGTGTGTGTGTGTGTGTGTGACTCACGCTCGAGCAGCACGTGGTGCGCGGAGCCGTTGAAGAGCACGGTGTTGATGGAGCCGCGCTGGATGTCCGAGTAGAAGAGCCGCGACTCCGCGTACCAGTACGCCAGGCTGATCGCGTTCCGCATCAGCTCCCTGCACACGTGTGAGCGTCACTCATACTGCAGGTCCCCCACCCCTCCCCCCACCGGGCGGCACTCACTTGTCCTGGATGGGCTCGTAGGGCGAGTTCAGGTCCTTCTCGTCCAGCAGGTGGATGGTGTCGATCTCGGTGACGCGCGAGTACATCAGGAACGACTCGTACGCTGCACACAGAGCGCGGGGTGAGGCGGGCTGGGTGCGGGTGGGGCGGGGTGGGGGCGGTACGTACGCGTGCAGGTGCGCTGGTCGGGCGCCAGGCGGCCGTGCGGACACACGCAGCGCGGGCGCGCGCCGTCCCACAGGCACAGCGCGGCGCACTGGTCGGCGCAGGCGGCGCCCGGCGGCGGCGTCTGGGCCGCGCGGGACCACACCTTGAGGTCCTTGAGCGAGTCGCCGAGGTTGTCGCGCAGCACGCGGTACTGCGTCACGTTGTCGCGCGGCGCCGCCAGCACGCTGCCGCGGTGCGCCGCGCTGACACAACGTTACACTGTTAGCTACACCTACACCAAGGCATTCCCTCACCTTATATGCTTCTCTGACCAAAACATCTACACATACAACCATTTCCATGTTAAGCGAGGACTTGTAATTGGCTTTCTGTCGCCTATGATTTTTTTCTATTGTTAAGTTTTTAGGGTTCCATGAGGATGATGTATTATTGTTGCCGCTATAACAACAAATACTGAAAACTATATAATAAATATTTTGGGGGTACCCATAGGTACAACAAACGTGACTTTTTGTTTGTTTTATAAGTAATGGTACGGAACCCTTCGTGCACGAGTCCGACTCGCACTTGGCCGGTTTTTATAAAGCTGTAAGTCTTCCGTAGTGTAAATAAATAAATGTTATCTGCATAGTTCAAATTATTGAATGCAGTGATAGCACTACATATGTACCAACTAACAACTGACAACACATGTGCGATCATCGTACCGCAAGCAGCGGTGCTTACTGCGGACAGTGGAATCTCGATGCCACAACTCATTACTGTTTAGTTGAATTAGTTATTTATTTAACCATTCATGTACACCAGTAAACACATACGAAAGAAGAAGTAACATAAAATTGTACAAGGGTACTGCTTATTTCTAAAGAAATCTCTTCCAGCGGTAGTAGTAGTAGGAGGTATTATTTACATTAAGGAATCGATATCGAAAATAATGATAAATATAGCATAGTTCTTTTAAATTTTAAACAGTATGTGTGTGCGCTCACGTGTCCAGCCAGTAGAGCGTGTCTCGGTGCAGCGTCAGCGCCACGGGGTGGTGGCGCTGCGCCGGCAGCCGCGCCAGCAGCTGCGCCGGGCCCGCGTAGGGCGCGCGCCACAGCTCGGCGCCGCGCGGCTCCAGCCAGTACAGCTCCCGCGCGCCCGGCGCCGCCGCCAGCGCCGCCGCCGCGCCCGCGTGCAGCAGCGCGCGGGAGCCGTCGGCCGCGCGCTGCACGCCGCCCCGCCGCCCAGGAACAGCCAGCCGGCGGCCGGGTCCAGCGCCAGCGCCGTGACGGCCAGCGGCTCGGTGTCCAGCAGCACGTAGCGGTGCGCGCCGTCGTAGCGCGCCACCAGCAGCAGGCGGCGCCGCGGGTCGGACCAGTACAGGTTGCGCGCGCGCCAGTCGGCCGCCAGCGCCGCCGGCCAGTCGGCCGCGTCGCCCGCGCCGCCCGCCGCCAGCCGCGCGCGCCCCGAGCCGTCGCGCCGCACGCGCCACACCGCGCCCGCCTCCGAGTCCACCCAGAACAGCCACTCGCCCGCTGTGGTACACACGCAGGCTGTAGTAGCGCCGGCCTGTAGCGCCGCGTGCAGCAGCTGTGAGCACACTCACCCGCGTCGTAGTCGATGGCGGAGGCGACGGACAGCTGCGGCACGGGCGGCAGCAGCGCGCGCGGCTCCGGCTCCGGCTCCTGTGAGCACACTCACCCGCGTCGTAGTCGATGGCGGAGGCGACGGACAGCTGCGGCACGGGCGGCAGCAGCGCGCGGCTCCGGCTCCGGCTCCTGTGAGCACACTCACCCGCGTCGTAGTCGATGGCGGAGGCGACGGACAGCTGCGGCACGGGCGGCAGCAGCGCGCGGCTCCGGCTCCGGCTCCTGTGAGCACACTCACCCGCGTCGTAGTCGATGGCGGAGGCGACGGACAGCTGCGGCACGGGCGGCAGCAGCGCGCGGCTCCGGCTCCGGCTCCTGTGAGCACACTCACCCGCGTCGTAGTCGATGGCGGAGGCGACGGACAGCTGCGGCACGGGCGGCAGCAGCGCGCGCGGCTCCGGCTCCGGCTCCTGTGAGCACACTCACCCGCGTCGTAGTCGATGGCGGAGGCGACGGACAGCTGCGGCACGGGCGGCAGCGCGCGCGGCTCCGGCTCCGGCTCCTGTGAGCACACTCACCCGCGTCGTAGTCGATGGCGGAGGCGACGGACAGCTGCGGCACGGGCGGCAGCAGCGCGGCTCCGGCTCCGGCTCCTGTGAGCACACTCACCCGCGTCGTAGTCGATGGCGGAGGCGACGGACAGCTGCGGCACGGGCGGCAGCAGCGCGCGCGGCTCCGGCTCCGGCTCCTGTGAGCACACTCACCCGCGTCGTAGTCGATGGCGGAGGCGACGGACAGCTGCGGCACGGGCGGCAGCAGCGCGCGGCTCCGGCTCCGGCTCCTGTGAGCACACTCACCCGCGTCGTAGTCGATGGCGGAGGCGACGGACAGCTGCGGCACGGGCGGCAGCAGCGCGCGGCTCCGGCTCCGGCTCCTGTGAGCACACTCACCCGCGTCGTAGTCGATGGCGGAGGCGACGGACAGCTGCGGCACGGGCGGCAGCAGCGCGCGGCTCCGGCTCCGGCTCCTGTGAGCACACTCACCCGCGTCGTAGTCGATGGCGGAGGCGACGGACAGCTGCGGCACGGGCGGCAGCAGCGCGCGCGGCTCCGGCTCCGGCTCCTGTGAGCACACTCACCCGCGTCGTAGTCGATGGCGGAGGCGACGGACAGCTGCGGCACGGGCGGCAGCAGCGCGCGCGGCTCCGGCTCCGGCTCCTGCAGCGCCGCGCCGCGCAGCTCCCAGCTCAGCGAGTACACCAGCACCTCGTCCACGGCTGAGACACACACACAATTTATTATGTATTTATTCTTAGGGAAGCTTACAGAATTTTACTCGTACGAACGCGCGATCAAACATATTGAACTCTATAATAGGTGTCCTAACTGACAATCGCACGACGCGGTCGCGCGACTCAAATGTTTGAAACGCGCGATCAAACATATTAAATTTGAATAGGTGTCCTAATTGAAATTCGTGCGAAAACATCAACCGTGCCACTGCCCGGTCGCGCTCGCTCCCGTCGTCAAATCGCGCGAGCAAGATTCGCGTAATCGCTTATTCGCGTTCTATTAGGACACAGGTTTTTGACGTCGCGCGAACACGCGATGGTCGCATCGCTCGCATCGCTCGCATCGCGCATTCGCGTTCTATTAGGACAACGCCTAATGTACATTTTAATAACTTACTATATTTCTAACTTGCTAACAACAAGTTTCCGCCATATAAATAACGTACACATAACAACAATTTTGAAAAAGAGTAAACATTAACTATTTAGTGATACAAATATTATGTAGAAAGTCTATTATGTACTAATAGGTACTATATGAACATAGTTACTTATTTATTTCTAAATTAAAGAATATATAATTTTAGGCAACGCATTATGGATATAAATATCGACAGTGATAGATAGGAGTTAATCTATAAAAAAAATATTATTGCGTGATAGCTTTTGTGTAAAAGAGATCTACATACATCCAAGTCTTCAGGCATATTATTGAATGCATGTGCTGCACGCAAGAGAAAGCTATTTTTTTTATATTTAGTAGAAACAGAAGCAATCTGCATAAGCGGCCTATGCCTGAGCCTTAGAAGGTTAGTACGCAAGCGTGATAGTTGAGAACAATACTTCACTCCTATAATGTACAACCTTACATTATTTTTATGTACATACTCTTTTAATATAACAATATGCTCCGTGCTTCTCGTCCAATGAGCAAATGATGCAATATATAGCATAAACTCGGTATACAGCTTCTGATGCAAATTTACACGAAAATACGTTAAATCTGGAGTGTTCATGTCCTCTCATAGATATAGAATAGAAGATGAATGATTGGCCTTCATGTGATACGATTAAAGCAGAAACTGATGTCAGTAACAGCGACATGTACATTTGTTGTGAAGGGATGAAGTAAGATGGTGTGTATGAGAGAGCGGTCACCGATGCAGGCCGTGTCGCGGGCGTCGTAGCCGGCGGCGCAGCGGCACTCGCTGTCGTGCTCGCTGACGGGCAGGCACAGGTGCGCGCAGGGCCGGGCGCGCCGCGCGCAGGGCCCCGGCGCGCCGCGCTGCAGCGCCGCGTCGTACACGCGCAGCGCCACCACGCCCTCCGTGTTGTTGCGCAGCACGCGCGCGGACGCGGCCCCGCAGGCGAGCTTGTCGCACGCGCGCAGCGCCGCCTCGCCCGCGTCGGCCCACACCAGCGTGTCGCCGTACACCTCCAGCGCCGTGGGCCGCGCGCCGCGCCCCAGCTCCAGCTGCCGGCACATGTTGTCGTGCTCACTACTACTCGCATGCTCTGCTTGTTGCTATATTCTCATTACCATCATACATTTTACTTATTTCACTACATGACAATGGGAACATTTAGAAAGTAGTGTTGGACTCGACACAAAACTACTACAAACAACTTTCATCTCAATGTACAACGACATCTCTCAAGAAATTAGGTCACTAATTTGTAAAAACAAGATGGGTTATGTATATTAGGTTATCGGTGGTAATTTTAGATTCAGTGAACCGGTTTCAATAAAAAAAAGTGAAAAAAAAATGTTTATTTCAAAAATCAAAATCAAAACTCATTTATTCAAACTTGGCTGCAAAACAGCACTTTTCGAACGTTAAAAAAAATTACATAAGGCAGCCCCCAAAACGCCCACCCTTCAATTATATACCCTATTTACCCTAATTATACCCTATTTATTAATAAATCATACACATTGTGTACAATGGTGTACCTTTACTCCCAGTTTACCTGTTTAGGATCAGGATATAAAATATGTCAATGTGGCTCCTCGCAATAACGGTTAAACTACAAACTTAGATCAGAAATTATTTTGCAATTTTTTGAAATAACTGTTGAACCAATCAATTTCAAATAAATTTTGTTCTGTAGTAAACCAGGAAGGAACCCTTATATTTCCGCCATGTTTGTCCGTCCGTCCGCGTCTATTCTCAGTGACCGATAGCAATACAGAGCTCTTTGGTATCAATATGCAACAGTGGCGAAGGCTGGTTTAATGAAATAGGGACGCCGTAGCAAAAAAAACTGGGGGGGGGGAGTACTCAGGGATGGGGGAGGAGAGGTAATGGAGGTAATTTTTCAGACCATTCCTTTTGGGCACTGAATGAGAGACTGATAGTTTGAACATGTTTTCTCGAGGAATTTGGCAGATTATATCTATAAAACTTTACTCCATAAACTACCTACATAATCTGAGAAAAGTTGGCACTAGAAACAATACATTTTATTTAATTTACAACGGCCTGTTAGCCATTGATATTTATCTTATAGGAATACATTTTATGTTTCATAAATCTGTCACGACGTTAGTAATTTTAATATTGACGCAATATTGGTAGGTAATTCACCCGAGCGGCGTGCCCGAGTTTTATAAGTAACACGTTTTTATTCTCAAAACTTAAACTTGAAAAACAAGTTTCTTCCTAAAGTAAATAATCTGTCAGAAAACAGTCTAATGCGATCAATGCTATCCTAGCTAATCATATTTTGCGAATATCGCGCGGTGCCGATGACGTCACGCAAGCGTAGTTTTGTATGGAGGATGAAGCCGAGACGCTTACCGGCTTGTTTAGGAGCAAAATGTTTTATATAATTTATAGACAAAAAATTTTACGGTGGTAGGCGTTTTGTTATACCTACATATTTAAATTGGGTGGTTTAAATGATTATATTAATTATACCTATGCTTCGAAATTCGAAAGGGAAGCCGACGGGAATCGGCTTATAGGGTCGCCTCGTAAGCCCCTATGATTTATAAATTCCTATTCAATAATGTATCACACATTAGGATTGGATTGAAAAAAAAAATTTCCTTCTTCACGAGCAGGGGCGATTTTCTACATAAAGGGAATGGTGACTCACCGTGGTGACTTTACCGGTAGCGACGTCGATGTACTGTATGGTGGAGGAGCCGCTGTTGACCCAGTACAGCCGGTCGGCGTCCACGTCCACGCACAGGCCTGCAACAGAGCGGCGTGAGGGCGGGGTGCGGGGCGGGGCGGGGGTGGGGAGCAGTACGCACTGGTGACGCCGGCGAGGCGCGGGTCGGCGCGCGAGTCCAGCAGCGCGCGGGGGCGGGTGGCGGCGCCCGTGGCGGCCGTGAGGCGCTCGGCGTCGGGCTCGCGCGCCGCCCAGTACAGGCGGCCGCGGCGCGGGTCCACGGCCAGCGCCGACGCGTTGTGCAGGCGCCGCAGCTGCGCCGTGTGCGTGCCCGCCAGCCGCGCCGCCAGCAGCGCGCCGCGCGACGTGTAGTACAGCACGCCGGCCGCCCAGTCCAGCGCGAAGCCGCGCGGCTGCTCCACGCCGCTGTCGGCCAGCACGCGCGCCGGCCCGCCCGCCAGCGGCGCCGCGCGCAGCTCGCTGCTCTCCGAGTCGGCCCAGTACAGCTCGCGCGCCGCCGCCGCGAACTGCAGGCCGGCGGGCTGCGTCACGTGCGGGCCCGACACCGTGGGGATCATGTGCACCTGCGGCGCCTCCAGGTCCACGCCGCGGATCTCGCCGGCGCGCGCGATCAGCAGCACCTTCTCGTGCGCTGCACACACACAGAGCGTCCGGTGAGGCGGGTGTGGGGTGGAGGCGAGCGAGGCGACTCGGGCGCGGTACGTACGCTCGCAGGTGACGTTGTCGGCGGCCAGGCGCATGAGGTGCGGGCAGGCGCAGTCGCGCTCGGCGGGCGAGTGGATGAGGCACAGGTGCGAGCAGCCGCCGCCGCCGGCGCAGGGGTTGCGCGCGGCGGGCGGCTGGCGGCTGGGGTGCAGCACCTTGAGGTCGAAGGGCTGCGTGAGCGTGCGC
This sequence comes from Helicoverpa armigera, assembly GCF_030705265.1. Classification (NCBI taxonomy): domain Eukaryota; kingdom Metazoa; phylum Arthropoda; class Insecta; order Lepidoptera; family Noctuidae; genus Helicoverpa; species Helicoverpa armigera. The sequence continues at coordinate 9,469,614 of NC_087144.1, forward strand.
TGCACCACGGTGACGTCGCTGCCGTCCCACTTGGAGGCGCGCACCACGCTGTTGGAGCGCCAGTCCGTCCAGTACACGTGCGCCTCGAACACCGTGATGGCGAAGGGGTGCGACAGCGCCGCGTGGCCGCGCAGCACCTGCCGCGCGTCGGCGCCGTCGTACGTGCTGGTGTGGATGGAGTCGGAGCGCGCGTCCACCCAGTAGAGGCGGCGCGCGCGGTAGTCCAGCGCCAGCCCGTTGGGCCACGCGCCGCCCGCCAGCGCGTCCACGCGCAGCAGCACGCGCCGCGCCCGCCCCGCCAGCGACGCGCGCTCGATGCGCGGCGCCGCCTGCTCCCAGTCGCTCCAGAACAGGTAGCCCAGGCGCGGGTCGGCCGCCACGGCGCGCGGGCTGTCCATGTCGCCCGCCAGCAGCGTGCGCCGGTAGCGCCCGTCCAGCCGCGCCACCTCGATCTGGTGCAGGCTGCTCTCCACCCAGTACAGGTTGCCGGCCACCCAGTCCACCGCCAGCCCCTCGGCCGTGGACAGCCCCTGGCGCACCACGGGCTCGATGCCGCTGAGCGCGCCGCCCACGATGGTGCCGCGGTAGATGTTGTCGTCCACCACGTCCGTCCAGTACAGCTGCAGCAGGCCCGAGGCGGGGTCGCGGCGCCAGTCCAGCGCGATGGTGTTCTTCAGCGAGGAGATGAGCGCGCGCGCCGTCAGCGCCGGCAGCTCCACGCCGCGCACCTCGTGCCGGTTGCTGAACACCAGCAGCGGCGTGGTGCCGTCCGTGCTCTTGCAGTTGCGGCCGTCGTCGGCCAGGCGGTAGCCGGCGTCGCAGGCGCACTTGTGTCCGGCGCGCGTGGGCACGCACACGTGCGCGCACGCGCCCCACGCCTCGCACGCGGCGCGCGCCTCGCACGTGGCGCCGTCCGCGCCCAGCGCCAGCCCCGCCGGGCACGCGCACACGGGCCCGCCCGGCGCCGCGTGGCACGCGTGCGAGCACGCCGACACCGCGCACATGGGCTCGCCTGCCGGTTTGAAGATTTAAGACTACAAAGGGACATTGAGACAGAAAAAGCGACTTCGTTCTATATAGTGATAGGCGTTTAGAGAAGTAATGGTCGTGTATAAATACCGCAGCGGTCGGCTTCGTCGGCGCCGTCGGCGCAGTCGGGCGCGCCGTCGCACAGCTGGTGCAGCGGCACGCAGCGCGTCGCGTTGTCGCAGCGCAGCGCGGGCGCGGCGCAGGCGGGCCCCGGCGCCGCGCAGCCCGCCTCGTCCGAGCCGTCGCGGCAGTCCACGTGCGCGTCGCAGCGGAACTCGCGCCGGATGCACTCCGAGTTGTTGCACTGGAACTCGTGCTCCTCGCAGGCGGGCGCGGGCGCGGGCGCGGGCGCGGGCGGCGCGGCGGCGCAGGCGCGCTCGTCGCTGGCGTCGGCGCAGTCGGCGTGGCCGTCGCAGTGGTAGTCCCAGGGCAGGCAGGCGCCGTTGTCGCAGGGGAACATGGCGGCGCTGCAGGGCCGCGCGGCGCAGGCGAGCTCGTCGCTGGCGTCGCCGCGGCCGCAGTCGGGCGCGCCGTCGCAGCGCCACCACAGCGGGATGCAGCGCCGGCTGGCGGCGCACTGGAACTGCTGCGGGCGGCAGGCGGCGCGCGAGCACGCGGCCGCGGCCTCGTCCGCGCCGTCGTTGCAGTCCTTCTGTCCGTCGCACACCCACGAGTTGGGGATGCAGCGGTTGGTGTCGCAGCGCATGAACTGGTCGGCCGCGCACGTCACGTTAGCTGCGGACGGAGCGGCGCGTCAGTACACTGGTGGGGGGCGGAGGCACGGGGCGGCACGGGGCGGCGAGGCACTGACCGCAGGGCCCGCCGGGCGCGGAGTCCTCGTCGGAGCCGTCGGCGCAGTCGCGGTCGCCGTCGCACACGTACTGCGGCTCGAGGCAGCGCGTCGACCTGCGCACGACACCCGCGTTACTGCGCGCTCACACATCTCACGCTCAAACCAATTACAATCAATTCAATTCTCAACTCATCATTTTTTATTAATAGTTATTTGTTATACAAGAGTGCAAAGTTGCTTTTTAACCGCGGGCTCAATAATGAGAATCCTGAGCGAGGGAATATCTTTGCACTCGAGTGCAACACGTAACTTTTCATCCCACCTCATCGAGGAAATTACTAAATGCAAAAAAAACAAAATGGCGCGCACATAATGAGTATCAAATTAAAAAGAAGTACCTAGTTCATTTATTTGTAAACTCAGTTTAAAAATGAAAATTGGTTAAAAATCTATGTAAAAACAATAATAAAAATGACTTAATTATATTAAGCAGTATTTTATTTGTTTAATATGTATTTGTTTGAGAAGTCTTATCGAGATTGTCATAAATGGAGTATTGCACACGATGTTCTAAATTTAAATCACTTTGCCGCTCTAGAGGATAAAAACGGCTTTTGCGCTCAGATATCAAAGGGTAAAACTACTCTTTCCGAGATGGTGGGATGAAAATACTTTTTGCACAGTTTGTACAGTGGCCAACATACACATAGGTAATATACATACATATGATATCCCAGTACACAGTTTTTTAAACTTATGGTTCAAAAGTTGAGGGGGAGGGGGGGCAAATCTCGGAAGTTTTAAAATTTCGGAGCGATTATTTCCGAAAATATTATTATTATAAAAAAAAGTGATCATGTAAACCTCTATACATTTTAAAAATATTTTTTGCATTTTGTCGTCGTCATTTATAAACCTATTGGTAGCAAACAGCTTTCTAGTGCTAACAGTCACTGAGATTAAGCACGGACGGACGGGCAGACATGGCCAAACTATAAAAACAGGCAGCCGTACATTCATCAAGCATGCTCAGCAAAGTACTAGGAGACACGGTATTCGTACGGACAGTAGAAGAACAACACTCGGACACTGACACACAAACACCAGACACTCAAGCCTCGCATCCATCACCGCGGGACCAGCCATCCAGGAACAAAACACAGCAATCAGGGGGAGCGGGACAGCGGGGCCCAGTAGGGCCAAGGCCTGCCGGGGCTGCAGATTGTTCGAAAGAGATACCGCGGCTCTGGTACATAAAAGGCGACGGAACACGACGGTTTTTAGTCAGTAAGAGTCTGACACTCTCGCCGCTGCTAACCCACAGCGGCAGGGTTCATTTGATGATTTTTGACGTCGTTTAAAAAAAGGGGGGGAGGGGGGAGAGGTTGCCATTATTTGGCAAGCGAAGATTTTTGCTGACATTAATAAGTAATGACATTTATAATCAACATTACATTTAAAAAAGCTATTTATTGTTTGTGTAATTTTTTAAAATTATAGTTTTCATTATGTTTGTACTGCATATATCTTTTTTCATTGTTTTTAATGTCGATCGAACTTCTTAACTTTATTTTTGACTTGAACATTGTAAAATGATACGAAGCATGGAAGCGAGTTAATAATGAATGGTGTGAAGTACCACCCTTGTGTGACGTGACGTTCAGGGGCCCGATTCTCCTAAGTTAATAATGTCAAAATCGAATAGAAATCGAATCGCAATATGATCGTAATAGCAGTTTTAACCATATCGGGCATTCTGCTACTAATAAAAGACCAATCGTATTCGATTGACATTTGATTGTTGTGCGATTGGTCTGCTATTTTGATGATTTTGGTCTATACGGTAGTTTGCTGTACAATCATTTTGCAATCGTAAATCATTTGCAGACAAAATGATTCATTATTGAATGACAGACAAGGATAAAAACGTTTATTTCAAAGAAAAAATAGCGGAATGCCACATACGCTTCAATCGTAATCGAGTCGGGATTGGATCTCAGTCGAATCGAGTCGAACGTCAATCGAAGGGCGCTTAAGTAAAATTAGGAGAATCGGGCCCCTGATGTTTCATTTGTATATTTTCATCGTAAAGTTAATGGTGAGCCTACCTTGAAGAGTATACATTTGCTATTGTTTGTGAAATTTTAAGTTTGTCTGTATGTATGTTAGCCGTGGGAAGCCTTAATTATTAACAAGGTGAAGAGGGAGCATGTAGCTTTTATTTAAATGCGCTAAAAAGAAAAAAATAAACTTTTACTGTAACTTTACTGTCAACTTATAACGACATTTCAAAGAACAATGTCAGATGTCATAGTAACTTAATCCATGACCAGCATTCATGGACACTGCGAACGAATGAAACATTACATAAATAAACATACGTTTATATTACATTATAAACGGTAACACACGGGTGTTACCGAGCGGGAATAACCCGTGGCAATGCTGCCAGCCTTTTTGGTACATTACCCAGTGACAGCGATGAGGGGCAATTTTTTGATGCACTGTATTAGTTTTAAGTTAAGGGCTTAACATTAAGGGCTTTGTACGAGGCTCTTGTGAAAAGTCATCTGGAATACAATGCGGCCGTCTGGAGTCCGAGCGAAATAAGGTACAAGACAATGCTCGAGAGGATACAAAATAAATATATACGATTTATGTATCTGAAAATTTATGGAATATATCCGGGACACCCGTTATTGTACCCCACCTTATTCTGCCTCGGTATGGTGGGGTAGGTACTATAAATTGGAAGTTAGGCGTGAAGTGGCATTAGCCACTTATCTTCTGAAAGTGCTGAGAGGTGTCATTTATAACTCGGGTCTTCTATCAGAGATCGGTTTTTGTGTACCGGACGAGTATGTGGGGCGGTGGCTGCTGGTGGTGCACCAACTTGCTGCAGCGCGCGCCGCTCACTGCGCTGCGCATTCTCAACACGGTGGCTGAGCACATCGACTTATTTAACTGTACACTGAGTGAGTTCACAAGGGCCACTTACTGTGTAGTTTGTATGGATCAGTAGTTGTTTTGTACTGTGTTATATATTTAAGTTATAGTTAAGGAAATATTAATTGTAAGTAGGTACTATGTCGAATTAGATTAAGTCTGTAAAGGCATAGTAACTTTGAGATGTGAATAAATAAATGAATAAAAAGTTGTATATATGTATAAGTTTATTTTAACTTTTTTAAATTGATGTAAATATTTTGTAAATATGTTTCTGCTAAATAAACTAAACATATTTGACACAATTATATTGAAAGAACCATATATTTCGGTCGACTTAAATATCTTATTCTGGTTCAGTAAAAGTTTATTTTTTTCTTTTTAGGGCATTTAAGTTAAAGCTTGATTTAATGATTTTTTTACCTCAATTTTTTTTTTACTTTTTTGTTTTCACCTGGTAAGTATAGGGTAGATTTTGATTTGGTAAAGTGCACTTTATTCTACTTGTCAAGCCCTGTCATTGGATACCCATATGGATGGGATTGAAAAAAATAGGTTGTTCACCATTTTGTAGCGGCGGCCATCTTGGATTTTTATTTCGTAAAGTGCAATGTGCAATACCCATATTATATAGGTACCTTAATAATAACTAGTCCGCCATCTTGTATATTTAGCCATATTGGATTTAGGATGACGTCACATTGTCATCCAAACTAAACATGTATGCAAAATTTTCAGCTCAATCGGTTGAGGGTAAGTGCCTTAAAATTTAAAATTCCACCCGAACACACATAGTTACATACATTCATACATACTTTGCAAGTTAAATAAAGCTTGTAAAAAGAGTAGTACATGCTCTCACCACACGTATTTGTCTTATAAAAAAAAAACAGTCGAGTAATCGATCTTACTCAGTATATCGAAAGGTTAAAAGAAAAAAAAATAAAGGTTAGAAAAATAGGCGACCCGTTCAAGCAGGCGTGGGTGCCGGGCGGGCAGGGCGGCGGGCGCGGCGCCGCGGCCGCTCCTCGCGCACGCGCGGCGGCGCCCGGCGCGGTTCTCCCGCACGCGCATCGCGCCCGCCCGGCCGCGCCAGGCACAGCTCCGCGCAGCCGCCGTTGTCGCGCGAGCACGCGTTGTGTCCGCGCCGCGCCGCCGCCGCCACCAGCGTCAGCCCGTACAGCGGCGGCGGCACGCGGTACAGCTCCGCCACCGCGCCGTCCGCGCCGCGCCGCCGCACCGCGCCCGACCCGTGCTCGCTCCACAGCACGGCGCCCTCGTGCAGCGCCAGCCCGTACGGCTTGAGCAGCGGCGCGTCGGGCGCGTCGGCCGCCACCAGCGAGCGCTCGCCCGAGGCCAGCGCCAGGCGCTCGATCTTGTTGAGGTAGGTGTCGCACCAGTAGAGCTCGCCGCGCTCCGACAGCGCCAGGCCGGCGGGCCAGTGCAGCGCGGCCGCCACCAGCGTGCGGCGCGCGCTGCCGTCCATGTGCGCCGCCTCGATGCGCCCGCCCGCGCCGCGCCCCGCCCACACCGACCAGTACATCGTGCTGCAACACCGCATGCGCTCAGCCACGCCACACACACCACACCGACACTGTCTGCTTCAACACTCGAGCAAATATTAGCCAAATCAAAAAGAAACACTTGCTCACATTTATGACGCGGTGTTATCAACTCCGCCACCTCACTTTGTATAACAATATTTTACTTTGACGTGTAAAGCTGGGCGCGGTATAATTGCCGATAGGCTTACGGTCGGCACATTTTAGACGACGATCACTCGATTTCAGAGGGTAGTCGAATAAGTTCACTTGTTTTTCGATAATAATCGATTAGATTTCTACTTCATTTTTAATCGGTAGATACTATTAATATCGTGGGCCTGATTTGAAACATCTCCTTTCATCTCTCTAGTAAGTGATCACTGAGTTCCTAGTTGACTACTGCTTTTAGAATACTTTTATGTACAAAGGGTAGGTGGCCCGGGTAATTTGGTCGAGTAGGTCAGATAGGCTGTCGCTACATATGGCACATCAGCTGCATCCGGCTAGACTGGAAGCTGACCCCAACATGGTTAAGAAAAGGCGAGGCAGATGTCAACGATGGCCCTTTTTCGAGTAGTCTGTAGTAAGACTATACGTATGAAGTGATAATAGTTACCCGTTGGCGGGGTGCAGCGCGATGGCGCGCGGGTGGTAGTGCTGGTAGTCGTCGTCGCGCACCAGCACGCGGCGCTGCGCCGGCGCGTCCAGCCGCGCCACGCTCAGCGTGCCCAGCGCCTCGTCCGTCCAGTACAGGTTGCGTCCTGCCGAGCCGCCGCGTTACTGTCTCATCCACACACACGTGCCGCTCGCTCCACGCGTGTGGAGTGCTGTGCTCACCCATCCAGTCCACCGCCAAGCCCTCGCAGTTGTCGACGTCGCGGCCGGCGAACACCTCGCGCCCGCTGCCGTCCAGCTTCTGGCGCACGATCTCGTACCTGCACACAGAGCGCGGTGAGCGGCGGTGCGGAGGGCGGGGTGCGGGGCGCGGGGCGGGGCTCACCGGTGCACGTCGCAGTAGTAGAGGTAGTCGGCGGGCACGTCGACGTCGGCGGCGGTGGGGCGCGCGGCGTCGGTGACGGGCGCGGCCGCCTCCTCGCCGCGCGGCTCGGGCGCCAGCGCCTGCACGAGCGGCGGCGCGCCGCGCGCCAGCAGCAGGTAGGCGGGCAGGCGCACGCGCTGGCAGGCCGGCGGCGCGGTGGCCGTGGCGGCAGGCGCAGTGCGCGAGCGGGGCGCCGCGCGCGTAGGCGGTGAGGCACAGGTGCTGGCAGCCGCCGTTGTCGCGCGCGCAGGGGTGCGGGTGTGGCGGCTGGCGCGCCGCGTGGAAGGCCAGCGCGCCCGTGGGCCGCGCCGGCAGCGCCAGCGCCCGCGCCGCGCCGCCGCCCGCCAGCCGCGACACCAGCGCCACCGAGCTGTTGCGCCACACCGGCAGGAACAGCGTCGAGCCCAGCACCGAAATGTGTTGCAGTTCTTGCGTCTGCCGAACACATAATATGTGGCTTCCTAATATTGTGTACTTATTCTTCACTTACAATGATACTTCCTTTTGTTCAAAAACATAAGACGATTCCAAGGAGCACTTGAACTGCTTAGGAAAAGTAATAAACAACTTGAGAGGTGTCAAGGGACACTCGGACGGAACGCAGTTCTTTTCGATTCAGGAATTCATCGAAGGAATCGTAATTAAATTTTATTATGTACAAAAAACAAATTTACCTCCAGTACACACACACACAGTATACACTCCACAAAAATAATATAATCGTCGCACGCGACAACACTCTGTTCCATACGAAATAGAAAGACAAAACGCAAATAACTGGTTTGCTTTCTATGAGAGTAAGAGACAGAAACAGAAACCCGTACACGCCCTACAACTTTAACAAAGTGTCGTTATAACCTCTAATTTTTTTTCGTGTAGCCCTCTTTCGCAACGCGCGATAAGGAACTTCGTTCCAAAAGTTTTTTTTGTCTCCTGACGCTTCTGAGCACAGGAGTATTTCCCAAGTGGAGAGTCCCCGGCACTCACCGCGTAGCCGCGGCGCAGCGTGCGTCGAGCGGCGCCGCTGTAGTCGGCGCGCTCCACGCAGTCCAGGTAGGCGTCCACCCAGTACAGCGCCCGCGCCGCCGGGTCCAGCGCCAGCGCCGACGGGTACACCAGCTTGAGCCGCGCCACCGCCGCCCGCGCCGCGCCCGTCAGCGCCGCGCGCTCCACCGCCGGCGGCGCCGCGCCCCACACCGTCCAGAACATGAGCCCCGCGCCCGGGTCCAGCGCGAAGCCGTGCACCTTGCCCAGCGCCGCGTCCAGCAGCAGCCGGCAGTGCGCCAGCGCGCGCGAGCACACGTACAGCGCCTCGCGCGCGCCGTCCACCACGTACCAGTTGCCCGCCACCCAGTCGCGCGCCAGGTGGCTGGCGCCCGCCACGTCGGGGAACAGCGGCGGCGCGCCCAGCGAGCGGCGCCGCGCGAAGTCGTCCGCGTCCACGCACACGATGCCCGACTTGCTCAGGTTGTGGTGCACGTAGCACACGCTGCGCTCGGCGTGCACGAAGTCCAGCGCGCGCACGTTCAGCGCCGCCAGCGAGTGGTTGCGCGAGCGCGCGCCGCCGTCCGGCCACTCGCGCCGCACGCCCTCCGTCGTCACCACGATCAGCGACAGCGGCTCGTCCTCGGGCTCTGCGCAGTGGGAGGCAGGTGAGAGCGGGCCGCGGGCGCGCGGGGCGACGGGCGCACACTCACCGTTGATGGGCAGGCAGTCGCGGCGGTCGGCGTGCAGGCGGTAGCCGGCCGCGCAGGCGCACTCGTACGAGCCGCGCGTGTTGCTGCAGCGCTGCGCGCACGCGTCCTCCCACGCGCACTCGTCCGTGTCTGCAACACGCGAGACTAAGTAAGCCAAATCCACTTAAATACCGGATTATTACCAAGTTTATTTAGCTTTATGCCAATTTAGAGTTCAATATTGTATCACCTCACGGCTCGGAGTATCAAAGACAATCATTCTTCCTATAATGAGCACAAGAGCTAGCCCTATTCCTCCCACACCGATGCGTTGTGAGTCCACTTTGAATATTTAGCTCACCAACACAGCGTCCAGCGGCGTCTGGCTCGAAGCCCGGCTGGCAGTAGCAGGCGAGGCCGGCGTGCGTGGGCCGGCAGCCCAGCTCGCAGCGCAGCGCGCCGCAGTCCGCCGCCGTGAAGTTGTCACAGATGTCCCACTCGTCGCTGGCGTCGGGGCACTGCCGCTCGCCGTCGCAGAACTGGCTGACGGGCACGCACGTGAACTGCCCCTCCACGGGCGTGACGCAGCGCGCGCTGTTGCCGCGGCACTTGAAGTCCTTCTGACCTGCGCACCGGCGAACATGTCCGTCAATAGGCAGCTGCGGGCGCGGGCGCCACCACTGCTCGCTCACGTACACATGTAGGGGTCCTCGTCGGAGGCGTCGTGGGCGCCGCAGTCCGGCTCGCCGTCACAGCGCCAGCTCGGCGCCAGGCAGAAGTTGCTGACGGCGCAGCGGAACTCGTCGCCGCGACATGAAGCTGCAAGAGGCAGCACTCATGTAGGTACATAGGAATGATGGAATGAAATGAACAAAAAGAAGGATCGTCCGAAAGGTTACGGTTGGGGTTGGTGCAGTTGAGCTCGTCGGAGGCGTCGGCGCAGTGCGCGCGGCCGTCGCAGCGCCACGCCGGCGGCAGGCAGCGCAGCTGGTCGGCGCACGCGAACTGCGGCGCGGCGCAGGGCGCGGGCGAGCCGCTCTCCTCGTCCGCCTCCGGCCCTGCGCACACACTGCCTCCTTAATCAAATGCTCCCACGCGCTCGCAGCATGTCACTCTGGACATACCGTTTTTAGGGTTCCGTAGCCAAAATGGCAAAAACGGAACCCTTATAGTTTCGTCATGTCCGTCTGTCCGTCTGTCCGTCTGTCCGTCTGTCACAGCCGATTTACTCGGAAACTATAAGTACTACAGTGATGAAATTTGATGGGAATATGTGTTGTATGAACCGCTACAAAAATATGACACTAAATAGTAAAAAAAAGAATTGGGGGTGGGGCCCCCCATACATGTAACTGAGGGATGAAATTTTTTTTTTCGATGTACATACCCGTGTGGGGTATCAATGGAAAGGTCTTTTAAAATGATATAAAGTTTTCTAAAAAACATTTTTCTTAAAGTGAACGGTTTTTGAGATATCAGCTCTCAAAGTCGTAAAAAGTATGTCCCCCCCCCTCTATTTTTATAACTACGGGGTATAAAATTCTAAAAAAAATACAGGTGATGCATGCTAATTAACTCTTTCAACGATTTTTGGTTTGATCAAAGTATCTCTTATAGTTTTTGAGATAGGTTGATTTAACTGTAATTTACGGAACCCTTCGTGCACGAGTCCGACTCGCACTTGGCCGGTTTTAATGTTTCGATAATGTTGCGATTAACTATACTTATATTATAAAGAAAAAGTCTAAAATGTATAAACCCAAAAACCACTCGACCGATTTAATATATAATGTTACATATTTTTCAATGTTGGAAAGCTATACTCTTACACTCTTCACGAGTAGGGCTGCCATCCGTCCGGGTTTCCCCGGATTTGTCCTCGTTTTGACCCCGTCCGAGGGACGTCCGGGCGGGTTTTCTAGAAGCGTCCGGGGAAAACCCGGACACTTTTCATGTAAGAAAGTACCTCATTGAATTAAGTATATGTTAATAGTAAATGGATTACAAAATAGGTATTATTTTAAACAAAATCGTACTCGTTCGGGGAAAAAATGCGATTTACGCCAAATGTCCGGGTTTTTAATGTTTGTCCGGGTTTGGCGAAATTCGAGATGGAAGCCTTCATTGGTAACATATTTTAGGCTATTTTTCAAAAAAAAAAACAAAAAATTTCACCGTTTTCAAACACTCATCCTTGACTACAATTTATTATTTCAATATAGCTATAAAATATTCATTAAGAATTTCGGCACCCTATCTTTCCTCCCTACAGGAGTTTACCCTGTCGCAAGGCAAGTGAACAGTTTTCATTACTACGCGTTTGGATAAATAAAACTGTAATTTATTAAGAACTGGCTTTACATGCATGGCATTTAACAACTCGATTGGGAATGAAGAGTGAAGTCATCTGCGTAGTGAAGATATTCTGTGAATCTTGCAGCAGACGGTAAGTCAGTTTACAGACGCCACGTAAAGGAGCAGAAAGTTCTTCGAAAACCATAACACCCGGAATATTGTCAGGCTCTATCGAACTTGAATGTTTTCATTAGTTAATACCATATGGAACATAATCAAGAGTAAAAGAATTGTATATAATTGTTGTTGGAATCATTGTGGAGACTATTTACACATTCTGCAATTAATTGTGGTGATAAACATAGGTCCGTAAGGCACTTAAATGAAGTGTTATCTATTTGATAGTGAAATAAAATGAGTATTATAATGGAACAGCGGCGTTAACGCCTGCTGTCACAAACAAGAAAAGGTTATCGGTCCGCGGTCGCCGGCTGCGCGGTGCACGAGCCGCTCTCGCTCTGCTCATCTGCTGCCAGTTGCTACTCTTATGTCCTTTTGATCATAACTTTAAAATCGCGTTCTTAGGTTTCATTTGGTGGATTGGTTAGAAACCATAATGGCGTCTACGGCCGATTTCGGCCACGGCGGCTGTTGTCATTTAAGGAGATCAGCCAGCTGCGCAGGACATATTATAGTGCACGAGCATTTGCGCAGACACAGGTGCACTCCCTATTCCTTCACTCTCATAACCCGATGGGACGGCAATCCGACACGACCGGAAAGAGATCAGGCGCAGGACCGACATTTAAGTGCTCTCCGATGCACGGGTGAATCAAGCACCAACTTCCAGACTACGGGCTGCTTTGTGAAAGTTCAAGAAAACCCACAAAGCGATTTCGGCCCGACCCGGGAATCGAACCCGAGACCTCGAGCACAGCAGCCGCGCTTGCGACCACTACACCAACGAGGCAGCAGAAACCATAAATAATAAGTAATACGTGGTCTGCAAGGGGAGTAGAGCGGGAGCCCCTGCGCACTCGCGACGCTCATTGGTGCGGTGAATGAAGAGTGACACGTGAGAGCGCACGCGCGCCCCAGCCCGCATCGTGCCGCACTGACCGGCTTACTGCTCATCACAGACAATAACATCCTCACTTAATCAGAACACCGTATCTCACAATTAACAGAAAAGTCACAATAGAGTGAGAAGAGCGAATCCGTATTAAAACACCAAGGATAAAGAATCTTACCTAGGCTCTGGACAACGGTCCCATTCTTATAACGAGCGATGTCAGGCCGACGCGTAATGTTCCATACGTTACGTAAAAACACTAAAAAACACATAAAAAAAAACTATTCTTCTCCGTGTGAGAGGAGGCCTGTGCCCAGCAGTGGGACGATAAAAAAAAGGCTGTAACAGGTGCATCGGCCTCGAAGTCTGAGTCTAGTACTTGGATGCAAATACGTTTATTTCGCCACCGACTTCTAGACCGCTTTACTCAAGTGAACGTTCACTTCAATTAATGCTTCACTTTTATTTCACTCCTATGTACTTAGGACGTGTGACTAAAAGACGACGATCAAAAAAAATTAAAGTTCCTGTCATTTAATGACAGTCGGGAAACCAATTTTGTTACGTCTTTTGGCAGTCGGCATTGTTAGAGGCCCCTTCAGTTGTTCTGTGCGAACCTGGTGCTTCCCGGCTTGAGCCAGCCCAAGTACGAGTCGCATGCAAGAATGGGCCACGGCTAGACTCTTCCACAATGCCTACATAAATAATAATCAAACCAATGTTACCTATTTAATGAAATGCAATTGGTTGGCGAGTCACACATGAGATACTTGAGTCGGTGTAACCAGAGAAGATGCGGTATACAACACGATACGAGAGGTTCGTCGCGCCTAGGGTAACCATGAAAGAATTCCAAAAGTCCGGAGAAAAGATGGAAGATTTTTAGGGGTTGTGTTTTTGCAGACGACGGATGACGGGGAGCGACCTCGCGGGTATAGCGAGTGCTCCAGGGAGAGTAGAGTGTATTGTCCTTGGGAACATTTCTATCCTACTAACATTATAAATGCGAAAGTTCGTTTGTTTGCCGATCGGTATGAAACATTGTACACAAATTCTTGGTAGTAATAGAAAGAACATAGGATACCTACTTTTATCTATACTAATATTATAAAGCTGAAGAGTTTGTTTGTTTGTTTGTTTGAACGCGCTAATCTCAGGAACTACTGGTCAGATTTGAAAATTTCTTTCAGTGTTAGGTAGCCCATTTATCGAGGAAGGCTAGGTATAGGCTACTTTTTATCCCGGTACGGGAAGTAGTTCCCACGGGATGCGGGTGAAACCGCTGGCAGAAGCTAGTTTAATAATAAAAAATGCGAGCGAAGCCGCGGTTTAAAGTCGAGTAATGTCATTATGTCCCGAGCCTTTTCCCAACTTTGTTGGGGTCGGCTTCCAGTCCAACCGGATGCGGCTGAGTACCAGTGTTTTACAAGGAGCGACTACCTATCTGACCTCAATCCAGTTACGCGGGCAATCCAATAGCCTTTGGTTAGACTGGTGTCAGAATTACTGGCTTCTGACTGCCCTTAACGACTGCCAAGGATGTTCAATGACAATTAAAATTGTCTCAAAAGGGCTTCGTGTTGGCTTCGGCCCCACAATCGCCTACCGAAAATCCGAAAATTTCTATAGTCCTGTGGTCTGAGGGATACATACAAATATCGTTGTCTCAAACTGCCTCGTTGGTCTAGCTGTCGCAAGTGCGGCTGCTGAGCACGAGGTCTCAGCTTAGATTCCCGAAATCGCTTTGTGAGTTTTAGAAGACTTTCACAAAGCAGCCCGGAGCCTGGAAGTTGGTGAATGATGCACCCGTGCATCGGAGAGCAAGTAAATGTCGGTCCTGCGCCGTCTTCGGTCGAGTCGGGTTATGAGAGTGTTACAACAATCTGCAAAAACCTTAGGAAGGAATCCGGAATCCTTAGGAAGGTTCAAAAATCACACACATCGCGAAATGGTAACGCGACTATCTTGCCTTTGCCAGTTGCCTTACATACACATAATAAACTAGACTGTGTGCTGGAAGTAAAGCGTAATAGTGTACGTCAAACTTTTATCCATGCGAGCTTCCAAACATCAGTTTTGCAGCTGAAGTCTAGGAAAGAAGCGATTGGCTGACTGGTACACAAATGTTGTTGTAGGCAGAGGGAGCGGCGCGAGTTGGCAGGTAATTACAACGGACGCGGCTCCGCGCCGCGCCGGCCAGACCGGTTCGCCAATTTTTTGTGTTACGTCGCCTCTCGCACGCCTCGCGTCAACTACATTAAATAGATATATCTTAATACATTTGTTTATGTCCTTTGACATGATCTGAGAAGTCTCCTTCCAAACATAGTTTGTGTCACCAATGCGCGGGCGGCCCAGAGGTCTCCGTGAAGCACACAGTCGAGGTGAGCCTGGGAACAGCACCGCCGTGTCCTCGTGGTCAATCGTGTTGTATCTTCGTTGTAATTTGTTTGTGAGAGACATATAGAAATACAATATACGTGTCCATTATTTTAGGGCATTTAGGGTTATCTAAAAGACGGACTAATTAATTTTTATCATTCGCCATTCGCATGCCTGCCAATAGGCTGTGACCTCTTGCGGCTTGTGGTTCAAGCCTTGGTCCGAAACGAGAGGAAATGGGATGCCGTCGGTTACTTCTGCGCATCAGTCATGCTAAGAGAAGGAGGCGGCTGAGCGATACAGAATTCGTTCCTCTCATCCCAGCCAGTGGACGTGAGACACCACAGGCACCGGGTATCGAGGGACGCCTCCCGGTAGTCCCGGTTACCGTAGGCGTGGGTCTATGGGCGGTGAGTTTCGGGTGGCTCATCGTTCTACCGTCCCTTAAGAGACGGCAGCACAAATTCTGTAACCGAAATTATCTACCAAAATTCTTCTATCCTACGATCCAACACACTCCACAATAATATAACAATCTTAGAGAGGTGCGCGTGAGGTAGGCGCAGGCGCTTATATGCTAGCCTGCCACCGCTGTCTACTCCCGATGTTCCGTCAGCAATCGAACCGAACATCGGTCGTTGTCGCCTAATAGCGGGTTTAAAGACCATGTTGGCTAAGGGGTCTGGAAATCGGCGGCGTAACACATACACCTCCGTACTTGGGACGCGGGGCCCTTTACGCTATCCTCCTCAACTGCTGCTAGGATAGAATACAACAACTTCTGGTTGTCACATTTTCACGACACTGGCAATCTGGTCGAACTTTAAGGCTCGAGCAGACCGGATGCGTATGCGTAACCACGCGCGTAGTCACGCGCGTAGTTACGGCGTAACCATGAGTTGTAATGTATGGAAATGTATAAGACAGGCCACACCGCTTGCGTAACGTAGACACGCGCGTCGTTACGCAAGCGGTGTGGCCTGTCTCATACATTTCCATACATTACAACTCATGGTTACGCCGTAACTACGCGCGTGACTACGCGCGTGGTTACGCATACGCATCCGGTCTGCTCGAGCCTTTATAAAACTGACACAAATTCTGTCTTCTGGTGAGTAAATCTGCAGCCCATAAATGAAATCTAAGTGTTGCATTGGTTCAACTACTTGTAAGCACGACGATTGCCAAAATGAATAACTAATGCACGTTTCAGTAGAGTCCGGGATCAAAACCGCCAGAATCGTTAAGCCCGCGATATCCCAAATTATTTCAGTGATTAGGATTTATTGTCTTTCAAATCAAGACTAACGAAGACTATTCATAAAAGCGAAGCCAGTAGGTACGGTAGCGCGTAGCGCGCTCAGTACCGGGATATTCGGGATATTTTAATTAAAAATCATAAAAACATTTAACTTTGTTTATTTTTGTCGATTGGAAAACTAAGTGACAATTTCAGTGTAAAAACCTAATCCTTTTCTTTGCATAGAACACATTTAAATAGTTGTCCAGCTAGGAACAAAATATAATAAATAAAACCTATGGACTAAGAAGTTTTTAATTGGTCTACAGTACGTAACGGGGGCGAGGGCTAGTTTTAGACTTGCAGTTGATGGCCGTGGCAGCACGTACCTGCGCTCGAGGCGGAGGTCGCCGAGCCGAGCAGCGCCAGCAGCAGCGCCGCCGGCCAGCCGGTCCCGGCCGCCATCCTTTGTGTTCAGGCGCGCATATGCAGTATCGATAACACGACCATACCTTATAAACCTACCGCCTACAAGCTAATTATTACCACTGGATTATGGGAAACTATTAAGAGATCTATCTGTTTACTCTCGACGCTATATGCATTTACATATCAATGCATTATAGAAATTACATAAACTTTTCACTTTTTCGTCTGAAGTCCTTGATTTAAATCATAACTTTTGTCCTATGAAACCGGTCTAATCCACGGTGAAGTTTAGTGATTATGTATTTTTTATTAGAAACAATAATATTCGATAACACTTAGCAGCGCCGCGATGCCGCAGGCAATTCCATTCACCGCACGCACAGACTACTATAGATAATAATAACAAACAAACACAAAACCGTCAACCAATGGTCAACCCGGGTTAACCAAAGGGGTTAACCAACGCAACAACAGATAAAAAATAGTATATGATCCAGTGTTGCCAGTTCATCAGTCATCCATCATTGCGTGATTATCGACTCGCCCGCAGGCTTTACCAGTTTTGTCATCATTAAACGACAAAAACTTTGAAAAGCTTAATGATGATCGCCCATTTGTCACGGTTCTGACTGAGTAATCGCGCTTCGCCTTTAGTTGCACATTCGCTTAGCCTAGTAACAAAACTATCGAAACGACTCACTCGCTTCTTGTTGTCATATCATTTGTTTCTCGCTCATCATTGGTGGTCGCACTACTGTCACTGATTACTGTTATTTCGTTATTATATTACTGGCTGCCTAGAGTTTTCGTAGGTCCTGGCGAGTAAAAAAAAGTTCTTTGACACACATATGACAATGACATTTTGTTAGTGTCATGTCGATCTGCTGTCGATAAAATATCGTATTGAATAAATAGAGAGTATTTCACAGGATTTAAAGGTACTCAGCTTACTGTAATGAAAACAACTTCAATAATAATAGTTTCTCATATTAATTTTGAGCAAATAATTCTTTTGCGAAATGCCTAAAAGCTTCTTAATTATTAAATTGTTAAGGTTATGCCACAACAAGCTAGCTAGACAATTATGTAATGCTATTTAAGTTGTAATTTGTTGTTAAAGATGGGAGGACACGGTCACGGACACGGACCTCCGTACACTGTGCCGAACTACAAACAGTTCAACATCAAAGGCATCCCTCAGCTGGAAGAGCTTGAAAAAGCTCTTGCAAAGAAAGGTCTCTGTGACCCTTGGATCAGGTGAGAACAATACATGATGATACAGAACAATTTTACTTTTCATTCAGACCAATGATGAGTCGCTACAATCAAAAGAATTACTGTTTTTTTACACTGGTTAAACAAATCCTTAGACATGTCATGCTATGTTTTTTCTAAATGAGCTGGTTCTGTTGTAATGAAAGATGCTTTATAATGTTTTACCTCGCTAGGTGGCACAACTGTTTCCATTTTAATCATGTTTTATACAATGGAACATAAACATATTGTCCATGCCACAGAGAGAAGAAATTTTCCAAAACAAATGGTGAACATTTAGTCACAGGTAAAAATGACACTAACACCCGCTCATAGATTCGTTACTTGTATTTGGTTATATGTATTCATCTGATGCTTCATATTTGTGGTAAAATTTTTATTTATAAACAGACATGTTGCCAAGTTGCTTTAGTTACATATTACTGGCAGCCTGCATGTTTGTTAAGCACTAAGTACTTGTTTTAAACAACTTTCTTGTTGCTATTAATAACGTTAGTCAATTGTTGTTCAACAAAAGTTTACCATGAATATTGGGCTTTACCTACTTATTACAAAACTAGCCGTTTTCCTGCGGTTTTATCCATGTCCCGTGGTAACTACTGCCCGTACTGGGATAAAATATAGCCTATGTTACTTGTGGATAATGTAGCTTTCGAAAGGTGAAAGAATTTTTAAAAATGGTCCAGTAGTTTTTGAGCCTATTCATTACAACCAAATAAACAAGTTTTCCTCTTTATAATATTGATATACAGTGTCTGCGCCATACCTACGCCTAGTGATTTTTAATAGCAACAAGTTACACTTTGATGTGATACTATCAAATAATTATTTTTTTGTTTTACGTTCACCCGCAAACTTTTTATATTACTCACTTCTATATTGTACACGGTTGCGTCGCCAGAAAATCTATAATTTCATTTTGTAAAATGTCAAGAATTCAGATTATTAAACCTGTATTGCGAAGAAACTGAGGTTTTCATTATTAAACTTCCAAATGTCCACCACTGGACATTAAATGGCGACCGTGACAGGACGGATTTGCAAAAATTCGGATCGACTACGAAGACAAAGGAATTCTCACTAAAAGGAAATCTACCAAAGATTCATCGTGGAGGACTACAGACGCAAGAACACTATAATAGAAGACAACTAAGCCAGCCAGGTCGGTCAGAAGAACTCGCCGCGCCCAGCCTTAGCTTCTACTCCGTCGAGGTTCACCGTCAGCCTGCCACGTCAGTCCGAGAATTTCGTCAACATCTGCGAGCAGCTCGTGTACCTATCAGTACCACAGCCACCAGCGAGGACCAGTGCAGCCAGAAGCAGCCGTCTCGCCTATCAGTTAAGTGCCATTCCTACGATTTACCCTAATACCTGAACCCATTTTTCCTATCGAAAGGGTCGCTGTTTGGTACACTCCACTTGTGTATTTCATTAGTTTAACAAAATATCTAGCAATTTTAAGGCTTATTTCAAGTAAACAATCAGTAAATCTCCTAAAATAGTACAATTAAAATCCATAATTTATTGTCAACTACCTACGTAATCATTTGTAAAATCATAAATTCATTAAAATAACAGTAATTTCATGAAAATAAGTTCATAAATAAATAATACTTGAGTATCTAAACACCTATTAGTAATTACATTCCCGATATTTTCATTCTGCTAGGTAATCTGAAGGCCTAAACTTAGCCACCCTCCCAATAGTGCGTGTCATTATTCTAGTTCACATTATTTCAAATATTTTGGCCGACTATTCCAGGGAATTCGGCGCCGCCCGACGTTGACTACCGCTAGCCGCGTTCGGGTGACGAAGCGTCTGCGCTTCGCCACGCGCCGCCGAGCCGCCGCCGCGCTGCTGCCGCGCTGTTACCGCGCTGCTGCCGCGTGGCTGCGTTCAGGCCCCAGGTGTCGCCGAGGGAGTATCAGATAAGAGTTGAACATATAACTTTATTCCTTCATTTTGCATTAGTGTGTTACTGTTTAGATTACTCAATCACCTATAATACTTTCTTAAGTACTAGTTTGTCGTTTGTTGTTGTTACATACTATTAATTAATAAACAAAATGTCTTTAAGCGAAGATAAAGACAGTAATGCAAAACAATTGAAGGAGCTATTTGCTAAACGTAGCTCGGTCAAAGGTCGTTTAACGAAATTTAAAAAGTATTTAGATGTAGTATGCTCTTTAAAATTATCAAAAACCCAAATTAAAGAGTTAGAAATTAATATTGATAAAATACGAGCTATGTCTAGCAAATTCGATGAACTACAGGCTCAGATTGAGGTTATTAATTGCGATAATATGGACTCTGAGATTGATGAACGTGATGGAATTGAGCAGATCTTCACCTCACATCTGGCAATTGCTGAAGAGCAACTTGACAAGTATAAGACTACTTCTCACTATTCTGATTCGCACAATTCATCACAATGTCATCACGATCAGTCAACTCATTGTCATCATGTTGATTTTAAATTACCACAAATACAAATTGCAAAGTTCGATGGCGCTTATTTCCGCTGGCTTGAGTTCCGAGATACCTATTTGTCGCTTATTCATAACAATGAGCGTATCAAGCCTATTCATAAGTTCCATTATTTGGTATCGTATCTCGAAAATGAAGCTGCGCGAATTATTTCTAATTTAGAGATTTGCGAAACTAATTATGAAACTGCATGGCAGCTTTGTGCGATCGTTACGATAACAAGCGCCAGCTTATAAATCAACACCTCAATTCATTGTTATATTTTGAATCGACACAGCAACAACACAAACGTGAATCAGACAAATCACTGAGGTTTCTAGTTGACCACGTAACAAAAAACTTGCGAGCATTATCAAGCTTAGCTAAACAAGATGAGCTGCTTGATATGATAATTATCAAAATTCTTATACCTAAGTTAGATAATCGTACTGCTATGAAGTGGGAAGAACACCGTAATAGTTTGTCCGATCTCCCCACTCTAAAGGACTTCAATAAGTTCCTAACTGATCGCGCTGATGTGTTAGCAACTATGTTCCAAAACAAGTCTGACACACCCAAGGCTACACAATCACGCCAAAATAATAATAATAATTCTCGTAGCACTAAGTCGTTTTCATCTACAGTTCAGAACACCGGCTCTGTCACTAAGCAGTGCGTTGTCTGTAAAGGTGACCACTGGATTTACGACTGCCCTACATTCCTAGCGAAGAGTGTTCAAGAACGACGAGACGAAGCATTTAAGTTGCACTTATGCTCCAATTGTTTACGAACTGGGCATCGTGCACGTGATTGCAAGTTGGGTCCCTGTCGTGAGTGCAAGCGTAGACACAACTCACTCTTGCATTTACCTAATTCTAACAATGCTAGCACAGGTAATACTAGTACAGTCAGCAGCAATAGCACTAACACAGATCGCGGTTCAAGTGAAATATCAGTTAATAATTCGATTAGTGATAATTTCGTAGAAAATCATATTCTTTTGTCAACAGCCATGGTAAACGTTATCAATCCTCAAACAAACAAGCAATTTCGAGTGCGTGCTTTATTAGACTGTGGAAGTCAGTCCTCATTTATTAGCCAGTCACTCATGAACAAGTTATCATTACAGGTATGTACTATAAATACTATAAACGTTATTGGTATAGGCAACAACTTAGCGGAACATGTAAATAAAAGTTGCATTGCCCGATTAAATTCATTTAGCAACGACTACAGTGTTGTACAATCATTTTATGTGTTGAACCAGTTAACAGGTGCTATTCCTAAACAATCTATAGATATTAGTCAACTTAATATCCCACGAGACATACAGTTAGCTGATCCCAATTTTAATCAGCCTTCGGCAATAGACATCTTGATAGGTGCGGACCTATTTTGGGACCTATTAGGATGTGATCAGCTAGCATTAGGTCATAACATGCCCAAGCTACGTAGCTCAAAGCTAGGTTGGCTAGTCGCCGGCCCTATTTTTCCAAGTTTAAGGAATCGTTCGTTACCAAAGAGTATTCCGTGTCATGTTTCAATCAGTGATAGTGACGAATGCAATAATTCCGATATTAATTCTCAATTAACAAAGTTTTGGGAACTGGAGCAAGTTCCAGATAAGCAATATTTTAGTAAAATTGAGCAGGCTTGTGAAGACCACTTTTATCGTAATACTTACCGTTTAGAATCTGGCAGATTTTGTGTTAGGCTGCCTCTAATTGATAGTCCAGATTGTTTAGGAGATTCTTACGCAATGGCCAAGAAACGATTATTGTATTTAGAAAAACGTTTCCGTAAGAATCCAGAATTAAAGTTACAATATTCAAATTTCATTCAAGAATATTTAGAGCTAGGCCATTTAGAGGAATGTCCGATTATAAATCCCGTTCCATCCTATTATCTTTGCCATCATGCAGTGTTTAAACAAAACAGTGAAACGACAAAGACACGTGTTGTCTTTGATGGATCGGCACGAACTTCCTCAGGTTTCTCTCTGAACGACCTACAGATGGTCGGTCCCAATGTTCAAGACTCAATCTTTTCTATTTTGATTCGAGCTCGTCAGTACAAATACATTTTGACAGCCGATATTGAAAAATTCTTTAGGATGGTTGAACTAGATGAAAAGGATCGTAATTTACAATTAATACTTTGGAGAAGTGATGAGTCAAATCCTATCAAAACTTTACGTCTAAAAACCGTCACTTATGGTCTCGCAAGTGCTACATATTTAAGCACCAAGTGTTTGTCAGTATTGGCAGAGGATTGCGATGATCAATTTATAGGTAATATTATTAAACACGATCATTATGTCGATGATTTGGTCACTGGATCCAACTGTGAGTCCGAGCTGTTATACATTCAGCGCAAGGTGTCGGACACTCTAAAATCTGCAGGGTTTAAACTACGTAAATTCAGGTCGAATTTACCAAGTATTTTGTCATCATCGGTCATTGATCAAAATGACAAGGTTAGTTTAAGCGGATCCACTAATACTTTAGGATTAAATTGGAATCCTAAAACCGATACTCTTCAAATATCAATTGTAATTCCCAACAAAGGTGATGTAGTTACCAAGCGATCTATACTGTCTACATCATTCAAGATTTTGATCCTCTCGGTATTCTCAGTCCATGCGTGATTATACCTAAAATGTTACTTCAGTCCTTATGGCTCAATAAAAAGGGCTGGGATGAACCGGTTAGCTCTGATATTTTGGAATCCTGGAACAAGTTTATTAACAATTTAAGTTTTTTATCAGATCTACAGATCCCGCGATTAACGCTATGCGAAGCTCCTAGTTATATAGAAATACATACCTTTAGTGATGCTTCCCAAGTCGCTTACGGTGCATGTGTGTACCTGCGGTCACACAACTTAGCTGGTGATGTAAAGGTTAACTTACTGTGTGCTAAGTCTAAGGTGGCGCCGTTGAAGCCGACGACAATACCGCGTCTGGAGCTTTGTGCTGCTCTGTTGGCTGCAAAATTGTGCAAGACAGTTACCAGTTCTCTACGATGTGAGGTTGATCGTATCATTTATTGGTGCGATTCTAGCGTTGTCCTCAGCTGGTTGAATGGTAATTCTGCAAAGCTAAAAACATTTGTAGCAAATAGGGTTGCCGAGATTAATGAACTTACCGATAGTTCGTCGTGGCGTTATGTGCCGACTGATCAGAATCCAGCTGACCTGATCTCAAGAGGCGTAAGTCCAGATCAAATTACCAATCTTAATTTGTGGTGGTCAGGTCCAAAATTTCTAATACAGCCTGAATCTGATTGGCCCTATTTAAATAAATTAATAAATGAAACAGACTTACCTGAGATGAAATCCACTTCCGCTGTTGTCCAGGAACCTGTAACAGAAATTCTAAAATAGATAAATTTTCATCGTTTTTAAAATTAAGACGCATATTTGCGTATGTAAATAGATTTATACATAATATTAGACATAAAAATCCTAAAGATAAATTATTTGGTAAATTTAGTGTTACTGAATTAGAATCATCCTTTACTAGCCTATGTAAAATTGCTCAGCAAACTTCATTTGCTGTAGAGTACAATATTTTGTTAAAAAATAAAAATTTAAGTAGCAAATCATCTCTCTTGTCACTTTCACCCTTTTTGGATGATGACAAGGTGATGAGAGTCGGTGGTAGAATAGAATTATCAAATTATAATTATACTAAAAAACATCCCATACTTTTACACGCCTCTCATCCACTCACCAAATTATATTTCAAACATGAACACTTACGGAACATGCATGCCGGGCCTCAACTGTTGCTGGCCTGTGTAAGAGAAACTGTGTGGCCTATAAACGGTAGGCACTTGGCCCGCCGCACAGTACATGCCTGTGTCAGATGTAGACGTATTCAAGGTAAAACATTAACTCCCATGATGGGAAACTTACCTGCACAGCGCATCACACCTGATTTTCCATTTCGTACTGTTGGCGTTGACTTCGCTGGTCCGTTCCTCACGCTAAATAGAAAGGATCGAGGTGCACGATTAACTAAAACCTATTTATGTTTGTTTGTATGTTTTCGCTATAAATGTGTGCACCTGGAAGCCGTCAGTGATTTGTCCAAAGACGCTTTTATTATGACATTACGCAGATTTATATCGCGACGGGCAAACCAGCGGAGATATTTTGCGATAACGGCCGCAACTTTGTTGCAGCTGCTAAGGAAATAGGCAATTTTCTTAAAACCAATCATGAGCCTGTAGTCGATTTTGCTACCAATGAAGGTGTGAAGTTTGTGTTCTCCCACGTATGCTCCACATTTCGGCGGCATCTGGGAGGCTGGCGTTAAATCCGCGAAATACCACTTAAAACGCGTTATAGGAAACAATCATTTAACATTTGAGGAGATATGTACCCTTTTCACACAAGTGGAAGCTGTACTCAACAGTAGACCTTTATGCCCACTCTCCCCTTCCCCTAACGATTACCATTTCCTAACTCCCGGTCACTTTCTGATAGGGCGTGCCTTAAATGCATTGCCTGGTCCATCGCTCGAGCACGAGAACCAGAACAACCTTCAACGCTACATGAAGCTTGAACAAATACATCAACATTTTTGGCAGCGCTGGCAAAGGGAATATGTAGCAGAGCTACAGCAGCGCTCAAAATGGCGTACTAAATCAGCATCCCTAAAGGTCGGCGACTTAGTTCTTCTCCATGAGGATAATGTCCCACCACTCAGTTGGCGAATGGGACGAGTCAGCCGCCTGTTCCCGGGGACCGACGGAGTCACGCGAGTCGCAGATGTGCAAACTACCAGAGGTTGCTTCAGGAGACCTCTCACTCGGATCTGTCCCTTGCCTACATCTTTACCGGATGAAGACTGATGTAGTTGAAAGGAGTCTTTCAACGGGGGGGAAGATGTCTGCGCCATACCTACGCCTAGTGATTTTTAATAGCAACAAGTTACACTTTGATGTGATACTATCAAATAATTATTTTTTTGTTTTACGTTCACCCGCAAACTTTTTATATTACTCACTTCTATATTGTACACGGTTGCGTCGCCAGAAAATCTATAATTTCATTTTGTAAAATGTCAAGAATTCAGATTATTAAACCTGTATTGCGAAGAAACTGAGGTTTTCATTATTAAACTTCCAAATGTCCACCACTGGACATACAGGAATGAATTTTATCCAGTGCGCAAACTTTGTCAACTTATAGTTAAATAAGTTTTATAGATACGTATATTTTTATTTTGTCGTGTAGTACAAAAAAGAAAAATTATTGATATCTAAAGATGTTTATTTTGTAACCGATTGTACGGTCGCCATAGTAGGCACGGTGGGAACGCGAAACCGGTTTACTGACGTGAGCGCTACTCGGCGCCGCCGCTGCCGCCCCGCTGCCCGCAAAATTCGAGGCAGAGGCCTAAGAATAGTTGGTATCCATATTTTGCTGATTTTAGGACGGACAAAAGAATGAAAAAACTTTTTTTACTGATGATGCAGATATGTTCTGTTAATTATTCTGGACCACCAGTTTTTTTTTGTGCTCTGGTTAAAATTCATTCCTCATAATATTTTCATTTGGTTATATAAACCAATGTTGTCTCGTATTTCAGGGATGCATATGTTCTGGAAGTGATTTTATAAACAATGTACTTATACATATTTCAGAAATGAAGCCTGGAGGTACCACCCTGGATTTGGCACTCGCTGGGCTCGTGCCAACAAGACGTTCTTCCGTGGGCTGCCGCTAGGCCTCGCCCTGGCGGTGATCACGGTGGGCGTGAGCAAGATGTTGGGCGGCGGCGACCACGCGCACGCGCACGACGAGCACTGACCTGTTGCGCCCTATGCTAGTGTTTTTGTTTAATATATTTCATATTGTTAGTGAACCTTGTTATCATTTCTACATACATAGTTACTACATACAAACAACTGCCATTAGTAAAGCAGGCTATGTCGGAGGAGGATTAAGTCATTAATTAACATAATATAAATAAATTAAAACAATGCTTAATAGTATACAATTAATAGGTACTTAGAGTAATTAGCGACTAATTTAATGTCTTTGTCAGACAGGAATTCACCTATATTATAGTATGCTTTGGTAATTAAATATTCCTTTAACTTATTTTTAAATATTTTAGTAGGCAATTCTTTCCTTGACTTAGGTATATTATTATAATATCAATTGTAAATGATCGGAGCCATGCAGAAGACACTTTTGCGCATTAAAGTAGTCTTAGCGGTCTGGAGACATAGTCGGCTATTGTCGCGTCTGTTTCGTGGAACAGTATCGGCAAGTCGTTTAAAACAGCTCGGGTTCGATTTAACACAGCCACTTCCAATATATACACACCCTGGGAGCCCCCCAATATATTTATTTTATTCTAGTTTTCATTATTTGTTATTAAAGTGGAACAGAAATACATCATCTGTAAAAATTTCAACTCTCTATCACGGTTCATGAGATACAGCCTGGTGACAGACGGACGGACGGACAGAGGAGCGAAAACAATAGGGTCCCGTTTTACCCTTTAGGTACGGAACCCTAATAAAAAATATCTCCTCACTTTGTACATACCTAAGAGGGATAAAATAGAAATAATATGCACGTTTGTACATTTTTCTCTAAATTAAAGAAGTCGTCGGATATCGCATGACTCCCGATTATTGTTGACGGTAAGATGCAGGGCCCCGATTCTCCTAATTTTACTTAAGCGACATACGATTGACGTTCGACTCGATTCGACTGAGATCCGATCCCGACTCGATTACGATTGAAGCGTATGTGGCATTCCGCTATTTTTTCTTTGAAATAAACGTTTTTATCCTTTTCCGTCATTCAGTAATGAATCATTTTGTCTGCAAATGATTTACGATTGCAAAATGATTGTAGGTACAGCAAACTACCGTATGGACCAAAATCACCAAAATAGCAGACCAATCGCACACCAATCAAATGTCAATCGAATACGATTGGTCTTTTATTAGTAGCAGAATGCCCGATATGGTTAAAACTGCTAATTGCGATCATATTGCGATTCGATTTCTATTCGATTTTGACATTATTAACTTAGGAGAATCGGGCCCCAGGTCAGTCGGTTATTGTGACGCCTATATACGTCCATGCTTTAGGGTACAAATAAACAAGTTTACTTTTTATTATATAAGTAGGTATAGATTAGAAACTTGTGTATCTCTCACGGAAGCCACGTTCGCATGCCGTCTTCTCTAGAAACGTTTTCGGTCTCTCGGTCATTGACCTGTTGAGGGTTAATCGTTTTCCAAATAAAAAAAAATGCACAATGCCGCTAAAGCTTTTACTTCTAAAAGTTTCCCAGATAAATATAAAATAAATCATGATGTTGATTGGTATAGGGTGAAACCGCAGGGAAATTATTTGAATACTAACCATTTTAATAAGACCGATTGTTTGCTTCAGCAAGATTAATAAACGTGTCCATTTCGACCGCGCGGCCACCTCATAATTTTTGATGAAACTTTGCCAGGAATTAGTAGTAATTTGTTACTTTTCACTCCTCTTTTCCTGAATTTGTTACAAAAAAAACCAAGCCGCTATGACAAAGAACAGTTGGCCGCTAGAACCGCCACTTGCCGTAGTCATCGCCCGTGATTACTCAGAAACTATACAATGCAGATAGACGAATGATACATCAAAAGAAAGGTCTTAATTTGTTAAATTTGTTACAAAAATAATAAAGGTCAAAACGTAGATAGGTATACAAAAAGTTATGCAATGTTAAGTTTTCAGGTTATGAGTAGGTAAGTATATCACCGTAGGCACCAAATTAATAGAGGCTAATGTGTATAGAAAATTAGTCTTTAATTTGTTACAGCGAAAAAAGACAAAAAAATACTAGAAAGCAGGTTCAATAATATGTTAGAGTCGATTTTAGTT
This sequence comes from Helicoverpa armigera, assembly GCF_030705265.1. NCBI lineage: Eukaryota > Metazoa > Arthropoda > Insecta > Lepidoptera > Noctuidae > Helicoverpa > Helicoverpa armigera. The sequence goes on from NC_087144.1 coordinate 9,497,706, forward strand.
GGCCGCGCGGACGGCAATATGCCTAAAATACAATTTCGTTTTTCTCGTTATTAAAAGTAGGTTTTAGCTTAATTAAAGTACTAGTCGATGGGTAACGTAACCTAGTTTGAATAAATATAGCGAATTTAACTGCAGCATTCGTATTTTAGGAGATATTTACAAAAACACAGTGGTATGAAACTGTATGAGAGTAGGGTGTCCATGCATTTTCACATATTCGAAATTTTCGTTATTCACGTCTTATTTTTTTAGGGAGAGTGCATACTTTATAAAAATCAAAGTCACAAATAGATTAAAATTTCTTTATTCACAATCAACACAAAGGCAAACAAATCAAGTAATAAAAGACAACCAGATAAATATAAAATCTTCATAAACTAACATAATATTTATAAATTCTGTGTCACATATTTTCGTGTCAGTTAGACACGAAAATGTGTGTATTTAAATTTATAAAGGGCGCGGGGTGCAGTGCGCGGTGTGAGCGGTGTGCGCGGTGTGCTCACGTGGAGCGCGGCTTGAGGTCCTCGTAGCAGGCGCGCAGGTAGATGTAGTTCTTCTTGGCCGGGTTGAAGTGCTCGTGCCCCTGCCGAATGCCACGGTCAGACAATCTCACTTACATCACACCTAACAATATTATAAAAACGCAACTTGCTATGTGAGTATGTTTGTTACTTCTTCTTGCGTAAACGGCTTAACAGATTGTGATGAAACTTGGCAGTAATATTTCATACCCTTTTTTATCCTGACCTGGTGACCATTTGGGAAGTATATCCTATCAAACATAGCTAATTTCGTAAAATTGATCCAAAAATCTCCGATTAATCGGTGAAATTGAAAACCTCCTCCTTTATCGGAAGTCGGTTGATTCGACAAGAGTAAGCGTAGTGTGAAAAGCTGAGATAGTGAGGTGAAGGAGTAACCTTGGACCAGTCGTAGCCGACGGCGTAGGCGAAGATCTGGCCGTTGTGGTTGAAGGCGCACTTGGTGAGCGGCTGGTCCAGCATCTCGGAGGACTTGAGCCGTGTGCGCGCGTCCTTGTCCCAGAAGGAGAAGGAGCCGTCCGAGCCCACCGTGGCCAGCGTGCCGTGCGCCGGGTGGAACGCGATGTCGTTCACGGCGTAGATGTCCTGGTAGCCCGACGTGTTGGCGGGCGGCCGGTGGCACTTGAACGTGAAGTTGTCCTTGGGGTTGGTGGGGTTCACGTACTGGATGGCCACGCGGCCCTCCACGCTGCCCAGCGCGAAGCCCGTCGGCTGCTTGGTCTTCTTGTCGCGGAAGATGGCGATGCAGCGGTGCTGGTGCTTGAGCGGCGACTCGACGCGCTTGAACTCGCCCGGCTTGCCCTCCAGCGTGTAGAGGCAGATGCCGCGGTCCGCCGTGCCCACCACGGCCATGGGGTAGTCCTGCGGGCAAGCGAGCTGTAGCGGCGGCGCGGGGCGGGCTCGCCTCCTGCCGCCGCCTACTTACCACGTCCGCGCAGTAGCAGCGTTCCGACAAGTTCATATTCATTATGGGCACGGCGCTTCTGGTGTCCCAAAACTGAAATTAAACAAACACTTTACACTTGTGTGATTGATCATCATATTATTAGCAGGCGAATATCATACGTCGTCGCTCCTTCTGCAAGCTAAGATACAGAGTGGAGCGTATACCTTGAGCGTCTTGTCCCACGAGGCCGTCATGAGGCAGGTGTAGTTGGGCGCCTTGATCCAGTGGCACGTCTTGACGGGCGCTTCGTGCGCAGCCACCTGCACAAACGCAAAAACATACATTTTTATACATACACTAGTTTTCGCTCACGGTTTCGCATCCCGAGTGAACTACTTAGACCCCATCCGTCCTTTCAAACGTCCAGCTTTCAGTAGTACATAGTTATACATAGTTATCCTTAAACATTTTGTCATCATGTAACATTGCGCTCCCGGCTGCGCAAGAAGCAGCAGGTGCACGACTAGCTACGTGCCACATTGCCGTACTTGTACTCAGAATTTAATTGATAACTGCTTTCCAGTTCTGCGAGAATTCTATTAGTTCGTATGAAATCTATACCTATCTTCTATTTATATATTAAAAAATATTGCCACTTTTACTTGCAATTTTATAACTCAAGAATGGTCTCACCAATCCAAAAAATGTTTAGGTCATATTTGATTATTGTGGTGTTTGCTAGCATGACCTGAATGCAGATCTGCTCAATAAACTGACTTGACTTGCGACTCAACTATTGCATTAGATTCATTTTTAATCTTCACAAGACTATCTAGCGCAAGTTATAAGATAATACAATGACATATGACGAGGGCACTAACTACTCTATTCTATTTTCCCCACCTTCCTACTTAACCTCTCACTTCCAAATATTTGTTCTCAACATAGCAGTAATCTTCAGTCCCCCAATAATTGTTACATATTTAGCATAAGTTACCTGCATTGACTGATTAGAAGCCAGGTCCCAGCACTTGACACTCTTATCAGTTGATGCCATGAAGATTTTACTTCCATCCTGAAAATCAAAACATTGAAATAAAGCACAGAACAAACACATGAACTAGTTCTAGTTTCATTAACATAACATGCAAGTAATGCCTGTACTGACATCATGCCATGCTACATCTAATATGGGGCCATCCATGGTCTGCACTGCCTTGGGCACTGTTTTGCCCGAGGCCTCCACCTCCCAGCAGCGCACCTGCAACAACCAATACATAATGACTCAACGTCACCCATCAATTTGCCATCACAAATACATTCCTGACAATAATATTCATAAATCACTTTGTTGGTAAGCAAACAGTGTTGCCTCCCCTGAAGGAGAATAAGTAGTTATGTACTAATACTTAAATTTAACATAAACAGGTTCAACCAGTTTTAAATGCTGCGCTGTATGGGTCTACTAGCTGCACTATGATTAGTGATAACAACGATAAGAACCTATATTTAAAATATTACAAAAGCATGAATGGTGGTTTTATCACGAGATGACTCACACGACAGTCCCAACTGCCGGACACAAGGAACGTCTGCGGCAGCGAGGGCGGCGAGAACTCCAGCGCCGACACCGTGTCGTCCGGCGGAGACGTCACCTCCAGGTCCTTGTTGGGGTTGCTAGGGCCTCCGCCCAGCTGGTTAAACATCTTAACGGCCTTTGTGTTTACCAACAGATCAGATATGGATCGTAACAATAGCAGGCCTGCAGGCAGGGTACACGCAGCAGCTGGCCAATGTGGTAAGGAAGCGTCAGAAGCAAGACGAACGAGTAAATTCACAATACGTTATGTACTTTCTGTCCGTTTGAGCCACAAGTTTTCCGTTTGTTTTGGTTTTACACAAGTTTTAGGTTAACAACTGCAATACTATTGATTGATTAAACTCAGTTGACAGTTGCTGTCAGTCAATGTTACCAGGCGAGTAATTTCAATTACCCATAATTAAAGAAAGAGATGCGGAGGAATACTTCGACGCCTGATCGATGCTCTTTTTTATATTTTATGTTTATATATATATTGTATATAGTATTTTATTTTTAGTTTTGTATAAAGATAAGTAGTTTAAGTTTGTATATATGTATAGTGTGTACATTGTAGAAATAGATTATAAAAATAAATACCTCTAAGAAAGAGATTATTATACATCTACAAAAAAAGAGACAATAGCAATTGGCAATAATTTTAATCAAAATCTAATAACCATTTAAATACTTAAAAAACCTGCCAAGTGCGAGTCGGACTCGCGCACGAAGGGTTCCGTACCATCCAAATTAATATTTTATAGGTACATAAATATGTATTTATCGAAATCGAGCAAAAAATCACGTTTATTGTATAAAATGTTTATTTGATTCTAGTTTTCAGTATTTGTTGTTATAGCGGCAACGGAAATACATCATCTGTGAAAATTTCAACTCTCTAACTATCACGGTTCATGAGATACAGCCTGGTGACAGACGGACGGACGGACGGACGGACAGAGGAGCGAAAACAATAGGGTTCCGTTTTACCCTTTGGGTACGGAACCCTAAAAACCACTGTATTCAGAATCTTTAATATTAATTTACTCTACGCTCAATAAGACATTACCTGTACGTTTTAATATGAAACTTTGCTAAAAAAAAACTCCTTTTAATTATATATACGTAAACACGAGGGCGGCAAAATGGTCTACCACCCTGACGCTACACAAGTATAATATGTAGTATACTCAAGTCTTTGAGTATACTTCTTAACCTATGTCGCGTCGCTCGGTATTAGGGCATGCAATACCACATAAAATACCATTTAAAATACCGGTAAAAATAATATCTTACACTTAATATCTACCGGTTTTTTTATTTTTTTCTAAAATATAGTAACATTTTTACCGGTAATTGCATGCCCGGCTGAAAGACTTGTATCTATGGCCAAGAATAAATAAAAAAAAATAATAAAAAAAAATTGCATGCCCTAGTTCAGCGTTTCCCAAACTTTGTTCTACTGTGACCCGGTAAATTTCATGACTCCTCCTTCGTGACCCACTTAAGATTTTGGACCCACTGAAATAGGTATTAGCAGTGACGATTTTAACTCTACCAGCTCCCTAGGAGAGATTTCTACGGCGCCCTCCAACTACAATTTAAACCCATACGACAATATTTTATTTTTAAAGTGTAGCCCAATCGTACATAAGTTATTGCTGGTTGGTGAATGCAAAAACACGGGGACATAGCTTCTGATTGCGCCAGCGAAGCGAGCGCGAAATTTTTTGTTATATGTATTTTAGAACTCAAAACAAAATTACTTAAAATGTAGCCCAAATGTACATAACTCTTTGTTGGTGCTGGCGCCTATGTATTAAAATTTTGGGACTTAAAGTAGTACCGTAAATAAGAAAGTTCATATGGAAACTAGAAGTTACTTTCTAATTAATAAAAGAACTTAAAAACGACGCTACCTTTTTGCCAGACTTTTGGGTAGACTAAAAAATTGTTGAAAAATAAAAACAACTGTAAAGTGAAGCAAGCCCGAAAATTTTTGAGTTCTGGATCACTAAAAGTCCTAAACATATATAATAAAAGGTGACTGTGAAGTGAAGAAGCCGCGAGCGAAGGGAGCGCGAATTTTTTTGAGTATTGGGACATTAAAAGTAGCTGTATGTGATAAAAAATTTAAGTGTAAAGAAACCGCGAGCGTAGCGAGCGCGAAAATGTTTGAGTTTTGGGACATAAAAGTAGTGTTTGTTCGAGAATTTCTCAAATTTAACGCGGAATTAAACACAAATTTGCTTCGGCGCCCCCGAAGCCCGCGGCGCCCGTGTTGAAAACCCTGCTTCACATTTATAGGTTGTGACAAAAGGCATTAAAAATTGTATTGCTTGATTAGCTTCATGCCAACGGTCGAGTTTATTACGGGCTAGGACAATAATGCAATAGAAAACGTACACAGCTGCGCAGATTTTACTAATTTCGGCAACTTAAAAGGTACTTAACTTTTTATACTTAATTGTTGTCGTTATTAAGAGTGTGTGTGATGCTAGATACTCACTAGAGGTACTTATTTAAAATATGGAGGCAATGCTGCGACCCGGTATTTTTTTTTCGCGACCCGGTACCGGGTCGCGACCCACCAAATGGGAAACGCTGCCCTAGTTAGTCGGTGATTGACAGTCGGTATGTCACAGCATTGTCACAGTCACTTTATGAGACAAGCAAAGAGTAAAGGAGACAAGACAGGAGACAGCACACCAATTGACACATGACGGGATAAAAATAATGCAATGCAGTTTTGCAAGTAAATCAAAGTAAATATACAAAATAATAGAGTCGTTATTAGTATATTACAAATTAATGCTAGTACTAAGCTATTTCTTTACAGGTAAGAACCAAATGAGTATAAATAAGTAGCGCTCAGCCGTCACCGACGTGGGTGATTAACAATATTCGCTGTGGATTTAGCTTAAACCAATAAGTGCAATGAGCAACATACAGTTTGTTCAAATAAAGGACTTAAAACCTGGTATGAAAAATATAAATGCTGAGTTTATAGTGCTAGAAGTGGGTCCACCGACTCTGACGAAAGAGGCGCGTGAGGTGCGTACGCTGCGCGTTGCCGATGCCACTGCTTCTGTAAACCTGTCCGTGTGGGACGAGCCCGGCGCGCTGCTGCAGCCCGGAGACATCGTGCGTCTGACGCGCGGCTACGCGTCTCTGTGGCGCGCAGCACTCACTCTATACTCGGGCAAGTCGGGAGATATACAGAAAGTGGGAGAGTTCTGTATGCTGTTCAACGAGCAAGTGAACATGAGCGAACCACAGCCGGCTCCCCCGGCCGCCGCCGCTGGCGCCCCTGCCGCAGCGGGGGACCGCTCGAACGGGGCACACGCGCCGCTGCGGGCACTGCAGGCGCCGCCGGCCGCCGCGCCGGCGCACGCCGCCAAGCCGGACCGCTTCGCGCCGCCCGCCGACCTGTCCGGCAAGCACGCGCACAAGACGTACGTGCGCGGCCGCGGCCACCAGCGCGGCAATCGGAGGTAGCACCCGCACCTGCCTTCCTTCAGTGCCTTCCAAGACAATGGGGCATTCATTGTGGCTTAGTGTGTTAATAACCAGACTATTTGCCTGACGTGACGCCTCAACTCATACTCTGTTAAAACTCAGTAAATGCATAACGTTTAACCTACTCATATACAAAATGTTATTTTTATGTTTTGTAGACTTAACTTTTTTGATGCCTACACTCTCTCTAAATTCTTTGATGTAAAGCCATAATCAATGATCATGTAAATTTAAGAAATAGCATAATGTGACTAGAAGTTCATATTTTGTTATGACATACTAGCTATTGAGTAATGATTATTGTCAGCTAGGCTAATAGCTCCGGGTGCACAGAGCAGGAGGTAACGGCACTGCTTGTTGTTGCCACTCGTGTGTCATGTCGTTATTATTTGACAATCTTAACTACTCCGTGGGTTGCAAGTGTACTTAAATGTTTGACTTACAGAATTGGTTTCAGTTGGTAAACTTGCTCTATGTTGTCCAAAGTGATATTAATGTGTGCCAGTAAAATAATTTTCTCTAACCAGAACATTTTACTTATTCTGAATTACAAAATACTAGTGGTTTTTTTTATATTTCTAAAATGCTTGGTTTCATTATTCCATAATTCTGTTAACACCATGTTGGTATGTACAATAAATTTTATGGAACTCTACTGGGTGCACAGAGTAGTTTCTCCTGGACATGGTGAAACCTTTGGAAGCCAATAATTTATTGTACTGTTTAATAACACTGAACTATTACTCCTACCATGATAATTTCTTTGACTTTTCTACAGCGAACTTTAATTATATTATTTGATATGTACATGTATATATTTGTAGTAGTAAATGCTTTGATTGGTAGAGAGGGATTCAAAATAAAATGGTTTTTCATCCCACCATCTCGGAAAGAGTAGTTTTACCCTTTGATATCTGAGCGCAAAAGCCGTTTTTATTCTCTAGTCTAGAGCGGCAAAGTGATTTAAATTTAGAACATCGTGTGCAAAGTATCGTCATCGTGTGCAATACTTTGCACACTATGTTCTAAATTCAAATCACACTGGAGTACCATTTGTGACAATCTTGATAAGACTTTTCAAACAAATACATATTAAACAAAATACTGCTTAAAATAATTATTCAATTAATTAAGTAATTTTCATTACCTATTGTTTTTACATAGATTTTTAACCTCGTTTCATTTTTAAATTGAGTTTTCAAATAAATGAACTTTAATCGGTAAGTACTTCTTTTTAATTTGATACTCATATGTGCGCGCCATTTTGTTTTTTTTTGCATTTAGTAATTTCCTTGATGAAGTGGGATGAAATTATTATTTTTTATTGTTTTGAGCTCGATTTTAAACCTGATTACATTTTTAAACTGAGTTCTTGCATAAATAAATTTTAATAGGTACATCTTTTTAATTTGCCATGTGTGACGTGGCGTGCTATTTTCTTTTTTTGAGTTTAAAAATTTCCTCGATGAGGTGGGATGAAAAGTTAAGTGTTGCACTCATGTGCAAAGGATGTTTCACCTTGTGCTCTTTTAATTCCCTCGCTATCGCTCAGGATCCTAAAATTGAAACACGAGCGTAGCGAGTGTTTCGCTTACTCGGTCATCAAAATTGAGCCCGCGGTTTAAAAGCAACTTTGCACTCTTGTAAGTATAACAAATAACTATTTTCATATTTTACCTGGATTAACAGAGGTGTGATCTTATTATTTGGAGTTATAATGATGTATAATACCTATGAATTGTAATAACTTCTGGAGTTAATGAAACATATTCAATATTAATTGTAGCTATGTATCTATTTTAGAATTTCTCGCTAACAGTCGCAGCACTCGCTATAAGCTTGTTGTCTTTTGACTGCAAAGAATTGAAGGAAAGATTTTAAAAACTTTTTTAAACTTAAGAGACTTGTTGTTGTACCCATATCTATTACAGAAATTATATAAATGGTGAAAAACATTATAACAACCTAGGTAGGTACTTGAGAGTTTTTGTACATTAAAACTTTCATTAAACTGTCTTGTTGTATAGTTTCATTGCCTATGTAAATAAATTGTTGTATAAACAAATAATACTTAAACTTGTTTGACTATTATCTCACCCTGAAACCTAACCAACATCATCTTTTGAGTTCTGGTAGAACAGCGTTCTGAGAGACAGGGGTGGTTTCGCTGAGGAGCATGTATTGTGTGAATGTGAGGTGTACCGTGCGTTCAAGAACACTGCAGCTGACCATTGAGTTGGTCGTTGGCGTTATGTTTGGGCTTGGTAAGTCCGAGGCGAAGCTTAACGTCGCCAAGAGGGAGCAGCGGAAGGTCGTCGCAGCCGACGAAGTTTCGCTAATGTCCCGACGCGCACCGAGTCAACTGACCTTGGACGGGGTGGACTTGCTCCTGAAGGTTGCCAACAAATCTGGCTGCCTGAAAGTCGCGTTCACCCGTGACTTGAAAGAGGCTGCATTATATTATAAAGGGAATACGAAAGGGAAGTAAATAGGTACATAAGGGGAGCACATAGGTATGGGGAAAAAATTAAGCAAATTTTTTTTTTTTTTTAAACCCACGACGGTAAAAACTTATTGAAAAATAATAAAATAACTCAAAACCCCCGACTTAACCCAATTATTATGTAACTAAATACACTCAGCAGCACGGAATTTGGCCCAAACAAATACAAGTAGATATCAGCCCAGATAGCTGTTGTAAATTCTAATTTCATATGACATATGGTCAGTCCTTTCGTAATTGTTAATTAAAATACAGAAAAATGTGTGTCTGTTTAACTTTTGTAACACTAGAAACAGATTCCGTTGTTGGAACACAAAGCAGACAGTTAAATTTAAATTCAGATAGAAATTGCCGAAGTACTAAGCACGTTCCAAAAAAAAATATGATTATGATCGTTTTTAATTTCTCTTTTTTTCACAATTTGATCTGAAAATTACCCTTACTGCAGTTCAAGTTGCTCAAGTAGTGTTGCTATGACGTCAAGGGCGGAAGCAGCGGAAGATGGTTGAACCTTTAAGTGCACTGCGTACAAGTTAAAGATATGCATAGAAAATGTATGACCAGACTGGCCTTTACACAAGAAGACCAGAAAGTGGAGTCGTGTAAGGTGTTCGTCGGCGCACGACGACCGATTTATCGTACTTGCAATAATGTAATGTAAAATCGGTTTCTCACTGCGTTAGACATACGCCAGCCATTGCAAACAGCAAGAGAAGTCAACGTCCGTAAGCGCACAATAAGAAGAAGGATGGAGGAACGGGATCTGCGTGCTCGAAGACCAATTTGAGGCCTGGAACTTCTCCCGCACTATCGCATAGCCAGACTTAGGTTTGCAAGAGAACATGCAAATTAGACGCATGACCAATGGAGTAAAATTTTATGGACCGATGAATGCAGAGTCGTCTTAAGAGCTCCAGACGGCCGTGAATATGAATGGAGAAAGCGCGGAGAGTGGTTTCTTCTCACCACTACCAAGCAAACAGTCGGTTTTCATGGTGGGTCCATCTTGGTTTGGCGAGGCATAACGTGAGAAGCCCGTACTGAATTATTGGTTTTCGAAAGTCGTTTGACAACAGTGCGATATATTGAAGAGATCCTTCAAAATCATGTTTTACCCTGTCAGGGATTCATAGGAAGTGAATAATTTAGTATAATGCAGAACAATGCTCGACCTCACGCAGCTCTTTGCGTAACCGATTACTTGTTTGAGGTCGGTATTAAAAAATTGGACTGGCCTGCAAGAAACCCAGCCATGAATCCTGTAGAACATGTCTGGAACATGCTTAAAAGACAGGTCCAAGCAAGTCATAACTCACCATGGACTCTTAGTGAACTGAAAACCGCGCTGGTAGCTGCCTGAGAGATCTCTCAGGTGGAGATAAAAAACATCATCCAGAGCATGCCAGATAGTAGGTATGCAGGCAGTCATCAGATCAAGAGGAAGAAACACCCATTATTAAAATTCGATAACTTTCTGTTTTGTTAAAAATGTTGAATTTAAAAAGTTTATGGTGATTATTGCTGTAAAGGACTCTGTTTTTTAACTCAATGAAACTTAAAGAAAATCCTCACAATTCTGTTGTTTGTTAGTCATTTTCTTTCGGAAAATGAGTAAATTAAACAATTTTAAAATAAAAATTCAGATTTTTCATTTAAATAATGGTTATTGTATTAGAATAGACGTAAAAATACTTTTTAAAAGAGTTGATATCTCGAGAAATCGGTAATAGATATACTTAACTACTCTACAATGAATATCGATGTTTACAGCTTTTCCTAACGAGTTTGTTTGTCGAAGATATACTTAGATGTAATAATAATAATTTTACCATAATACATAACCGAGGAATATCCGTCGGGGGCTGCCATTAAAGCCTTTTTACCAAATTTTTTTTTACTGTGAACCGATTTGCATGAAATTTTGGAATAAGGTTTATCTTACCCTTAACTTCAAAAGTAAAAATGATTTGAACTCCGCAACCACCCTGGAGGTGGTTGCCCCTGGGGGTGGATTTTCGGTAAAACGTATATTTTTGCAGGGTGCCTGTGTTGCGGTACATTTTGTTTTAATGTAACCGAACTGCAGGCATTTCCTGTTAGGTTAGGTTAGGTTTTTTTTTTTTGTGGCAGGAGTGGGAAATCCTCATGGACACCCCGAGGGGTAGTGCCGGACTCTTACCGGCTAAAACCCACTCCTGCCGTCCCTTGTTCCCCTGACGTGGTCAGAGACCTGTTTAGACTTGTTTCTTTTGTTATAACTTGATTAATTTTTTGATGATACGTGGAATCTTAGATCGTTTTAAATATATATTTGTATATAATAAATATTCGTATATATTTAAATGGTTGTATATATTTTATATTTTACAAAGTAGTTCATGTGTTTTCTATATCATATAATCTCAGTATTTGTACCTAATAAGATCTGTTTTGTATGTAATACATTGTCATTTTTGTGTATAGTTGTATATGGTACAGTATTATTATTTGTATATATTTAATTATAAATATTTGTATATGGTTGTATAAATTAAATTATAGGTGTTTGTGTATAATTGTAAAAATTTAATATTTGTGTATAATTGTAAAATTTGAATTATAAATATTTGTGTATAGTTGTAAAAATTTAAATTATAAATATTTGTGTATAATTGTATAAAATAAATGTTAAATATTTTTGTTTATATATATATGTAATAATTTGACGATCTTTTGTGTATACCCCATGCTTACCGGACCATATTATTTCTAATAAGGTGGAAGCATGGGTCAGGCTTTATTCCTACGTATTATTTTATTTGCAACTGTTTCGGCATACTCTAGGAATTTTTCTCTTGCTTTTCGTTTGTGCATTATGTGGCTAATGTTTTGCAGGCTCAGCTCTATATCTAATTCCTGTTCCAGTGTCCACCGTTCCCGTGCGAAGATAGGGCATTCTAGGATGATGTTGTAGCGCTGATAGGTGTAAGATTAATCAAACTCCACAGTCGAGGTAAGAATGAATATATTTTACTAAAATGCCTGCCTATTTAAATGCTATCACAATGATTTCGTAGTGTAGGGCGCGAATCTATCGCGATCCGCGCTGGCCAATGAGAGCGCTCGAACGAAACGTTATAAATATGGGTAGCTTGGCGCGCGAGACTTCAGTGGGGCGCCCGCTGTTGCGGCGCGCGCATGTATGTATTGCAGCTACAATGTGGATTCTGGAAGTGAGACGGGAATTAGCACTATCTGCCTACTTGTTGAAAATTATTCGCGGTCATATACATAACCCTGCAATTCTAGAGGAGATACAATTGTGTGTTCCTGAGGAATACGTAGGCAGGAGGCGGAGGCCACCTCAATTCTCGGTGCCGCGCGCGCGCACCAACCTGCTGCAACTCGCGCCGCTCACGCGGGCGCTGCGCACGCTCAACACGGTGGCTAGACAAATTGATCTTTTTTCCTGCTCACTGACTGAATTCACAAGGGCTACGTTATGTGTACTAGGTGACTATGATTAGTTTTATGGTATGATTATATTTTGATTAGTTTTAGAAGGTTAGATATAATTTGTCTACGCTATTGCATTAGGATAAGTTCCTGTAATAATAGTCGTAAGTTGATAATAATAATAAATAAAAAATGTGGGGGACAGACTCGATCGCACTGGGGTCGCAGATGCACGATGGGTTCTCCTTACACTTAAAGCGGTGCAAGTATTCGGAGAACCCGCCGTGCCCCGTCAGCACTTGTGTTATTACCCCACGTGGTAGAATTTTTCTGACGATCCTGTACGCGTCCGCAGCGTCGGGCAGAAAGATCTTTGTGACCCCCGCTGTCGCTCCGTTTCCGTATCTCCGATTCCATTCGCCCAGCGACTCCAATCGGATCTGCCGCTTGACGAATGAAACCGGGCAGAGGTCGTAATCTGGCCTGGTTTTGTTCTTTAAGGCCGCTTCCTTGGCCAGGTGGTCGGCGCGCTCATTTCCCTCCAGTCCAGCGTGTGCCTTTATCCAGAACAAGGATGTAGCTTTGCCCTGGGATAAAGCCACACTGAGGTTCGCCCTTGCTTCCACTGCCAGGGCGTGGAGGGCACTGGTTGGTGACCGTTTGCAGGGCTGCCTTCGAGTCACTGTATATGCCAAAAGTGCCTTCCCGGCGCCGCAGTATTTGCCTAGTGGCTACGCATATGGCCAGGAGTTCTGCCTGGTAGACAGTACAGCAGGACGGCAGACTGAGTTTCGAGGACTTGATCTCGGCCTCTCTATCCCAAAGGGAGAGTGCTGCTCCGACCTTGCCCTCGATCTTGCTGCCGTCTGTAAAGAACCGTATGTCCTGGCTGTTGTGGGACTCCACATGGGACTGATCTACCAAGCTCACGAACCCCATGGCCGTATGTTTCGCCGGGTGTGGCGTGTCTGCGAACGCTACCACCCGTTCCACCTCACGACCGGCCAGCGAAGTTACTCCCTTTTTCTTTTCATACAGCGCGGCTGCTTCCTGAATCCTGAGGTCGAGCGGGAGCAACCCCGCCAGCACAAGTGCCGAATGTAGTGAGACGGTGCGGTACGCTCCGCACAGCTTCTGAGCGAACCCTCGCTGGACCGAATTAAGGAGTTTCTGCACACCGACTTCTCTTGGCTGCTGGCGCCCAGGCGCTAGCCGCGTACAGAATCACCGGTTCCACCGCCGCCGTAGATGCTGCGGATCACCTCAGGACCCCAGCTCACTTTTGCCGCCCTGGCCAACTGTTTGTAGATATTAATGGCCTTCTTACAAACATTTGCGACGTGCGTGTTGAACGTGAGCTTGTGATCCACAGTGAGCCCCAGTATCTTTATTCCCTCTGACATGCCAATGGCGACCCCGCCCATGCTCAGGAGGGGGACATCGTACTTTAGCTTCCTGGTTACGACCATGGCGCATGTTTTGTGTGGCGCAAACTTTAGCTTATTTCTGATGCCCCACCTCCGAACATACTCGAGGGCGGCATTGGCACGTCTTTCGAGTGCTGTATCCCCGCTGAAAATGAGGACGACGTCGTCAGCGAAAGCCTGACAGTAGTCGCCTCGCTGTTCAAGACCTTTAGCTGGGGATCCAGCACCAGGTTCCAAAGGATTGGGCCTCCACAACCCCTGCACATCCCTTGTTCGTATCCCGGCGGCACCCGCTCCGGCGTACCTGACCCGAACACACCTGTCGTTGAGGTAGCTGTCTATCATTCTTCTTATGTTCACCGGGCACTTTTCCTCAGCCAGTCTGGTCCTGATGGCCGGCCACCATGCGCTGTCGAAGGCTCCTCTCTATATCAAGAGAGACAACAGTGATCAGCTTTTGTCGTTTAATTTTTCTTTGATGTGTTGCATCATGGTGTAGAGGGAGTCTTCGGTGCTTTTTGTGGCATGAAGCCAAACTGGCGAGTACTAAGCCGCGGGATTAGGTGCCATTTGAGACGAGCTACCATCAACTTTTCCAGGATTTTGCCCAGGACAGGTAATAGGCCGATGGGTCGGTAAGACTTAGGGCGGTGTAGGTGTCTTTCCCTGGCTTCCGGAGGATCACCACTGTGGCCTCCTTCCAGGCTCCGGGAAGTGTCCCTGCTCCAGACATTTATTGGCCAGGGCGAGGAAGATCCCGGATCGCGGAAGATGGCTTGAGCGCAGATATCGGCGGTGAGACCATCCGCCCCGGGTGCCTTTTTTGGGTTGAAGCTATCCACCGCCGTTTTCAGTTCCAGTAGCGTGAACGGTGGGTCATGGTGCTCATCATGACCACACGTTCGAACGATCGGCATCTTCACGAGTACGGCGGTGGTCCTCGGTTTGCCCTCTTCCGAGTCCACGAAGGTCTCCGCCAGGAGCCGCGCTGAGTTTTCTGGGCTCAATGGCAGTCCGTCCTTGACCAGGGGCACATCCTCACATCTTTTTGCGGTGCGACCGATAACCCTATAAATCCCCTCCCATACCCCCTCCCTATCCTGTTTCTCGCAGAACCCCTTCCAACTTTGCACTTGTGCTTTCATTGCTTCGTGTTCATATTTTTCTTTTGCTTGCAGGTACTCATCAACGACCTTTTGTCTCCGGATCTTTGCAGCACAACGTATGCGGCGTCTCCTAGTGTTGACCTCGTTCTTCATCTCGACGAGCTCGGTTGACCACCACGGTAAGTTAACTAGGCTATTATTTTTAATTTTAGGAATGGTTTCCTGACTTGTTTCAGTTATTATGTTGATATATTTTTGAATTGTTTGATCTAATGATTTTGTGTTATTAATTTTGTTTATTTCAAAGCTAAAGCTTTTTTGGTGTTAAATATCCTAGTTTGCCTGTTGATAATAATTGTTTCTATTTGGTCTGTGTTTTGTATGTATGTTATTTCCAATGTTGTAAGATTTCTCTCAAGCATAATTTGAGACAGTTTCTCATGAAACTGCCTCCAATTTGCCGGTTAGGTTAGGTTAGGTTAGGTTCAAGTCGGAGGCCATGGTGTTTCATGGCCCCCGACGCGCGCCGCCGTCGGGATCACACATCGTGGTCGGTGGAGCCCGGATAGCTGTCGAGTCCACCATGAAGTATCTGGGATTGGTGCTCGACAGCCGATGGGAATTCGGCCCCCACTTCCGGCGGCTGGTGCCCGCTGATGTGCAGCGGGCGCGCTGTCAACGTTGCTTCCAACATGGGGCTCCGAGCGCCGCCTGTAGGCGGTTGTACGTGGGAATCGTGCGGTCCATGGCCCTATATGGGCCTGTGGGCGATGGACCTGGCGGCCAGCACTTCAGCCATTCTGCGCAGACCGCAGAGGGCGATGGCCGTCAGAGTCGTCCGCGGGTATCGCACGATTTCCTACGAGGCGGCTTGCGTCCTGGCCGGATCCCCGCCCTGGGACCTAGAGGCCAGTACTCGCGTCGTCGCTGTATCGGTGGCGCGAGGAAGAGGGCACGGGACTCGAGGCCGGTGCAGCGGCAGATAGCGCAGCGCCGAGCAGAGCTCCGTCAGGTCTTGGTGGCGGAATGGCGGCAGAGGCTTCTGCGCCCTACCGCCGGCCTCGCCACCGTCGAGGCGATCCGGCCAGTGCTCGACGACTGGCTCGGGAGAAGGCACGGCCCTGTCGTTCAGGGTGACGCAGGTGCTGTCGGGGCACGGCTGCTTCGGCAAGTACCCGTGTCGCATGGCAGGAGCCGGACGCTCGGTGCCACCACTGCGTCCATGGCGGACACGGCGCAACACACGTTCGTTCAGTGTGTTGCTTGGGAGGAGCAGCGCCGTGTCCTCACAAATGGTAGGAGGCGATCTGTCGCTGCCGGCCGTGGTACGGAAGATGGTCGGCAGCGCAGAGTCGGGACGCAGTGGTGTCCTTCTGCGAGGACGTGATGTCGCAGAAGGAAGCTGCGGAACGGGAGAGGGAGATTTCCTGCCGATCCCGCCCGCAGCAGGCGCTCCGGGCGCCGGAGGAGGGCAGACAACGCCCTCTTCCGCCCCCATGAACGGGTCCAGGGGCGAAGGACTGGGGAAGTCCCCGCCCCTATTCAACGGACCCGAGGCGGAGGCGCGCGCGGTGTCGACGCGCGCCTCTGAGGCGTTGCACGGGGAGTTTAACACCTCACCCCCGTGCCTGAGGCGAGGCCCGCAAGGCGGGCCAGCACCAGTGCGGGGCTGCGGAAGAATTTGATTCCCGCGGCCCCGCGCCCACGTGTAAGGAGGACACAGGGGGTTTTAGCCAAGACCGGCACACCCCTCCGCCTCAGGCGGAGGAAGTCCATGAGGATTTCCCCGAGAAAAAAAAAAAGAAAAAAAAAAAAAAAAAAAGGTTAGGTTGGGTCTGTCAGAAAACCTCCTCGTGCTCGGCAACTGCTGGTCCCTGTGGACACGTCCTAAGGAAGAGCAGTCACCGGGCCGATGGGCACGGACAATAATCTCTTCGCGGGGTGGGATAGAGGAGATTGTTGTCCGTGGCTAATTTCGACAGGAGCGGAGGAGTCTGAGGCTTTATCTGCACTCCAGCAGCAGAGTGCACGACTAGAGCGAGGGTAGATCGCGGGCCGTTGTACAGTCCGCGGTCTACGGGTCTCCGCGGCGTGCTGTCGTGGTGACCGAGGTGGAAGGCCGCAGGTTGCTCCTCAACCTGCGGTATTAGCATCCGTGGCGAGGTGCTGAGCCACGGTGCCAAGCAGGTTGTTAGTTTTAAGTTAGCCGTAAGTTAAACCAAAGAGAAAATTACAAAATAACAAAAATACAAAAATATATTAGGTTTAGTCTTAGGTTAGTGTCCTAGTTGTAGATACCGAGCAGCGGGCGGTGTATCCTGCACCGGAGGCATCCGCTGGCCTCGGGGACTAAATACCCTCCCAAAAGAGTGGCCGCATCGCTTGGGGAAGCGATGGTGTACCACCCATATCGTAAATGGAAATGTCAGATATAGAGTGTGTCTTGTCTTGCGATCCGGCTGACGCCCGGCGCTCGCAGGTATCCGGGCCTGCGAGTGTTAAATTGGTTACCGAAGGACGCGCAGGGTAGGCGACCAGGCCCCTGTAGCGGATGTGGCTACTGGAAGCACCGATTCTATGTCATGTGACCCGGCTGAACCGGCGCTCACAGGTATCCGGGCCTGTGAGTGTGAAATTGGCGACCGACGGACGCGCAGGGTAGGCGACCAGGCCCCTGCTGCTGATAGTGCTACTGGAAGCATCTTGGCACGGTCTTGAGCCAGGGGGCTGCAGACCGTGCAGTGTGGTCCTGTCCGAGGAGTCGCGCGGAACTGCCTCCAGATTTTGGAGGAAGCGTCCGCGCGATGAAGTCCGGACCGAGATGGGTCGATAGGCCTATCCTCAGCGAGGAGGACCTATAAAGTGCCGACAGCTCGGCGGGGCCGAAAACCGGCACCAACAGGAGGGGCCCTTGCGGCCGCCGAGGGATTCTGCGGGCGGTTTCTGCGCTCCGCTACCCGGCGGCCAGCGAAGAGAGTGATGTTGGGGTCAGGAGCGAGGACCCTGGCGGCGTGAGCTGTGTTTCAGGAAGCACGAAAGCAGAGCTCAACGCCGCCAAAGAGAGCAGCGGAGGGCGGTCGCGGTCGATGAGGTGACAGATGGCCCGACGCGCCCGCGAGCGACGTGCCGCTTTGGCGGCTTCAGGGGAGATGTCGGCGGTGGCGTTAAGCCAACAAGTGTTGGGCGGCGTGGATGTCGTCCTGAAGGTTGCCACGCAGTCCGGCAACCTGAAGGGCACATTCACCCGCGCCCTCAAGGAGGCAGCCGCCGACATCAAGGAGGCGGTTGGAGACCTCAACCGAACGGCCTCAGACGAGGTCACTAAGTTGCAGGAGGAGAACAGCCGCCTCCGAAGAGATCTGGAGGATCTCCGGCGGCAAGTGGCTGCGCTGAGCGAGCAGCAGCAGCCACAATCTGCCGCCGTCGCCACTCCGCCCATGGCGACTCCCACTCCCGCACCGGGACCGACAAGCGCGCACACCGACGATGAGGTCGAGCGCATTGGCTCTGCATGCTCCAGTGCGGGAGCATGATGAACGCTCGCATCGAGGCCATCTCGGCGCCTTCCGCAGGAGCCAATCCTCCGGCCCATTAGCGGCGGACAAACGGAGGACGGAGGAGCCGCCGAGACCTGCGCCTCAAAAGGGGAAGCCCGCGGAGGGTGTTGAAAAGCCCGTGGAGGGAACCCCGTCGAGTGTTCAGCCCACGACTGCCGGGTCCAAGGGTGAGACCTGGGCGAAAGTCGTAGAAGGCCCGCAAAGCCGCCAAAAGGCCGCGGCACCAGCAGCAGCGCGCGCCGCAGTTGCGCAGCCTGCGCGACGGACTGCCAAAGACCGGCGGTCGCAATGCGCCGGCGATACGTGCGCCTCGTTCTGAGGCTGTTACGCTAACGCTCCAGCCCGGAGCTGCGGAGCGGCGTTACGTACCAGTCGGTGATTGCCGAGGCAAGGCCAAGATAAAATTGGCAGATCTTGGCCTCCAGTCCGTCACAGGCAGGCTGCCACGGGTGCGCGGCTGTTTGAGGTGGCTGGTGCTGCGAGCGACAGCGTCGAGAAGGCGGACGCTCTGGCCGCCAAAATGAAGGAGGTCCTCAACCCAGAGGACGTCCGGGTCTCCAGGCCAATGAAACCGCAGAAGTGCGGATTGCTGGCCTGGACGACTCCGTGACCTCTGAGGAGGTGGCGGCGGCCGTTGCTCGTGGCGGAGAGTGTCCGCCGGACAAGGTGCGGGCCGGCGACATACGCGTTGACGCTACCGGACTCGGCGTAGTCTGGGTTCGGTGCTCTGTAGCGTCGGCGAAAAAGATCGCCGATAGTGGCAGATTGCTGGTTGGCTGGGTTGCAGCGAGGGTGAAACTCCTGCAGCCCCGGCTTTGCGGTGCTTCCGGTGCCTGGGAGGGGCACGTCCGGGCAAAATGCACCGCCGAGATTGACCGCAGCGACCTCTGTTATCGTTGCGGTCAGCCCGCCACAAGGCGGCCCAGTGTTCCGCGGCGCCAAACTGCTGCTTGTGTTCGGCTGTGGGAAGCCAGCGGGACACAAAGTGGGCGGAGGGCCTGTGGCGCGCCTGCCAGCAAGGCCAAGAAAAAGAGGAGCTCTAAGCCTGCCGGAAACTCGCCACCCCCGCAGGCCAGTAGCCCGCGGCCGACTCCCGGCCCAGGACCGTTGCCGAGGGAATGGAGTGTCAATAATAGGGCACCTCCATTTCTCCAGGGCAACATCAACCACTGTGCCAGAGCTCAGGATCTCTCCTCCAGAGCATGGCAGAGTGGTCGATTGACGTGGCTGTGGTCGCCGAGCCGTACTTCATCCCCGCCCGTGACAACTGGCTGGGGTGCGCTGACGGTTTGGTGGCCATTATTGGCGGGACTCTGACCGACCCGTCTCGGGGCCGTGGCTGGGTTGCTGCGGTCTCGGGCGGCATCGTCATTGTGGGGGCGTTTTCTCCCAACAAGAGTCTCGCCGACTTCGAAGGTTTCCTTGTCGAGTTGGGCGCCGTCAGGTTGCCGCCATCACCCTCGCCCCGTTCTGGTGCTCAGATCTCAACGCCAAGTCATCGGCGTGGGGATCTCCGGTCACTGACCTCGGGCGAGGTGCTGGAAGAGGGCGGTGACGACCGGTCTGGTCGTCCTGAATCGGGGCTCGGAATACACGTGCGTGCGGCAGCGGGGCGGGTCGATAGTGGACGTCTCGTTCGCTAGCCCTCTGTCGCCAGCCGAGTCCGCGACTGGCGTGTCGCCGTGGAGGTGGAGACGCTGTCGGACCACATATCCGGTTCGACGTCTCTGCCCAGACCGCGAGCGGCCGCCATCCAACAGCCCCGATCAACGACGGCCCGCGCTGGGCGCTTAAGTGCATCGACAAGGAACTGCTCGAGGAAGCTGCCTTAGTCCAGTCCTGGATTTGGGAGTCGGCGACGGACGGCCCCGTCGACGTCGAAGCGGTGGCGCTGCGGTTTCGCGGGGCGATGACGCAGATCTGCGACGCGTCCATGCCCCGCGTCCGCCAACAGTCCGCAAGGCGCCAGGTGTACTGGTGGACCGCCGAGATTGCGCAGTTGCGCATCGCGTGCGTTGCGGCTCGCCGCCAGTACACACGATACCGGAGACGACGTCGACGGGTTTCAGCCGAGGAGGACGCGCTGTATGAGGTGTACAGCGCGTCCAAGGAGACTCTGTGGCTGGCCATCGGCGATTCTAAGTCGCGTGCCAGGGAGGAGCTGCTGGGGTCCCTGGATCGGGATCCGGGGCCGCCCCTACCGTTGGGTACGGGGCAAGCTGCGCATGGGCGCCTCCACTGGTGCAGAGCATGCAGCCCCAGCTGCTACGGTCGTATTGGCGCTCTTCCCTGAGCGAGCGGGACACGTTCCCCGACGATGGCTTCACCTCGGCCACAGACTCTCCCGAAGAGGAGAGCACCGATGTCCCCGAGGTGACGCAAGCAGAGACGAGCGGCCGTGTCGCGGCTCCGGGCTAAGAACACGGCGCCCGGACCCGACGGAGTTCCTGGCCGAGCTCTCGTCCTGGCTCTGAAGGAGCTAGAGCCCCAGCTGAGGGCTCTTCACGGCATGTCTCGAGCAGGGTCAGTTTCCCAGTGTGTGGAAGGAGGGAGGCTGGTCCTGCTCAGGAAGAGGGCGCCCGCGGACTCGCCGTCCGCGTACCGGCCCATAGTGCTGCTCGACGAGGCGGGCAAACTCTTTGAGCGTGTCATCGCAGATCGCCTCGTCAGCCACTTGTGCAGAGAGGCCGGACCTGGACGACAACCAGTTTGGTTTTCGTCGCGGGCGCTCCACCGTAGACGCCATAATGCGCGTGAGAGCCCTGGCGGAGGAGACGGTGTCCCAGGGTGGTGTTGGCGGTGTCTTTAGACATCTCCAACGCGTTCAACACCCTGCCCTGGAGCCTGTTCGGGAGGCACTGAGATATCACCGCGTGCCTCCCTACCTGTCGCACAGTAGGGGCCTACCTAGAAGGTAGATGCGTCACATATCGGGGACATGACGGTGCCGGTCGGCACCTCATGACGCGGTGTTCCACAGGGATCGGTGCTGGGGCCGCTCCTGTGGAACATCGGTTACGATTGGGTGCTGAGAGGCGAACTCCCTCGGGCGCCGACTTGACGTGTTATGCGGACGACACGCTTGTCACTGCCCGGGAGCTCGCAGGGAAGCAGCGTTGATAGCCACGGCTGCGGTGTCACAGGTGGTGAACCGCATCCGGCGCCTGGGCCTGAGGTGGCCTCAACAAGTCGGAGGCCATGGTGTTTCATGGCCCCGACGCGCGCCGCCGTCGGGATCACACATCGTGGTCGGTGGAGCCGGATAGCTGTCGAGTCCACCATGAAGTATCTGGGATTGGTGCTCGACAGCCGATGGGAATTCGGCCCCACTTCCGGCGGCTGGTGCCCAAGCTGATGGGTGCAGCGGGCGCGCTGTCAACGTTGCTTCCAACATGGGCTCGAGCGCCGCCTGTAGGCGGTTGTACGTGGGAATCGTGCGGTCCATGGCCCATATGGGGCCCCTGTGTGGGCGATGGACCTGGCGGCCAGCACTCTAGCCATTCTGCGCAGACCGCAGAGGGCGATGGCCGTCAGAGTCGTCCGCGGGTATCGCACGATTTCACACGAGGCGGCTTGCGTCCTGGCCGGATCCCCGCCCTGGGACCTAGAGGCTAAAGTACTCGCGTCGCTGTATCGGTGGCGCGAGGAAGAGCGGGCACGGGACTCGAGGGCCGGTGCAGCGGCAGATAGCGCAGCGCCGAGCAGAGTCCGTCAGGTCTTGGTGGCGGAATGGCGGCAGAGGCTTCTGCCCTACCGGCCTCGCCACCGTCGAGGCGATCCGGCCAGTGCTCGACGACTGGCTCGGGAGAAGGCACGGCTCCCTGTCGTTCAGGGTGACGCAGGTGCTGTCGGGGCACGGCTGCTTCGGCAAGTACCTGTGTCGCATAGGCAGGAGCCGGACGCTCGGTGCCACCACTGCGTCCATGGAGGACACGGCGCAACACACGTTCGTTCAGTGTGTTGCTTGGGAGGAGCAGCGCCGTGTCCTCACAAATGAAGTAGGAGGCGATCTGTCGCTGCCGGCCGTGGTACGAAAGATGGTCGGCAGCGCAGAGTCGTGGGACGCAGTGGTGTCCTTCTGCGAGGACGTGATGTCGCAGAAGGAAGCTGCGGAACGGGAGAGGGAGATTTCAACTGCCGATCCCGCCCGCAGCAGGCGCCCGGGCGCCGGAGGAGGGCAGACAACCCTTCCGCCCCCATGAACGGGTCCAGGGCGAAGGACTTGAAGTCCCCGCCCCTATTCAACGGACCCGAGGCGGAGGCGCGCGCGGGTGTCGACGCGCGCCTCTGAGGCGTTGCACGGGGAGTTTAACACCTCACCCCCCCTGAGGCGAGGCCGCGCACAGCACCAGTGCGGGGCTGCGGAAGAATTTGGATTCCCGCGGCCCCGCGCCCACGTGTAAGGAGGACACAGGGGGTTTTAGCCGGTAAGAGTCCGGCACACCCTCCGCCTCTCCCCAGGCGGAGGAAGTCCATGAGGATTTCTCGAGAAAAAAAAAAAGGTTAGGTTGTTAGGTTAGGTTTTTTTTGCTTTTCCCGCTCATAAGAACAGCAGGATCTTATTATTCTAGAGTCTCATGCATACCAGTTCTCGCATATATTCCTCTGCACTTTCAAGCCGCATACTTTACTCATTCTGTCATCTTTTATTCCTTGCCGGGTGGGATTCTAATCTCTACTATTTATTTTTTCGGGGATTAATATTTGTTCTGGCTTTTATTTCAAATAAAGATATTGACACTATATTATTATGTTCTTACAGTTTTCTAATTTTACATTTTTTATCCTTATTCTATTTACTTTCAACAGTATTTTATGAAACTTTTTTACAATTGCATCTTAACATCTATTTTTTCTTACATAAACTTTTGCTCTAATTTTTATCTCTTGACAACAGTTTGTCATTTCACATCCTTATGTTCTTAGTATTACTAGTTATCTTAATTATACGACATTTGCAACTTATTTTGTATTTTTATATTGCTTACAGATGGTTTTACACTGTACTTTTAGCTTATGATAACATAACAATAGTTTGGATACTTACTTTCTATTTTTCTTAATTTAACATTTTCGTTCTTACAATCTAGGTACTACTTGGTTACATTAAGCTATTTGACACTTTACTTGTTATCTTATTTACACATTTGAAATATAATTTCTAGCGTGTGATGACATGACAACTTTTACATTGCTGTTACAAAAATTAGGTATTCCTGGGCGCGCTTCCTGTCGCAGTGACAAGGAGGTGGTTTTGGGCGCTTTATGTTTTAGTAGGTGGGTGGGTACTTAATTTTTTATTCATTAGTATACTCTAGTTATATGATGGTATTCTTATTTCTTTCTTATTCTACTTACAATTTTAATTTTAAATTTTTCGTAGAAAAAGTTTTAATTTTGCATTTCTTTTAAGTTTCGTTACCTAATATTTCATATAATAGTTATAATTTTTCATACGTAGCTATAATTGGATGCAACCCTAAGTTATGGACTTGTATTCTTTTGTAGTTTGCTCACATAATATGTATTTACTTATATGTTTACTTGCTCTGTTTATTTGTATTAATAATATATATATAAACTCATTTTATATATATTTATTCACTTTTCTTTAGCTGTTATTATTTTTTGAAGCTTTTTTATCTTTGTTGGGGTATGTGTTAGGTGTTTCTGTGTGTTTTGATATGTGTGTATATATTCACTATATATTTTTCATATCGTGTTTTAATTGTTTTTTGTTTGTCCGGTTTCCATGTCTCTGTTTTAACCACTATTTTGTTCCAGTGTTTTTTGTACTCCCGGTTTGTGTAATTGTATGTGGTTTGTGTGTTTATGTGTGTAATTGTGTGGGTGATGTGTGGTGAGTCAAACGTACATTGTTGTTGCACGAGCCAGGTAGTCCCATTTTTTGCGAACGGGGCAATCAGCACTGAAGGCATTGTGCTCAGTGTTCTGCAGCCTAGAGTGCGAGCAGTTGCAGCACCGCGGTTCGTTGCCTGCCATAAAAATCGGTTTCTCGCGCAGATGCGGGCCGCCGCGACTGCACCTGTCCGCACCTTCCGTGCAAAATTTCCGGCCGTGCCCGAATGCCAAGCATTTCGTGCATTGATGAGGAGACTGGTCCTCCACTCTGACCCTTGCAGGTCCAGGTAGAGGGCTCCAGCCTCCGTCATCCTCCGCCATACCACGGGACCAACCTGGATAATGACGTGCGCGGTTTTAGGTTTCTTGTCCGTTTTTAAATTTAATCGTTGTTTCTGTCTTCTTGAGAGAGATCTCTGAATATCTCTTCATTCTGGATATGAAGCGCCCTGATTATGTCCTCGTCGTCGCTGGGCAGGAAGACGTCCTTTAGAATGACGAGCGGTTTTTTTTTCATATTAGATACAATCAAACCTTCACCCTGACTTTCAATTCTTTGTTTCACCTTGTTTAATTCTTTCTTGTGTCGCACCCTAAGATGACGGTTTGATTTTTGCTTTTTCACCTTATTAATTTTAGGCCCGTACCCGGGCATCGACCGCCTCTTCACTCGCTCGAGCACCTCGTCGGCAGTCTCCTGATTGCCTTCGAGAGTGACGGCCATCGAAGTGCCGGCCGGTACCCGGGTTTGCTGCTGCGACGCTCGCGTACGACCTAGGCTCGGATGGTTTGCTTCGCGACTTCAGACAGCGTTGCTTTGGCAGCCGCGATCACCGGCAATACCGTCGAGCTTCTCGTCGAGGGTTATCTGAGTGCGGCTCACTACCATGACGCCTTGCGTCGTCTGGTTGATGGCCGCCTTAGCCTCGTCGATTTTATCGACGATCTTGTCGATGATGTCGGATCCGCCGTCGTCTCGAAGAGCTGTCTGTTGGTCGAAGCAGCACCATCTTCTCTTCGAGCTTATTCAGCCGCGTTTGCAGCTCAGTCTCGACATCCTCCAGCCTTTCAATGATGCGAACGTCTTTATCTTGCAGTCCGGCTGTACTAGGCGCCCGCGTCCTGGTTGCCGCTGTTTCCAGGCTTGTTACCCGCTTGCTCAGCTCAAACAGGACGCGGAGGCCCCTGTCAGACTGTACCTCCAGGAAGGTCTTGATATCTTTCCTCATTTGAGGATATTCTTTCACCTTTGAGGGAATGTCCTCAAAGGTTTTCATGACTTCCTGAAGGAGTGTGTTCGTGCTTTTTGTTGCGTAATCCTCTGTTTGCGTCTGGTATACCGCCATATTATCCAGTGATCTCCGCTTCCGGTCTGGTCTCCGGATGAAGGTTCTGGCGGCATCCTGTGCTGGTACTGACGCAGTGGTAGTTGCAGAGGGCTGGGGTAGCTGGTTTTGTGGCGGCGCCGGAGGTCGTCGGGTGCGGTACATAGTGTTGCGTGTAATGTGTATTTGTTGTTATGATTGTGTGTATGTATAGTGTATGTGTGCGGTAGGCCTAGCGAGTGAGACGGGGAACGTTGTCAATATGTTTGGTCTGACCCTGTATAGAGGGTCAGAGTCAATATGTATATATGTAAAAATATAAAGTCAGTGTAATGTTAATAAATGTAGATTTCTACTTTATCAACAATTTTAGGACTTTCTTAGGTCTTAGCTCGGTTCTAGGGTTTAACAACAAGATAATAACAAAAGTAAAATAAAATATGATAAGTAAATTTACGGGGGTCCAAATATATGGGGTTCCTCTTATAGATCTTTGCCGTGGTGTCTTCGACCACAAAGGCAGGATTTGAGGTCGAAATCGAGCTATCTCCTTAGTTTCCGAGATATCGGATTTTGTAAGATGTTATTTCAGGGTGTGCGGGGGAGGGGGTCCAAACAAGGGGGGATGGACGTTTTATAGCCAACTTTAACCGTGGTGTCTTCGACACCACAAAGGCCGGATTTGAAGTCAAAAATCGTCTATCTCCCCTGGTTTATGAGATATGCTATTATAAAAAGCATAACCTCCCTTTTAGTCACCACCTGATATGTCGGGTAAATTTAAAAATGTGTAAACAAAAATAGCTCGATTTCTCCTGGACCGATTTTGACGTGGGTGGGCTTGTTTTAAAGCTCTCGTCGAGACGCTTATGGTACACCTTGAATGCGCCCAAAATTTTTCACCCCTTAATAACTACCCTTAGATTAGTTATAAGAATTTGGGTTTTTTGGGTGTGGATTAGGCTGGCGTGTGGTGAGGTCGGTTCAAGGGTACTAAAATAACCTATAAAGGTGCCCCATTCAATATTAACTAGTTAGTTTTTAAATTTCTACCCCTAGGGCGAAGTTAATTTTTTGTTATTTACAAAAGTTTTTGTTAATTTTATTCCCTGTTCCGGGGATTTTTGAGTGTTTGAAAACGTAGGGGGTGGTTTTTAACCACGTCCTATCGTATCCCGGTGTCAAAATTGCAAATTTTTTGATATTAACAAAGTCGATTTTCGGATCGCGATCTCGTTCTTAACGTTGTTATGCGGTTTAGACCGTTTGTTTACAAACACGTTAACAAGCACCACGACCCGAATTTTGCTTGGAAAATTATGATTCAAACACTTACTTATTTGCTAAGGCCTAAGCTAACTATTTGTCTAAGTTTCGTCTGCGCGCAGGGATGTTTTCACCCTCTTCTGAGGGGTTTTCTTGGTGACACTTTCCCAGTCTGACCGCAAAGGTCCTTGTTTTAATATTAAATTTAAATTAAGGTGGGTTTTGACGATCGTGAACGATAAGGTCACTATCAGGCTATGATAAATGTACAAGAAATTATAAGATTTTTAATAATTTTGGGGGTTAATTGAACAATTGATAAGTTTTGGTTCTACACTGTATTTTAAAAAGAAAATTTTGAAAAGACTACTTCGCGAAAAAATCTAAAAATGTGGAATAATAAAGTGAAGGTGTTGTTTTATCTAGGCAAATTTAAAAAATGGAGGGTTGTCGATTTACTTTTTTGGAAAAATGTCACCAAAGAAAACCACAATTTTGCCGACCTTTGAAGGGCTGCAGCTCCATCCAGGGTTGTCCGATCTTCCTGGTCGAGGTGTCAGGAGACTCGTCTTGTCAAGGCGCTTCTTTTGGTGTATAGCACACCTTTCCAGGTGTGCTGGAAGTTGAAGCAGGTGGCACGTGTTGACGAGTTTTCCGAGATTATCTCGGCAAATTTTCACCGGAAAAATCCGGGAAAGAATCCAGGAGATAGAACCCGCTGAGACGAGTATTTTGACTCCAAAAAAGTTGGGGGTCGTCGATCGCGTTCGTGCAGCGTTTCACAAAAACTTCGAAAATCACGTTTTTGAGCACAACTTTCTCTCACTTTCTCCACCGGGCGGTTTTAACAGTCGTGTTCTCACCTGAGACGCGTACGCTGATATATAGCACTTATATGTTTGCGCGAAAACCTATTTTCGGATTTTAGTCGCGGAGCGTGGAAAAACGTGGCGCTCGCGGTGGGCTGCCAGCAGACTCGGGTTAGGTTGGTTAGGTTAGGTTAGGTTAGGTTAGCAGGTTAGGTTAGGTTGGTTGGTTAGGTTAGGTTAGGTTAGGTTAGGTTAGGTTAGGTTAGGTTAGGTTAGGTTAGGTTAGGTTAGGTTAGGTTAGGTTAGGTTAGGTTAGGTTAGGTTAGGTTAGGTTAGGTTAGGTTAGGTTAGGTTAGGGTTAGGTTAGGTTGGTTAGGCTAGGTTAGGTTAGGTTAGGTTAGGTTAGGGGTGAAGGCCAGGTTAGGCCAGGTTAGGTTAGGCCAGGTTAGGCCAGGTTGCCAGGCCAGGGTTAGGTTAGGTTACAGGTTAGGTTAGGCCAGGTTAGGTTAGGTTAGGTTGGTCCAGGCCAGGCCAGGCCAGGCCAGGCCAGGCCAGGCCAGGCCAGGCCAGGCTGTAGGCCAGGCCAGGCCAGGCCAGGCCAGGCCAGGCCAGGCCAGGCCAGGCCAGGCCAGGCCCAGGCCAGGCCAGGCCAGGCCAGGTTGGTCAGGCCAGGCCAGGCCAGGCCAGGCCAGGCCAGGCCAGGCCAGGCCAGGCCAGGCCAGGCCAGGTCAGGCCAGGCCAGGTTGGTCAGGCCAGGCCAGGCCAGGCCAGGCCAGGCCAGGCCAGGCCAGGCCAGGCCAGGCCAGGCCAGGCCAGTCAGGCCAGGCCAGGCCAGGCCAGGCCAGGCCAGGCCAGGCCAGGCCAGGCCAGGCCAGGCCAGGCCAGGCCAGGCCAGGCCAGGCCAGGTCAGGCCAGGCCAGGCCAGGCCAGGCCAGGCCAGGCCAGGCCAGGCCAGGCCAGGCCAGGCCAGGCCAGGCCAGGCCAGGCCAGGCCAGGCCAGGCCAGGTCAGGCCAGGCCAGGCCAGGCCAGGCCAGGCCAGGCCAGGCCAGGCCACAGGCCAGGCCAGGCCAGGCCAGGCCAGGCCAGGCCAGGCCAGGCCAGGCCAGGCCAGGCCAGGCCAGGCCAGGCCAGGCCAGGCCAGGCCAGGCCAGGCCAGGCCAGGCCAGGGTCAGGCCAGGCCAGGCCAGGCCAGGCCAGGCCAGGCCAGGCCAGGCCAGGCCAGGCCAGGCCAGGCCAGGCCAGGCCAGGCCAGGCCAGGCCAGGCCAGGCCAGGCCAGGCCAGCCAGGCCAGGCCAGGCCAGGCCAGGCCAGGCCAGGCCAGGCCAGGCCAGGCCAGGCCAGGCCAGGCCAGGCCAGGCCAGGCCAGGCCAGGCCAGGCCAGGCCAGGCCAGGCCAGGCCTGGCCAGGCCAGGCCAGGCCAGGCCAGGCCAGGCCAGGCCAGGCCAGGCCAGGCCAGGCCAGGCCAGGCCAGGCCAGCCAGGCCAGGCCAGGCCAGGCCAGGCCAGGCCAGGCCAGGCCAGGCCAGGCCAGGCCAGGCCAGGCCAGGCCAGGCCAGGCCAGGCCAGGCCAGGCCAGGCCAGGCCAGCCAGGCCAGGCCAGGCCAGGCCAGGCCAGGGTT